>NC_080194.1:130523575-131167674 GCF_030028045.1 Hippopotamus amphibius kiboko | reverse complement strand
ACCAGCAAATCAACTGTCTGTGCAGATAAATCCAGTCACTTGTCATAAGTCAGAGGAAACAGCTCTACCAGGCACAGCAAGCTCTCACTTCTGGGGTCTGAATTCTAAAGGAGACACACCAGGTGACCTTATTCTAAACTTCTATGCATCCTGCGTAGTGTAACCCAACTACCTGGATGATCTATTCAAAGGGATCGCAGTTTGGGATGGACACTGCTTCCCATGTCTGCCAAGATGGCATAACTGCTGAGCTGGCGGCATAACTACTTAGAATGATGTTTACCTTACCAACATTTCATAGGTCAGGAATGTTTGGGTTAAAAACTCCCCAAGTCAAAAACAGAAAGAAACCTGAATGCTAAGCTAAAATCAAAACCAAACAAAACAAACCACCGAACAGACAGCAAATGAAGGAATGGGAGATATATGTGATTAACATCATCACAAAACAGAAGGAAAACTGCCTGCAAACTCCCTTTCCCAGGCTACAGTTGATCTCAGGAGGAAAATCTGGTACCTGATTTATAGGAAAGTAACTGAAGATGGTCACTCACAGAGGGGGCGCATCTGGGCACCAGAAAAGGCACATGCTGAAAGCATCACTCCAAGGGTCCACTGTCAGCTGGGGAAGATTAGCTTGAACCAGACCAACTCCCACACGAAAACAACAGCAACGGAAAAAGCCAACTTTTTTTTTTTTTAAAAGCAAAACTGAAGGCCTAGGAGCTCTGCATAGGCAGGAAAGTCATGAGGACCTCATATCCCAAAGAGAAGTCCACAGACATGACTCCTATCTTGTAGAGCCTTATTTTGTCCTGAGGCTTTTTCCAACTACAGAGCTTCTCTGATGAGAAGTTAGGTAGAGCTTTCAGAATTCCCACAGGGTCTTTTTTTTTTTCTTTTTTTTTTTTTAAGCTTTTTGTTGGAGTAAAATAGCTTTACACTGTTGTTGCCAGTTTTTGCTGTACAAGAAAGTGAATCAGCTGTATTTATACATATATCCCCGTATCCCCTCCCTCCCGCGACTGCCACCCACTCTCCCTATCCCGGCCCTCTAAGTCATCACCCATCATCAAGTTGATCTCCCTGTGTTATGCAGCAACTTCCCACTAGCCATCTATTTAACATGTGGTAGTGCATATATGTCAATGCTACCCTCTCACTTCGCCCCAGTTCCCCCCTCGCCACTCCCCCTCCACTGTGTCCTCAAGTCCATTCTCTACATCTGCATCTTTATTCTTTCCCTGTCACTGGGTTCATCAGTACCATTTTTTTTTATATTCCATATATACGAGTTAGCATACAGTATTTATTTTTCTTTTTCTGGCTTACTTCACTATGTATGACAGTCTCTAGGTCCATCCACCTCATTACAAATAACTCAAATTCATTTTTTTATGGCTGAGTAATATTCCATTGTATATATGTGCCACATCCCACAGGGTCTTTAAAAAAAAAAATGAGAGTTCAGGACCTGAAGATGAGGAAGGGCACTGGGGTAAACACCTCAAGGATTCAGCTGTGTACCAGACTGAATAGTGTCCCCCCAAAATTCATGTCCACCTGGAACCCCAGAATGTGACTTTATTTGGAGAAAGGTTCTCTGCAGGTGTAATTTGTTGAGATGAGGTCACACTTGAGTAGGATGGGCCCTAATCTAACATGACTGGTGTCCTTCTAAGGAGGGGAGGGGACACAGAGAGACATGGACACAGAGGGAAGAAGCCACGTGAAGACAGAGGCTGGGACTGGAGTGATAAAGCTACACGCCAAGGAACAGCAGGGACTACTGACAAGCACCAGAAGCTACAAACACACCCGCCCTCAGAGCCTTCCAGAAGGAACCAACCCTGCTGACACTGAGATTTTGGACTCCTGGCCTCCAGGTTGTGAAAAAGTACAATTCTCTCTCTTGTTTTAAGCCACCCAGGGTGTGAAAATTTGCTATAGCAGCTCCAGGAAACTGAGAGAAGCTGGAAACACCAAAGAACTACATCCTAGAAATATTTACATCAGCCGTCACAGATGCTAAAGCCCAGGTGTGAACTGGCTCCATCCTTGACTGGATTACAGTGACCTCTCTCTACCCTAACTGCTTGAGAAGCAACAGTAAATCCTCTCTGAAGAAAGATAACATCATCCCAAATGTCAACTTAACTCTACAATTCTTCCTACACAACATCTGGCATTCAGTCAAAAATACCAGATACGCGCGAAGACAAGAATGTATTCAAAGTCAAGACGAAAACAAAAAATAAGGGGCTTTTGGCTACAGCCCAGTGAGAAGGTTAACAAATCCTCTCCCCAAAAAGCAACTATAAACTGGACAAAATTGACCAAAACAAGGGTTTCAGCACTCTAGAATCTGGCTTCAAAGGCTTCCAACTTGATAGGTGTTTACCCTCGAAAACTGCTGAATTTCTAATTAGAACAGTGGGAACAATAACAACAGTACAACAAGAAAAGGCAACCAACACTCTGTCTCAAGTGTCAGGGGCAACAGGGAGGGGTGGACACTGTGGTGACTTGGAGCTCTTCTGCCCCATCTGCAGAGGGCAGCGCTGCTGGACTCCAAACAAAGTCAAACAGGACGTGTAGGCCCAGAGTCACAGATCCTCAAGTTTAAGAAAACCTAGAAATCTATATACTTCCAACATAAAATCTCGTAATTTTTAAATGCTGGCAACTTTAAAAAACAAAGTTTCAATATGCCTTACAAGGGCACCGGTTTCCAAACTCAGTCCTACATGCACCCTAACCACAGACAACCAAATGCAGTCATGCCCCTGGCAGACTCTCAGTATTATCAACAGTATTGTGATTTTCAAGAACGTCATTTTGTTCAGCCATCACTGTGAAGTTCAGCTCTTCTCTCTTCATCTAGAAACAGAGCTACTGCAACAGCCTTGTGGATTAATTCAGTGCTCCTCATTCTCTCCTGTCACTTTCAATTCAGTTAACTGAGCCAGAGTGGTCTACAGAGGAGCCCTGATGGGCGTCAGGCCTGCTGCCAGAGGAGGCAGGGAGTGGGGAAGAGCCAGGAATTTGACGTCACTCTGAGCCGGGTTGGAATCCTCAGCTCTGCCATTTACCAGCTGTGGGAACTTGGGTAACACTAACTTATCTGAGGTTCAGGGTCACTATCTGAAAAGTAAGGACACCAACACCTATGCTGGAAAGTTGCTGGCGTGTTATAATGCATCAGCTCAGGCAGCCTGGTACCAAGCCCACAACCCTGCGAGGCGGGTCCCGTTATTACCCTTACTTTACACATAAGGAAACCGAAGCTTAGAGAGGAGATGTCCCAGAGAGCTCGTGAGTTACAAGTCGCTGAGCGGGGACTTCAACCCTACTGTCGGATCGCTAAGCCACAGAGAGGGCCCAGCCCAGCAGCCAGCTGGGACGCGGGAGCAGAGTGACACGCATCCCACCTGATCCTCCTCTTCAGACTTCGTTCTCTTCACTCTGCCTGGCAAGGTCATTCCGGTGGCTTTAAGAACACCTGTGAGAAGTCACTGGTCTGATCTTTCCCGACTCTGAGCAACTGAAGAAACACCTGCCCCACTCTCGCGGGGTTTTTAATCAAACATTCAATGGCAGGAAAGAGGTTTGAATCAGCCAAGGACCAGCCTGCACCTGTGAGAGGTTAATTAACGCCGCCGAGGACGACGCGAGCCCTTGGCAGCCACTCCAGGGCTAAGCTAGCCTGGTCATTCCTTTGCTTCCAGTGGACCAGGAGGCTGCCCAGGACACCCTCCCCGGCAGAAACAAAGCCAGAGACGGCTTGCTCGTCAGTCTCTTCAGGACACAAGTGTAGAAGTCAGGCTAAGATGCAGGGAAACTGCCAGAACGTGAAGGCTGGCGATGCCTTGCAAACATGTAAGTGCTTCTGTGATAATAAGGGCCAAGTCACACAGAGACAGGAATACCAGTCCGGAGGGGAATAGACAGAGCCGTTCTTCACGGTCAAAAGGTCAGCGCCTCAAGAGAGGGTGAGATGGAGAAAGAGGCTAAAAGTTTAAAGGGTGCGTGGGAGAAGAGGGTAACTGGTTAAACATTTACTGGGATCTGTGAACCGAAGCAGGTGCTTCACATGAGGTTCTCACTGAAGCCTCCTGACAGCCCCCCGGGGAGACCGATGCTGTGCCTTTGCAGGTGCAAACTCTGAAGGCACAGACGGGCATCTTCCCCGGGTCACGCCAGACCGACCCTCTGAGTCTGCCTCCAAAGCCAGGGTTGCCTGTGCCATGCCCCGGCACTGCCCGGAGCCTCGTGGCCTATTCCACACCAGCTCCTCTGAGGCAACTCCCCCCGCAGACAGGCAAGAAGGAAATGAGAAGAAACAAGAGGGCCCAGGGACCTGACGGGGACTCTCGGAAAAGCCGTGTCCTCAAACAGCCATCAACCAGCCCTACGCCATCCCCACACAGAGGCTCAGGGAAGCATCCTGGACATAAGGTGCCACCAAGATGACTGAGGCTGGCATCTGAGGTGGCCGAGGCAGCTGGCTGTGGTTTCTACGAGGACTGAGGCCCTTGACGCTGGCTCTCCTCTGAACCGGCCCCCTGTGTCCCTGTGATTTCTAAGGAAGGGACCCAGGAACACGGAAAAAAATCAATGGTGTCAGGAATCCCTCTTGCAGCTGTCCCCTGAGGACCCACATTCATTTCTCTTTTTTTTAATCAATTAATTTATTTTATTTTATTTTTGGCTGCGTTGGGTCTTGGTTGCTGTACGCGGGCTTTCTCTAGTTGTGGTGAGCAGGGGCTACTCTTTGTCACAGTGCACAGGCTTCTCATTGTGGTGGCTTCTCTTCTAGAGCACAGGCTCTAGGTGCATGGGCTTCAGTAGCTGTGGCACGTGGACTCAGCAGCTGTAGCGCATGGGCCTAGTTGCTCCACGGCATGTGGGATCTTCCCAGACCAGAGATCGAACCCATGTCCCCTGCATTGACAGGTGTATTCTTAACCACTGCACCACCAGGGAAGCCTGACCCATATTCATTTCTGAAAATGAGCAACCGGTGAGATGAACAGGGATCAAAGATTTGCGGAAGGGCTGAGAGAAAGGGGAAGGGAGATACGCCAACGTGAGAGGGAAAGGCAAAGGGTTCGCCTGAGTGGGCAGAGAATTTCCACAGATGCCTCCACCAAACACAGCGAGCACTGATTTTCTGCCGTGAAAGGAGGTGAACTAGCAGAAGGTAACACATTTTACTCAGTAGTGACGCTGATATCACAGTAACAGGAACAATGTAGGAATTCAGGGCAGCAGCCACAAGCAGGGTCTGAAAGAACCTGCTCTTTAAATTGTCAGGGGCGGGGGTGGGGGGACGTAGGATTTTTTTATATGACATGATACACTTCAAGGTTCAGATCCAAAGCACATCACTGAACAAATCACATCTGCACTGTGGAGAAGAGAGATGAAGGTCCCCACCACTCACACGGCTATGGTGTGAACTGAGCGAGTCAGCTTATATAAAAGACTCACAAAGCGCCAGGCCTGCACCCAACACTCATGACTGTTATGAGCTAGTAGTACGAGCATCATCCCTGACACTGAGACACAGGAGCACGGGACAAGGGAAATGACTGCTCTAAAATGGATGGCAGCAGAACTGTAAGCTCAGAGACCTGCGTGGTTTCTGCTGCTGTTATTGAAGACAGATTTAATGATGAAATGCCACGCTATCCTTACGCACAGAAATAGAACAGATTATTAATTTCTCAGCAACTGCCACACCATGTTAGCAAAATAAGCACCTCGGCTGCAGGGCGCTGCCCCACCCCCCACCCCGCCCCAGTCCCTCGGAGAGCACAATACATGGCTCTGAGAACTCTATACAAAGGGAGACTTCATTTAAATTAAGATGCCAGACAACACCATTACTGACTGCGAGTAAGACATCCATGGATTTCTGCAACAACGCGTGCCACCTGCCCAATGACTGCCTTGCCTTCTATTAAAACACAAATAAAAATTAAAAGAGCAAGAGAAAGGAACGTCCTCCGGGATGCATCAGGCCGAGCAGTACCTGTTTCGGTTTTGCTGGCGAAGCCCGCTGCCTGTTTGATCGCGGCCGCTGTGAGTGCTAATCCTCGACTCCTCTTCAAGCCATGCTGCAGGACGGCCTCAAACTGGGCACAAAGACAGGTTACCCTGCAAGAGAACCAACGATTCATCAATCCACCCTGTGAAGGGAGAGAAGCAACCAGGGTGGCTCCAGGGAGCAAGTGAGGGTGCACACCAGACACCTGGATTTACAGACAGGAACTGACACGTAACTGACTCCACACCAACTCTCCCCATTTATGTTCATTTCACATAACTTAGGGAAGGCACACACAGTCTAGCCAAGTTCCTCAGACTGGTGAAAGCACAGTAACAACTCACAAGAAACAAGGGGAAATGCAATTGGTGCCAGCCAGCAGGGGAAGGGGAACAAAAAGCCAATTTAAAAACAAATCAGTTCTGTGTGGGGAAGGATTGCGTGTTTTTTTTTTTTTTTTTTTTTTTTGGTTTGTTTTGTTTGTTTCTTTAAGCTCTTTATTGGAATATAATTGCTTTACACTCTTGTACCAGCTTTTGAGGTACACTAAAGTGGATCAGCTGTATTTATACATATATCCCCATATCCCCTTCCCTCCCGTGACTCCCTCCCACCCTCCCCGTTCCAGCCCTCTAAAGCATCACCCATCATTGAGTTGATCTCCCTTTGTTATACAGCAACTTCCCACCAGCTATCTGTTTTACAGTTGGTAGTATATATATGTCTATGCTACTCTCTCACTTCGTCCCAGCTTTGCCTTCACCCCCTACCCTCCACCCCAGCCCCGTGTCCTCAAGTCCATGCTCTACATCTGCATCTCCACTCTTGCCCTGTCACTGAGTTCATCAGTACCATTTCTTCAGATTCCATACATATGAGTTAGCATACGGTATTTTTCTCTTTCTGGCTTACTTCACTCTGTATGACAGTCTCTAGGTCTATCCACCTCATTACATGTAGCTGCATTTCATTTCTTTTTATGGCTGAGTAATATTCCATTGTATATATGTGCCATGTCTTCTTTATCCATTCACCTGTTGATGGGCATTTAGGGTGCTTCCATGTCCTGGCTATTGTAAATAGTGCTGCAGTAAACATTATGGTACATGTTTCTTTTTGGATTACGGTTTTCGCAGGGTATATGCCCAGGAGTGGGATTACTGGATCACATGGTAGTTCTAGTTTTAGTTTTTTAAGGAACCTCCAAATTGTTTCCCATAGTGGCTGTACCCACTTACATTCCCACCAACAGTGCAGGAGAGTTCCCTTTTCTCCACACGCTCTCCAACATTTATTGTTTCTAGATGTTTTGATGATGGCCATTCTGACCTGTGTGAGGTGATACCTCATTGTGGCTGTGACTTGTATTTCTCTAATGATTAGTGATGTTGAGCATCTTTTCATGTGTTTGTTGGCCATCTCTATGTCTTCTTTGGAGAAATGTCTATTTAGGTCTTTCACCCATTTGTGGATTGGGTTATTTGCTTTTTTGGCATTAAGCTGCATGAGCTCCTTACATATTTTGGAGATTAATCCTTTGTCCGTTGCTTAATTGGCAGGTATTTTCTCCCATTCTGAGGGTTGTCTTCTTGTCTTGTTTATGGTTTCTCTCGCTGTACAAAAGCTTTTAAGTTTCATGAGGTCCCATTTGTTTATTCTTGATTTTATTTCTATTATTCTAGGAGGTGGGTTAAAAAAGGATCTTGCTTTGATGGATGTCATAGAGTGTTCTGCCTATGTTTTCCTCTAGGAGTTTTATAGTGCCTGGCCTTACCTTTAGGTCTTTAATCCAGTTTGAGTTTATTTTTGTATATGGTGTTAGGAAGTGTTCTAATTTCATTCTTTTACATGTAGCTGTTCACCATTATTATTCAACATAGTTTTGGAAGTTTTAGCCACAGCAATCAGAGAAGAAAATGAAATAAAAGGAATCCAAATTGGAAAAGAAGTAAAAATGTCACTCTTTGCAGATGACACGATATTACACATAGAAAACTCTAAAGATTCTACCAGAAAACTGCTAGCACTAATTGATAAACTTAGTAAAGTGGTAGGATATAAAATTAATGTGCAGAAATCTCTTGCATTCCTATACACTAACAACAAAAGAGCAGAAAGAGAAATTAAGGAAACTCTCCCATTTACCATTGCAACAAAAAGAATAAAATACCTAGGAATAAACCTGCCTAAGGAGGCAAAGGACCTGTATGCAGAAAACTATAAGACACTGATGAAAGAAATCAAAGATGATACAAACAGATGGAGAGACATACCATGTTCTTGGAAGAATCAGTATTGTAAAAATGACTATCTTACCCAAAGCAATTTACAGATTCACTGCAATCCCTATCAAATTACCAACAGCATTTTTCACAGAACTAGAACAAGAAATCTTACGATTTGTATAGAAACACAAAAGACCCCGAACAGCCAAAGCAATCTTGAGAAGGAAAGACGGAGTTGGTGGAATCAGGCTTCTTGACTTTATACTACAAGGCCACAGTGATCAAGACAGTATGGTACTGGCACAAAAAAAGAAAGGTAGATCAATGGACCAGAATAGAGAACCCAGAGTTAAACCCACACACATATGGGCACCTCATCTTTGACAAAGCAGGCAAGAATATACAATGGATTGGGTGTTAATTGTCTCCACTTCACAAGTTTCAACTCTAATTCATATCATGCTGCTTATGAAACAAGATTACCTTTTAAGAGAGGGAATTCAGCAGCCTGCCAAATTGGAAACACTGTGTAATTTCATGGCCTGTTACATACCCTAAAAAAATATCATGAATTCTGATTCTTGTTCTTTATTTTGTTGCAAGAGATTACATTGTGAGCTCAGATCCGAAATTGATGGAATTTTCAATTAAGTTACACTTACTGTGCATTTAATTGAATTTATTTCTCAATAACCAAAGAAATGGGAGATTCAGGAACATATTCACAGAGAGGTGAGGTCACAGCAACTACATTCGATTCTGAACAACCCTCCCAGGGCTCCTGGACCCCTAGCCCGACTGGATCTGTGGACTTCAGAGACCCTTCCCTTCACTCATGCAACAAATGTTGAGAAATGCTGAATTCCTCCTACGTGCCAGGCACTGTTCTAGCCTCTGAAGATACAAAGGTGGGAATGAGACAGACAAGGTCTCTGCCTCACCACATGTCCACAGTTCTAGCAGGAGGAGATACACGAACAAATAAGCCAACCAGGCCATATCAACTGATGAGAACTTTGAAGAAAATAAAACAGGATGAGGTGGTAGATGGAGCCAGGGCAAGAACGGGCTTAGATTCTGTGGCCCAGATGCAGGTAACCTTAGAGTTATTAATCTGCTGACAGGAGGCAGCAGGCTGGGCAGAGAGGCCCAGTGCAAAGACCCTGAGGCCACCACTACCTGGTTCATCCCTGCCTAACTGTAGACATTTCCTGCTCCACCCACCCCCACACCTGGAGTAATAATACTCCAAGTGTCTATCACTCTGTGGCTGGTAAAACATCTTCATATCCATGATTTCACTAGCTCCTCCCATCAACATTATGATATGGTTGAAGCAGGTAGTATTATCTCCATTTTACACATCGAGAGACTGAGGCTTAGAGACCTCTAAGAGACAGTACCTAATAAGTACGTAATTAACAGCAACATTGCTACTCCAGCCCTACCCACCCCCATGCTGATCGAGGTAGTTTCCACTACACCCCATACCACCAAGACAAATGTGCTTTGAAATCCACTCCCTCCCATATGCCACCTTTACTCAAGTCTTCTGCCCACACCAGAAAACCCTAACACAGTATCAGCAAATACACAGCACAGGTATATTTACTCTCTAGTCCATGCATGTGACACACACCACTAATCCATCCCAGCATTCTCGGTTACTACTGCCAATGATCAAAGTTAGCCCTCCACAGGAAGGAGCCCCATCTGACATCCCAAACCTAACACTTGTTCTGAACTATACTATTTGGTTTCCAAGTCCTACTTTGTCCTCCTGGCTCCCCTACGCCTAGCTCACTCAGTGCCTGGTACACAGCGTGTGCGCCGCAAATGCTTTTTCAGTGAGTAGGCAAAAGGGGGATTAACCGTGAACCCTGGGTCCCACAGTACTCCCCCACATTGAAACAACCCTCTTTGCTAGGCAGACGTCACTCTTAAATATTAGATGTGCATATGCTAGTCTCTCTGCATATCCACACAGGCACACATCTGAGGGCTTCCTGAAAGCTGAGACACCCGCCAAAACTATCCAAACCTCACAGGAACCAAAACAGATGCATAGCAAAATGGAGCCTGACCAGGGCCGGAGTCGGGGCCGGGGTGGGGGGGGGGGGGCGGGGGGGGTGGCAGAGGACGGACAAAGACCTTGGTCTGTGTTCTGAGTCCTCCATAATAAACCACATCTTTAAGCAAATCACCTGCAAATAAAATGATTAACTCAACAATCTCGTTGGTCTGTTTGTCGCCAATGCACAAGTCAGTAACTGCCCCACCAACTCTATAATAACATCTGGCCCCTAAGGGGAATGGAATGCAGGTGAACAGCACAAACTCAGTCTGCAAGGTTTGGGTGACATCAGCAGTATCACCTTCCAGGTGCCCAAAGGTCACAATCAACCCAACATAGCAGAAAACCCAGGTGGGCGTTAGTCCTACACAGTGATGCTTGACTTGCTCAAGGCCATTCTACTTCACAGCCTCCCCATGGCTCCCTTTCCCTTCCCCTTTTGACCTGAGCGTATATTTACAGGTCATTCAAGACTTAGCTCCAGGGTCTCCGCCTCCAGGAAGCCTTCCTGAGTGCTTCCTCATGTTGAGCTTCCTTCCGCTGCAACACTTCCTTCTGTTAACAATCTGCTTTCCACAGCTGTCTCCTCTTGCTAATCTGAGTTCCCTGACAGCAAGGATCACGCCTCGTTCATCTTAGTCGCGCCAGCACCTAGCATGATGCCTGCCTTCTATGGTATATGTGACCAATATGGTCCCTCCCCTCGAAGAGCTCAGAACATGGACTTGATGTCTACTCAGGTGAGAGATGCATCTCAGGAGATCTTATATAATTTGGAATCCAGGTCAGTCAAAACCAGGGAACCAAGGAGAACACACTTGTCCAACCACATGAATCTACACCTTTCAGTGTGGTGGGCATGCTATGGCCACTGATGTATAATCACGTCACCCGAAGGTTTTTCCATTTCTTCTCATCTTGACGCAGGCCTATGACACATTCTGCAGAATGAAAGAGGCAGCTGCTTTCATAGAGCTCATTATTTTCTCAGCTCAGCCTCTCCTATTTCCCAGAATGCTCTCTGCTGAGTGCTCTCTGGCATCCATGGGGGGTGGGGGTGGGGGTGGAACTGGCTGCTTGCAGGGCATTTTCTCACATCTAACTTCTATAAGTTAATGAATTGGCCATGTTCTTAATTAGGCGGGGCACTTACAGTGAACGTTTTCATTTTTTTAAAAAGCACCAGCCAAGAAAATCACTTCAAGTTTTTATGCATATAGCTATTTACCAGATGAATGGATAAATAAAATGTGGTGTATCGATACAATAGAATACTGCTTGGCAGTGGAAAGGAATAAGTACTGATACATGCTGCAACAAGGAAGAGCTTTGAAAATATTAAGTTAAGGGAAAGAAGTCAGACCCAAAATCCACACACTGTATGAGTCTGTGAAATGTTGAGAAAAGGTAAGTACATAGAAACTACAAGCAGATTAGTGCTTGCCTAGGCTAAAATCAGGGACTAACTGTAAACTGGTACGAGGAAACTCTTTGGGGTAATGAAAATGTTCTGAAACTGAATTCTGGTGATGACTGCACAACTCTATAGATTTACTTTAAAAAAAATCACTACATTGTATATGTACAAGGAGATTTTTACGGTAAGTAAATTAGACTTCAATTAAACTGTTTAAAAAAAAAAAAAAACCTGTCCTCAAGGTGCTCGGTGAAAGCTTAACGAAGGAGTAAAGGAGTTTAACGAGTGGAAAATGAAATAACCTCCTTCTGCTGAATTTAAAACTGTCTCCCACCACCAGCACAGCTGGAATATTGCACTGCTAAAATTCTGCAAGCATGGGTTTTCCTGAGCTGTCCTATATTTCAAGACTGCTTAACCTGCCACATTAATCAATAATAAGAATCCTGTCCTTTTTTATGGCAAATGTTAGACATTTATAGCAAATGTGAGACAGACAGGGTCAGCGATAAAAGCTGCGTTTTAAGAACCGCATCAAATTAACCTGGTGACAGAGGGCATAACTTCGAATTGATCCTTGCACTATGTTACAGCTTTACTGGAATCTTTCAGTGAAAAGCAAGTGCAGTCATGAAAATGGACTGGCTGTCCCCGTTTGGAAAGCTCCAGTGTCACCATAAAAACCGGCCATTAACAGCATTAGCCAAACCTCAGATCTGACACAGTACAATCATCAACTAGCCTTGCTACAGTTGATTGTCACATGACAATCACTTGAAACGGGCCGTGCCCTACATTTACGTGTTATACGTTTTCAAAAAGGTTCAAATCCTTTAACCGCTGAATTTTACTGGCAGAGATCAATCCTCGACTGTAATCTACAAGTCAGATAATGATATAAGAATGAAAATATTCAAAACATGATCTACAACTGTGGAAAGTTAAAAACACATAAAGATTTGACATTTGGGGAATTTGTTAAATGATAATACAACATAATTGAATGCCATTAGGCCTTAAAAATATTTACCAAGAGTTTATAATGATAAGTCAACAGCTTTACAACATAAAATGAAAAATAAGCAGGGTGTGAAAGTGTATGTTAAGTATGCTTTCAACTATGCTAAAAAAAAACAGAAAAAATCTGAAGGGAATTACGTGAAAAATTAAGAGCAACATGGTAAAATAGTTACTGGTGATGTCTTTCTTGCCTCTATGCTTTTCTGACAGCTTTTTTTCTAAAACAAGCGTTTAAAAAGTATTCATGTCTTAAGAACCAGAAATACTGCTACCTTGAGCTACAAAGAATGAAGAAATATGGCATCAAAGTTATGGTAAGAAAAAATCATGCAACTATTAAAATGCTTACAGAGAACCTGAAATGGCATTTTTTTAAAAGCTTAGATTATATAATGTTAAATGAAAAAAAAAAGCAGATCTACAAAAAGATATAAAAGTGTTTCTAACTCACAAATTACAAATATTGCAACAAAGGAAACCATAACATTAAAAGTTGATATTTTTAATCAATAAAATGGGGGAGGGGAACTACATTCACAACAGTAACAAAAGTAAAATAAATCATATTTTTAAAAAGAAAGATACATATCCTATATGAAGAAAACCATATTTTCTTAAAATGTATAAAGATTAAAATAAATAGAAATATTGTTTTCCTACATGGGAAGATTTATTAAAATAAAAATGTCAATTCTTCCCAAATTAATGTATACATTTCATACAATTCCAATAATGATCACAGGAAGGACTTGGCTCAGTGTGGTTTTCCATACAGGGATAAACAAATTGATGGAGGAGAGAACCCCCTCCAAAAATCCAAATGAATATGTAAATGTTTTATATATAATACTGGTAGCTCTTCAATTCAGCTGGGCAAAAAAGGGCTATTTAACTAATGGCACTGACACAAGTGGCTATAGAGCTGAAAGAAAATAAGAATAAATTTGTGTCTCAAGCCATCACAGAACTAAATTCCAGATGGGTCAAGATCCAAAAAAATATATAAGTGTAGAAAAATAAAACTGTAAAAATAATAGAGAAAAATACAGAAGAACCTCAGGCAGAATATTCTCAAAGCAAAATTTTAAAGGTTCGTAGAATTAACCACATAAAATGTTTAAATTTCAACACAGCAAAAGATATAAATATGGTAAAACAATAAATGATAGACTGGAGAAAATATTTACAGCACACAACTGAAAACAATTAAGGGCCATAGTACGTGAAGAGCTTCCACAAATGGACAAGAAAAAGACATGCAACTCAAAAAATAAAAAATCTGTTAAAGAGGGTGAGCCAACAAACTATGAAAGGAGGAAACAGAGTTGTCCCATAAACATACGAAAAGATATTAAATCTCACTAGTGACCAGAAAAGTGTCACAATACTAACATACCAACTTAGGAATCAGTTTAAAACCAGTCACAGGTCTAGCAAGAGTACATACGAACAGGTACTGTTGATAGGAATATGAATGTGAATGCTACATCTTTCTGCAAAAAGATCGAGCAGTACAATTTTTTAAATGCCCGTATCCTTTGACCCAGCAATTCTACTTCTAGGAATTTATCCTATAAAAATAAAAGCACTACTAATTAGAAAATGAGCAAAAATCATAAACAGACACTTCACCAAAGAGGATACACACGTACAGGAACATGAAAAAATGTTCAACATCATTAGCCATTAGGGAAATGCACATTAACATTACAGAGAGATATGCCTACACATCTGTAAGGATGGCTAAAAGAGAAAATCATGACAATACTAAATGCTGACAAGAATGCAGAGAAACTGGATCACTCACACGTTGCTGGTAATGTAAATGGTACAGCCAGTCTGGAAAACAGCTGGAAGTTTCTAATATAAAGCTAGATATGCAAATATCAGGGACTTCCCTGGTGGTCCAGTGGGTAAGACACTGCACTCCCAATGTAGGGAACCCAGGTTCAATCCCTGGTCAGGGAACTAGATCCCGTATGCATGCTGCAACTAAGAGTTCACATGCCGCAACTAAAAGAGTCCGCATGCCACAACTTAGAAGTCTGCATGCTGCAACTAAAAGATCCCACATGCTGCAACTAAGAGTGTGCATGTTGCAACTACGACCCAGCACAGCCTAAATAAATATTTTAAAGAAAAAAAACCATGCAATCCAGCAATTGCACTCGAGTACTTATCTCAGAGAAATGAAAACTTATGTTCACACATATAACCTGTACATGAATGTTTAGAGCAGCATTATTTGCAGTGGCTAAGAACTGAAAACAACCCAGATGTCCTCCAGTGAATAAACAGACTGTGGGACATCCAGACCACAGAATGCTACTCAGCAATAAAAAGGAAGACACACTACTGATACATGCAACGATCCGGATGCATCCTAAGAAAGCTACCCTCAGTGAAAAAAAAACCCAGTCCCAAAAGGTTACACTCTGTATGATTCCATTCACATAACATTCTTGGAATGACAAAATTACAGAAATGGAGAACAGATTGGTAGTTGCCAGGAGTTAGGGATGGGGAGGGAGGGGACTGGAGGGAGGTGGGCGTGGTTATAAAGAAAACAACAGGGGACTTCCCTGGTGGCACAGTGGTTAAGGATCCGCCTGCCAATGCAGGGGACATGGGTTCAAACCCTGGTCCAGGATGATCCCACATGCCGTGGAGCAACTAAGCCTCTGAGCCTGTGCTCTAGCCCAAGAGCTGCAACTATTGAGCTCTCCAGCCACAACTAACGAAGCCTCTGCAATAAGAGAAGCCACCGCACTGAGAAGCCTGCACACCGCAACAAAGAGTAGCCCCCGCCTGCTGCAACTAAAGAAAGCCCACACACAGCAACGAAGACACAATGCAGCCAAAACTAAATTAAAAATTTTTTTTTAAAAATGGCCTTCTGCCCTGCTTCCATCTCCCTAACTCCTATCATTTGTTTCAAAAAAACAAAAAAAACAGACAAAAAAAAAAAAAAACAGGAGGAAATCTGTGGTGATGAAACCATTCTCTATCTTGACTACTGTGGGGGACACATGAACCTACAAAGTGATAAAACTGCATAGAACTAAATCTCACACACACACACACAAAGAAGTATAAGTAAAACTAGCGAAATGTGAAATACCATCCTAGAATTTTACAAAATGTGGCCACTGGGCAAAACTGGGTAAAGGATAAATGGAATTTTTCTATATTATTTCTTACAACTGCATGTGAATCTATAACTATCTCACAATTAAAAGTTAAAATAAACAATTAAATAGAAAAGCACTAGTAGGCAAAGATATACATATTTTTACTGCAACACTGTTATAATAGTAAAAGCAAAAACAAAACTAGACACAACCTGAATGTCCATTTACAGGAAAACAGTAAATAAGTTACAGCACCTCCACACTACAAAATATTAGGTAGAAATTTTAAAAGAATGAGATGCCAAACCTAAACAACCTAAGAAGCACCCTTTTTTCCCACATTGTAAGGTCTTGGAAATCCAAGTGTGCCTCTTACTTGATGAAATTATCCTATTAAAACGGGCACTGGTTCTTCTTTCTTAACTACACATAAAGAAGCCATGGATGGTAGGCTGCACCAGTATGCTACCTAGTGACCTGGAACAATGTCCATAATACATGGCCAAGTTTATTTAAAAACAAACAAACAAAAAACAGCAGCAAGTTACAGTGTAATGTAAATGGTATGATTCCCTTTGGAGGAAGAGGGAGAAAAAGTGAAGGAGGAGTGGGCTTCGATGAGACTGTCCTCTCAATTATTTGCATCATCTACTGTCAAGTGGGTAGACTTAAGCATTCTTGAAAATTCAGGCAAGCTCATCTAGAGCCAGGTTAATGAGGGGTAGGGTTAAGGCTGGGCATCTCACCCTCAGCGTGACAGCACCAGTATGCAAGGTTCTCTCGCACTCCTCGCTGTGCCAGGGGTCCCAGGACCAGGGAATTCAGTCAGCACAGTGCTCTCAATTAGTCCTCCTTGCTTTGGCCTAGAGCATCCTCTCTCTGTGCTACATAAATGGAACGAAAGTAAATTGCATCCCAGAGATAAAGAGCCAAAAAGGTCTCTGAGGAAGGTGGTATCCATCTAGAAGAAACTAAAATTGGCTTTAGTTTCATCTCAGAAACCATACAAAGGTAAATTCCAGATGGACCAAAGACTTAACTGTACACAATAAAAAATCTTACAAGAAAATGTAAAAGACCACATACACACTCTAACATTGAGGAAGACTTCAAAACACTGAAAACACAGAAACTGGTAGGCTGGTATATGGGTCAGCAAAAAGACATTTAACCGTGTAAAATTTTTTAAATGTAATATTATAATAGATACTACTACCTGTGCTCACAAAGATAAAGGACAGATTTGAAAAAAATATTTGCAATGCAGAAAACAGATGAAAGGTTAATTAATGACTATAATATACAAAGAGCTCTCACAAACTGACAAGAGGACAAATAGTCCAACAAGAAACTGGACACACGGTATGAAGCAGCTTTGCACAAAAGAGCAGAGCCAAATAGCGCACAAGCGTTAAAAAAAACAACTGAAATTCACTAGCCATCAACATGCAAATTAAAAGGACAGTGAGCCACCACTTGACAAAACTTCAAAACAACACTCAGAACTATTATTAGGAAGGAAGAAAAGGGTAGTTTCATGCACTGCCAGAAGAAATTTTTAGAACGATAACTGACCACAACTATTAAGAATAAACACATTCTCATTGGCCCAGCAACCCAGCTCCCGGAAATCTCTGCCAGACAGAATCCTTATTACCTAAGAAAAGATGCTCAAGGATGTTGACTGTTTCACTGTCCAGAGTGTTAAAAATTGGAAACAAAGCCAGTATTACTTCATAGGCAACTGTTGGTACATCTGCATCATGCAATATGATGCAGGCTTTTAAAAAGAATTTTTAGAACTCTAACTTGGAAAGATTTTTTGTTTTTTGGGGGTTTTTTTTAAAATAATTTTTTTATTTTTTATTGGCTGTGTTGGGTTTTTGTTGCTGCACAAGGGCTTTCCCTAGTTGCAGTGAGCGGGGGCTACTCCTCATTATGGTTTGTGGGCTCCTCATTGCAGTGGCCTCTCCTGTTGCAGAGCACGAGCTCCAGGCGAGCAAGCTTCAGTAGCTGCAGCACACAGGCTCAATATCTGTGGCACACGGGCTCAGCTGCTCCGTGGCATGTGGGATCTTCCTGGAGCAGGGATCGAACCCACGTCCCCTGCATTGGCAGGTGGATTCCGAACCACTGTGCCACCTAGGAAGTCCCTGGAAAGGTTTTGACAGAGAAGTGCCAAGAGAGAAAATATAGATGCAGAACATTATATATAATTCAATTTTTGTAAGACAATGGCAATAAAACCTGTGTGCATGTGTGTGTATACACATGTATTTTATTTGTAAAAGATTAAATGAATGTGGAGAAACACACAGAACAAATGATTCTTGATCATTAACATAAGTTACCCAGAGGGAGGGAGAAGAGGATATGGTAGAGAAAAAAGAGGGGAAAAAGAAAACAGCTGACAAAGAACCAGAAAAAATGCAAGCTTGGTAACAGTGAAAGCTCACAAGGCAGTAGTTTTCAAGATACTATTAGTGCGTGTAGAGCAACTACACTCCAATAAAAATCAATTTAAAAAAAAAAGACAGTATTAGTGTGAAGGCCTGAGGATGGCAAACAGGCATGCAAAAAGCAGTCAAATGAATGTTCTACCAGAGGAACAAGAAATTAGAAAAATAACCAATTTTTAAATGGGTTAAATCATCATTTTCTGATCATTTTTAAAAGTTACTAATACAAACACAGTAATGGTCTTCTCTTGGGTAGACAGACCCCAGCTTTGGCAGATGGGGAGCTTCAGAGTCAGGAACAGGAGATGGTGGCTGAGAAGGGATCAGCTGAAGGAGCTGGTAAATCAAAAGGGAAAAAGAGGATGGAGGAAAGCAAGAGCCCCCCTGATGCAGAAGGAGTGAATAAATGGGAAATGAAGAAACAGAGACGTGATATCAAGTCAGTGGCCAAGGTGGTCCAGTGGTTAAGACTCCGTGCTTCCACAGCATGGGGCACAGGTTAGATCCCTGGTCAGGGAACTAGGATCCCACATGCTGCGCAGTGCGGTCAAAAAGAAAACAGAAAAAAAGAAAAAAACAAAGTCAGTGGACAAGGGATCTTCAAGTTTGGTCAGAGTCCATAGCCTGGGAGAAAGAAACTCCACACTGAAAGCTTCCTTTAAACAAATAATAGAGTCACAGACGTAGAAAACAAATTTATGGTTACCGGGGAGGGGGGGAATAAATTGGGAGATTGGAGTTGACATATACCCACTACTATATATAAATTAGATAACTAACAAGGACCTACTCTATAGCACAGGGAACTCTATTCAATACTCTGTAATGACCTATATGGCAAAAGAACCTAAAGAAGAGTGGATGTATCTAGGGTGAGTCAAAAAGTATCCGCACTTTGGCTGTAGAATTTACAGAAGTTTTAATATAATCGAACTGCAGATAATTTTTGACTCACCCTCATATACGTGTAAATGATTCACCTTGCTGTTCAGCAGAAATTAACACATTATAAATCATCTACACTCCAATTAAAAACAAAAACAAATAAGATGTGGGACTTCCTAGGCGGCACAGTGGTTAAGAATCTGCCTGGCAGTGCAGGGGACATGGGTTCAAACCCTATCCAGGAAGATCCCACATACCACAGAGCAACTAAGCCTGGGCACCACAACTACTGAGCCTACGCTCTAGAGCCCATGAGCCACAACTAGTGAGCCTATGTGCCGCAACTACTAAAGCCCGAGCGCCTAGAGCCTGTGCTCCGCAACAAGAGAAGCCACCGCAAAGAGGAGCCCATGCACCACAATGAAGAGTAGCCCCCACTTGCTGCAACTAGAGAAAGCCCGTGTGCAGCAATGAAGACCCAATGCAGCCAATAAATAAATAAATATTTTAAAACTTTTTTTTTAATTTTAAGAAAATTTTAAAAACTTTCAGAAAAAAAAACAAAAACAAATAAGATGCAGGCAACTCTGCAGTACAGATGTACCTTTGAAAAAGCAAAGGCCACTTAACACAATTTGCAGGCTGTTATTAGAGCCAAAAAATATATAAATAAATAAAACAAAATTTAAAACAATATACATTTTTTCTGATTTCTAGCCATCCCTCAGAGCCAGAGCATTTATGTCTCATCCCCCAAGTCCGGTCAGTCAATCTTACCAAGGTTCAGTCCTAAGCCTTCAGTCCCTTCTCCCAACACCAACCACCTCCATCAGCTTCCTCGTCTACTGCACAGAGCCACCACCTCTCACTGCCATCCCAGGTCCCATCTTACCCACCCGTCCCCTGGCATGCTGAACAGAAGCTACCCTCGTGAAATGCAAATCCAACAACGTCATTATTTTTCTTACCACACTTTGCTATGGGTATATGGTACATGACAATGATTCTAGGGGGACCATAAATGAACATTTTTAGGTTAATCATTTTACTATGTCAAGACAAAACAGAAGTAGCCATCAATTTTTGATTTCACTGATAGTTTATGACAAGACCACAGTAGACAGGGCCTTGAAATTCCACCTCGAGCCAATCTCAGCCTCCAAAGGTATATGGAGATCACAAAAATTGTGAAAATAGTATACAAATCGCCACAGTTTAAGAAATAATACTGCAGTGGATAAAGTTCAAACACGTCCCCGTGACAGCAAGCCAAGAACCTACTGACTTCCCAGCCAATTTCCCAACACGTACAACACGTCATCCGTGATCCCACTACTTTTTCACACACCCCTGCATCTTCTCATTTGTTACTCCTGCTGTCTGCAAGTCCCATCCTGACCACTGGACCACTAATGACCCTGTACTCACCTCTCACATCTATACTATGTAATTATTACCACAGGCCACCATGACTGTCTGCAATTTACAGGCCCATCGCCCAGGCTCAATTTTGAGTTCCTTGAGAACAGCAACCATCTCATCCAGTTTATAGCGCCAAGGCCAACCCAGTGACCTACAAGTAAGTATCTGCTGAATGAAGGAATTAATGAGCAACCATTCTAGCGTTTAGTTTCCAAATTAGCCAAAACACTGGTATGTCTAGTCATAGGAAGAAAATGTATTGTGCTTATTAAGTTCTCACTGGGTGTGTCAAGCAAACATTACTACATCTGATTCTCACTTCAACCCTAGGAAGTGGGTACCACAATCATCATCTAATTTTACAGATAGTGCAAAGAGGCCTAGAGAAGCTGAGCAAGTCCTAAATTACACAGCTGGTAACTGGTGGTTTGTGGGCCAAGTGGGTGTGAAGATAAGTCTGCCTGACTCCAAAGCTCATACTTCACGGTCAAGGCCTCTCTCCACGCCAGGATGGTGGTGGTGTTCAAGATGACTGTGCTTGCACATGATTTCCTCTGGGCCAAGCACTGCTCTCAACAACTGTCAATATAAACCATACAAATATTTACTAAAATTCAGGTGGAAATGTGCTCAGATACGCTAAATGCCCTAGGGCTCCCCATTTGCTAAAAATTATCTTTTGCAAAAAGAAATCGATTCATTTGATCAATACAGTAAAATGAAAGCATATGTAATGTGGAATTATCTACTACAGAGCCTCAAAGTGGAAATCAAGTGCACAGGGCAGAGGAGATAAGAAATTCAATTAATGGACCCCAAGGTTTTTTGCCAGGTTGAGAAGAATTAGAACATCCAGTCAACACCTCAAACCACTGAGAGGCTGGTAAGAAACTTGTGACAGACTGAAGATTAAAAAATCACATGGTGGACATCCAGAGACATTTCAAAAAGGAAAAGGAACGTCTGAAAAAGCCATTCGGTTTCATAAGCAGAGGAACGCACAGGACAGTTTTCCACTGCGCTAAGAAACATCATTAGGGAAAAGCAAAGGGCAGCTGGTTTTGTTTTTTAGCTTCCTAAAAAGTTCAAAACTGCTTCAAATTCCTTAACAGGTAAAGCAAATCACCAAAACAAAGCACTCTTCCCTGGCATGTTTTGGAAGGAGAAGAAACTCTCCCATCAGATTTCTTCTGGCATAGTCACTTGAATGAGTAACAAAAATTGACAATTTCTAAATGAGGCAAATGCCCAAAGCCAACTCATTGCCACCCATAATGGCAGGCACCCAGTATGCAGAGAATATTTACCAAGTGTCAAGACACTTCACACAAAATTATAACAGCAGTGACAACAGCTCACAGTTTCTAGAAACTTAGTAGCTGCCAGGCACCGTTCTAAGGGCTACACATGAACTCACAGCTCTATGAAGTGAATATTATCACCACTCTCCCCATTTACAGACGAGGACACTGAGGCACAAACAAGTCAGGAAGCTGCCCACAGTTCAACACGACCGGGAACTGGCAACACCAGGATTCAAACTCGGAGCTCCAAGTCCCACGCTCACTCTGCAGCCCCACGGTTTGGGCTGCTCTTTTGAATTCCACAGGAAAACTCAGCACGTTCTGTAATCCACGTGGGAAGACATGCATCTGTGGAGCTCTAGCGCGTCTACAGGTAACTTCCAGTGGCTGCTGAGTTCTTGGGCCATTCTTCCTAGAAGGCAAACTATTCGAAAGATATGTGACAGCCTTCCCACAGGCCAGTCTGACTGGCAGAACGGGGAATAGTTTCATTGAAGCACAAGAATGGGTCATTGTCCTTAAGGGAACACAGAGCAGAACAAGGCCAACAGAACCGGACAAGGAGAAATGTGTGCGGGATGGAGCCCGTGTGATTCGACCGCCATCACTTCCTCCAGGGGAGGTTTCTGAGGACAAAATCTGATGGGAAAAAACAAGCCCTGCCTGTCATTTTCCTTCCTGTCAATGTTGTTTTATACTTCTAGTGAGGACTGCTGCATCCTGCCGTGTAATCTCACAAGACCAAACAAATCTCTCTCTCTCTCACACACACACACACATACACACACGCATACACACACGCATACACACATGTACTTTGCATATGGGATTTTCACAGGATAATACTATACATCGTGTAGGCCCCCAAAACCAGCAGCTGCAGTCTGGCCCGCTTTTTCTTTCCTCAACATCAGTTGTCCACAGACACCTTGGCCACTTTGGTCACTCGTGAAGACATCTCTATTATTTACTTGTCTTGAGTCTGACTCGTTTTTCCCACTTGTAAAAACCTGTTTTAAAAGGAAAACTCCACCAGTATGGCAAATGGAAAGCCAGTACTGTGGGCCCTCAACAGAGTGGCCCTGAAAGTAAATGCCACCCAAGTAAAGTATTAAATTCTGCCTCTGCGGCTGCCAGGGGAAGACCGTGCTTAAAATCTGTACGCCCTGTCTAAAGAGGGAAAGGGAGCTGTTTCAGATATTATTTTAGACTGTACGATACTGCTATTTTTGTAGGTCAAAAAATGATCAAATATTGGCAATATCATTTAATTCAACTTAACAGCAAACCAAGTGTTCCCCCAACATCACTGAGACTTAAAAGGAACTGAAAGGAGAATAACTGAGCCGCTGGGCAATAGAAAGGAATGTAATGCTGTGATATTTAACACTTAAAATAACGTTAAGTACCTGCAATGATACAAATCTCTCATCAGGGGAAACTCTGTGCTTGAAAAACAAGAAGGGAAGTGGTAGCGAGTGCCGACCACACTGGGAATATGCAGTCTGTGCTCCAGCCCCATTCCACCACCTGCAAGTATTTTCAAACCACACAGAACTGTCACGGGAAAGGCTATGGGAGTTACAGGGACAAGTGCTGGGTACTGTGGCCACCCTATACTCACTCCACCTTCACAGCAGCACCCAGATTTCATTTTGAAGGGTTACTTCTTCCTCACTGGATACTGTCTTAGGGGGATAGTGGTGAACCCAAGCAGACATCTTTGCACTTTATAAGCCAATGGGGTCCCAGGAAGCTCCTTCAGCCAATCCTTCTGCTGGCGGCCAGGAGGCGGTCATGTGGCCTGAGACTGGCCAATCAGGCGCCTCCTCCCTGGAATGCCAACCTTGGGCAGAATGAGAGCACGTCAGGAGTGGTGTCCGCTCCTGCAACAGGGCATTAACTGGACCATTTCTGCCATGAGACCATTTCGTGGACCTTGTTTCCAGGTTAGGAGACTTCTGAAGTTGCTCTGACTCCTTCCTGTTTCCAAACCTGACCTGCCGTTGATTCCACGAGCTCACAGTATCCTCAAGCGGAGAGTATTTCTGTTGCCTGTTACCAAACAGCCTTGGCAGATACACCAGTGTACCATCCTTTCCAAGATTCCTACTGATATTCATCCAACCAGCTGGACTCACCAGCTGCAACCACAAGCCTACCCCTCACAGTCCTGCCTAGAACTTCTCCTAGGACGGGAAATTTAAAATGGCATCCAAAGATAACACTTGGCCTTTTAAGAAGAATCTCTCCCAATTATCCATTATTTCTTAGTATTATTAATAGTGTTTCCTAGTTCTTGGATTCCTGGAGGATACTGACATGGGAAGAGACACGTAAGAAGTTCCACTCTCCAAACGGGACTGAAAACTAGGTCCAGAACTACATGCAAATAAACACTTATCTTCCATTGTTCATCTGAGAATAAAAGAGGACGTCGACAAAAGGCTCAATAATTCACATTAGCCCTTCTACTCTCTTTGCTGTCTGCCACCCGCATCAACAGGCAGCGTGGGCAGGTGTCACAAGCTGAGTGATGAGTGTCCCAGGCAGACTTCACTCCCTGAGGGGCAAGGACCTCCTTGTGAGGAATGAAACTAACAATCCTAACATGTCTGGCACTTTCATACACAGTATCTGACTTAATCCTCACAAGGGGCACAGCAGATGGGACTCTGGCCACCTTTTCCAATGTGGGGGTTTTTCGCACACCATCAAGCAATTCTCTGATATCAGTTGGTTACGTCCTGCAATTCAACTCAGCTCTGACACTATCTACCTGGAGACAGCATCGGCTCCCACAGGTGAAGGTCTCAGGCCACCGCCACTACTTCAGACACCAATCACAAGTCCAGGTTGTCACCTATGCTCCTGTCTGACCCGCTATGTATCTCAAAGGTTCCCACGACCTCCTGCTTAGGTTCAATTCATTTGCTAGAGCGGCTCCCAAAACTCAGAGAAACAGTTTCCTCTCTGGATTACTGGTTTATCATAAAAGGATGTAACTCAGGAACAGCCAGCTGGAGGAAACGTATGGGAAAAGAGCACAGGGCTTCCAGGCCCTCTCCCAGTGCACCACCCGCCCCACACCTCCAAGTATTCACCGACCCAGATGCTCTCTGAACCCTGTCCTCTTGGGTGTTTATGGAGGCTTCATTAAACAGGCTTGAAAGATTAAATAATTAACCACTGGCAACTGAACCCCATCTCTAGCCCCTCTCCCCTCCCTGGTGGTGGTGAGATGGGACTGAAAGTTCCAACTCTCTAACCACGCTGGGTTCTCCTAGCAACCAGCCCCCAACCTTTGGTGCTTTCCAAAGTTCCTACATTAACACAACAAAAGACACCTTTCTGGCTGTCACCGCTTTGGAAATTCCAGAGGTTTTAGGAGCTCAGTACCAGGAATGGGGCAAAGAACAAATGTGTATATTTCTTATGATAAATCACAGTATCACAGTAGACCTAAGTCTTGGGCTTAGAAAAGTTAGTGATGCAGCTGGAATGAGGAAAAGCCTTTCAAAGCCAGGCCTGGAGAGCCTGTGAGCCTGCGAGCCAGCCTGCCCGCGGCGCCCGACAGTCCCTGGAAGTGGATTTCGGCGTCGCACACTGTAATCACTGCCTCACTGGACTATCTTCCCTGGTGGACACAAAGCCACCTGAGGGGTAGAAACCTGTCTGAAATATTTGGGAAGCCCCAGTGCCTCTCACAGAACGTGATACCAAGTAGGCGTTCAGTAACTAACCACTGAACAAATGAGTGATCCAATAAGTACTTACTAAGCACTTACTACGTGTCAGGTGCTGTGGACGTAGTGGGGGCAAAACAGGCTTCTCTCCAGCTGGTCATCTAGTTGAGCAGACAGATGTAGTCGATTCATCACACACATGTGTCACAATGAGAAACAGGTTTACAGACTCTGACAGTACAGAGCAGGGGTCAGCAAAGTACAGCCTGAGGCCAAATGCGGGCCTTAACGGAGAGAGTTTGCCAGTCCATGGTGCAGAGCAAGGAAAACAGTCCAGATGGCCAGGGCTGGAGAGGAGCGTGGAGGACTCGTGTCAGGGGTCTGGGAGATTTCCCTGAAAAATTACTGAAAGGCTTTCAGAACAAAAAACAGAAAGGCCAGGCCAGGGTGGCAGAAGCAAAGAGCCCGGGGGAGGTACGGGGCCCTTCAGGCTGCTAAGGACATGGGTCTTTTTCCCAAGAGCAAAGAGAAGCCAGCGGAAGGTTCTCCATGGGGGAGTGACGGGTGGGAACCTGCGTTTGGCAGAACCCTCTCGATGCCCAGGAGGCAGGACAAGAAGGAAGATGGGGTGGGTCTCTGGCAGCTGTCCTGTGAGCCACGTGGTGACTGCGACGGGGCAGCAGCCGGGCAGCTGGGGAGAAGAGAATGGATTTGAGATCCATTCTGGTGCCAGGTCGTTTGTCAGGCGCAAGGAGGGAGGTGACTAATCTTTCTTTTCAGACTTCACAACAGTTGTTTTAAAATATTCACCAACTTTCCCTCTTGAGGTTAAACTTTCTCACAGAATAAGGACAATGATGTGACCTTTCCTACATGAAGGTGGTGCTGCCTTTAGCCAGACACACTGCACGATGAGACCAAGACTCTGATATTGAAAGGGAACCCTCTAGGGGGTAAAAAACGAAAAAGTTGTTTAAATGCAGCTTCAAAACCAGTGTAATCGCTAAAGGTGATATAACAGAGAAAGAATAGACTTTGGAGCCCAAGAAACTAGGGTTCAACCTGCAAGTCTAACATTCCCAAGATGACTCACCTAGGCTGTGTTACTTCCCCTCTCTGAGCCTCTGTTTTCTTATCTGTAAAGAAAGAATTACATCGCCACTCCTCCTGGGGCTGCCCTGAGACTAAGAGCCAACACGAACAAAGGGCAGCTGGAACAGTAACAGACAGTAACTCTCATTAAGCAGAATATTCCTTTCAGCCGGAAACCACAGTTACCATGGAAGGAATTAACTTTGTTAATTCAACCAAGAAACACAACAGTTTACATAACAAAAGTTGTAATAATAAGCTCTAGTCTATAAGAACACGTTAATCTAACATTCAGAGATGGGTTCTCTCAGGAGATGAAAAGCATAATTATGAAAAGAAGTGATAAAGAACTCCTGACTACATACACCCACACACCCACACACACGCACACATGCACACACACACCTCCTGGTTCAGGAGATCTAGGATGGGGTATAGAATTGCATTATTAATTAATAAGCCTCCCATTCTCACGCACGTGGACCTTGGGTTCCAAAATGAGAACCCCTGTGCTGACAGAGGCCAGGGCCCGTAGCAGACCCCCAGGAAGACCTGAAGCAATAAATCAGTTTCATGACCTAATGCCACAAACACAGAGAACCTAGTGCGTGACGGGCACAGAAGGTCTGTGCAAAACACTGAGAAAGGAAAAAATGGAAAAGCTGCCCCTCTGTCCTCCAAGCTCACAGCTTCTTTAAACACTTGACCAGGGACTTCCTTGGGAGTCCAATGGTTAAGAATCTGCCTTCCAATGCAGGGGACAGGAGTTCGATCCCTGGTCGAGGAAATAACATCCCATATGCCGTAGGGCAACTAAGCCCATGTGCACAGCGAAGAGCCCATGCACTGCAACGAAAGATTCCTGCGTGCCGCAACTAAGACCCAATGCAGCCAAATAAATAAATAAATATTTAAAAATTAAGAGAACACTTGATCGTGTGCAGTATGAAGCCATGCACACACTCAACCGGACAATGAATCTCCCTGAGCACCTTCTAGATGCTTCTAGGCACTGGGGATACATCCTGAACAAGACAGCCAAACATCCCTGCCCACCATCACGGTATGAGCGACAGAAAGAAACAAAATTAAAAAGCATAATGTACAGTCGTTAGTTGGTGTTATAGGAAAAAAAACTGAGCAAAGGAGCAGCGGAGAGTGTAAGGTGGGGGGTAGAATTTTAAATCTGCACCAGTTTCAAATAGTCCCGTAACTCGATTAAAATGTAGCACTACACTGCTCTGCTCACGGCTGGGAAAGGGTCACAAAGAGCAAGGGTCTGGAAGGACAGAGAAGGGAACTGGCTGGGAGGGGTGGGGCAAGATCAGAGGGTGGGGACACTCGGTCTCCAGGATGCTGAGCACGTGAGTTCCCTTCTCTCCCCTTCCTTTGCGGGAATGTTCCTCTTGCCCCGCCACAGCTGCAAAGCATGAATTAGCCCTGAACGACTTCACTGGGCATTTTCAGCAAACACCTGTGTCTCTTACCTTTGCCAAAAGAACTCCTTCTCCTCCCAGGTGGTGCTATAAGCTTATGCAGTCATGTCAGCCTTTCCTGGGTCGTGAAGGTCAATGGCCATTTATATTTTTTTAACATTTATTTATTTATTATTTACATATTTTGGCTGAACCGGGTCTTAGTTGTGGCAATCAGGATATTTGTTGAGGCATGTGGGCTCCTTAGTTGTGGCATGTGGACTTCTTAGTTGCAGCATGCATGTGGGATCTAGTTTCCCGACCAGGGATGGAAACCAGGCCACTGCATTGGGAGTGTGGAGTCTTAATCACTGGACCACCAGGGAAGTCCCTCAATGGCCATTTTTAGGACTTTTTTAAATTATAGAAGGGACACACTATCACAGTTTAAAATATGAAAAAAAATACCAGAAAGTATAAAGATTCCCAATAGGACTTCCATGGTGGCACAGTGGTTAAGAATCCACCTGCCAATGCAGGGGACACGGGTTTGATCCCTGGAGCAGGAATATCCCACATGCCACAGAGCAACTAAGCCCGTGCGCCACAACTACTGAGCCTGCGCTCTATAGAGTCCATGAGCCACAACTACTAAGCACAAGTGCCACAATTACTGAAGCTCATGCACCTAGAGCCCGTGCTCTGCAACAAGAGAAGCCACCGCAATGAGGAGCCCACGCACTACAATGAAGAGCAGCCCCCGTTCACAGCAACTAGAGAAAGCCAGTGCCCAGCAACAAAAGACCCGATGCAGCCAATAAATAAACAAATAAATTTATTTATTTAAAAAAGATTCCCAATAGTCTTAACCTCAACATGACCTCTAGTCACATTTTAGTACGTTTTTTGCCAGAGATGTTTCACATAGCTTGGATCACTCTGCATCCATATTAACTCTGTATCCTGCTCTTTTTATTTTTGCTAAATATATTCTTTTTAAATCGCTACATTTGCATTTTTCTGCTTAAAACAAATTCTGTACAGACATCACGGTAATGGCTATATAACCTTCCATTCCACCAATGTACTATACTTTAGTCACCATTTCCCAATTGTTGAGCATTCAGATTTCTGAGTTTTCATCATTATAAATTACCGTGAAAATAACTTCATGCGGAAAGTCATTTCAAGTAATTCGCTAAGAGTAGACTCCTAGAAGGAGCATGACGGGAAGCTGGAAGTACTTCAGACAAGCAGTCCCTGCATCGATGACCTACACATCCCCAAAGGCAATCAGTGCCCCACCCGACGGCAGCGGCAGAATACAGACACTGGTCCCTCTCGGGCCACCCTTTTGGTCTTGAGGGTAAAGGGTTTCAGAAGCTACATATTTACCTGCTATCGGAATCCGAGGCGATCTCCTTTCTCCCTCCAAAGCGGATCTGGCACTGCACGGAAAAAAAGAAGCACTGAGGTGACCTGTTGAGATGGGACACACAAAACTGCCCCCATAGACCTTCAGGGTCGCGGGGGACACAGGAGCAGGAACCCTGGGTGCCGAGTCAGGGCGTCCCCATGCCCTGGGTGTCAGCCCAAGACGTAAGATGGAGGACATCCCAGTCTTCCAGCTGCCACTAGAAGGAAACCCTATCTCCCGCTTGTAGAGAAGTGAGCGCTGTGCAAAGACAACGCCGAGAGGAAAACAGCCTCCTGCAGATTATCTAGAAAGCTTCTTCTATCTGTCAGCAGCTGACTGTCAATAACATAGAGCTCTAAACAGGCAATAATTAAAAATTCCACAAATCTGTGATGATGGGTCCCTTCTGACAGGGCCCGAAGTTGTTATGGCTGGCTGTAAAGTTATGACAGCATAAACCAAGCTTCAAACAAGTCCTCTGGTTGTGCTGAACGACAACTCACCCAGGAGGGTGGAAACAAAAGCAAACTGTTCTCACTCTTTTTTTTTTTAACTGTGCTGAAATAAAGACAACATAAAATTTACCATTTTAACCATTTTTAGTTACACAATTCAACTCACAATATTGTACAACCATCACCACTCTGCTACTCTCTTTCAAAGGTGTAGAATTTCCACTGTGGGTGGCAGGTTTGCAAGATTCCTGAATTTATTATCATATATATGTGTGTGTTTGTATACATATAGAAATTTAAATGATACTTTTGTCAAAACTCATGGAACTGCACACTTAAAACTGGTACATTTTATTGTATGCAAATTATCCCTCAATAAAATTGGTTTTTAAAAGGCATATATACAACACTTTCACCCCCCCAAAATAATAATAATAATAATAATAGCAGCTCTGGGCAGAAGATCCAAGTTATTTCTGTTTAACTGCTACATCTGAAGTGGTTTGACTTAACCCTTCATCTTCTTATTTTACTTTCCACTTCTGGAGCCAAAAAAGAAGAAACTAATAACATGAGTTCTGCACTTACTGGGAACCAGGTGCTGGCCATGGCCCTTTATCCACTTTAACAAATGCAATTCCCTCAACAGCCTTACAGAAACCAGTAAGCCAATTAAAGAGAAGAAGGACGCTCAGAGAGGCTGGCGGAGTGGCTCCAGCACACACAGCTGTGAAGAGACGAAGCGGGCCTTCAACCCCAGCTTCACCTGCGTCTGTGTCCTTTCCACCACACCCGGACGCCTCAAGGCTTGGACAGGTGCTAAATTCTCTGGGCTTGCATCAGCTCTCAACAGACACTTCCATCAAAGGACATGTCTATCTCCCTACCTCGTGGTTACACGCAGATAACTGCCAGTCGCCCCTACCAAAACGTGAATTCCTAGGGCTGGACCCGAGCTCTGCTGCTTGTTCACTATGACACTGGCAGCAAGTTAGTGGACCTGAGCTTCGGTTCTTCAGTTTCTTCAGCTGTGAAATGGAAATAACTGCAAGAACTATTTTGCAGGGTGGTTGGAAGGATTAGATGTAAAGCACTTAGCAGAGAGTCAAGCACTCGATGAATATGCAGGAAACAATGACTGTCTGGTCCAGCTGCGAGCAGGCAAACTGATTCCGGCCTCGAGTCACAGCTCGCTTCCATGCCCAGCAAGGAGCCGGGCATCAAAAACAGCATCGACCAAACCGAGCAGAGCCCACCTGGAGGATGCATACACACCTGAGCACGGCCTCCTCTCCGTTCTCGTGCTCACCAGGTCCTAACTCCAACCACCACTGCAGCACCCTTAGGAGTTGCCCTAAAACACAAGTGCTTGGAAACCAGGCTTTGAAACCCAGTCAATGCCTTTCTCCAAGGGACACCTGTGAAGGGAGGGGTCGGGTCCTCCAGGGGCTTTAGGAAGTCAGGACACAGGAGTTCCTCTGTCCCTAGCTCTGATGGCTCTCATTTGCTAGGGAAAACGATTAGCCTCACCATTCCCAGATACCAAGCGGGAGTAAGTCTGTGTAGACAGAAGGGCAGAAATGACTTTTGCATTCATCCTCTGACACTATGACCTGACCTCAAAGTCAAACGTGAGCTTTATTCTTACCTGTTTCACTGCATCCAACAGTCGCTCCAGCAGAAACTGTCTTTTCATGTCATTGTTCTGTGATCCTAAAATGCAATGAGGCTTAATTAGTTTTGTCTGACGTTCACCTTCTATTAAGACTCTCTGACATGCCGTGGGCTGTGCCCAACTAGCATCAGCCTCCTCTTTAGTAAAATCAGTAACAAGACCAGGTATCAATAATCTACATCATTACAATGAAGACTGACCACTTTCCTGTGACTGCATCACAGGAAAGCTGCTAAACTAGTGTTTCCCAAATTTGGATCATGTTTCTAGAATGGTCTAACCCAGGGTTTCTCAACCTTGGTGTCACTGACATTTGGACCAGATAATTCTCTGTGGCTGCCCCACGAAGTGTTAGGACGTCTAGCAGCATCCCTGGCCTCTACCCACCAGATACCATCAGTGCACAAACACACACACACACCCTAGCTGTGGCAACAAAAATGTCTCCAGATACTGCCAAATATCCTCTGGGGAACAAAACTGCCCCCAGTTGAGAACCAACAGTCTAACTTAAAATATAGGTTTCCTAGTATGGCAGGCACTGCTCGTTGGCTGACCTCACCACCATCTCCAACATCATTTTCCCATGAAAAACCTAATTGCTCCAGTTCTCAGCCTCTCTTGTAAGGCTGACCTTAAGAAGTTTTAGTTAATGAGATGTAAGCAGAAGAGCACTCGTGAGGGATCTGGGGAAATTATGCCACCCTTATAAAAGAACAGATGTTAATGGCTTCATGCCTTCTTCCATCCTTCATGGCTTAATCATAAACACGTCGGGTGAAGCCAGAGCAGCATTTTGCTACCATGAGCCCACAAGCCTGCAGGGAAGCCCAAGAGAATCAGACACCAGCCCTGATGTCGTTTTGCTGCTGAACCAAAATACCAGAAATCTCATACCTCTCACACAGCAAACAGTTCCATTTGTTCAAGCACTGTACACTGAGCTGTTACTTACAGCCAAAAGCATCCCCAACTGATACATATGGCATACATGAAACCCCCATTTAAGAGGGTGTGGGGCAGGGCTTCTCTGGTGACGCAGTGGTTTGGAATCCGCGTGCCAATGCAGGGGACACGGGCTTGAGCTCTGGTCCAGGAAGATCCCACATGCCTCAGAGCAACTAAGCCCGTGTGCCACAACTACTGAGCCTAAGCTCTAGAGCCCGTGAGCCACAACTATTGAGCCTATGTGCCGCAACTACTGAAGCCCACGTGCCTATAGAGCCCATGCTCCACAATAAGAGAAGCCACCATAATGAGAAGCCCACACACTGCAATGAAGCCGCTGCTCTCCACAACTAGAGAAGACCCAACACAGCCAATAAATAAATAAATTTATTTTTTTAATTAAAAAAAACAAAGAGGGTGTGTGGCAAGGACACTTGGAAGCCCCAGGCACACCGCTGTCAGAACCACATCTGATGCCCCACAAGAGACCCAGTGACTCCAATCAACAGAGACACGGCTACATGTTATGATGCATCAGACACAGAACACAATTGTTTCAAAGGAGACCCAAATTTAGAGTCACAAGAGCAGATGCTCCACACCGCAGGCCCTTAACTGCCCCTGAGCTCCTTCTCTCTGGGGCAACTCAGCCTGGGCTTCACCAGGGAGTACCAGCTGGGCATTACCTAAGAGACAGTCAGTGACTCATGCAAGTCATGCCAGGGCCACCTGGTTGTTAACAACTGTGCCCGTGTGGTGAGCACTTCCTGCATGCCAGGCATGAAACTGAGTCCTCTGGGTGCACTGTGCTCTGTAATTTTCACAACCACCCAGCAGCCAAGTATTAGGATCCCCGAACTGCAGATGGGGAAACTGAAGCTCAGAGGAGACAAGCAGTTGCGTGCACTGACCCACTCATCTAGCATCTACCGTGTTCCGGGCAATGTTCTAAGCGCTGGGGTCACAGGACGTAAATGGTATAAAAAAGCCATCTTCTCATGGAGGTAAAATCCTATTAGGAAGAAACAAATAGTTCTAAGTAAACTAATAAAGGAGATGATGTGTGAGAGTCATACAAGGAAGAAAATCCAAGCAGGGTGATGAGACAGGGAGGAAGCAAGAGCGCCACGGCAGCCGGGCAGTCGGGGAGGCCTCTCTGCACACGTGACACCTGAGCTGAGCCCTCTGTAAAACGAGAAGGAGCAGCCACGGAAAGGTATGGGAGACCCGCGTTCCAGGCAGAGCAAACGGCCAGGGAAGGGAAGCAAGAATAGCTTGGCTTCTGGTCTTCCAGGACCCAAAGGAAGCCTCTTGTGACTTGGGCAAAAAGCAGAAAAGGAGAAGCAAAGATCAGACAGGCAGGCGGGGCCAGTCACAAAGGCCTCGTGGACCACGGTTATGGGTTTAGGTTTTGTTCTGGTTTGAACACTAATATTTGGAACTGTGACCCTGACTGGAGACCGTGCCCCAAAGGGCTGTGTTAGGACTACCACGCGGCCTCCTGCCGCATCCCAGGCCCAGAGATCAAACCAGTCAGCAGACTCTCCACGGACACACAGTAATGCAGCTGACTTAAACGCTGCCACTGCTATTCTTTCTGGAAGAGGTCTTAAGAAAGGATGGCCCATACATCCCTCCCACCAAACCAGAGGCCATCCTGAAGCATCATTCAGGATGGCTGGAGATCCCACGCCCCCAAGGCCCTGAACCATCACTCCTGACACCTGTGTCTATCAATACATCCTGCTCTTCGTTCAGCAGAAGGTCTAGTTTCCACGCTTCTCTCTCTAACACCAGAATACGGAAGTCAGGCTTGCTTTCTTCCTTTTTTCAAGTACTGCACCCAACAACTCTACTTGCCCTTGGGCAATGCCAACTGGAAACTTAACAAGGTTTTCCCCGCTGAAGTGCTTTTGCTATTCTTTCTGATCACAAGAGTAATTCATGTGATAGAATGACCATATAACCCAGCACTTCTGGGTTTAGACACAAAAGAACTGAAAGCAGGGTCTTGAAGAGATGTGTGTATGCTTGTGTTCACAGCAGCATGATTCACAGCAGCTAAAATGTGGAAGCAATGCAAGTGTACACCAACAGATGAGTGGATAAGCAGAATATGTACACACACACACACACACACACACACACAATAGGTATTATTCAGCCTTAAAAACGAAGGAAACTGCAATAGGCTACAACATGGATGAGCCCTGACGACACGATGCTGAGTGAAACAAACCAGACACAACGAGATAAAGACTGTATGATTCTTGGACTTCCTAGGTGGCACAGTGGTAAAGAATCCACCTGCCAATGCACGGGACATGGGTTCGAGCCCTGCCCTGGGAAGACTCCACATGCCACGGAGCAACTAAGCCCGAGTGCCACAACTACTGAGCCTGGGCTCTAGAGCCCGTGCTCTAGAGCCCGTGAGCCACAACTACTGAGTCCATGTGCTGCAACTATTGAAGCCCACGCGCCTAGGGCCCGTGCTCCACAACAAGAGAAGCCACTACAATGAGGAGGCTGCGCACCACAATGAAGAGTAGCCCCCGCTCACAGCAATTAGAGAAAGCCCGCTGTGCAGCAACAAAGACCCAACGTAGCCAATAAATATTTATAAAACAAACAAAAAAAAGACTGTATGATTCCACTTAACACGAGATACTAAGAGTAATCAAAATCATAGGGAAAGAAAGTATGATGGTGGCTGTCAAGGGGAGGGGAAGGGGGAGGATGGGGGTTCGGGTGTAAGAGCTACACAACTGCAATTTAACAGATGAGAAGAGTCCTGGGGAAGGACGGTGGGGGTGCTGCACAACACTGCGGAGGGATTTAACACCAGCACACTGCACACTCCGCAATGGTGGAGGGGGGCTTCCCAGGTGGCCCAGTGGTTAAGAATCCACCTGCCAATGCAGGGAACATGGGTTTGATCCCCGGTCCGGGAAGATCCCACATGCCGCAGGGCAACTAAGCCTGTGCCCCACAACTACTGAGCCTGAGCACTAGAGCCTTTGTGCTGCAACTACTGAGCCCACACATCACAACTACTGAGCCTGTGCCCCTAGAGCCCATGCTCCACAAGAGAAGCCAACTCACTGAGAAACTCACACACCACAACGAAGAGTAGCCCCCACTCGCCACACCTAGACAAAGCCCGCACAGCAATGAAGACCCAACACAGCCAATAAATAAATAAATAAATAGTTAAGGGACTTCCTTGGTGGCATAGTGGATAAGACTCCATGCTCCCAATGCAGGGGGCCCAGGTTCAATCCCTGGACAGGGAACTAGATCCCACATGCATGCTGCAATTAAGAGTTTGCATGCCATAACTAAGAAGCCCACGAGTCACAACTAAGAAGCCCATGAGCCACAACTAAGACCAGGGCAACCAAATAGATAAATTTTTTAAATAAATAAATTTTTAAAGATTAAGTAAAATAAATTTTTTAAATGGTTAAGATGGCAAATTTTATGTTATATGTATTTTACCACATTTTTTTTTCAATTTATTTTTTACTGGCTGCATTGGGTCTTCGTTGCTGCATGCAGGTTTTCTCTAGTTGTGGTGAGCAGGGGCTCCTCTTCACTGTGGTGTTCGGGCTTCTCATTACGGTGGCTTCTCGTTATGGAGCACAGGCTCTAGGTGCACAGGCTTCAGTGGTTACAGCACATGGGCTCAGTAGTTGTGGCACATCAGCTTAGTTGCTCTGTGGCACATGGGATCTTCCCAGACCAGGGATCGAACCCACGTCCCCTGCATTGGCAGGCGGATTCTTAACCACTGCGCCACCAGGGAAGTACCTGCCCCACAATTTTTTTAAAAAAGTAATTCATGTGGAAAAAAAAACAACAACAAATTGAAGGGAAATGTACAAAGAAAATTTAAATCTCCATCATCTCAATATTGATAACTGTGAGCACAGTGACTCGCAAGCTTTCACAGGCACACGAATCTCCGGGGGTCTTGCTGAAAGGCAGGTTCAATTGAGAAGGGCTGGGTGCAGCCTGGGATTCTGTATTTCTCACAAGCTCCCAGGTGACGCTGACGCTGCTGGTCCCTGACCCACAGGTGAAAAGCGGGGACACAGCACCTTCCCCTAATGATACGCAAGATGATCCCGGATCTTCACGACAGAACTTGCCCCAGTGCTTTCTCTAGAGGGCTGCAGCCTCCTCTGCCTCACCGTGCAAAGCCTCTCTGTGGTGGGAAGAAAGACTGTCCTGTAGAGAGAAACAGCCTGAGGTCATGCAGGTCTCAGCCCACCATGCACCCCGCCTGACGCCATCTCTCTCCAGACAAGAAGTGCACTTGAGTGACACAATCCTGACCCCTGAAGGGGCACCTGCGGCCATCCCAGCCCTGAAAGGGGATTAAGAGAAGAGGGTCTCGTTGGGCGGCGGGAGCACAGGTGGCCTCGGGAGCATCCACCGAGCACAGCAGGAGGTGCCTGTGGCCGTGAGGAACAGCGGAAGGAGTGCTAGTGGGAAGTCACGAGGCATCAGGAGTTCTCATCCGGGCTGGGCTGCTTGCAGGCCACATGACACGGACAGTCACTTCCCTTCTGCAGGAGATCATACTCTCCTAGCTCTGCAGGCTGCGAACGTGGGGTGCCTGTGGAGACAGGCAGGCAGAGCAAGCAATGCTACCGGGCTCTTTCCTACCTTCTCCCAGGGACCAAGAGGAGGATAAAGGACCCCTCCCAGAGCAAGGAGAATCTTCCAGTCTCAACCGCTGCAACCACCCAAGAGGAGCAGGGAGCCAGTGTCCACCTACTGAGCCCCAGCTGTGGCTCAGCTATTAATTGACTGGCATCTAATCCTTGACAAAGAAGGGAAGGTGGCTCCGCCCAACAGAGCACTGAGGCTGAAAGGAAGAGACCTTCACCCAGGGCAGTGCTCAAGGAGAGATTCAATCTTGAATCCACTGGCTCAGCCACCTGTTAAGTCTCGCCCATCCTCAAGCCCTGTAACAAGCCTGCAGCTACAGCCCCGCCACCGGTTCAGGAATGATTTCTCTGTGAAAGCCCAGCCTCTCTGCTTCCTTCCTTCTGCAAGGGTAGCCCTGAGTCAACATGATCAACCAGATGAGTCAGAAAAGGCTTTTTTTTTTTTTTCTCAATTGGAGTATAGTTGATTTACAATATTGGGTTAGTTTCAGGTGTACAGCAAAGTGATTCACAGAAGAGGCTTCTTTTCAATCTCCCATTAGAGCACCAACAAAATGAAAATAGAGGGGCTTCCCTGGTGGCGCAGTGGTTAAGACCCCACCTGCCAATGCAGGGGACCCGGGTTCGATCCCTGCTCCGGGAAGATCCCACATGCCGCGGAGCAACTAAGCCCATGCGCCACAACTATTGAGCCTGTGCTTTAGAGCCCATGAGCCACAACTACTGGGCCAGTGTGCCACAAGTACTGAAGCCCGTATGCCTAGAGCCCGTGCTCCACAACAAGAGAAGCCACTGCAACAAGAAGACCTCGCACTGCTACGAAGAATAACCCCCGCTCACCGCAACTAGAGAAAGCCTGCGGGCAGCAAAGAAGACCCAACGCAGCCAATAATAAATAAATAAACAAATAAATAAATAAATTTAAAATTTTAAAAAATAAAATAAAAAAATAAAAACCACAGTCATTGTAGATAAATAGATGGAAAAATCATTTTTAAAAAAATGAAAATAGAAAACAGAAAGGCACCCCAGGGAACACCCCCAGGGGTCCTGTCAGAGAAATGCAGTGACCCCCTGAGGCCCTAACTTAGAAATCACCTGCGTCTGAAAATCAATCACCTGGTTCAGGTGCATCCCTGCTGTCTTTCATGTTTAGAATCCTTAAAATCCTACACTAATTTTTCCCATAAACCTCCAGCCTTCAGTGACCTCCTGGGGAGACTGAGCAGGGGTTAAGAGTAGGACAGGCCATGTTCAAATCCTACATCATCAGCTGTGTGACCATGGACAAGTTACTTAACCTCTCTGCACCTCCGAAAGCTATTAAATGAGTGAATGGATACCTAGAATTAATGCACCTAGAACAGTGCCTGGTACACACCAATCACTTTACACATGTTAACTATTACTGTTGTTGTTGTGGGCTACCCTATACCTCTGGCTTTAAGAAATCCTTTCATCGGGCTTCCTTCTCTCCAGAGCACAGGCAAAGCGATCCAATCCAGGCCTCTGTGTTCACTGCCCTGGGGGGTGGAAAAAGCATCTCTGGCATCTGAGGAGGGGAAAACCTGCAAGATGCCCCAAGGCACTCTACATGTATACATATATTCCTTCTTCAATCCCTGCCACCACCCAAGAGGTCAAGGTAATCATGGTTCCCATCCACAGAGGAGTTAGGTCACTTGGTCAAGGCCACACACACACTTAAACAACAGTATTTCCCTGTCTCTCTATGCAGTGGCACAGGGAAAGCAATTTCTCTGCTCTAATGCCAATCCTTGCAATGCACTCAGCAGGTACGAGGGAGAAAAGAAAAAGATGGCAAGGTTCTTTGGGTGCCCACCGCAGGCCGGGAATTCTGCTCAAGGTCTACCTGACTCCTTCCATGCCATACTGCTGGCCTGCCGGGAGCCAGGGGAGGCTGACTGAAGAAGCGGGAATTTGAACTGTGCTTAAAAAAATAGGAAGGACTAGAATAGGTAAATCCATACAGATAGAATGCACCTACTTAATAGGTACAGGGTGTCCTCTGGGAGTGATGAAGGTGCTTTGTCACTAGACAGACATGGTGGTTGCACATTACAAATGCACTAAATTGCCACTGAACTGTTCACTTTTAAATGGTTAATTGTTTTTATAATTGTTAAATTTCTAATTTAACTGTTAATTGTTTTAATTGTATTAAAAGCATATATGGTTTCAGATTATCTAAATTTCACCTCAGTAAGAAACTATTTTATGGGAAGGACTACAACAGGCGGATAAGAGCACATTCCAAAAAAGCAGCCACCACAGCAGGAGCCCCCTGGGGGTGGGACTCAACTCTAGAAAGCACCCAGCTCCCACACTGAAACACAGGGTAGGAAAGCTAAGCTCACTTCTCTTTCACGTTTCTGATTACACTGAGTGTCTGTCTGATGCTGGTAAGTCCTTAACTTCTGCATCAGTCAGGCTCCTAACAGGAAACAGCAGGCACTCTCAAATAAGGAGACTTCAAGGAGGTTCATTTATAAGGGGCCCTACAGAGGAGCAGTGGAGAGAAGCGATTCTCAACCAAGATTTCACACACACACACACACACACACACACACCCAACAGGACTCTTGACAATGCCTAGAGACATTTTTGGCACAACTGATTTCTGGCACAACTAGGGGGCCGCTACTGACCTCTACTCCAGCAAGACAGCCCCACACAACAATCAGCCAGCCCAAATGTCAACAGTGCTGCAATTAGGAAACTCTGCCCTAAATGAAGTTTGATTATCCCATTTCACAGATAAGAAACTGAGGCTCCAAGAGGCTAAAACACATAAACCTCTGCTTATGCTCTGAAACCCATCTCCTCTTACCTGCTCAAGGACATACTCCAGCAATGGTCCCCTCCTTTTCCCACATCATCAATCCTTTCTTCATCTCTGCAGTTCCTACAGCATACAGGGATGTCGTAATACTGCCCCACCCCCCCTCCGTTTAATGAAAGCCATGCCTTGCTCCCACATGCCGTTCCAGCGGCAACCCCATTTCTCTGCTGTCCTGCCCAGCACAGCTCTTCCTTCATGAGAGCGGCCACACCCTCTGTGAGGGCTGCCCCTTCCACAATGGTTGTTCCCAGCTCTGGCCCAAGGCGCTTTTCTCCCCATCTCCTCCTGCACCGAATTATCTACACAGGGGCCAAAACATCTGGAAGCACAGATGAATAAGCAACAAATGACTTACTGATATTATGTAACAAACACACGATACATTCAATGATATTACAGGATTTGCTCAACGCACCCTGCAAAGCTGCAATGAATATGGCATGTCTATGGAGCCAGGTAAGCATGTGGGACATTGTCTGGGATGATTTGTGTTTCTGGTTCCCCTCCTCCCAGAAGAAACTCAACAACTGTTGGATTAGGACTCCGGGGTTCAGCTCTGTGATCCCCCAAGCGGCTGCTTTAAATGGAGAGGACCAGAACAACCTCATGCACACGATGCGCACAGCATGCGTGAAGCACCAATTCTGCTTGCCTTAGCACATGAACAGATAAAATGGACAGTCATTCGCACCCAAAGTCAGGGCGCTGGTTCCCAGTATTGTAGGGCAAAGTGGCGCAGCTGGACGAGGACAAAAGGACAGACTGTCCGCCACCACACGATGGAAAGAGGCAGGCTCTGCTTGGAGGCAGATGGGCTCAGGCCATCCAAGTGGCCTTGTGATGCCTAAGAACAAAAGACTAGGTCAACAGAGGACTCATAAACAGGCAAAGAATTCACCCTAGAGCAGAGGTCGGCAAATAGTTTCTGTAAAGAGCAAAATGGTTAAGCATTTTTGGCTTTTCAAGTCAGACAATCCCTGTCACAGCTGCTCAATCAAGAGTGCAAAAGCAGCCAGAGACAATAGCAAGAATGGGTGTGGCTGGGTTCCAATAAAGCTTTATTTACAAAACAGGTGGCCAGCCCAGTTTGCCAATCCTTGCTGTAGGAGAAAAAAAAAAGGAAAACTGCAGCCTGCAAACACTGTGAAGAGAAAGTGCATCTTCCCTCATGGCTGGAGAAATGCAAATTATAAACTTACCAAATCAACCACCACCTGTTACCACTGTATAACTACTAAATTCACCAAGAAACGTTTAAAGTGAAATGCCCCATTGCTGGCAAAGTTCCGGGGAAACACAACAGTCACGATGGCCATCATCAGAAAGTCTACAAATAGCAAGTGCTGGAGAGGGTGTGGAGAGAAGCGTACTCTGCTACACTGTTGGTGGGCATGTAAATTGGTGTAGCTGCTGTGGAGAACAGTCGGAGGTTCCTTAAAAAACTAAAAATAGAGTTGCCATATGATCCAGCAATCCCACTCCTAGGCATATATCTGGAGAAAATTCTAATTCAAAAAGATACAAGCACCCCTATGTTCACAACAGCACTATTTACAATAGCCAAGCAACCTAAATATCCACGACAGATAATGGATACAGAGGATGTGGTACATATATACAATGGAATACTACTCAGCCATAAAGAATGAAATATTGGCATTTGCAGCAACATGGATAGATTTAGAGCTTACCATACTAAGTGAAATAAGTCAGAGAAAGACAAATATCATATGATATCACTCATATGGAATCTAAAAAAAAATGATACAAATGAACTTACAAAACAGAAACAGATTCCCAGATACAGAAAACAAACTTACCATTAACAAAGGGGAAAGCAAGGGAGGGATAAAGTAGGAGTTTGGCATTAACAGATACATACTACCATATATAAAGTAGATAAACAAGGACCTACTGTATAGCACAGGGAACTATATTCAGTATCTTATAATAACCTATGATGGAAAAAAATCTGAAAAAGAATACACATATATATGTATAACTGAATAATTTTGCTATACATCTGAAACACACAACATTGTAAATCAACTACACTTCAATTTTTTTAAAAAATGAAATTCCCCATTGCTGGTAAAGCTCCAGGGATGTCCTGGAAAGCAACATGCAGGAAATACCAAAAACTGCAAGAACATCAAAGCACCTTCCTGACTCCTGGGAAACTAAGCTAAGGAGGAAGGGGGAGGTAGGAGGGGGAATGAGAAAAGTAATAAGTAACTTCTTTACCAGTCCCTCTGTCATCCAGGTACTTCCCTCTGACTAAGGCAATGTACCTTCATCACTCTCTTTCATTTCCATTTTCTGATGAAGGAATTGAGTCGGAGAAGTTCAACAACTTGTTCGGGTTCTTCCATTGGGAGTTAAATCCAGGACTGCCTGAGTCCAAAGTGTTTTTCCACTGCAATATAATGCCTGCCTAAACATGGTGTCGGGGCGAAGATTTTTCCTATAGCATTCTAGAGCAGCGGTCAGCAAACTACAGCCCCCCACACCAAATCCAGCTACTGCAGGTCTTCTAAATAAAGTTTTATTGGAACACAGCCACGTGCTTTCACTTGCGTATTGCCTGTGCTGCTTTTATACAACAGGCATGAGTCGTTGGGAGAGAGACCAGATGGCCCATAAAGCAGAAAATATTTACTATCTGGGCCTTTACAGAAAATGCTTGCCAACTCCATCCTAGAACATTATAAACAGAATTTACTTTCTTTTCCTATAATGGGAGAAAGATTAAACAACTGCGGCACATCAATTTACTGGAATGTTACACAGCATTTTTAAATAATTGTGACGAGAAGGCACACAGGTAAATGCTATAATAAGCAGAAACACTAATTCAAATATACTCAACGCAATTAGGTAAAATACATATGCTTTGAACACAGACAAAAGTGGAATACCTAAAAATCTAAATATTTAATATGCTAGAAAGGTATATTTATAGGTATATTCTGTTTCCACAATAGTCTTTAATGTCATTTGGGGATTTTGCTTTTTTTTTTTTTTTTTTGGTTGGAGGAAGAAAGAGCAGATTCCAAAATACGCAGACGCAGGCAAGGAGAAATGAGATGCCAGTGGGCAAGTTTCCCCCATGGTGGGACACTGGGGAGCACAGGCCTCCAAGGGCTCCTGGATGGACCAGCAGAAGTCAGGGCTGGGGAAGCGTCCTCACTCCGCCTGGAGGCCTCAGGCTGCCCCTCCCACAGCCTTTCCCACCTCAGCAAAAGGCATTCTCACTGGTCCAGCTGCTCAGGAGTCACTCTCGCCTCCTGAGTTCCCTGCTGAGATATCACCTTCCTTGCAAGGTCTTCCTTGACCATCACCCCCCCCACCCCAAATTACAAGAGCCCTCCCTCCGCCTTCAGTTCATCCTCCATCCAGACAACAAGCAGGACAGACACCACCCTGGGGCTCTGGACTGAGCATATGATCCAGACCTGGGCAGGATGGCTGCACGGCCAGCCAGACCGCTGTGAGTCAGCCCCAGGACTTCTGCCGGAGCAATTGGGAAAGTCCCACCCTGCTCAGGCATTGCTACACAGTAGGATGTGACCCAAGAGCTGCCCGTGGTCCTCTTGCCTCCATGGAGGGGAGGATGCCTGAGGGTGAAGCCAACAGAAAGGAAAGTATTGGCGAGCCAGACCGAAAGGCAGTTCTGATGACTCTCTAAGGGCCAGCTGAAGCCAGACTATCCCTAGATCTTTCCAGCACAAGATGCTTTAAACTCCCTTTTCTGCTGGAATCAGCTTCCACCACATGCAACTGAAAAGAGTCCTGGGGAATTGCCAGACGGTCCAGTGGTTAGGACTCGGCACTTTCACTGCTGGGGTCTGGGTTTGATCCCTGGTCAGGGAACTGAGGTTCCACAAGCTGCATGGTGCGGCCAGGGGTGGGGGGATGGGGGGGGAGAGCCCTGGTTAACACAGTCATTACTCTAACATTCTGGGTACACTCATTCAATTCCCTTCAACAAACACTGACAGTACAGCCCTTTGCTAAGTTACACAAGATGAGCCAAACAGTTACCCAATAAATGACTGCTGAATGCTGAACCCTGAATTTCTGTCCAGACTCTGATGCCACTAATGCCTCACTCTCACTGTTGGCATTTTAAATGAGTGCAATGGCTTTGGCAGAAAGAACAATCAAGAGCCACTGACATGGGACGTCCCTGGTGGTGCAGTGGTTAAGAATCCACCTGCCAATACAGGGGACACGGGTCCGATCCCTGGTCGGCGAAGATCCCACATGCCAAGGAGCAACTAAGCCCATGCACCACAACTACTGAGCCTGCGCTCTAGAGCCCACGAGCCACAACTATTGAGCCTGTGTGCCGCAGCTACTGAAGCCCACGCGCCGAGGATCCATGCTCTGCAACAAGAGGAGCCACTGCACCAAGAAGCCCATGCACCGCAACAGAGTAGCCCCCGCTCACCACAACTAGAGAAAGCCTGCGTGTAGTAACGAAGACGCAACGCAGCCAATAAATAAATAAATTTATATAAAAAAACCATCAACACTTTTCATGTTAACACTACTTTAGGGAAATCATCCTAAAGACATCATCGAAAGGAAGGAAAACTGCCTTGAACAAAAATGTCCACTGCATCATTACTTATAAGAGGAACAAAAAAGAAAAGAAGGGGGGGGTAAGTTTCCACAAGTAAAGTCGGTAATTTAAAAATTATGCTATATGTATAACAATGGATTATTATTGATGGATTACGAAGTCCATAGAAGTGATCAATATGAAGACCATGTGGCAATATGATAAAGTTTTATCCAGAAATGTTAAGGGTAAAAGCAAAATGCGAATTTATATGATAGTGATAAAATTACTTCAGCCTATGTCAGTGTCTCTCAAGCTTTTTCTTATTCCCTCTTTGGATCCCTTTTAGACATTTTTTCCTTAATCACCCCCACCATGAAATTTTAATACCACAAATATGTTGTGCATCATGCATATCCGTGCTTTAGACACAAGAATAGATGGCACGATGGGAGGCGCTTTAGGTGCGATTATGTTCGCAATGCCAGAATTTAGAGAATTTAGTTCCAAACTGTAAGACCTCTGAGCACTTGACTTCCTGTTGGTTACCCAGGCACAGCCACACAACAGGGAGGCGGGAGAGTGGAGATGAAGTGGCATTGAGTCCACTGCCGCTTGCTCGCAAGGGAGGCAGGCAAACGTTTGCTGACAGTGGAACACTTTCTTCTTACGACCCGCCATAACAGATCAGTCCAGTGCCTTCATTGGGGGGGAAAATGGTGATATCATCGCTTTTTCTGCCTTGAATGAAAACCATAGCTATTCTTTTTTCCATCCACTCATTTCAGCCGACTCTTTTTTTTAACCGTTTTTTACATTGAAATATAGTTAAGTTACAATGTTGTGTTCATGTCAGGTGTACAGCAAAGCAATTCAATATATATGTATATACACACACACACATACATACACAGATATATTCTTTTCTCAGATTCTTTTCCATTACAGGTTATTACAAGATAGTGAATATCCTGTGCTATACAGTAGGCCCTTGTTGTTTATCTATTTTATATATAGTACTGTGCATATGTGAATCCCAACCTCCAAATTTATCTCCCTCTCCCCCATCAGCTAATCCTTTATTCCAAATACAAGCCAGTGCTGGAGACAACGCCATCAAGGCGGAAGAGAAAACCATGACTTTCAACATTTCAGGAAAATAAGACAAAGCTGCTAAAACGTACCTAAACATCAGACAACACACAGCAGTAAGTTACCCACTAAGCCCCAACTCTGGTGTTTCAGGCCCTTAGAGCTTGTCTGGTTCACTAAGTATTTAACGTATCTTGGTCTGGCTTTCCCCAGGCCTTGAAACGGGGACTTCAGGGTCTTAAGAAGGGTTCGTGACAGAATTATTATTGATGGAAATGAGCATAAGGGCCTTCAACTATAAAGTCTTACCAAAGACAATGCTTCAGAATCATAATGACTTTCTGACCCTACAAGTTCCACTCCCCATTAAGAACAGAAGCATTATCTGAAAATCAGAATTCCTCAGCTAGCAGAGGCTGGTAATCAAGTATTCCCACCTACCAGATTCTTTAAAAAGAAACAAGCAAATCATGATACTATCACCCACATTCGGCAGGTATCCATCCTCCTGGTAATGTGTTTACTTCTGCACATATACATGAATCCATAAACACTGTTTTATGTGCGTGTTTTAATGTGCATCAAGGTATATATTTTAGATATAATTCTGTATGCTGCTTCTTTTTAGAGAACATTAATATTAAGATACAGCCACAGTGATATGTACAAATCTATTTTATTCCTTTTAACATCTTTGAGGTTTTCCATCATGTGACCATACCACATATATTTGTCCGCTCCCCTGTTAACAGTCATCTCAGTTGTTCCTGGCCCCCTGATGCCCATTTATCTTCTGTATGCATTAGCTAACCATTCCATTTCCTGGTTATTTGCACTTAATGTATTTGACCCTGTACCCATCTGACCTCTGCATCTACTCAAACATTTTCAGCTACAAAACATAGCAGACTCTAAATGCCAAGTTATAGGCTATGCGAGAGACTAAGAAACATGTCAAACCACACCAAAAGGATGCCATCAGCAAAATTCCACAAAGAGACCTTACAGGATAAAGTGTTTCCTTCAACAAAAATGGCAAGGGGGCAAAAAAAAAGAAAGAGAGAGAGATGAAAGGGGAACCCATAGGTTAAAAAAGACTTTGTGCTTCAAAGGATACCATCAAGAAAGTGAAGAAAACACCCACGGAAAAGGAGAAAAAATTTTTGTAAAGATATCTGATAAGGGACTTACAGCCAGAAATTATACAGAATTCTTACAGCTCCACAATGAAAACAACCTGATTTTTTTTTTAAAGGGAGAAAGAATGTGAGCAGACATTTCTCCAGAGAAGATATACACATGGCCAACAAGCACATGAAAAGATGCTCAACATCACAGCCCATTAGGGGTGCAAATCAAAACCACAAAGAGATGCCACTTCACACTCACTAGAACAGTTATTAACAGAAAGCCTATTGGTGAGGACATGAAGCAACCAGAACCTTCTGACAGTGCTGCAGGAATGGAAAACGGGGCAGCTGCTTTGGAAAACAGTCTGACAGTTCCTCAAATGCACTCAGCAATTCTAACTCTTAGACATCTACCCAAGAGAAATGAAAACATATCATTCACACAAAAACTGGTATGTGAATGTTCACAGCAGCATTATTCATAAGAGCCAAAAAGTGGAAACAAGGCAATGTCCATCAAATGATGAATGGATAAACAAGAGGTGGAATATCCAGACAACAGAGTATTATTCTGTCACAGGCCTGTCCTCGTGAAATCTGCCTATCAATGCAGGGGACACAGGTTTAATACCTGGTCCAGGAAGACCCCACATGCCTCGGAGCAACTAAGCCCATGTACCACAGCTACTGAGCCTGCACTCTAGAGCCCATGAGCCACAACTATTGAGCCCCCGTGCCACAACTACTGAAGCCCGCACAGCTAGAGCCCGTGCTCCTCAACAAGAGAAGCCACAGCAATGAGAAGCCCGTGCACAGCAATGAAGACCTGACACAGCCAATAAATAAATAAATAATTTTTTTTAAAAAGAATATTACTCAGTCACAAAAATGAATGAAGTACAGATACTCTACAATATGATGAATCTTAAGAATATGATACTTAGTGAAAAGAGACACAAAAGGCCACATATTACATGATTTGATGTATATGAAATGTCCAGAATAGGCAAATCCATAGAGAGAGAAAGCAGATAAGTGGTTGCCTGGGCTGAGGGAACAGAAAATGAAGAACAGCTGTTAATGGGTATGAATTTTCTTTCTGGAGTAATGAAAATGTTCTAAAATTTATTATGTGATGTTTGCACAACTCTGTGCATACACTAAACATTTTTTTAAAAAAACTTAGAGAGCCTAAAAAACAAATAAAAGACAAACCAATTTGCATTGTTTAAACCTTGTTTAGACCCTGAGTTTTGAAAATTCAGTATAGGGAATTCCCTGGCGGTCCAGTGGTTAGCACTCAGCACTTTCACTGCGGGGGCCTGAGTTCAATCCCTGGTCAGGGAAATAAGATTCTTCAAGCCACGCAGTGTGGCCAAAAAAAACATGCTATAAAATAAAATTATGAGGCAAACAGAAATTTAACCTTCAATATATGATATTAATGAATTACTGCTTATTTCTTATAGGTATGATAATGGAACTGTTATTTTTTTTTAAAAGGAGTCCCTATATTCTAGTGATAAAGATTTTTAGAAATTTACAGATAAAATTATATAGTGTCTAGGATTTGCTTCAAAATAAACTGGAGAGGGAGGCAGGAAGTAGACAGGTGTGTGTGTGAAGTGGTCATGAGTTGGTAATTCTTCATTAGCCTATTCTCTCCACTCTTTTTTTGCTTAAAATTTTCTTTAAAAAAAAAAGATGAAATATTTCCATGCCACATTATTTTATGTGCCAATTATTAACTGCATAGGTGGAAAATACCTTTGACTTTCCCTTCCAATCCTCAGCAACCACTTTTTCTGCATCAATTACCATCTTTCCAAAAGAAGGCTTTCATCCTTGATGCTTTTTCAGCAAAAAAAAGGCATATGTTGGTTTCCTTTTGTGATTTGTTTAACCTTAGACCTAATGGGGTTTTTGTAACTGAATTTCAAAACTTCCTTAGCTTGGATATTAAGTTGCTCCTTGAAAGATACATTGGTCAGTTTCCCTTGGCTTGTCAATTTCACTTGCTCCCGGGCAATGAAGGCAGTAGAGAGAATGGTCCAGAACTGTGAGCTTGAGGCAGAGGCGCCTTGGTCACATTAAAAGGAAGAGATTCTCAGGGCACTCTTAGCTCCAGCCCTAGTCCCAGAGCTGGGCCAGTGAACACCCCCCCCCCTTCAAAACCCCACAGGGGTCCTTACAGAAACAACAATAGCAGCTTCAAGTTTCTGGCTACATACCATGTGAGGGGCACAGTACCAACCACTTTACCTGAATAATGTTATTTAGTCATTGCAATAAGCCTAGGATCCAGGTACTATTATTTATCCCCATTGTGCTGAGACTTCCAGAATAGTGGAAAAGCTTGCTCTAAATCACACAGCTTTATGTGGCAGAGCCAGGATTTGAACCCAAGCTGTCTGCACCAGGGTCTGCACTTATTCCAGGCTACATTATTACCTCCTGGGTGGAAACCAGCTCATCACATCTTTGTTGCAGTATCACTAATATTCAAGGACCAGAAACTCCAGTTAAGCCAAAAATCACCTGACAACAGAAGACTATCTCCCAGGAACCCCCACCCCCACCCCGCCTCCCCCATTAAGACCATCAACTTCACAAATCTTGCTCATGAATAGCAAAACCAAAGCACCTAAGTTGTGGGAAATGATCCACAGAGTGAACTTAAAAGTTAAAGATGAAGAAAGACACATGGCCCTCACCTTGCCCCCTCTCGACCTCCAGAAATGCCTGGGTGCAAGGCTAGGGCCAGCAGGGATGGTTGCAAGGATACTTTAGGACCGATTCCACAGTAAAAGGAAAACAGGCAGAAGGAGGGTAGGCGGGTCCTCCTAAGTAAATCCAGATCCCAGGCAGGGCAGCTGTGAGGCTTCCCTGAGTCACTCCCATCTCCACACACTACACCCAGGAATGACTTAGCACCAAAACACCAACAGATCTCTTGAGTGGAAAGGGCTGAGAACACCCGTCCAAGTCCAGGGACTGAACTTCAGAAACACTGAGGACAAGCTGTCCACACACACCTCCCAGCCTCCCACCAAAACCACCCCACTCCCTCGTGGGAGGGAGAGGGTTGGACTGGGAAGGGCAGTGGTCCCCAGATGAGCGCAGCATTGGACAAGAGGGGAAGGGATGCAGGGCAGGACAACGAAGACCTCAAATGAGCTAGGAAAAGAAATGGAAGGAGCTGGAGTATGAAAAAAATAACCAAAATACAAGAAGCAAGGACCAGAGAGGGAAAATGAGAAACTGGGAACACCTGGTGACTGGAGCAGCAAAGCACTGGGGGAGAGGAGACGGGGGAACCGGAGGGACGGGGAAGACAAAGAGGCTGGAGAGCTCAGAGTCCTCTGGGAACCGAGAGCTAGGGGGCACACGGGGCTCGGGGTCAGCAAACTGAGAATGAGACACTCTTTGCCTGTGTGGAGACCGGAGTGACTGGGAGCTCGGGCCTGGACAGTGAGAATGACTGGGGAGCAGGGGGACCCAGGACTGGAACTGGGACTCAGGGGGTCTCGGAGTTAGGAGGAACTGAGACACAGGAGGTCTGAGAAACTGGGGGTCTGGTAACCGGACAGGGGGTCGGAGGACTGGGAGGGATTGGGGGATCTGGGGGACAGGTGTGCAGAAGCTGGCTGTAAGTGATGGACAGGAGTCAAGGGACTAGGAGTGCCTGGACCCGGGAAAAAAGTGCAGGTGACCAGGAGCTGCGGGTACATGGGGGTCAGGAAACTGGGAGCGATGGGACGGGGTCCGCGAGCGGGCGGGACGCGGGGACTGGGGGGCCGGAGTGTGCAGCTGGAGCGGCGGGAGCCGGGGCGGCCGGGGCGGGTGACAGCGGCCAGGCCGCCACTCACCGCTCATGGTGCCGCTCCCCGGGCCGGTGCCTGCCGTGCCGCCGCCACTGCCGCTGCCGCGCTCCAGACAGGCCGGGAGACGGCGCGCCCCGCCCCGCCCGCCGCCCCGCCCCGGAAGCGGAGCGCAGCCGCCTCGGCCCCGCCCCCCGACCCGGAACATAAACACCGGCGCCCGCGCCGGGTGGAAGGCTTGGGGTGATTCTCTCTGTGCGCGGTGGCTGGGCGCCCAAGGCAGACCCGAGACCCCAGCAGCGACGCCTCGCGATCTGCAGCTCCCGGGGTGCGGCAGGGACCGGACCGGACCGGACGGGACTCCTCCCCCCCGTCCTGGGCTCACACCTCTGTCGGGGAGCCAGACGGGAAGGTGGCCACGCGAAATGAGACAACACGATTCCAGAGAGCACTAGGAGCGGAACGGGAAAATTTGAGACGAGGAATGGGCCAAAGCGTGGGGGCAGGGGACGTGGGCTGTCCCGGGAGGGGGGCTGCCCCATGGAGAGGACTTTAGAGAACCGGATGGTAAGCGGGAGCCGGCCCGGGAAGTTCCGCAGGAAGGGTGTTCTCTTGAGTGAAAGGGTGAGCGAGAAAAGGGGTGTGACAGAGGAGACTGAAGAGGTGGGTGGAAGGCCTTGCAGGCCATGGTGAAGGAGTTGGACTTTTCTGCCTGACTCTAAGGAGGTAAGGGAATGCGAAATCATTACAAGAATCTAAGCAGAGTGACACAATCTGAATGAGGTTTTGTTTTTGTTTTATTTATTTATTGGCTGCGAGGCCTTTCTCTGGTTGTGGCCACCCAGGGGCTACTCTTTGATGTGGAGCTCCGGATTCTCATTGCAGTGGCTTCTTGCAGAGCGCAGGATCTAGGCGCGCAGGCTTCAGTAGTTGTGGCACATTGGCTCAATAGTTGTGGCTTGCGGGCTCTAGAGTGCAGGCTCAGTAGTTGTGGCTCACGGGCTTAGTTGCTCTGTGGCATGTGGGATCTTCCCCGACCAGGGATGGAACCTGTGTCCCCTGCATTGGCAGGCGGATTCTCAATCACTGCACCACCAGGGAAGCCCCTGAATTAGGTTTTAAGATGATTCCTCTTCCCGGGTTGAGAATGAATTGTAGTGGGGCAGGGTGGAGAAGGGAAGCTGGTTAGGGGGGCACTGCAATTGTCTGACAGGAGATGCTAGTGCTTGGGGCTAAGGTGGTGGCAATGGTGTCAATGTAGATGGGTCGTGTTTGAAAATGTGTTCACAGTAATCTTAAGTCCAGGTTACTGCCGCATTTTACAGATAAGGAAAAGGGGACTCAGAAAGGTTAAATTAGCATTTTCCAAACTTGTTTTGCCCACAACCCAGAGTAAAAGAAAATGCATTTCACACTACAACCCAGTACACAAATGCATACATTTAAGAAGCTGTATAACAAAACAATCATGTAGGTAATGTAGTCTTTTCGATTTTTCTTTCTTTCTTTCAATGCTGAGTGCGATGACTGATCTCCTAAGTCTTGATCCACAAAATACTGAATTGAAGCCCCATGGGGAAATGGAGCCAGAATTCCAGCCCAGTTCTGTGTGACCCACAACAGTCTTCCTTCTACATTGCTTCTCAACACATACTCTCACGCCCCTGGGAATTTACCTTTTGGACTCATCAGAGATCAAGAGATCTTTGGAGAACGGTGCCCTGCAGCATTATTTATAATAGAGAAAAAGTGGAAAGCACCAAAGCCAGCTTACAGAAGAATAGCTAAGCAAATCATGGCCCACCTCGCAAAAACTCTGTTGCAGTAGTTGAAAATGGTAATTGTAAAGATTATGGAAATGCAAGGAAAGGCCAATGATCATACAGTAAGTTTTAAAAGCCCCATGCAGGGAATTCCCTGGCCGTCCAGCGGTTAAAACTACACATTTCCACTGCAGGGGGCACAGGTTCGTTCCCTGGTCAGGGAACTAAGATCCCACATGCCACACGGTTTGGCCAAAAAAAATTTAAGATGAAAAAAAGCCCCATGCAAAATGGTCTGTACACCATGATTATAATTGTGTCAAAATACAGCCACGTGCAGGGACTGTGATAGGATGTAAAAATGAAAATACTTGTGTGTTCGGTTGGTAGGGTTGTTTTTCCCATTTTCAAAATTGTACTTTACAGTTGTGCTAATTTGTTATTCTAGTTAAAGAGTCAGCGTGTCTGAATCCCTCCTCTCCCCCCTCAGAAAGCCTAGTTTAGGCCTGTCTGCCTCTGTACCTTTGGTGAGACATCACATACCTGCTTCGTGGAATCATCATGAGGATACAGGTTATGCCTTCTCGCAGCGCCCTGTACCCTTTCTTTATGGCACTTGACATGGGAAAAGTTATTGAACTCGTAGCATGTACTTTACAATTGCTACCACCAACCACCCCCTTTAAGTACTGTAATTCCTTCTTCCCGAGACTTAGTGTGGTACTAGAGGATGGAGAATCAAAAGCCTAATGTCAGCAGCTCTTCTGGGCTTTTGAAAAACTCTAAACCCATTGAGGGGGGTGAGGGGAGAAGGACGAAGGCCTGTGAGAAGCTAGGAGGAATAGTCCCAAGCTGTATAACAGAAAAGGAGTGTGTGCCTGCCCTCAAAGAGACTAGACCTCAAAGAACTAATAAAAACCATGATGGCAATGTAACTAACACAAAGCACTCATCATGAACCAGAAACTTTTCATGGGAAAAAAATAAATAATAAATGTATATGTGTGTATATTTTCATTCAATCCTTAAAACAACGTTATGAGTAGATGCTATTATTATTCCCATTTTACAGATGGGGAAGCCGAGGCAGAGAGTGGTTAAGTACCTTTCTCACAGTCACCCAACATTTATAACTTCCTAGTAACAGAGCCAGGATTCAAACTCCCCTAGCCAGTGCCTTTACCACTGTACTGTATTGTCTCCTGTGGCCCTCAAGGGCCTGGATCCATGGTGGGCCCCAAGTGGATAAAAAGGTCCCACCAAGTTTCTCCACATCCCAGACCTGACACAAAAGCCACAAAGCCCCAAGACCTTGAGGGTCTCTGCTGTGGTGCCAGTAGGCATGTTAACAATGATCAAAGTCAACAGATTACCCGAGGGCACTGCCTGTTGCACAGCCTTTCCATAACACCCCAGGACCTTTGCACAACCCAAGGAAGGCACCCCTCTCCCAATAATGACTAAGATTGGAGCCCAAAGAGATGGGGAACTCAGAAATGGAATTAAATTGATGTGAAGAGAAAAAACAGGAATAGGTCAGAAGGTCTGGGTTTAAATCTGGTTCTGCTGTTTACAGGCTATGTGATCTTGCTCTGACTCAGTTTCCGTCATCATCTGTAACATGGGGATTATAAGGGTCTGCCTACCTTGTGGTTTGTCACATATGTTAAATGAGTTAGTACAGGTAAAGCACTTGGAATAAGCCCTGGCACGTTAGCAAGGCTAAATAAGTGCTAGCTATCATTATTACCTGCATGTAGGTGCAAAAACGATACCTAGTACACCTTTATCATAGTTTGCAACTACACGTTTGTTTATATGATTGTAATGATGCCTCCGTTAAGCTGAAAGCTCACAAGGTCAGGAACCAGCCATGCACTGCACACTGAATTAGCATGGCTGACTCCAGCCTTCTCCTATACACAGAAAGAACATGGGATAACCTTGCTTTCTTTTAGCAATAAAGAGAGAAATCCAGTCTGCCCTGAAGTGTGTGTATGTGTGTGTGTGTGTAGGAGAGAAGAGGTCTAGCCATAGCAATGCATGACTATGGAATCTACACATTGCAGTGCTTTTTTTTTTTTTTTCAGTGATTCAATTTAATCATGAAGCCAAGTAAGTTTGCACAGTTAAGCTCCCAACAACAAGGTAGAAAAATATATCAAACATAAAGATTTTCTAGAATTAGAGGACAAAAAGGCATGCCATCCAACAATAAGTACAATCATCCTAAAGAGATCTGATACATCACACTTTCCTTCTGGCAAAAGATTTTCCAAGTAGCTCTGTACCATAGAAATGGTTAATTTTCTGGTAGGAATTGATTTCTCCATCCCTGTGACTGCTAGGCAGCTAGCAGGCTGTTGCAGTAGTCATTTGTTTTCGTGGTGACAAGAATGGTTGCACCTTCCTCCATGGCTGGGAGTGGAAAGAAATGGTCTGAATCGACCTTTGGCGTGCTCTTGACACAGTCCTCACACGTACATTCTTCTACTGTGTACCCAAGGCCTCTCGAAAGAAGAGCCTCAGCAACAGTCCCGGCACCATGGCTAGCACCCAGGTCTGTGTTAGCATCCTTCTGGAGAGCCGGTCCTGATTGCACAGAAACAGAACTGTTAACCTAAACTGTTCAGGGGGCGTGGTCATCCAGACTTAGCCGCACACATCAGGGATCAAAGCAACTGAGGCATGTCTCTTTCCACAAAACAAATAAGTGGGTCCTACAGTAGACCTCATGAACTGACAGACCGTGGGCCATACTGAGTTCAAAGACAGGCTTAGTTTAGGACATACAGTGTTTTTAAGTGTTTGCTTGTCTGTTTTATGTTGGCCCACATTTGAAAATCAAGAGAGTTCACATACAAATCTAAACAACTGGCCTCTTTTTTTTTTTTTTTTTTTTTTTTTAGGACAGCATAACGTGGCCACTGGGAGCTGACAGTCCTACATGGAAACAATCCGGAGTCGACAGCACCCGTCTCCTTCAAGCAGGGCATGGGCTCCCCTATCACCGAAGCCTCAAGCAGCCCACTGCATTCATTTCCCACTCGGCCCTTGGATGCACTAAGGTACTGATCCTTTTTACACACGTGAGATGACAAATTCCCATATGTTACAGCACACCAAAATCAGTCTTGGGTGACACTTTAGAATTCAAAGTAAAGATGTTTCTCTTACAGAGCATTTTGTGGCAGATTCCTTTTTTTTTTTAATGAATCTTTCATGATCACATAAGGAAGGAGCCTCTGTTACTTCCCCATTATAGGCCTGTGAAGGCATGTTTTTACTACTTTTCCAACCTTCCACAGTGTAACTCTGTCTTCCAGAACGTCACAATAAAGGCACCCCCCCACCTGTCTCTCAGACCTCAGGCAAAAAAAGAGAAATGAGTAAATGATATGGAACAGCTATCTCCTCCCCTTACTGCACTAAGAAAGCAAATAAAGTGGATGCTTTACGGATTACGCACGGAAAATACATGCATAAAGAAATAGGGCAATGACTGCAAAGTGTTCGGGAGCCAGATCACAGGCAAAGGTGCTGAAATATTTTTATCTTAAGAAGCCCCTAAGTAGAACACTCACTTCTCTGGGACTGGTTCTCTACTGCTTAATAAACATAAAAATCTTTGAGATGATTGCTTAAATAATCCAGGAGCAACTGGTATTCATTTCTAGCATTTTTCAGCAGTAAAATGTTCACCCAAGCAAACAACACTGATCTTTGTATGAAAATATGGCCACGGATCTTGCCAAATATACTTTTCCCGATAGTACCAGACCTGGCTAGCTGTTTCTGATAGCATGACATTTAATCAGTGTGCTAACTTTGGTCAAAGAGATGGGTGTTTCCCAAGGAAGCCTCAGTACTTCAAAAGAGTAACTGGAAAAAGCGTTGCAGAAGGCTGACATTGTAAGACATCAGCAAAGGGTGTAAACATCAGAAAGAAAGCTTGCTTCTTCCAAGAGTTCATTTAACCTAACTGTCATCTAACACACTCAAAAGGACTCTCACCAAATGAGATACTCAAGGTGAAAAAAGAAAGGAACTGAAATTGACCAGACACCTCTTGGAAATAGATTTCAGAGATCAGCCATCAAACCAACCTGTGTTTTTAAATTCGTCCTTTAAGGGTTCCGAGCTCATCTTCCTGAGCAAGAACATCAACAGGAAAACTGTCAAAGAAACTATTAAGCTGAGGCCCAAACAGGTCCAGAGAATTGCATTTGTTCCTTTCACTGAATTAAAAGAATGTCAGAGAGATAATGAACTGATAACATAATAACCACATCAAGTAAAGATTATTTGTCATCCAATTCCCCTAATTCCTCAGCATTGACTTTTAAATTCTAAGTAATACTTAATTAGGAGAGCTGATAAAAATCTATGTTGTTAAGACAGCCGAATAAAATTGAGTTTAGTTCTGAATAATTATGCGTTCCTGTTGGCATTTAAATGATTGCCTTATTTTCTTTCTCTTTTTGACTCAGAAAATCTCACCACCATCCCCATAATGTTTCTTCTTTGAATAAACAGTCAATACAGAGAGAATACATCACACCAATGAGGAATTGTTCAAGCAGTATTACTTACTTGTATTACAATAACGCCGACATATTACAGGAGGGGTATTAGGGCATCGAAGGTGACACGGTTTGCAAGTATTAAGCAATCTGTCAAAATATTCATTTTGGAAGCACTGCTGAGCCATCTGGAACCGGATCGCAAAAAGAAACAAGGAAACCACAGAAAGAACAGCATGGAAGGACAGGTAGAATCTCGTTGAGAATTCCCCAGCAAATGTAGTGACAGCAGCAAGAATGTCAAGGAAAAAAAAGAACATCACAGGACTGACTTGGTTCTTATGGGGGCTGACTCTGTACCATGGCTGAGAATTTGAATACCAACGCTAATTCCAGTTTCTAAGTTTGAGGCTTGTGTGGGATAAGAGATGGGGTGTATGTAGCAAGGGCTATTGTTTATACCTGAAACAGAAACTGCTTATTTATAGAGGAAATTTCTCAGGCAGGTGACAGTTGCAGGATGTCGGCAAGCCTGAGGCATCAAGCAGAAGGTTCAGTAACCATCTTGGGAGCATCTGTTTGTGAGCCGTGCTGCGTGATGGGCCCCGGGGAGAGAGACAAGACAAGGTCTGCGTCCCTTAGGAACTTAAAACCTAACAGCAGAGACAGAAATTCACTCGAATAACCACAAGTGTAGTAGGAAGATAGAATGTGAGAAGGAAGGACTATGAAGCATGCCTACCAGGTTTCAAACCTAGGAAGAATCCCAGAATTCTGACAAATAGGACTTCTAGGGTAAAAGTGAAGTCGGCAAGAGGGTTGGCAGGAAGATAGGTTTGGAACATAATAGTAATAAATGACTATTAATATAATATTATAATATATTATTAATATCCATGTTCCATTGCTGAAAACTTAGAAAAAACAGTTGGGCATATAGAAAAATTATCTATAGTCACAGCATCCGGAAATAATCACTGTTAATATTTTGGTGTATCGCATGGAGTCTGCAAACAGGCCTACCAATGTGTTTTTTTTTTTTAATTTTTATTTTATATTGGAGTATAGTTGATTTACAATGTTGCATTAGTTTCAGGTGTACAGCAAACTGATTCAATTATACATATACTTGTATTATTCTTTTTCAGGTTCTTTCCCCATAAAGGTTATTACAGAGTACTGAGTAGAGTTCCCCATGCTATTGCCAATGTGTTCTATTTGGCCAACTCCTGACATAGATCGTTTTGGAAGGATTTCTGTAAGTGGATGGATAGATAGATGATAGATAGATAGATAGATTAGATAGATAGATAGATAGATATATACATACATACATACATACATACATACATGATAGATAGAATGATAGATAGATAGATAGATGATAGATAGATTCATGTAGTGCATTTTTCTTTTTACATAAATGGAATCACATGCGTTTGCTTTTAACCATACTGAGAGATACCCATATGGAAACGTCCAGAGAGATCAGTCAGAAATGCAGGACTCAAGTAAAATGCAAGGAAAAGACGAACCTCAGATTCAGGACAGGGAATATCTCTGGGAGGCAGGGTGGGTGCAAAAGAGGCCTCACCTGTATCAGTCACATTTATTAAGCTAAATGGTGGAAACATCGGCATTTCCTGTGTTATTCTTTTACTGTATTTTCAGCTATTCTTTACACTTTTTCATACTTTTTAAAGAGTATGTAACAAATGTGAAAATAATAATAAAATAAAATGCAGGAATTAAAAACAACACTTTTTTTTTTTTTATGAAGGGCTTGAGCCTAGAGGAAAGTTTAAACTTAGACTGATCACAATCTCACATTCCTTTAGGGTTCAGGCAGTGAGGTCAAAAGGTGTGACAGCCTGGATAGGACAACCAGGAGCTGAAAGGGCTGGCCCAGCTGGTCCCACGCTCTCAAGCTCCTGCCAAATGGTGACCTTTGGGAGACAGGAAAGGACACAGGAAAAGCATGATTAGAGATAGGCAAGTACAAAGATTCTCTCTCCTATCAGCCAAGCAGGGAGAGTTTCAGGAAAGGAGAGGAAGTGGGGTCAAGTTCTGCAGAAAAGTCAGAGGTGGTGCACTAAGGAAGGGGGTCATTGGTGCCCTTTGAGTATGTCAGTGAGTGGAAGGCATATTGTAGGTATTTAAGGAGCGGAGAGAAAGAGGAGGTGGCCAAGGTGGGCCATGCCTGGGAAGTCTGGTGGAAACTGGAAAACTAAGCTTTGATAACTCTTGGAAAAGAAAGCACTGCTGTTTCTGACAGATGTACTGGCTCAGGTGCCTGAAGTCCCATGTAGAAGGATGTTCACTGCAGCATCATCTGTATTCACACGAGCCTGTCCATCAGTGGGGACCTCACTGTAGGATACTACACAGCCATGAAAAAGAATGAGACCAATGTGCGCTGATACGAACAATACATCACCAAGTGGAAAAGGCAAGGTACTGAACAGTGTGTTGATAATATTCTCTGCTGTGTTTACAAATAAAATATGTAGGGTCTATATAGAGAGAGACATAAACATATGTTGCATCTGGAAAGATATGCAGGAGGCTGATAATAGTCACTGCCTCTGTCAAGAGACATAAAGTCCAGGGTGGAGGGGAAAAAAAACTTACTTTTCACTGAAAAATCTTTGGTACTGTTTGAATAATTTTTTTTCATAATAATGATTATTTTTTAAATAAGAATCATTTCTTTTAAAGGGTGGTGGTCTTAATCCATTCAGACTGCTATACAAAATACCATAGACTGGGAGGCTTATAAACAACAAAAATATATTTCTCCCAGTTCTGGAGGCTGAGAAATCCAAGATCAAGGTGTCAGTAGATGTGGTGTCTGGTGAGAGCCAAACAGGAAGCTAGCTCTCTTTTCACTGTAACCTATCATGGTGGAGGGGATAGGAGAGCTCTCCACCCTCACGACCTACTGACCTCCCAAAGACCTCCAAAAGCCATCAGGCTGGGGATTAGGTTTCAACATAAGAATTTGATGAGCGGGGTGGGAGGGATACAAACATTCAGTCTACAGCTGCTGGGGAGCTTGGAGGAGGGAAAAGAGTAGAGTGAAAGGGAGACTTTCCCAAGATGGAGAGCATAGGCAAAGGAGAAAAGAGGAAAGAGGAAAGAAGTCAGAGGGACCACTGATGGGCAGAGTCTGAGACAGTGTGAGGCCTGAAAGCCAAAGCAAAGGAAGCCTTTTCCCCGGCACCCTCACTAGGCCTTACGAGCCATGAAAGCCTTGCAGAGGTTGTTCTTAATCCCATGTAGGCCTCGGGCGTCTCGGAGAAACCCAGGAATGGCTGCGTCCTCAGAGAGGTCATGGCAGTGGCCTCCTGGCATGTGCCAAGCCTCTCGATGCGCTGAGTAGGCTCCTAGGGACCAGGCCGGGGAGCCTCATCTTGCCTCATGCCCTCTCCCAGCAAGCATCTTCTCTCCCCCAGTCATTTCAAGCTCGTACCAGAGCGTGCAGGCCTTGGAGCTGTACCACATCAGCAGATGGGTGGCCCAGAGAGGATGGTGCTGTTAGCCTGCTGAGGCTCCCCGATCCCTCCCCTTCCCCAGGTATGCTGTTCAGCTTTTTCGGCTCTCTCTTTGATTTTTGTGGGGAAAACCTGTGATCCTTCCAATAAAATCCCATTTTGGTTTAAGTCAGTTAGAGTCAGTTGGGTTGGTTGCCAACAATCCAAAAATAAAATCCTTAACCGTATTATCCCATTCTTAACTAATTTCTCCATTCTTGCCTGAAATGTCAACAGCAGACACTGACTGAGGTAAGCTGTGCCTTCCCCTTTGCTCCTTAGGATAGGGGTGACTGGTGAATTCTGGCATCTTAGGGTCAGCTGATTCTCCTCCATGACAGGAAAGGAGATGAGGAACCGCAGGCTAGGAGGAGACAGAGATAAGTGTATAAAAAGGTGTGGGAGATGTCATACTAGATAGGATTCCTTCCATAAGAAATGACATAAAAACTTAAGTTCAAAAAGAATTTACTGGTATTATAGCTGATAAGTCCAATGGTAGAATCAGCTTTAGTAGCTCGAGTTATGTCCAAGCTTCCTTCTGTCACTTACCTCAGCAATGCCATCTTCTGGGTCTTGGCTCCATTCCCAGGTCTTTCCCTCATGGTCACAAGAGAGCTGCAGCACGTCCAGCCCTCACACACTCATTGCTCCTAAACTCTCCCTTGTCATCTCATCTGCTCTCATGGTCTTAAATGTGTTACCTTCTGAACCTGTATATCCAACTCCAACCTTGCATCTACAACTGCCTACCTGATATGTCCATTTCAAAGTCTAAGAGGTATCTCAAACTTTATTAAGGTGCATTTGGATTCTCCAAAAGGGAAAGAATGTATGCTGCCTTTTCAAACCTACTTGGTCATTGAATTCATTTTTTCAAGGACCACCTATGAACATTTAGGAATATATGTTTTGTGGAACACAATTTTGGAAAAATCAGCCCAGATTATCTCCATAATTCCCTCCAGTCCTCAAAGACTGTGATTTGAGGATTTAGCAGAATGACAATAAAACAGAAGTAGCATAGTTTTAAAATAAGGAATTTTTTTTTAAGTATCATAATAACATCACTAAAAGAGTGCTGGGTCTGACCTCGCCCTACACAGAAAGAACAGGGAGGAAAACCAATCCCCGAGTCAGCATGAAGCTTCAGCACTCACTCAACACTCTAAAGAAGCGAAGAGACGCTGCCTCAAAATTCCAAAGCCGTTAGCGTGTTCTGCAAGGAAAATTCCATCCAATTAAAAGAACCTTTCTCCAAATTACTGAACTACCAGCAAGTTTTCACAGAACACTTTGACCTTTAGCTCTTAATCCAAACCAACAGTACACAAGTTCTTCCAAGGACTTCAATTTTTCCCTTGGAGAGGGAAATCTAGACCTGTCTTAGTCAGGGTTCTCCAGAGTAACAGAACCAACAGGATGTACGAGGGTGAGTCAAAAATTATTCACACTCTGGCTGTAGAATTTATTTTAATTAACTTTTAGAAAAGACAGATACATCATTTCTCAACATAATCTTGCTTTTCAATACACTTTGTCCATCTATCACCAAGCTTTTGTATTCCCTCATTAAAAAATGTTTTAGGTTGAGCTGTGAGCCACAAATGCACCACTGTCTTCACTTCATCAGAAGTGAATCTTCGTCCTCATAGGGATACTTTCAGGGGAACCAAACAGGTGAAAGTCCAATGGAGCAAGATCAGGACTGTAGGGAGGATGCTTTAACACCTCAAAATGAAGTTTTTGCAGAGTGTTGACAGTGTGGGCAGAAGTGTGCGAATGTGCACACCCTCAGACCACAAAAAAAGAATCACTGCACACTGCTCTTCTTTCGTGCAGATCACAAGTGGGGCATCCATTTTTGCTCGCACCACAGTTACAAACGAGCTGATGTAACACATTCACACCAGCACAGCCATGATTGGGGAGACAGTAGCCTTGAATGGAAAGTGCTGATAAGACAGTGTGGCCAACAGAAGTGTTAACATGACCAGAGTGCAGATAATTTTTGACTCACCCTTATATATATAGAAAGAGATTTACCATAAGAAATTGGTTCACACAGTTATGAAGGCTGAGAAGTCCTAAGATGTGCACTTGGCAAGCTGGAGACCAGGAAAGTCAACAGTGATAGTCCAGTCTGAAGTTCTAGCTCAAGAGCCAATGGTGTGAGTTCTAGTCCAAGAGCCAGCAGACTCGAGACCCAAAAAGAGCCAATGTTTGAGTGTGAGTCTGAAGACAGGAAAAGACTGGTGTCCCAGCTCAACAGTCAGGCAGATCTTCAACTCTTTGGATGAAGGCAGTCTGCTTTACTCAGTGTACTCACTCCAATGCTAATCACATCACACAGACACACCCAGAATAATGTTCAACCAAACATCTGGGCACCTCTTGGCCCATCAAACTGACACGTAAAATTAACCATCACAAGGCCCTTGACTACACATCCAATCCTTGCCTTCTGTTGACCTCCCTGAATAACCTCTGTGCTACATTGTGCTACCTGGTTACTCCGCAAGCTGAGTCTCCCAGAATCCCCATCCCTGCACCGTTCCAGGATAGAGTTGGCCAACAGAGGAGCGTGCATGACACTGGGAAAGTGGACAGGAAGCAGCAGCTACTGTTCTCCAAAGGACATCACAGTTGCCTGCGGTGATGGATGGTCACCAAGATGCCTAATGCGTTCAGGCACATCCTCATTCTCCCTCGCTCTACATCCAGCTCTTCTTCCCACCTGCTGGCCCTGCTGACCAACAGCGGCCCCAGCCCCACCATCTTGCCATCAGCTTACCCGCTGGTTCACAGAGGCGGGAGCCACACAGAGGCAACCTAGATGACCCTACAAGCTCCCCCTCACAGCCCCATATTAGCAGCTGGAGGTTACCCCCGACTTCTCAAATCAGCTGCTAAGTGGCTCCTCTGGTCCTCACCTCCCAGCTTCTCCCACAATTGTGGAAGGTCTGATTCTTATAATATGTCCCTCTCGCTGTACCACTCATGGTGGCTCAGCTCCCCTGACCATCCGAGAGGTGACTGATACACCTCTTTAATCGTGTTCTTTGGAACCTACAGTTGAAATAATTCACTCAGAACTGTCCAGATCCTGCCCAAGAGTGACACAGCATTATGATTAAGGCACAAGTTTTGGAGCCAGAAAAATCTGAAGCCCAGCTCCACCACAGTGGATCCTGTGTGGCCTTGGGCAAGTTGCTTCTGAGCCTCAGTTGCCTTATCTGTAACAATGTCCTTGATTATACATCAACTTCCTGGGATTGTTGCAAGGATTAAGTAAGATAATTTCCAGAACACATAAATTTATGTGCGAATAATTTATGGGCACAGTGCCTGGCTCAGAGTAAGTACTCAGCAAACTTTAGTGATTTTGTTGTTATTCACAAGAAGCCCAGAGCCAGTCAACCTTTGGGAAGGTTGTTTGCCCAAGGGTGGCCTGAACAGTATCACCAGGGGGAGACCCCACATAAATGGGGTCATCCCCAAACTAAAGCCAGGAAAACAATATTATGCACTAATTGCTAGAATTTCAAATAAATAAATTAAATTAATAAATAAATAACAAATGCTAAAATTTCAAGGGACGATGAAGCAAAGGGGCACTGCAAGGGTGGAAAGCAGAATGTGTTTGCGTTTGAGAGATGAGTTAAGGCAAGGGGTTAGTGCTAAAGTAAGGAGTAGAAGCAAAAGCGAGAATTCTCTTTTTATAGGATGACCGATGTGAGGCACGGAACAGGCATAGTGGCCTATAGGAAACCTACAAGTTCAACCCAAAACCCTTACCTTTTCCCAAAGTAGAAAAATAGCTTCCAGAAATTCAAATATCATTGCAAAACTGCATCAACAGCGAGATGCTTTTAATGTCACTTACTCCAGTGGATGCACATGGTATGTACTCTGGCACGTTATTTTGATAGTTATTATTTAGTGCTTTCTTTAATTAGAGAAGGTTCGACAGTTCTTATTACAGGATTTGGATTTGTAGGAGGTAATTTGGGAGCAGGTTCAAGGAAATAGGCTTAGCTCTGGACTGGTTGTTAATAGGTTGTGGGGTTAATTTTATGATTGGAGTATAACTATGTATTAATCAAGGTTTTCCAGAGAAACATAACCCACAGGAGACAGACAGAAAGACAGATAAATGAGAGAGGGAGAGAGAGAAAGAGGTATTTCAAGGAATTGGCTCATGCGTTTGTGGGGGCTGGCAAGTCCAAAATCATGGGGAAGCCCAGCAGGCTAAAAATGCAGAGAAGAGTTGATGTTACAGTATTGAGTCCAAAATGCAGACAGCAAGCAAGGCAGGCTGGAAATTATAGGGTTTCTATGTTGCAGGCTTGAGGCCAAAATTTTTTGGAGGGAGAGTAAACTTCAGTCTTTGCTCTCAAGGCCTTCAACTGATTTGATGAGGCCCACCCACTTTATGGAAGGTAATCTGCTTTATTCAAAGTCCACTGATTTGAATGTTAGTCATGTCTAGAAAATATCTTCATAACAACATCTAGACTGTGTGACTCTGGTGATCACTGGAGCTGTTCCCAGTTCTCTCCATCTGAGCACAAGGCAGGATTGTACTTTCTGTGCCCCTCTTTGAAGTTACACATAGATGAGTAACTTGTTTTTGAATGTGAGCAGAAGGGACACATGTCACTTGAAGACAGAGGCCAGTGCTTAATCCAACCATTCTCTTTCCCTCTGCCATGTTGAATAGCAATGCCCCTGATGGTGATGGCTCTGTGGGCCTGGGTTCCAATGGGAGGATGATAGAAGCACAGCCCAGCTGACCCAGAGGGACACTGTTATGGGCTGAATGTTTGTGCCCCCAAATTCATTTGTTGAAACCCTAACTCCCAAAGTGGTGGTATTTGGAGGTGAGGCCTTTGGGAGGTGATAAAGTTTAGATGAGGTCATGGTGGGGGCAGGGAGCATAATGAGATTAGTGCCCTTTTAAGAAGAGACACCAGAGAACTTTCTCGAGCACTCAAGTGCTATAGGAGGACACAGGGAGAAGGCAGCCAGCTGCATGCGAAGAAGGGAGCTCTCACCAGACACTAAAGCTGCCAGCACCTTGATCTTGGACTTTCCAGACTCTGGAACTGTGAGAAATAAATTTCTGTTGTTTAATCCATGCAGCCTATCACATTTTGTGATAGCAACCCACGCAGCTTGAGACAGACACATTGCATGAATGAGATCTGGGTGCTGTTTGTTACTGCAACATGACCTCATCTATCCTGACTGCTACAGAGTCCAAACCCATGATATTAACCATTGTGCAGCACTGCCTCTTCACTACCACTAAAAACTTCTTTATGAGCACTAAATATTTCCAAAAAAGCTTTTGTTAGTACTGTAGTCCAAACTGAAGGAAACCTCAAAAGAACATAAAACTAACAAGAACACAAAGGAACAGCAAACATTAAGCCAGAAACACCAGCCTTCTGGTGAACCCATAAACTGCAGACGATTTGGTCTCTTATTCAACTTGAAACAGAGCCTGGGGGAGACTAAGCTTGTGTTAAGGGGAGTTGGAGGAGATGAAACAGCTCAGAGCCAGAACCTCATGAACCATGAGGTTCAGCATCCCTGCTGGGTGAATCCTGCAATGGCAGATTCCAACGCAAAGACCTTCCTCCTCCCATCTCTCCCTCATACTCAGATCTCTGCACATCCCTCAGAAGCCTGTTTGCTCATGGACATGAAAAGGCTAATTTGATTTGGGGCCAAGTCTCGAGGCCGTCTGCTAGTTTTCCGAGAAGATTCCCTTTGAAGACCTGCTCCTCTGAACTCCTGCCATCCATCAGCCCTATCAGAAATGCCACCTTCTGTCGGCTCTGAAGAATTTTTCAATGTGAGTTCACTCTGATTTCCAGGGCGTCCTGGCTGTTTGCAGTTGTAAGCCTCATCATGTCAGGGAAGTTTGATTTCTTGTTTTTCAAACCACTGACTTCTCCTCGTAACACCTTTTGTCTCCACTGTAAACACCAACAACCACAAGACACAAAGCATGCTGACAGTGGTGCCTGAGTCATTAGACGAGTTGAGAAGCAGAGAAAAATCCTCCCATTCCATAAATAGTGATTGCGTGCCCACCACATACTAGGCACTATGCCCAGCACCAAGGTACAACAGTGAATTCATTTTAGATGTGGTTACTGCCCTAACGGGGTTTACAGTCTAGTCGGGGACACAGGAAAAAAATGAAACTAATAAATAAAGTGTCTACAATTGCGAAAGACCTATTAAGGAAAACGCACAGTGCTAAAAGAGCCTAAAAGGAGGTGAATGAGGGTAGATGGTACAGCGGAAAGAAACTCCTCTGTGAGTTGGGGGCCCTCGAAGAAGCAGTCACCAGATGGGATCAGATTGCGACAGGTTTTGAGGGGGAAACACTTGTGAAGAATACAGGGAGGGAGCCTGAGAAAGAGGGAAGAATCTTCAGACCATAAAGCAGGTCTAACACCAGTGAAGGAGAAGGGCAAGGAAGGGGCTTGGGTACCAAGTGTCTCAGGCTGCAGGGCAAGGCCAGGCTGACTGTGGGGGAGGGGGGGTTCTTGAGCCAAAGTTGCTGGTCGAGGAGTCCTGGGCCTGGAAGGAAGAATGGGCCCAATGCTGTAGTCCCCTGGCCATGTGCGGGCCTGGCTGGGGGCAGCCCGGGAAAGCCAAGTCTCCGTGGGAAAGCAGCGGCGAGCAGTCGCAGCTGGAATAGTCAGGCAGGCGGGCTCCCTGTGGCACCTCCCAGGGGTCACCGACAAGGCAGCCGGTCTCCCCGCATGTTTGGGGAGCAGTCCTCCATGATCTCCTAGAGCCTTTCTTATGAGGGGAAACTGCTTTCTAAATTGGATCATGGGTATCTAAGGTTCACTATAATATCTTTTCTATTTTGCATATGGTATGAAAGTTTTATACTGTGAAATTTTAAATTTTAGTTTAAAAGTACATGAAAGAATTTATCCCAAGGTATTAAGAAAGCATATCTCTGAGTATCCTTTTATGAGTGATTCTTATTTTTGTCTGTATTAAATAATTTTTCCCAATAAATGTATATTACTTTTATAATAATAAAAGTTATTTTCATTATAAAATCTTATAATAGGCATTTTCAAGTGATTTTTTAAAGTATAAAATACTTGAAACAGTAGTAGTATATATTAGCAGCACACAATCTGAGATACCTTAGGTTTAAATCCAACAAAAGCCATCTATATACCATAGTAATTAAAATAAGGATTCCCTTGGTGGCACAGTGGTTAAGAATCTGCCTGCCAGTGCAGTGGACACGGGTTCGATCCCTGGTCCAGGAAGATACCACATGCCGCGGAGCAACTAAGCCCCTGCGCCACAACTACTGAAGCCCGTGTGCCTAGAGCCCATGCTCCACAACAAGAGAAGCCCTTGCCCTGAGAAGCCTGAGCACCACAACGAAGAGTAGCCCCCACTTGCCACAACTAGAGGAAGCCCAAGTGCAGCAACAAAGACCCAATGCAGCCAAATAAAATAAAATAAAATAAAATAAAATAAAATAAAATAAAATAAAATAAAATAAAATAAAATAAAATAAAATTACTTAATATCTTGGGACTTCCCTGGTGGCGCAGTGGTTAAGAATCTGCCTGCCAATGCAGGGGACATGGGTTTGATCCCTGGACCAGGAAGATCCCACATGCCGCAGAGCAACTAAACCTATGCACCACAATTACTGAGCCTGTGCTCTAGAGCCTATGAGCCACAACTATTGAACCCACACGCCACAATTACTGAAGCCCACGTGCCTAGAGCCCGTGCTCTGCAACAAGAAAAGCCACCGCAATAAGAAGCCTGTGCACAGCAACGAAGAGTAGCCCCCAATGACTGCAACTAGAGAAAGCCCGTGCGCAGCAATGAAGACCCAATGCAGCCAATAAATAAATAAATTTATTAAAAATTACTCAATATCTTAACCAATGACATTTAGAATAAAGTCAGTATGGTATATAAGTGAAAATCATGGTCTTTAGAATTGGGCAGACCTGGTTTAAAGTCCAGCTGTTGTCACCTCTTAGATGTCTGACCTGAGCAAATTTCTTCACCTGTGCAAAGGTGCCAACATCTACCCCATAGGGCTGTTGTAAGACTATTGTAAAGCAATCTATATAATACAATTATTACAATTATAATATGTATTACAATTATTAATACAATCTGTATAATACAATTATCTATATAATATACAATCTATATAATACAATTATTCCTAGAACATAGGAAACAGTCTCTAAGTGGCTTGTCATACATGTTGTTTGATAAATATTTTAAAAGTTTGAGTAGTTCCATAATCTACAGCTTCCACATCATCTGGGTGAATATCAAGATCATTGTTAACACAATTTGGACCATGTACCAGTCAATGATCACCTACAAATATTTAATGGTATTATGTGGAGTCTAATAACCTAGACATATACCCCAAAAAGATTGAGTATAAGTTAACATGCCAAGAAAATTATTTATAAATATCCTATGGCTTAGAAAAAGAGATGGCATAATTATTTTATGGTTGTCTCTCTCTCCCGTCAGGTTCAAGAACTTTTACTTTCTCTCCAGTACTTTTGGGAAAATACTCTTTCCTAAGGTATAAATAACTTTAAAACCTACACATTATGATCTGATGAACTGATTAGCAGAGCGAGACTGGGCTTTCCTCCATTCCTGTTGTGAAATCATTCAAACATCTGAAGCAAAAGTATATGTTTCACAACTGCTCCACTTCACTTTCCTAGTGAAGGAGATTTGGGTACAAAACGCACTGAGCAAATTGACTTTCAGGTGGAATCCCAAGCCTATTGCCATTTTATCACAATCATCTTCCATAATGTGTCCTCCCGGGGGTGCAGAAAGCCCCAGGACAGATGCAATTGGTGGTTTTTAGTATATTCACAGAGTTGTACATAGATCACCATTATCCAACTCCAGAACATTTGCATCACCCTCCAAAAAAACTCCTACCCATTAGCAGTCACTCTCCATTCTCTGGCAACCACTAATGTGCTTTCTGTCTCTGTGGATTTGCTTATTCTGGAGATTTCGTATATACGGAATCATAAAACATATGGCCTTTTGTGTCTGGCTTTGTTCACTTAGCATCATGCTTTCAAGGTTCACCTGTTTTGTAGCAGGTGTTAGTACTTCTTTCCTTCTGATGGCTGAATAATGTTCTGTTGATCTACCCAAGACCAATTTTCTTTCTCCATTTCATCAGTTCATGGATGTCTGGGTTGTTTCCACTTTTTAGCTATTATGAATAGTGCTTATCAGCATTTGTGTACAAGTCTTTTTTGTTTGTTTGTTTGTTTATTGGCTGTGTTGGATCTTCGTTGTTGTGAGTGGGCTTTCTCTAGTTGCAGAGAGCGGGGGCTACTCTTTGTTGTGGTGCGCAGGCATCTCATTGTGGTGGCTTCTCTTGTTGCAGAGCACGGGCTCTAGGCACACGGGCTTCAGTAGTTGTGGCGCACGGCCTTAGTTGCTCCGTGGCATGTGGCATCTTCCCGGATCAGGGATGGAACCCATGTCCCCTGCATTGGCAGGTGGATTCTTAACCACTGCACCACCAGGGAAGTCCCTATGATGCATACCTATATTGTGAAATAAAATTCATATTTTATGTCAATAAGAAAAAGTTAAACATAAAGAATTCTTGTCTGCCCTTTGGCCTCCTCTCTCCCTTCTTCTGTGCATTGTGTATCTGCATTAGACATCAACCAAACCTCCCCCATCAGCAAGAATACCTGCTCAATCATAAAGAGCAACATTCTCCCAGCATCACCAAGATAACTCCTTAAAAGATAACGTTCCTTCTTGATCTTGTGAGGGGTCACATTACCCACCACGATGATGCTTAGATCTGGATTATGTAAACTGTCAATAACATGTCATTCGATGTTACATTTCCTTGTCTCAAAAAACTTATATAACTGTGCCTTGACTTCTAACAGGTGAAACAGTTCTCAAAGCATTCTGAGATGCTCTTCCTGGGTTGTAATCCTCAAATTTGGCTTGAATAAAATTTTCCATTTCTTTCTTATATTGACTGATTAATTTTTCATCGACAATATATGAAGTAGTCTGTGAATATTCTGCATAGAGAATACTGTGGACCTCAGTGTTTCCCAAACATATGTGATCATGGACCCTTTTTCACAAAATATCGATGAATAGAACTGATGTCTTAAGGAACCCATTTTGGGAAATGCTGTTAGAGATATACACACCACAGGCTAAAATGTACAGGCATTTGTCACTAATAAATAAATTTCTCCAGCCAATAAATGATTCACTGCTTTTAATGAATCTCAGTATTGGGGGGAAGAGGTTTTTTTTTTTTTTTTGGCCATACTGTGAGCTATGTGGGATCTTAGTTCCCAGACCAGGGATCGAATCCGCGTCCCCTGCATCGGAAGCGCAGAGTCTTAACCACTGGACCGCCAGGCAAGTCCCTGGAAGAGATAAACTTAGCAGAAATGTTTACGCATTTGAACTCCTGGAGGTGGCAGTGCCTAAAGTCAGGGATTTTTCAGATACACATGCCAATAAATTCCTTTTCCTTTAAACACATCTGAGTTTCTTTTCTGTCTCTTGCATCTTAAAGAGTCCTACCCAATACCACTGAACTACTCCTGGGTTTCTCTAATAGATCCTCAATCCCATCAATGTGAAAATGTTACCAACAGGCTCTTTACACGACCATGTTGAATTTAGGAGTGGCGCTGCCAACCTTGAAACACTGAAAATCCCAGAACAAGATAGCATCAGGGGCCACTTCCCTTTCCCCTCTTGTTATCAGTTTTGCCATAGAGATGGTTCATAACTAGGACACACTGTATTATCAGGGCCTAGAATATCTTGGTGAAATGTCCATCAGTAGGGGAACGATTAAGCAAAGTACAGTAAATGCATACTATTTAATAAAATGTGAATGTCCTTTCATGATCTCCAGTTACCCAACCAGGTGGATTAATTGATACTCGCCAGTCTCCGTGATGCCCACAGCAAGGATGGGAAGAGATACTGAGCTACTACAAACAGGTGAACGTTTGTTTCCATTAGTTGAGCTGTATGCTTTTCCAAAAGTCAATTTTCTGTGTTTCCAAACCTACTTACATTTGTACTTGTCCTTATAATTATTTGTGTAAATATCGCATAAACCAATGAAAATGTGAAAAGTAAAAAGCGTTAGTGTGTATATGAAAACTAAGTTGGATGCTTTGGAAAGACTTGATGAAAGTACATCAATTTTTATTTAGGAAAATATTCTCTCTTGGTAGAAACCGATTCTTTTTTTTTTTTTTTAATATTTATTTATTTATTTGGTTGCACCAGGTCTTAGTTGCGGCACGTGAACTCTTAGTTGAGGCATGCACGTGGGACCTAGTTCCCTGACCAGGGATCAAACCCAGGCCCCCTGCACTGGGAGTTCAGAGTCTTAGCCACTGTACCACCAGGGAAGTCTCTACAAGCCAATTCTTCAGTTTTCCTAGTTTCATACATTTTTTGTTTCTATCAATATTGTGGGATATTTTGTAAGCCTCATAAACCCAAACCTCTCAGGCTGAGTGGAAATAGGTATACCATCCAAAATATGCACAAAAATGCCTAAAATCTTTAGGCATTTTAAAAAAGCAAGTTGCTATATATTTTCTTTGACATATTTAATGTTAGCAGAAATGTGTAATTAATGTATCCCTTCATAGAATAAAGAAAATACAATAATTGTCATTATGTGACAGAAAGTACATCCTATCTCAAAATTACTTTTCAGAAAATTCACTGTAGTGAAATCAACATTGAGATTTATGACGGCAGAGGTTTCCCTATCTATGCCGTTTTGTTTTTAACTTTATGGGCATTTTGTTTTTATTTGGTTTTTGGTTTTGGGCTTTTTTTTTTTTTTTGACCTCGCTGCACACCTTGTGGGATCTTAGTTCCCCAACCAGGGATTGAACCTGGGGCCTTGGCAGTGAAAGCACTGTGTCCTAACTACTGGACCACCAGGGAATTCCCTTAAGTGTATGTTTTGACAAAATTTCATACTTATAGAAATGTTAACATTTTACACTTGCTCTGTAATTCTTCCTCTCACTAGAGCATGCTCTCTCCTTATATATATAATTATTGTCATTTTTATGAATGATTTAGGAAGCAACTGGCAGACATGATACTCCTGCACCCTTAAATACTTGTGTGTATTCCCTAAAAACAAGGGCTCTTTATCACATAGATACAGTATGACTGTCAAAATCAGGAAATTAATATTGATAATAATTAATACTGATACTATCATCTAAGGCCTTATTCAGATTTCACCAATTTCCCATTAATGTCTATAGCAAAAGAAAAACTTTTTTTCCTGGTCCAGAGTCCAATCCAGGAACAAAGCAGTTAGCTGGTCTCCTTGAATCTGGAATTCTTCTCTCTTTGTTTTTCACCATCTGGGCATTTCTCAAAGAGCACAGGCCCTTGGGTCTTCCCTGGCAGTCCAGTGGTTAAGACGCCATGCTTCCACTGCAGGGGGCATGGGTTCAATCCCTGGTCAGGGAACTAAGATCCCACAAGCTGTGTGGCCAGATGAATAAATAAATCAAAGAGCACAGGCCCATTACTTTTTAGAATGTCCCTTGATTGGAGTTCATCCTATGGTTTTTCCCCTGATTAGATTCAGGTTACGCATGTATGGTCAAAATACCACAGACGTGATATTGGTCCTTCTCAGTGCATCGTATGAAAGGCACAGGATGTATATTTGACACATTGCTGGTGATGTTAATTTGGATTATTGGTTAAGATGATCTCAGCCAGATCTCTCCACTCTAAAGTTATTACTTTTTAACCTTCCTGATTTATAAATATCTTACTTGGATATACTTTGAAACTATGCAAATATCCAGTTTCTCGTCAATCTTTCACCTACTAATTTTAGCACCCATTGAAGATTTTTGCCTGAAACACTCATCACTGTGGTGGCTGCCAGATGGTGACTTTCTAATTCCATTGCTCCTTGCGCATGTGTAAGTTGGCATTGTTCTGTAGGAAAGAGCTTTCCCTGCTTCCCCAGTTATTCATTCATTTATTTATGGACAAATGGTGAACCAGGGGTTCAGGCACCTTCCATCTGACTCCACCACCTCTAATATGTGGCTTCCAAAGGCACCACAGAGAAGAAAAAAAGACTACACAGGGGGCATTAGGGCTAGGTCTGCAAGTGACCTGTCACATTGTGATGATAAAGTTTAAGTGTCAGCTTGACTGGGCCACAGGGTGCCCGGATATTTGGCCAAACATTATTCAGGCTGTGTCTGTGGTGGTATTTCCGAAAGAGAGGAGCACCGGAGTTGGCAGACTGAGTAAAGCAGATTGCCCTCCCCAATCCGGGTTGGCCTCAACCAATCCAGTGAAGACTGAGTAGAACAAAAAGGCTGAGGAAGGGAGAATTTGCCCTCCATGTCTTGGAGCTGGGATATCAACCTTCGGACTTGGACTAGAACTAAACCACTGGCCTTCCTGGGTGGCCAGCTGGCTGACTATAGGTCTTGGGACTTCTCAGCCTCCAGTCGCATGATCAGTTCCTTACATAAATCTCTCTTTATGTCCTATTGGTTCTGTTCCTCTGGAGACCCTAATACATACTTCTACATATTTCACATGTCTTTGGTCAATCCCTGTACCTGGCCCCCAACCTGATTGCAAGGGAGCCTGGGACCCGCAGTCTTCTTATGAGGAAATGGAATTGGTGAGCTTTGAGCTACTCTTTTCCATAGTATGTCTTTCTTATGATTCTAATTTTCAATTAAGTATCCAACAGAGAGTGCCAATTGTTTCAGTTAAGAGGGCGTCTATGATCTACGCAACCATTAAAATAAGAGGGAAATTATTCACACCAGTGGGGAAAGATTGTCAAAACACGAGGTTAAGTGGAAAAAAGGAAGAGTATAGAATAGCCGAATAAGATCCCACTTACAGAAAAAGCACCCACACTACCCGTGTATCCTTCCTCAGAAATCTGCTGGAGAGGATAATAAATAAACAAACCAAGAAAGAGGAAGATAGGGAACCCAGGCAACAGAAAACCCAACTCAAGAGAAAGGGAAAGGAATCCCGGGGTGAGGAGAAGAAAGTTCCCAGGACGAACACCTGTGCATTGGGCTTAGCGAGAAGACAGTACCAAATGGAGCAGGTCAAAGGCTCCTGGAGGGTCACTCCAAGATGAGGCTGATGGAAAATCTAACGCACATGGCAGTAGGGAGAGGCGGTAGGGATGGCTGGGAGAGGGAGTTTACAGCTTAATTAGTGCTAAGAATACAGAACATGACATACATGGGAAAACTTAACAATTACTAATGTCGAGAAAGCAAGTTAAAAAATACCAAAACTCCATGGTATTCCATATGGCTCGGCTGTGAAAGGCACATCCGTATGTGTAATAATGCAAATATTGATCTAACCAAGATTTTGGTACCATGATGACAGGAGGACAGAAGTAGGGGAGATGTTAGCAGTGGCATAAAACTGAAGTCTAAAGCCTGGACTTCCATCCTGGGAAGTTAAAAGACAATGTCTAAAGCTGAAGAAATCTGAAGTAGAAGTCTAAGCATGTTAGTGAGAGAGAGGGTTCAAGGACAAGTTGAAAGTGTTTACCTTAGGGCCGTGTGAATGGGGAGCTAGAAACTGGGCAGGGTCTGCTGTTCCTCAGAATTTGTTTAATGATTGGATCCTTAAACTAAGCACGCATAGTTTAGAATTTTTTAAAAATGTAAATTAGAAATAGTGCACAAACCCTGTCGATTTCTCTATGCCCATGTGTGTTTACAAATGCATGGAAAATATCTGGAAGGAGATGCATGGAAATGGTCACACCGATGCCTGTTGACCTTGGGCTGAGAGGAGCTAGGGTCCCAAGTGGAGAGTGAGTGGGGAGAGTAAGACGGTCAAGGAACACTATCATTTTATCCGTACTATTTTCATCGTATACAACGTGAAGGTATATTTATGCAACCAAAGACCATTTTAGAAGATTTTACTTTTTAATAAAATAAGACAATGGAGAGACTTCTCCTTTCCTACTGGGCATGGCCTGGGTCATGGTTCAGTTCTCAGGGCCTGGTTCGTTTCTAAGAGTCAGTAAAATCTCCAGTCTTCTTGTCAAACAGTCTCTACCTCTTCTCAGTGATTCTAGGACCCACAATGACTGCCGGGACGGGTCCAGAAATAGATATATCACAAGGCAAAAAGGTCTTTACACACACACACACACACACACACACACACACACACACACACACACACAGGGTGTCCTCCCAGGCTTCTGTACTTTGGCCAAAAGCCTCTCTGTCTTTCCTATTTACTTTTAAGAGAATTTCTAATATTAATAAATAGTAAATAATACTATCAAGTCACGTTCGTACTTCCATTTTCAATCATTTACTCCCTTCCCTGCTGGCACTATTTTTTTTTTTTTTTTTAATGAGACGGGGTCTCGCTATGTTGCCCAGGCTGGAGTGCAGTGGCTATTCACAGGCGCGATCCCACTACTGATCAGCACGGGAGTTTTGACCTGCTCCGTCTCCGACCTGGGCCGGTTCACCCCTCCTTAGGCAACCTGGTGGTCCCCCGCTCCCGGGGGGTCACCATATTGATGCCGAACTTAGTGCGGACACCCGATCGGCATAGCGCACTGCAGCCCAGAACTCCTGGGCTCAAGCGATCCTCCTGCCTCAGCCTCCCGAGTAGTTGGGACTACAGGCGCGCGCCACCGCGCCCGGCGGCACTATTTTTAAAACTTGCCAAATCAAACAAAAGCAGCTTCAGAAGAGCAGTGGACCACATCACAGAACTGTTCGATTCTACAGAAAGCCTGACTTTTTGAAAGAAAGCTCTTTTAAAAAAAGAGAGGTTCTCATCAATTTAGCCTTTCAAATCAATGAGAACTTCCAATATTATTAAATATCTGGTGCTTTAGTGAGAGCTCTGGGTCGATAGCAAGGTAGTTGTAATATTTAAATTCATTTCATTTATGGGCCTTTTTTAGCAGCTAATGGCTATTCCCTTTACCCTGTGCTTGATTTCCCAAATCCGATGTGCTATAATAAAATTATGAATATATGAATAATTTGCACACACTAAATTTTGGAATTGCTCTGAAATGTGTTACCATGTATTTTAAACAATTTTTTTTTGGAAATTTCCAGATTAAGAGGTTTTCAGAAATGGAGAGCATCAGTTCTGAGCCATGATTAAAATGAATTCCTTCATTTCTACATTTAAGATTATGTCTACGGTACAAATGATATAATTTTAATATAAATGTGAGTCTACTTTAAATTTTTCACTTAATGTATTTAAGTGCATTGTGTGTTTAATGATATACAAACTCATGCTTTCAAAACAGATGTCTTTTCCAAACTTCAACAGGCCAAAAGGCTAGGCAAACTCTGCTTTTTAATCACTTTGCTGGGCAAGTCAACTTTGAACCTGTGATTTTTGCAAATGCTTTTCTTCATCTTAACAAAGGACTCATTTTATATAGCCTCAGATCTCTAGCCTCAATCCAACAGAAAGGCTGACCATAGTGGTGAAAGCCAACATTCACCTGGCTGTTGTGATGCTCTGGGTGTTGTGCTATGTGCTTTGCATTGATTCTCAGTTAATCTTCAGTGAGGTAGGTGCAATTATTACTCCCATTCCACAGATGAGGAGACTGAGGCTGCGGCTGAGAGTTTATGGTGCATTCCCAAGGTCCAACAGGTAGTATAGGACAATGGGGAAAGACTAAAGGGTTTAAAGTTGAAAAGTGAGAAGAACGGATTTGTGTTAAAAAGAGGAGAAAAAATTAAGCAGCGTGGAGACCAGATGGAAGGCTCTTGCAAAAATTCAGAGGCAGATGATGACCAAAAGTGGGAGCGATGGACATGACTCCAAGTGATGAACACAAGACAAGCTACAGTTGATAAGGTGTTATGGCTGATTATGTGGGAGAATTGATTCATCCAAAGATATTTGGTGAGTTCTTTCTGTGCCAGTAGCTGGGCACTAGGGATATAAGAGAGAATAAAGAAATAAAAGTCTTGTCAAGTGGAAGAAAAATCATAAACAAATAAGCAAACAAAATAATTAGCCAACTGTATTTGTTTCCTAGGTAACAACTTCCACAACTGGGTGGCTTAAAACAACAGAAATTTCTTTTCTTACAGTTCTGGAGGGTAGAAATCTGGAATCAAGGTGTTGGCAGGGATGGCTCTACTGGAGGCTCTAGGGGAGAATCCTTCCTTACTCCTTCAGGCTTCTAAAGGCTGCCAGCAATCCTTGGCATTCCTTGGCTCTAATCGTTGCCTCTGTTTTCAGAGGCATTCTCACAGGCGTTTGTCCACGTGCAAATTTCCCTCCTCTTATAAGGACCCCGATCATTGGATTAGTGCCCACCCTGATCCAGTATGACTTTATCTTAACTTGATTACATCTGCAAAGAGCCTATTTCCAAATAAGGCTACATTCACAGGTACTGGGGGTTAGGATTTGGACATATCTTTTTATTTTTATTTTTTTCATTAATTAATTTATTTGTTGGCTGTGTTGGTTCTTCATTGCTACATGTGGGCTTTCTCTAGTTGCGGTGAGTGGGGCCTACTCTTTGTTGTGGTGCGAGGGCTTCTTGTCACAGTGGCTTCTCTTGTTGTGGAGCATGGGCTCTAGGTGAGCAGGCTTCAGTAGTTGCAGCACGTGGGCTCAGTAATTGTGGCTCGTGGGCTCTAGAGCACAGGCTCAGTATTTGTGGCACAGGGGGCTTAGTTGCTCCAAGGTATGTGGGCTCTTCCCAGACCAGGGGTCAAACCCATGTCCCCTGCATTGGCAGGAGGATTCTTAACCACTGCGCCACCTGGGAAGTCCTTGGACATATCCTTTTAGAGGACGTAATTTAACCCAGTGATAAATTATAGGGAGGAAATGAAAGGGATGTTATTACTTTAAAAGAGGGGGAGCCCTGCTTAGATAATCAGGGAAGGCTTCTTTGAGGAACTAACACTTAAACAGAATCCTGAAAGATAAGAATGGCCACTTATTGAAGATACTGTTTTTTCTCTATTAGATATTCTCACCTCCTTTGTCATAGATTAATTGACCACAGGTGTGTGGGTTTATTTCCGGGTTCTCTATTCTGCTCCATTGATCTACATGTCTGTTTTTGTGCAAGTGCCATATTGTTTTGATTACTGTAGCTTTGTAGTATAGTCTGAAGTTAAGGAGCTTGATACCTCCAGCTTTGTTCATTTTTCTCAAAATCACCTTGGCAGTTCAGGATCTTTTGTCATTCCATATAAATTTTCTAAGATATGGAAGCAACCTAAGTGTTCATCAACAGATAAATGGACAAAGAGGATGCAGTGTACATAATATATAATGGGATATTACTCTGCCATATAAAAGAATAAAATTCTGCCATTTTCAACAATGTGCATGGACCTAGAGAGTATTATGCTTAGTGAAATCAGTCAAAGACAAATACTCTATGTTATCATTTATATGTGGAACCTAAAAAAATAAAGCAAACAAATGTATATAACTAAACAGAAACAGACACAAATATAGATAACAAGCTAGTGGTTACCAGTGGAGGTGGGGGGGAAGCTTAGGGGTAGGGCATTAAGATGTACAAACTACAAGCTTCCTAGGTGGTGCAGTGGTTAAGAATCCACCTGCCAATACAGAGGACATGGGTTCCATCCCTGCTCCAGGAAGATCCCACATGCCGCAGAGCAACTAAGCCCGTGCACCAAAAAAAAAAAAAAAAAAAAAAAAAGATGTACAAACTACAGGTATAAAATAGATAAGCAACAAGAATACTTTGCACAGCACAGGGAAATATAGCCATTGCTTTGTAATAACTTTAAATGGAGTATAATCTATAAAAATATTGAATCACTATATTGTATGCCTGAAACTAATATAACATGATAAATCAACTATACTTCAATTAAATTTTTAAATAAATAAATATTAAATTAAAGAAAATAAATAAATAGGAAGGGTCAGACTCGTAGCAGTCCAGGTGGAGGAAGCTGCCCTGGGGCTGGATGGACTGTGCTAACAGGTAGGAATTGCAAGAAAGCCAGTATGTCTACAACAAAGTCCAACAGAGAGAGGTGGGCAGGCAGGGACCAGTTCCAGGCAGGGTCTTAGGGGCCTAGGGAAGGAGTTTGGATTTTTCTTACATGCAATGGGAAGACAGCCATAGAAGGATTTTAAGTAAAAGAGTGACAAGATCTCATTTGTGTTTTTAGAAGCTCACTCTGCCTATGTTGTGAGAACAGACCACAGTGGGGAAAGAGGGGGAAGCTCCAGAATTTATGAGTGAGAGCACCTAGGGTGGGTGTAGAATAGACGTGCAAAGGAGTCAAAAAATGTGCGGTGTGTTTTGGAGGAAACACCAATAGGATTTCCTGAAAGTTTTGAAATGATGTGGAGAAAGAACGGAGAGGTCAATGACACGTGCTTGGCTACAGGGAGTAAGTGAAAGTGAGCCTGAGTTTGTCATTTGAGAGCCCAGACAAACGGTGATGTCACAAACTCACCAAAGGGCCTGGGTTGGGGGAGGAGGGCTTCAGTGCAAAATGACGGCTGAGCCCTGACACACATGGAAGCTCCCATTTGGAAATCTGCCCATCAGGTGCCTTTATTTAATGGGTCTAAGCGGGAATAATGAAATCCAGTCTCTGGTCATTATCCAGCATTTAACACTCAGAAGGGCAAATTCCTTTTTACCACACTGACATTCCATAGTTCCCCTGGTGGCTCAGAGTCCTGATGCGGTGGGCAGAGAAGACCACAGCCCCAGCATCCCCACCTGGGCAAAGTGCTTGACTCCGCATGGATGTACAGGATTGTCCATCCAATGTGATGGGAGAACATTCCAAAGCCCCCAGTGCTGCCCATTGTTGAACTAGGAAGTCCCCTCTCATCTCTAGATGTAAAAGAGAAGAACAAATCTGACTCCATATTGGGTCTGTTTCTTTTCCTTTAACCTTTGTATTCTATTGCTTTTGCTACAAGTTAATCACAAAAAGGATGTTGCCTATAAGCTTAAATTATACATAATGGCCCATCTCTGGGAACCCTGCCTCCCATGTAAAGAGTGTTAAGCTAAAATACCTTTGTTTAGCGCATAGAGAACCTCCTTACCAGGCCAACCTGTGAATGGCTGCAAGAAGGAAGAAATTAACACAGCCCCTCCAGAGTGTGACTGGAACCAGGACTTTACCCTCTCCCCTTTTAGTATAAAAGAAGCCTGAATTCTAACTCAGGGAAGATGGTTCTTTGGGACACTAGTCCACCATCTTCTCAGTTTGCTGGCTTTCTGAATACAGTCGCTATTCCTCGCTCCAACAACTCATCTCTTGATTTTATTGGCCTGTCATGTGGCAAACAGTAGGAGCTTGGACTCAGTAACATAGCCAGCAGCCCAAAGAGGCCAGAAGCCATGACTTATAAGCAGACTCTCCCTCCAGAAGCCTCCATCACCTGGAAAACACTTATACCTGGAAAAGTGTCATTAGCCGATATTCACGCCACTCCCAACGTGACCTTATTTCCCTTGGATTCCCCAGGTTGGGCCTCAGAGGGGAGTTTGATTGGGCAGCCTTTCTGCTATGACCTCCACCATATTTGTTCTTAAAAATGAATCAAAAGGGCTTTAGGGTCAGACTTCCAGCTTGAGGACCTAGATTCAAAATCTCAGTACCAGGACTTGCTCAAATTATATAACTTTCATTGACTCCCTTAGTCTCTCTGATAGCCTCCTATTCCTCTTGGGTAAAATAAGAATAATGAAATGCCATCTGCAGGGCACTGGTGGCTTCAGTGAGCTAGGTGGGTAAGGCCCCAGCACCTCGGCGGCCGGCACAGGGTCAGGTCATCCGTGCAGAGAGAGCCAGGCTGCCAGCAGCCGCTCTGGACACAGCTGCACCCCCGTGGGTTCTCTGCTGCCTGCATCCTGAGGGCTAGCAGCCACCTTGGCAACAAGTGGTGCTGCGTAAGTGAGGAGGCGGGTCCTGGCTGTCAGTGCCCACCCCGACCCCCTCAGTGCCCATTACCCCCAGGGTGAAGTCAACTCAGGGTGCAAACTGGGAGCCTGTCAGGAGCAAGAGGAGTTTTCAGAATATGGCCTGGAGGGTCCTGGAAGAGTCCTGGGTAGGCCATGGGCAACACCCCAAGTCTCAGGAGCTCAGCCATGAAACAGACAGAGCCCCCACCAGCAGGATGTCAGTGTCCATCAAGATAAGATCGCGTGGGAGAAGTGCCCGTCCACCTGGGTATTGTTCAAGGAAGCAACATCCAGATGGGAAGAGGCAGAGGAAAGATTCCTGTGTGATTCATGGACCAATGGCAATTTCCTGCCTGCCTCTGGGATGAATAAAAGACAAGTGAAAACTTATGGTTGAAGCAAAGCTTTGGGGTCTGTGGAGATTTTGCAGTGGACCACAGAGGCCTGGGGCTGCCTGAGTCACCCGTGTGGGTGAACATTTTGTCCTGTCTGCAAAACAAGAGCAGAGCTCCAGAGAAGGCGCACATGAATGTGATTAAACGTTTGCCCCTCAGCAGCCTCCAAGAAGAAGGCTTCTAAACAGCATCGCTGGGTAACTTTCCACTGCCACTATCTAGAAGAACTTGGGGGAGAGACGGTGAATTTCTCATCCAAAGATAGCATCTCTCTACATCCTTAAACCTTTATAGATGAAATGATTTGCTTCAAAATAATACAGAACAAGTGGAAGGGGGTGGGAGGATAGATTAGACTAGTTGGTCTGAATGGATGGGTGATTGGGATGTGGGACATTTTTTTAAATTACTAAATGTTTGTTTCTAATAATAAAAAGGTTTTTAACATATAGTATCCAATACCCAATCTGCATGAAAAGGCTTTTTAAAGTCAATATCCTTTAACCAAGCAATTCCATTTTTAGGAATTTAGCATAAAGAGATGCAATGCAGATTAATGGAAAGAGCTGTGTAGTTTATAACAGCAAAAAATTGAAAATGACCTAGATGTATAGCAATAAGAAATGGCTTAAAAATTACTTATGGAATACCAGGCAGCTATTTAAAGGAAAAAGACGATGTGAAGAACAAATAATAAATTAAGAAAAATATTTGTATTTTAAGTTACAAAGGGATACTTTCCCTAACATGTTGATCCTGCAGATCAATTCACCAAAAAAAAAAAAAAGGCAAAGAATATGAAAAAGAAATGTGTGTGTGTGTATTTGCACAGATAAGCAAATATCATAATTTGGTAACATCCTATTGGGAATGAAAATTAGTACAACCTCTGAGGAGAAAATTTAGCAACATCCATAGATATTGCAACATCTGTATCTATAGCAGTATCTATTGCTAAATTTACCCAGCAACACCACTTCTAGCAATGTACTCAATTTGCATAAAACAAAGGGTGAACAAGCTTTTTCACTACAGCACTGTTTGTGACAGGAAGACTGGAAACAACCTCAATATCCAACAATAGGAGACTGGTTAAATAATTTGGGATGAAATTAACTTATCAGAAGCATGAACAGGGACTAGAAGTGACCATGACAGCATGAGCACCCTGGCCCATTCACAATCCTAACCTGACCCTGAGAATTCCCAGGGAACAGATTTGAGCTCAAGCCAGTCTCTTCTAGACTCCAAGGGGCAGAGTGATTCCAAATAGCATTTGGGGACATGTAAAACCCTGAAGTTGAATTTTATGTTCTAACATGGAAAGATGACCACAATACACTACTAAGCTGGGAGAAAGGTTATGGAATAGTTTTAATGCACAATCTCATTTCTATCTAAAATTTAAATATTGTGTATGGTGTTAGTATATGCATAGGGAAAAATTAGAAGAGTATATACCAATCCATTAAAGCAGTTATTAAGTGCCTAGCATGTGCTGGGTGCTGAGAACATACAGATAAATAACGAATTAGAATGTCAATTCCATGAAGGAAGAGGATTTTGCTGTTTTGTTTCTGTTTTAGCTCCAGTGCCTAGCATATAATATGTACTCATTTAATATGTATGGAATGGAAAGAAGGAAGAAAAGAAGGGAGGGAGGGAGGGAGGAAAAGGAGAAAGGAAGGGACGGAGAGAGGGAAAGGAGAAAGGGAGGGAGGGAGGGAGGGAGGGAGACAGAGTCCCGGCCCCCTCGTTGTCCACAGTTGCTCACAGCCTGCTGTAGACACAGGTGTGAGCAGATGAGACAGACCAGTGCAAAGAACTCTGGGAGAAAAGGTCTCTGAGCTGGTAGGGCCTTTGCATAAACTATCTCATCCTTATGTCATCACCCCCCTTTCAGCAGAAGAGAAGTCAGTGGCAAAGTCATGGCCATGGATCCCATCTTCAAACTCAAAGCTTATCCAGCTGCTGGTAGCCCTCTTCTTTAAGGACAACGCTTGGCTCCGTAAACAAGAACTAGATTATCCAGGCTGAGTTGGGGCCAGGAGTGCTGGTAACGAATGCCTCCAAACTGCATCTTAGAAAGCCAGAAACTCTTGGAACAAAACGATGCATTTTGTCCATTTCTGGGAGACCGGCTTCAAACAACTCTCAGGTGACCCCCAATGTCACTATGGAGAACTACACAGAAATCCTAAATGGCGGTTCCAGAAGAGGGAGCCTTCCTGAATGCTCGCCTTTCGTCCGTTTTCCAGTTAGCCCCGTGAGGTCCTCAGAGAGGCCATGCTAAACAGGGAGAGCTTGCCAGGGCTGTGTGAAAAGACCCTCTGACTCAAAATCGCCGCCCAAATCAAAATGAACTCATCTTTCTCGGGAGTGCTAGAGCTTTCCTCTGCTTGAATAAGCTGGTGACGATTTCATTACTGGGTTCCTCTCTGATTCCTTTCTGATATCATTTGCTTAATTACAGTTGCATTTGAATAGCAGAAGCCTAAAAGCTTTTTTTTTTTTTTTTGAAAAGCAAAAGCCTAAAAGCAGAAGCCTAATAGCAGAAGGCTAAAAGACACATTTGCGTAGGGCCCTGCAGTCATTCAGATCCAGGTAGGATTCTGTGCTCTGTCTCTTACCAGCTGTGCTGCCCGGGACACATCCCTTCATATCTCTGAGCTTCAGTTTTCTCACTTGTAAAATGGAGATGATGATACCTATTTTGTAAGATTGCCATGTGGATTAAATGAGATGTCCCATGTGCACATAAAATAGAAAAGGCTTGATGTAACTATTGCGGGTAACATTTACTGAGTCTTTATTAAGCCTTACTAAGCATTTGACATGTGCTACCTTTTAAAATCCTTACAACAACCCTATGAAGTCGCTAATATTTCTATCCTCATTGTGTAGGTGGGAAAAACTGAGGTCCGGAGAGAATGGTCAAGGTCATGTATTAATACATGGCCAAGGTGTAAGTCAAATCCAGGCCATCAACCGCAGAGCTCCCACAGTGAATCACTATTCTATAGCAGCTTCTGTATGCAATCGTTTAGGAGACCGTTCAAGATTAAATGTACCCAATAACAAAATGGGCAAAGGATCTGAATAGAAATCTCTCCAAGGAAGATATACAAATAGCCAAAAAGCACATGAAAAGACGCCCAACATAATTAGCTATGAAGGAACTGCAGATCAAAACCATAATGTGATACCACTTCGGATTCACTAGGGTGACCATAAAAACAACAGACAAATAACACCAAAAGCAACAAAAATGGAAAATAACAAGTGTCGGTGAGGATGTGGGGAAATTTGAACCCCCATACCTTGCTAGTGGGAATGTCAAATGGTACAGCCACCTTGGAGGACAAACCGGCAGCTCCTCGAAAGGTTAAACATAGAGTTACTATATGACCCAGAGATTCCAGGTGTCTACTCAAGAGAACTGACATTGAATTACTATATGACCCAGTATACACCAGGTGTATACTCAAGGGAACTGAAAACAAATGTCCACACAAAAACTCATACATGAATATACTACCCTTACTCTCTGTTCACAGTCAAAAGTGAAATAATCCAAATGTCCATCCACTGATGAATGGATAACCAAAATAGTATACGCACATATGTATACAGGTATATAGTATATGTGTATATCCACAAAATGGAATATTATTCAGCCGTAAAAAGAAATGAAGTACTGTTAACTGCTACAACATGGATGGACTATGAAAACATTATGTTCAGTGAAAGAAGTCAGTCGCAAAGGCCCACACGTTTTATGATTCCATTTGTACGAAATGTCCAGAACAGGGAAATTCATAGAGACAGAAAGTAGATTAGCGGTTGACAGGGGCTGGGGAGTAGGAGTTGGGAGGAAATGGAGAGTGACTGCTAATGAGTAAGGAGTTGAAGAAAATGTTCTAAAATTGGTTGCAGTGATGGTTGCCCAACTCTGAATATACAAAAAAACTGACTTGTTCCCTTTAAATGTGTAAATTGTATGGTATGTGAGTTATATCTCAATAAAGCTGTTTTTTCTTAAAAGATCCAATGTATAAGTAAATTTTAAGACCTTTATATTTGTCACATAGCTCACACACACCAAGTAATTCTTACTGAGACACACGTCACAATTTTTATTCTGAGAAAGCAGAGTTCATGGGCCAGGTCCCAGGACAGACACCAGCTGAAAAACTAAGAACTCACCAATGAATGATCCAACTCATTCTAGCCACGAGCCAGATCCAGAGTCAGTTACCTGAGCGCTGGGGGGCTGGGGAACGCCTATTTGGACACATAGTGGTAGGTCTCCCTTCTAGATACCTCGATCACACTGCTCACAGACTGTCTTCATTGCTGTTGGCAGTGGTGCTTTACTATCTCGATCAAAGATGGGCATGGTTCATGCTTCTCATGAACTGTATCCCAGTGGATGATCTAGCAGCTGATTTCTTGTTCTTTGGATCATCCTGTCCAGTTTCTAATGGATACAATTTCTCCAGGGCTCTGGGAAGGTGGAGGAGGGGAACATGCCTTCCCCTTTGCCCCTCCTTTTTACCATCAATTTACCTGTCAGACCTTAAGCCAAAATGAACGCTAAGAACCTTCTCCCTAGGGTCCAAATGAAGTTTAACAAATCATCAGTGTCTTAGTCTGTTTGGGCTGCTATAACAAAACACCACAGACTGGATGCTTTATAAACAACAGAAATGTATTGCTTATAGTCCTGGAGGCTGGAAAACCAAGATCAGGGTGCCAGCATGACCAGGTAAGGTGGTGCAGAGTTCTGGCTGTGTCCTCACAAGGCAGAAGGGGACAAAGGAGCTCTCTGGAGCCTCTTTTATAAGGGTACTAATCCCACTCACAAGGGCTCAGCCCTCATGACTCAAGCACCTCCCAAACACCCCACCTCCTGACACCATCACATTCAGGGTTAGGATTTCAACATATGAATTTGGGAGAAATATAAACATTCAGGCCATAGGAATCTATAAAAGTAGAAAGCAAAGATGTCTGCTGATCTAATGAAGGGATTCCACATTGCCTTTCCCAAAGTCTCCCACTTCCCGTGAGGAGAAGGCAGGAATGCTGTGTCACACACTTCCAGGAGACAAGATTCACACCGTTGTTCCTGGGAAGGTGGCCCCCTGATTTGAGCAGGCTCATCCTACGAGGCTGTAAGCTACAGGTCTGAGGAGATACCCAGCAGAAATAAAGGATTCCTGCACTCATCTTCATATTCTCAAAATATTATCTTCACCTCCCAAAGTAGCATCAACCACACTGCCTGGGGCTTTTTTGGACTGGGTAAATATTTTGTTTCGCCAACAGTATTCTAAGCATTGAAGGCAGGGAAGATAATTTATTTTTCTTGGAATCTTCCACATAACCACATAAATAGTTATAAACCAAATCTCTGGACACATCGAGTGGTAAGCTGAAGAACAGCCCCCCAAGAAATCCACATCCTAATCCTCAGAACCTGTAAGTGTTACCTTACACGGAAAAAGGTACTTGGCAAACGAGTTTGCAGACTGAGTTACGGATCTTGCGATGGGGAGATTATCGTGGATTATCCAGATGGGTTCAATGCAGTCACAAGGGTCCTTACAAGCGAGAACCAGGAGGACCAGAGTCACAGGACGGGAGGTGACACCTGGAGCAGAGGTTGGAGTGATGGGGGACCACAAGCCAAGGAATGTGGGTGGCCTTCAGAAGCTAGAAAAAGCGAGGAAACGGATTCTCCTCTAGAGCCTCCAGAAGGAAGGCAGCCCTGCTGACCCAATCTCCGAACCTATAAGAGAATAAATTTGGTTGTTTTAAGGCACTAAGTTTGTGGTAATTTGTTACAGCAGCCATAGAAAATACACATGGTACCATCTTCCTCCTCCTCTTGCTCATCATCATCTTGCTGAACCCTGACTGAGTTTACTAATGTGATCCTTATTAAAATGAATAAATGGAAGGTACTATTATTACCCCTATTTTACAGGTGAAGAAACTGACGCTCAGGGAGATTACATAATGGAAGGGTTTTTTCTTTGGTTGGTTTTGGGTTTTTTGTGTGTTTTTTTGTTTGTTTGTTTTTGTTTTTAGTTGCAAACAGCAGAAAGAGACTCTGGCTAGCAGAAAGGGAGAATGACCCCAAGTAGTGTGAATCACGGAGGAAATACCATCCAGGCAACATGGCAGCTGCTGAACATGTGTCCTCCCCTGTGACACTGTGACCTCCAGTACACCTTTTTTTTTTTTTCCTTATTTTTTTCCTTTTTTTTTTCAGTACACCTTCTTTATGAACTTCCAGTCTTTCATTCATGAAATATTTGTTGATATCCTACTATGTGCCAGGCCGTAGGCTAAGCACTGGGGATATAATGTTGACCCAAAAACCAGGCACGACTCCTGCTCTTGTGATGCTGTGATGCTGACAGCCAAGTGAGAAAGACATTAATCAGATCATCGCCCTGAAAGATGATACACTGCCACTGCACGAAATGCTGTGCATGCAAAATTCGGGGAGCGCAAAGGTGAGCTGACATGTGAGGAATCAGTAGGACTTACTAAGTATTAAGAGCCGGAAGGGAACAGCCACCCACCCCTCAGTGGTGTCCTAGATGATAACAGAACCTTTAAAAATTTGTGGTCCTCTTTCTCCGTATTTAGTACCACTGCTGGAGGAGAGAGAGGCAGCAACACTACTTGGAACTTCCTGTTGATAACATTTTTTTCTATTCTTTCTTTATTGTTATTGTGATAAAACACATGTAACATGAAATATACCATCTTAACCATTTTTAAAAATAAATTTATTTATTTATTTACATATTTATTTATTTACTGGCTGTGTTGGGTCTTCATTGCTGTGCGTAGGCTTTCTCTAGTTGCGGTGAGTGGGGGCTACTCTTTGTTGTGGTGCAAGGGCTTCTCATTGTGCTGGCTTCTCTTGTTGTGGAGCACAGGCTCTAGGCGCTAGGATTGAACCTGTGTCCCCTGCATTGCCAGGCGGATTCTTGACCACTGAGCCACCAAGGAGGTCCCCATTTTAACCATTTTTAAGTGAACCGTGCAGTGGTACTAACTACACTCAGCATGTCATACAACCATCATCACTATCTCTTCCCAAAATGTTTCATCACCTCCAACGGAAACTCTGTACTCAGGAAACAATACCTCCTCATACCCCCCTCCCCCAGCCCCTAGGGACCTCTGTTCTATTTTCTGTCTCTATGAATTTGCCTCTTCTAAGCACCTCATATAAATCATACGAAACGTGTCCTTTGTTAGCAGAGTGTTTTCAAGGTGCATCCGTGTTGTGACATCTATCAGAACTTTATTCCTTTTTATGGCTGAATAATATTCCATCATATAGAGATACCATTCTAAGCCTGCATCCATTCAAATATAGTGCTAGGCCTTCAAGTGAGTTTCTTCTTTGGATATATCCCTGTGTTTGTTTCTCTTATAGTTTCCACATCTGTAAAATGGGAACATTTCTTAAAGGCAAGGCACCACAGAGAAGCAAATTCTTCAGCTAAAGCTAATCCACGATATCTTGGGACCACAGTGTAGGTGAAACAGAAATGGATGAGATACACAGAGTTCCAGGTGTGTGTACTGCACCTTCTGTACAGACATCCCTCAGTATCCATGGGGGATTGGTTCCAAGACCCCTCAGATACCAAAATCCATGGATGCTCAAGTTCTTGTGTACAATGGTATAGTATTTGCATGTAACCTATGCACATCCTCCCATGTACTTTACATCATCTCTTGATTACTTATAATACCTAATTCACCAATGTGAATGCTGTGTAAATAGTTGCCAGAGCTCATGGCAAATTCAAGTTTTGCTTTTTGGAACTATCTGGATTTTTTTTCCCCAAGTAGTTTTGATCCATGGTTGGTTGAATCCACAGATTTGGAAACTGTGGATACAAAGGGCCAACTGTATTCCACCCAGCAGCTGAAATGCACCTAGGAAAAATGTTCAGAAACCCACCGTCCTCCAGTCCAGGCTAGAGCAGGGCTGCCAATCCTCCTGTCTCCCCATGGCAGGCAGGTAGTAGAAATGACAAAAGTAGGTTAAACATTAGAAAAACAACACAGGCCTGAGGATAAATGGGAGACAGTGGGGAGCAGTGGGGACTGTGGAGAGCTGGAGAGAACATGGTCCCTACCAGCTCCCATCACCGCCATGTGAGAATATGGGCCCAATGCTGCCAGAGCTTTCTGTTAAAAGACGCTGGAAATCTGGATTTTTATATAAATTTGCCCGATTTTAAATGCTAGCATTTAATTTTAGAATATTAAATACAACCCAGCCAAACAAAACATATCTGGTGGCTGCATAGAATCTGGGGATGGCCAGGTCCAAGAGTACCTTACTATGAAAAGACACACGACCAATGCCTCTCCTTCATCAGGACCAAGAGCTCATGGTAGAGGGTGAAATTCCTCTGCCTAAATTGCCAGGTGGTCTTGAGCACATCACTTCCCTGTGATGGACCTCAGGACCCTTAATCTATGAAATGACGGGGTAAGATTTCTTACAGATGACCTGTAAGATTTCTTTCACCTCTAATATTCTAATATTGGACCTTCTTTAAGACTCTGCCCCAAAGAGAACCCAGGAGACAGTCTGTTAATTTTTTTAACTCTGCTAAAATATACATCACATATAATTTACCATTAGTGGCATTTTATACATTTACAACATTGTACAACTATCACCACTACTTAGTTTCAGAACATTTCATTACTCCAAATGATCTGTCTTTTATGTGCCTGAGTTCCAAGGAAGAGTGGGCTCGTATGTGATCCTGAAATTTATTGCCTTAAGAAAAAAAAATCAAAATCCCTTGTAGGTGGGGTACGAGAGAGGAGGAAGAGACAGAAAGAGGAGCAAGTCACAGTGTATCAGGTGGAGTCTCAGGGGCACAGCCATGCAGACAATTGATGTCAATCGCAAGGCTGGCTCCACTCTCTGAGGTCTCGAAGGGGCCCTCATCGCCAGCTGAACACAAACAGGGCCCTTGCTGCCTTGGGCCCAGCTGCTTTTTTCCATTCAATTTCAAAGCATTTCATTCGGCAGGAAAGCCCTCCCTGAGTTTGCAACTCCTTTCCCTGCCTAGGGACACATCACTAGGATTAGATAGAAAGGGAAGTTCATCCATGAGTTCCAGGGGACCCAGTTTAAGGGGACCTTCACCTGAATCCCTTGAGAGGCTGATAATTTGAGAGCCCTGCACATTGTAATGACAGCAGCATCCAAGTCCTTCCCTCATTAGCAGGCAGGGAAGTGAGAGCAGCCAGCCCTCAAGTCTTCCTTCCTCTCCCCAGGGTGTTTGTGTAGCCAGTTTCAGGGTGAACTGACAAAAGAGGGACACGGAACAAATTTGTCCATTAGGCTAATTGCGCCCAGTTGAAAGGCCAGACTTTTCGGAAATGATGTTATTGGTGTTTATATGCTCTTCCTTTTAAGAAATGATACTGAGAATAGATGGGAGTTTAAAATTTTTTTTTGGTTTTCTTCTGTTTTAATTTGGCAAAAGGAAAAGTTGACTTTGTACTTCACCCAAATTTTTGGAGAATTCACTGATCTGTGAAAATCTAAATTTTGGTGAGACCCTGGCCTACTTGTGACTAAGAGCAGCCCCCAAGCCAGGAGGGTTACGTAGGCAGGATAAGAACACCATGCTGCTTCTTTTAATTGTCCTGATGAAGAAACATGTCAACCTTCCAAAAAGTAAAGAGAACAGTATAACAAACTCTCATATGCCATCACCTGACTTCAAAAATTATCAACTACGGGCAGAGCTGGCTTTATTTTTACCCTCGCCTACTTCCTCCTGGATTATTTTGAAGCAATGCCCAGACATCACATCATTTCTTTTTTTTTTTAAGATTTTCTTTTTTTTTAATGTTGACCTTTTTTTTTTTTTAAGGTCTTTACTGAATTTGTTACAATATTGCTTCTATTTTTTGTTTTGGTTTTTTGGCCATAAGGCATGTGGGATCCCAGCTCCCAGCCCGGGGATCGAACCAGCACCCTTTGCATTGGAAGGCAAAGTCTCAACCACTGGACTGCCAGGGAAGTCCCCGAATCATTTTGACTGTAAATATTTCAGTATGTATGTCTAAAAGGTAAGAACTCTTTTTGAGAAAACTAACTGCAATATAGTATTTTACCAATAATTTTTTAAACTGAAGTATATTTGATTTACAATATTGTGTTAGTGTTAGGTGCACAGCAAAATGATTCAGTTATACATATAAATTTTTTCTCAGTTATTTTCCATTATAGGTTATTGCAAGATGTTGAATACAGTTCGCTGTGCTATACAGTAAATCCTTGTTGTTTATTTTATATATACCAATAATTTCTTAATATCATCAAATATCCTGTTAGACATTCCCTGACACACACACACACACACACACACACACACATTCTTTCTCTCTCTTAGTTTCTTCAAATCAGGATCCAATAAGATCCACACATTGCAATTGGTTGATATGCTTCTTAAGTGTCTTTTAATCTACAGGTCCTCCCTCCATCTCTGTTTTTTCCCCTTGCAATTTATTTGTTTAAGAATTAGGTCATCTGTCAGTTGTCCCACAAGTGCCTATGTGGAGTCCTTTCACATCCCCCATGGTCCTTTGTTTTTCCTATTAGCTGATAGTTAGATCTACAGCCTTCTTTATATTCAAGTTTTGTGCCAAAAAAAATATTTCAGAAGTGGTGCTGAGTGTGTGCTCATCAGAGGCACACAATGACCAACTGTCTTTCTGTGGCGTTAGCGTCCACTGATGCCAAGATCCACCAATTCATTAGGAGTTCTTCTGTATTTCTATTTGGTGAGCCCATTGGGTGACCAGCCTCTCCCCGTTTGCCTGGGACCTCCCCAGTGTTACCACCATCACAGGAAACTACTCCAGCCCAGGGAAACCAGGTCAGTTGGTCACCCTAGTTGAGGTTTCATGTTCTCAAGAAGTGATTCTTCCCATGACCCCTCCTTCCCTTTGCCACACCAAGCAGAGAACTCAGAGACCAAATGTGGGTAACAGATCAGAGAATGCAGGGGTAGGGCCACTGGATTAAGCAGCCAGTCTTTTTTTTTGGGGGGGGGGGGGGGCTGTCCTGGGTCTTAGTTGCGGCAGGCAGGATCTTTGTTGAGGCATGCAGGATCTTTTGTTGCAGCGCGTAGGCTCTTTTTTGCGGCTCGTGGGTGTCTCTCTAGTTGTGGCGTGTGGGTTTTCTCTTCTCTAGCTGTGACACACAGGCTCCAGGATGCGTGGGCTCTGTAGTTGTGGCACGCGGGTTCCAGAGCACATGGGCTCTGTAGTTTGCAGCACGCAGGCTCTCTAGCTGAGGCGCGCAAGCTCAGAAGTTGTGGCACACAGGCTTAGTTGCCCTGCAGCATGTAGGATCTTCATTCCCTGACCAGGGATCAAACTCACATGCCCTGCATTGGAAGGCGGATTCTTTACCACTGGACCACCAGGGAAGTCCCTTAAGCAGCCAGTCTTGGGTGTAGCTGACATCTTAGTGGCTGCCTACTCAGCTCCCATTTCTACCTTCTTGGCGATACCCTGATTTTTGTTGAGGTAGTGATCTCTGCCCACATCCCATGTGCTTCAGGAGAGCTGACCACAGCCCCAGCTCCAGGGATGGGCTTTCCCTTTCCAGAACCAAGGCCCAGGCCAATAAGTACATGCCATTCCCGAAGCCACGGCTTGGGCCAATGAATCCCAAGAAGTGGTTTGCCAGAGGCATTGGGAAAACATTCTCTTTCTTTTTTTGTTCTAACATACTATGAACCATTTCAAGCCCATGATTGAATGATTTTTAGTAAATGTACTCAGCTGTGCAACCGTCACCACAATACAAGTTTAGAACATTTTCATCACCCCAGTAAGATCCCTCACGCCCATTACAGTCAGCTTTAGTCCCCATTCCAAGCCCCAGGCAACCGCTAACCTACTTTCTGTCTCTGTGGATTTGCCTCTCCTGAACATTTCATACAGATGGAATCATACAATGCGTGGTCTTTTGTGACTGACTTCCTTTCCTTAGCATGTCTTCAAGGTTCATCCACATTGTAGCAGGTATCAGTACTTCATTCCTTTTTATGACCAAATAATTTTTCATCATAAGAATATACCACATTTTGCTTATCCATTCATCAGTTGATGGATTTGGGGGTTGTTTTGACCTTCTGGCTTTTATGAGGAATGCTGCTGTAAACATGTTTGTACAAGTCTCTGTGGGGACATACGTCTTCATTTCTCTCAATTTTAAATATCTGGGAAACTGATGGATCATATGGTACATTTATGTTTACATTTTTAATAAACTGCCAAACTGTTTTCCAAACACCACTTTGTGTTCCTACCAGAAATGTATGAGGGTTCCTGTTTCTCCACATCCTCACCATTTGTCATTCTGTCTTTTTGATTATGGCTATCCTGGTAGATATGCAGTGACATCTAATTGTGGTTTTAATTTGCACGTCTGTAATAATGAATGTTGTTTGGCATCTTTTCATGAAGCATTTCCTCACTCTTAAGAGCACGGCATGAAGAAAGAGCAGTCTTATTTCTTCTAAACAGATGTGAGGTCCGTGACCTTCCCATTATTCTAGGACGAAGTTACTCAGAGGAACAGTTTCAGTGCACTGATGAAACAGTACTCGAAGTCCATCCAACCTCCAGACTTCTTCAGTCACAGGCTCCAAGACATCTTTCGTATTGTTTAAGCCAGCTTGAGTTGGGTTTTCTGTAACTTGCATTTTGTTGAGTAGAGTGGAGAAAGGCACATTTCCTTATCAATTCTGAGGCAAAGATCAAGCATTTGGAGTGAACTTTGCATGCTTGCTGAGGTGAGGACTAAGAATTCCATCCAAACAGCACAAAGGACTTAACCTAGGGAAGCAACTGGCTCTAGCAGAGACATCAAGGAATAAGAATAAAGGAAGGCACAGAGAAGAGAATGAGCTAAAAGAGGGAAGTTGAAGAAAAGAAGAAAAGAAGACTAAACTGAGCCACAATACAGAATATTATTTCAGCCTAAGCTAAGAAATGTGTAATAGTTCCTTCACGAGAAAGTATAAGAAATTAATGTCAGAATGAATCCCACCGTGTAGAACACATAACCCATTGTGTGCCTTTCTATTTAAGTTATTAAAGTTGTAGAATTTTCATTCCAGAGTATGGGTTTAGCCATTCTCCATTTACCCTTTTCTCATGTTAATAAAGTCCCAATAGCCCAAATATTAGACAGAGATTGGATAATTAATATCCAATAGTTGGACAGTTAAAATCAGATGGAGAAAATTATATGACTTTAACAGCAAAATAAGAATCCCTTGTAGGGACTTCCCTGGCGGTCCAGAGGTTAAGACTCCGCGTTCCCAATGTCGGGGGTCCGAGTTCAATCCCTGCCCAGGGAACTAGATCCTGCATGCCACAACTAAGAGCCCACGTGCCACAACTAAAGATCCTGCACATTACAACTAAAGATCCTTCACACCACAATGCAGACCCTGCACGCGGCAACAAAGATCCCGAATGCTGCAACTGAAACCTGGTGCAGACAAATAAATAAATAAATATTTAAAAAAAAAAAAAAAAAAAAAAGAATCCCTTCTAGGGAGGGAACTGTCTTGGTTGGTAAAGATGACTAGATAAGTGTTTGGGTTAGAAACTGAGTCTCCTCTTTTTCCTCAGGCCTCAGGGTCATATGTTACCAAGGCTTCAGAAGAAGTGGAAGCTACCCCAAAAAAGAGAAAGAGAAGCAGCTGGGCTCCTTGGGGAATCCTAGAGGGAGAGGATGGGGAGCAGAGATAGGATGAGGAGACACAAAGGCAGTAAGATGGTAGAAAGCCGTGCACTATATGACAGGACCACTCTCTACAACTTCACCTAAAATTTCCACTTGATTGGCTGTTGTGGAAACTGAAGAAGTTGAACAGACGTTGGGTTTGACATGGTGTGGGAAAGAGACAGCACATAAACAAACCAGAACCCCAGAGGCAGGGGAAGCCAGGAAGGTATAAACCTCCTGGGAAGAAGCAGAAATCAAGAGGAGGACGTTGGATTTCCACACACCCTGGGGTGTAGGATGGAAGGTGTTTCTAAGAAAATTTCATATTACATCTAGCTCTACTGTGGCAGGAAGGTCCTCAGCTGGTGTCTGAGTTACATGCACATATCTGGACTAGATGAACTCTTATTCAACCATTACAATCAATGCTTTGGGAGACAGATGAATTCTTAGGAGTAGGTGTGAAAAAGGAGTAGAGTGCTAAAATAAACTGATGAGTGTTAAAGAAAATGAAGAGTCACCAAGACTTCCATCTTCCCAAAATTCCATGTCCAGATGATTTTATAAGTAGATACTTTTCAAGAAACTATCTGAGACAGGGAAAGAGAGAAAGCTGCCCAGATAACATGAGACTGGTATAATCTTGATTCTAAAACCAGAGAAGATCGATACGAGAAAATTATAGGCCCATTTTACTTATGAATGCAGATACCAAAATCCTGCATAGTGTTGAAACATTCTTGCATTCCAGGGATAAATTCCACTATTGAATTCAGTTTGCTAATATTTTACTGAGGACTTTTACACCAATGTTCATCAGGGATATTGAGCTGTAGTTTTCTAGTAGTTTCTTTGGTTTGGGTATCAGGGTGATGCTGGCCTCGTGAAATGTGTTTGGAGGTATTCCCTCTTCTATTTGGGGGGAAGAATTTAAGAAAGACCAATATTAATTCTTTTTGAATGTTTGGCAGAATTCACTCATGCAGTCTGGGCTTTTCTCTGTTGGGAAGTTTTTAATTGAACTCCTGAATCAATCTCCCTATTTGTTATTGGTCTGTTCAGGCTTTCTATTTCTTGATTCAGAAAACGTGATGTACATCTACACAATGGAATACTATTCAGCCTTTAAACAGAAGGAAATTCTAAAAACTGAAATAAAAAAAATAAACAGAAGGAAATCCTGCCACTCACAGTGATGTGCATAATAAACCTGAAGGATATCACCTAAGTGAAACGAGCCAGATGCAGAAAGGCAGATGCTGCGTATCTCACCTGTGCCACCTAAAACAGTCAGACTCACAGAAACAAAGAGCAGAATGGTGACCGGCAAGGGCTGTGGGGAGGCAGAAATAAGGAGCTGCTGGGCACAAGGTACAAAGTTTCAGTTACGCAAGATGAGTGAGTTCTGGAGATCTAATGTACAACACTGACTACGATTAACAATGCTATATTGGAGTGGATTTCTCAAGCCACAGGTATGACTTTTCAGGCTCCGGGGTCCCCAACCACCGGGCCACAGACCAGTACCTGTTAGGAGCTGGGCCGCACAGCAGGAGGTGAGTGGCAGCCGAGTGAGAGCAACTTCATCTATATTTACATATGCTCTCCCCATCACTTGCATTACCGCCTGAGCTCCGCCTCCTGTCAGCATTATGGTCGGAACAGGCAGGCATTATTTCTCCCTTACACCCCTAAGAAAAACTCAGAACCACTATCAAATCTACATTCTGTATCATGCAGCGTCTGTGAGCCACCACTAGACACGTCCTCCCCTTACTGGCCTTATCAAGGGCATGCTGAACCACCTGGAAGAGAGAAGGACCTGTGATTGCTAGCTTGGTTTAGATGCTAATAAACTTGCCCAAGTCAAATTGATTAAGACTGAATATTCGTCTAATCCAATACTTGGACATTAGTCTGAGGCTTGGACAGTCTTCTATAAACACCTCTATCACCAGGACAAGTAACCCCAAAAGCTTGGACAACCATGAGGAAACAAAGAAACACCATGCAGGCAAAGGAGCAGGAAAAAAACCCACAAGACCAAATAAATGAGGAGGAAATAGGAAAAATGCCTGAAAAAGAATTTAGAGTAATGATAGTAAAAATGATACAAAATCTCGATAACAAAATAGAGAAAGTACAAGAAACAGTTCATAAGAACTCAGAAAAACAAACAGCAATGGATAACAAAATAACTGAAATTAAAAATACTCTAGATGCTCTAACCAGCAGAATGACTGAGGCAGAAGAACGAATAAGTGAGTTGGAAGATAGAATGGGAGAAATAAACGCCACAGAGCAGGAAAAAGAAAAAAAAATAAAAAGACTAGAAGACAGCCTCAGAGACCTCAGTGATAACCTTAAACGTACCAACATTCGAATTATAGGCATCCCAGAAGAAGAAGAAAACAAGAAAGGGCCTGAGAAAATATTTGAAGAGGTTCTAGTGGAAAACTTCCCCAACATGGGAAAGGAAATAATTCACCAAGTCCAAGAAGCACAGAGAGTCCCATACAGAATAAACCCAAGGAGAAATACACCAAGACACATATTAATCAAACTAACGACAATTCAACACAAAGAAAAAATATTAAAAGCAGCAAGAGAAAAGCAACAAACAACATATAAGGGAAAACCCATCAGGATAACAGCTGACCTTTCTACAGAAACTCTGCAGGCCAGAAGGGAATGGCAGGATATACTGAAAGTCCTGAAAGAGAGAAACCTACAGCCAAGAATACTTTACCCAGCAAGAATCTCATTCAGATTTGAGGGAGAAATCAAAAGCTTTCCAGACAAGCAAAAGTTAAGAGAATTCAGCACCACCAAACCAGCCTTACAACAAGTGCTATAGGAACTTCTCTAAGTAGGAAACACAAGAAAAGGAAAACACCTACAAATACAAAGCCAAAACAATTAAGAAAATGGTAATTGGAACACACATGTCAATAATCACTTTAAATGTAAATGGATTAAATGCTCCAACCAAAAGACACAGACTGGCTGAATGGATACAAAAACAAGACCCTTCTATATGCTGCCTACAAGAAACCCACTTCAGACCAAGGGATACATATAGACTGAAAGTGAAGGGATGGAAAAAGATATTCCATGCAAATGGAAGTCAAAAGAAAGCTGGAGTAGCAATACTCATATCAGACAAATTAGACTTGAAAGTAAAGACTATTACAAGAGACAAGGAAGGGCACTACATAATGATCAAGGGATCCATCCAAGAAGAACATATCACAATGGTAAATATCTATGCCCCCAATATAGGAGCACCTCAATACATAAGGCAAATGCTAACAGCTATAAAAGGGGACATTGACAGTAACACAATTATAGTGGGAGACTTGAACACCCCACTTACATCAATGGACAGATCATCCAAACAGAAAATAAATAAAGACACACAAGCATTAAATGACACATTAGACCATCTCGACTTAATTGATATTTATAGGACATTCCATCCAAAAATGACAGACTACACTTTCTTCTCAAGTGCACACGGAACATTTTCCAGGATAGATCACATCTTGGGTCACAAATCAAACCTCAGCAAATTCAAGAAAATTGAAATGCTATCAAGCATCTTCTCAGACCACAACGCCATGAGACTAGATATCAATTACAGGAAAAAAACTGCAAAAAATACAAACACATGGAGGCTAAACAATTCACTCTTAAACAACCAAGGAATCACTACAGAAATCAAAGAGGAAATCAAAAAGTATCTAGAAACAAATGACAACGAAAACACAACAACCCAAAACCTATGGGACGCAGCAAAAGCAGTTCTAAGAGGGAAGTTTATAGCAATACAGTCCTACCTTAAGAAACAAGAAAATGATCGAATAAACAACCTAACCTTACACCTAAAACAACTAGAGAAAGAAGAACAAAGAAACCCCAAAGTGAGCAGAAGGAAAGAAATCATAAAGATCAGAGCAGAAATAAATGAAAAAGAAAGGAAAGAAACCATAAGAAAAATAAATAAAACTAAAAGCTGGTTCTTTGAGAAGATTAACAAAATTGATAAACCATTAGCCAGACTCATCAAGAAAAAAAGGGAGAAGATGCAAATCAACAGAATTAGAAATGAAAAAGGAGAAGTCACAATGGACACCTCAGAAATACAAAAGATCATGAGAGACTACTACAAGCAACTATATGCCAATCAATTGGATAACCTGGAAGAAATGGATACATTCTTAGAAAAATACAATCTTCCAAGACTGAACCAGGAAGAAATAGAAACCATGAACAGACCAATCACAAGTACAGAAATTGAGGCAGTGATTAAAAATCTCCCAACACACAAAAGCCCAGGACCAGATGGATTCACAGGCGAATTCTATCAAACATTTCGAGAAGAGTTAACACCTATCCTTCTCAAACTCTTCCAAAATATTGCAGAAGGCGGAGCACTCCCAAACTCATTCTACGAGGCTACCATCACCCTGATACCAAAACCAGGCAAAGATGTCACAAAAAAAGAAAACTACAGACCAATATCACTGATGAATATAGATGCAAAAATCCTCAACAAAATACTAGCTAACAGACTGCAACAGCACATTAAAAAAATCATACACCACGATCAAGTGGGGTTTATCCCTGGGATGCAAGGATTCTTCAATATACGCAAATCAATCAACGTGATACATCATATCAACAAATTGAAGGATAAAAACCATATGATCATTTCAATAGATGCAGAAAAAGCTTTTGACAAAGTTCAACATCCATTTATGATAAAAGCTCTCCAGAAAATGGGCATAGAAGGAAATTACCTCAACATCATAAAAGCCATATATGACAAACCAAAAGCCAACATTGTTCTCAATGGAGAAAAACTGGAAGAATTCCCTCTAAGAACAGGAACAAGACAAGGGTGTCCACTCTCACCACTGTTATTCAACATAGTTTTGGAAGTGTTAGCCACAGCAGAGAAGAAAAAGAAATCAAAGGAATCCAAATTGGAAAAGAAGAAGTAAAATTATCACTCTTTGCAGATGACATGATACTATATATAGAAAACCCTAAAGACTCTACCAGAAAACTGCTAGCACTCATTGATGAGTTTAGTAAAGTAGCAGGATACAAAATTAATGCACAGAAATCTCTTGCATTCCTATACACTAACAACGGAAGAGCAGAAAGAGAAATGAAGGAAACTCTCCCATTCACCATTGCAACCAAAAGAATAAAATACCTAGGAATAAACCTGCCTAAGGAGGCAAAAGATCTGTATGCAGAAAACTTTAAGACATTGATGAAAGAAATCAAAGATGACACAAACAGATGGAGGGACATACCATGTTCCTGGATTGGAAGAATCAACATCGTGAAAATGACTGTACTACCCAAAGCAATTTACAGATTTAATGCAATCCCGATCAAATTACCAATGGCATTTTTCACAGAACTAGAGCAAGAAATCTTACGATTTGTATGGAAACGCAAAAGACCCCGAATAGCCAAAGCGATCTTGAGAAGGAAAAATGGAGTTGGTGGAATCAGGCTTCCTGACTTCAAACTATACTACAAGGCCATAGTGATCAAGACAGTATGGTACTGGCACAAAAATAGAAAGGAAGATCAATGGAACAGAATAGAGAACTCAGAAGTAAGCCCAAACACATATGGGCACCTTATCTTTGACAAAGGAGGCACGAGTATACAATGGAAAAAAGACAGCCTCTTCAATAAGTGGTGCTGGGAAAATTGGACAGCAACATGGAAAAGAATGAAATTAGAACACTTCCTAACACCATACACAAAAATCAACTCCAAATGGATTAAAGACCTACATGTAAGGCCAGACACTATAAAACTCCTAGAGGAAAACATAGGCAGAACACTCTTTGACATACATCAAAGCAACATCCTTTTTGACCCACCTCCTAGAATCATGGAAATAAAATCAAGAATAAACGAATGGGACCTCATGAAACTTAAAAGCTTTTGCACAGCAAAAGAAACCATAAACAAGACTAAAAGGCAACCCTCAGAATGGGAAAAAATAATTGCCTATGAAACAACGGACAAAGGATTAACCTCCAAAATATACAAGCACCTCATGCAGCTTCATACCAAAAAAGCAAATAACCCAATCCACAAATGGGCAGAAGACCTAAATAGACATTTCTCCAAAGAAGACATACAGATGGCCAACAAACACATGAAAAGATGCTCAACATCACTCATCATCAGAGAAATGCAAGTCAAAGCCACAATGAGGTATCACCTCACACCAATCAGAATGGCCATCATCACAAAGCCTGGAAACAACAAATGTTGGAGAGGGTGTGGAGAAAAGGGAACTCTCCTGCACTGTTGGTGGGACTGTAAGTTGGTACAGCCACTATGGAAAACAATTTGGAGGTTCCTTAAAAAACTACAAATAGAACTACCATATGATCCAGTAATCCCACTCCTGGGCATATACCCAAAGAAAACCATAATCCCAAAAGAAACTTGTACCATAATGTTTATTGCAGCACTCTTTACAATAGCCAGGACATGGAAGCAACCGAAATGCCCATCAACAAATGAATGGATACAGAAGATGTGGCATATATATACAATGGAATATTACTCAGCTATAAAAAGGGATGAGATGGAGCTATATGTAATGAGGTGGATAGAACTACAATCTGTCATACAGAGTGAAGTAAGTCAGAAAGAGAAAGACAAATATTGTATGCTAACTCACATATACGGAATCTAAAAATGGTACTGATGAACTCAGTGACAAGAACAGGGAAGCAGATACAGAGAATGGACTGGAGAACTCGAGGTATGGGAGGGGGTGGGGGGTGAAGGGGAAACTGAGAAGAAGCGGGAGAGTAGTACAGACATATATATACTACCAACTGTAAAATAGTCAGTGGGAAGTTGTTGTATAACAAAGGGAGTCCAACTCGAGGATGGAAGATGCCTTAGAGGACTGGGGCAGGGAGGGTGGGGGGGAATCGAGGGGGGGGCGTCAAGGAAGGGAGGGAATATGGGGATATGTGTATAAAAACAGTTGATTGAACCTGGTGTACCCCCAAAAAAAATAGAATAAAAAAAAAAAAAAAAAAAAAACAGTTGATTGAACCTGGTGTACCCCCAAAAAAATAAAATAAAATAATAAAAAAATAAAAAAAAAAAACAATGCTATATTGTATACCTGAAATGTACTAACAGGGTATATCTTAGGTGTCCTCACTGCATAAGAAAATTAGAAGAAGAAGGAGAAGATGGTAAATATGTGAGAGGATGAACACATTAACTAGCTTGATTGAAGTGATTATTTTACAATGTGTATGTCTATCAAATTCTCAAGTGGCATACCTTAAATATATAAATTTCTAATTGTCAAGTACACCTCAGTAAAGTTGGAAAGAAGAAAGAAAGCTCTCCATGGAAAATTAGCCAACGAAATCCAATAGTGTATTAAGAAAATAGTATTTCTTTTTTTTTTTTTTTCCTTTTTGACTGCACCATGTGGCAGGTGGGATCTTAGTTCCCCGACCAAGGATCAGACCCATGCCCCCTGCAGCGGAAGCATGGAGTCTTAACCACTGAACTGCCAGGGAAGGCCCAAGCAAACAGTATTTCTTAAGTAGGGTGTATTTCAAGAATGCAAGGATGTCGACATATACACACCACCAAATGTAAAATAGATGGCTAGTGGGGAGCTACTACAGCGCACAGGGAGACCAGCTTGATGCTTTGTGAAGACTTAAAGGGGTGGGATAGGGAGGGTGGGAGGGAGGCTCAAGAGGGAGGGGATATGGGGATATGTGTATACATGTGGCTCTTTCACTTCATTGTTCAACAGAAACTGACCAATACTGTAAAGCAATTATACTCTAATAAAGATTAAAAAAAAAAAAAAGAATGCAAGGATGGCTCACTGTAAGAAAATCTATCATTGTAATTTATAACATTGGTCGTCTAAAGGGAATAAATCATATGATTATCACAATTCATGTAGAAAAGGCATTTAATGCCATTCAATCAAGAACACGGGACTTCCTAGGTGGCGCAGTGGTTCAGAATCTGCCTGCCAATGCAGGGGACACAGGTTCCATCCCTGCCCCAGGAAGATACCACATGCCACAGAGCAACTAAGCCCATGCACCACAACTACTGAGCCTGTGCTCTAGAGCCTATGAGCCACAACTATTGAGCCCATGTGCCACAACTACTGAAGCCCGTGTGCCTAGAGCCCATGCTCCGCAACAAGAGAAGCTACCGCAATGAGAAAGCCCACACACCACAATGAAGAGTAGCCCCACTCACCGCAACTAGAGAAAGCCCATGTGCAGCATCGATAAATTAATTAATTAATTTTTAAAAAGAACTTCCCTGGTGGTCCAGTGGTTAAGACTACGTGCTCCTAATGCAGGGATGCGGGTTCGATCCTGGTCAGAGAACTAGATCCTGCATACCGCAACTAAAGATTCTGCATGTGGCAACAAAGATCCTGCGTGCCTCAAGTAAGACCCGGCGCAGCTAAATTAATTTAAAAAAAAAAAAAGAACGTTATACAGAGTGGGCAAAATTACAAAGTAGTTCCCCTTCTAGAATTACATCACGAGGCATTTGCATTCAACAAGCCCTTACTGAGTGACCACCAGGTACCAAGCACCATGCCACATGTATTTTTTACGTGGTGCCTGTTAGTCCCATTACAGCCGTATGCAGTGGGTTCTGTGATGATCCCCATCTTATGGATGCACACCCTAAAGTACGCCTCCCCACTGTGAGCCATGTGGCCCTGCAGCCATTCTCTTCCTCCGAAAAACAGGAGGCCCGGCTCTGCCACGGCCCGCACACAGCGTCTGCTGATCTACGTGGAGGCTTCTGGGGGGCATCCCTCCCACTTAGTTTGCCAAGAAACATGGATCAGCAGAACCCAGGCCTGCAGGTCAGCAAAGAGGAAGACTGACAGATCTTAGCCGTCACCGGTGTCCTCTGCCATGAGAATCTGGTTCCAGGCGGAACCCCAACTTTATTATTTATAGCTCTCCTTTCCCCAGCTGGAAAGGGAGCTCTGTCTGTGTACTTAGCTGATGGATGACTCAGCCAGAGACTGAAAAGCTGACGGAGCCCTCGTGAACTGTCAGGAAGAACTGAAACTGGTGACCACAACGGCTCTAGAAGCCCGTGAAGCCCTTGCATCCGTACACTGGAGAGAGACCACAGTAAACTCTGGGTCCTACCCTTGGAGATGCCTATGCCTGGGGTGGGGTTCATTCTTTTCAGAGGAACTCCACACATCCTCCTCACTCTCGCTACAAGACCACTACTGTTTGCTGGCTTTCAGGCTATACCTCTCCATTGTGGAAACCTGGGTTCAAATCCCAGCTCTGACAGTTCCTAGTTGTGTGACCTCCAGCCACTTCCTTAGATATTCTTTCTAAGCTTCAGTTTACTCATCCATAACATGGAATCAGTAAAAGTAGCTACCTAATAGGGTTGTCGTGAGGAATAAATACAGTGACGCATGCAAGTGGCTTAGCGCAGTGCCTCACAGAGCATGCATCCGTTACGTGTTAATTACACGTCAGCAGTTATCGTCACTGCTGTTGTTGTTTCTATTACTACTACTGTTGTCGCATCTACAGATAAGGCAGGAGGGCAGCTGGTGGCAACAGCTTTCACAGAATCACTTAATCCTTTAAAGTCCTTGATACGGACTTTGTCACGTAGCCCAGTCTCCCAGCTGATGTTTGATCCTACTAGGCTGTCTATAACACCCTTCTCTTCCTCCTGGTGGCCCGTTTCATCTTTTGGACTGTTGGAAAGTTCTGCTTTGTTGCCGAGGACATTTGGAGTTGCTTCCTGTGCTGAATGGTTTCCACTCACCCGTCCAGATCCACCCTCTACCTCCTCTACCTTGCTTTCTGCCCCAAGAGGCCGAGAAGTGTGGACCACATCAACTGTAGTTAATCCTTACCCTCTTGCTCACAGGCAGGTTCAGCCAGTTGAAGACACTGGCAGGAGAATAGCCTACAGGAGGAAAGAGGTTGAGGTATCAATTTCCTCAGCTCCTTCCCTGCCAAGACACGGCGTGTTGGCTGCATTCCTCTACCAAATGCCACAGCTCTTGCCAGGCAGCCCTGTCCTACATCTATAGTTCCTTTCTCTGGGTTCTGCTGGCTGGTCTCTCTGTCTGCAAATTTGAACAGGAAGGTAAGTGCTGTGATTGGGGAAGCAGAGACTGAGATGGGAGCAGAGAGATGGGGCATCCAACCCAGACTGGGGGAATGAAGAGGGTCAGAAACCATTTCCCTACAGGCTCCGGAAATTGTAAGCCTTCTGCTTGTGATCAAAACCAGTAATTTTCCTTATTTATGACAGAAGTGTCTTGGGCCCATGAACTGGCCTGGTTTCTAGTACTTTACAGCAGGTCAAGGTGAGCTCAGGAGGGCAGGAAGTGGTCGGCTTTGCTCACTGCTGTGTCCCCAGAACCCGGCAACACAGCAGGAGGCTGCCAAGCTGTACGGCTCCAGGGGCACAGTGTACTTTGTAGCCTCTGTGAAGTGCACCCCATCCCCCAAGAAGTGCACAACATAGGGAACTCTCTCAGTAGGCACTTAATCAGTACAGATCTCTCGAATACATGGACAAATGAATGAGCTCCAGTCCCCAAACCAAACCAGCCACAGACTCATTTCATTTGGAAGATTTCTCTATGGATCATGACAGGGAGAAAGGAAAAAGGCCTTAAGTATAGGAAAGTGGCTGTGTTAGTCAGGGTTCTCCAGAGAAGCAGAACCAACAGGAGACATACATTTTTTTAAAAAAGGCTTATTGTAAGGAATTGGCTCAGTGATTAAGGAGGCTGAGAAGTCCCCATGTCTGCAGTCATTGAGCTGGAGACCCACCCAGGAGAGCCAGTGGTTGCAAGTTCCAGCGCAAATCCCAAGTCCCAAGGCAGAAAGAGACAGCTGCCCCAGCTTGAAAACAGTCAGGCAGAGAGCGCGAATTCTCCCTTACTTATCCTTTTTGTTCTACTCAGTTTCGCATTGGATTGGACGAGCACCCCCACTCCCCTGGACTGGGAACGGCAATCCGATTTACTCAGTCTATGGACTCAAATGTGAATCTCATTCAGAAATACTCTCACAGGCACATTCAGAATAACGTTGAACCAAATATCTAGGCACCCTGTGCCCACTCGACTTGACACACAAAATTAACCATGACGGAGATAAAGCTTTCAAAGGCATTAGAGCCAAGAGTACCTGGTGACCGGAAAGCCTTTCACCCGGCTTCCTCTCACCTTTGTGGTTGGACCTTGGTGTTCCTCCTCCCACACCTTGGAGCCCCATTCGCTGACAGAACATTAGTGCCCACGCACGCGCGCGTACGTGCACACACACACACACACACACTCACAGCCATCATCACAGCCCAGGAGTCATCCAGGCAGAACAACAGGAGTCGCTGGGCACCCATTCTGCAATCCCACCTTCCTCCCGAACGAGAAACGATTGGTTGGTTATTCGTTTGCCAGAGATGCTGGGCCCACTGCCAGTTCTCTAGGAAAACAAGGCAAACGGCTGGAAACAGCTAAGGAATCCCTCCACCAGCCTCTGCCAGATCCCCGTGGTTGTACCTAAAGGCCTCTGGGGGAGGGCAGAGCTGGAAGACAGCTGCCTTCCACGTGGGGGCCTGGGAGGCTGGTCAACCCTCCAAAGCTGGGCTGGTGAGGGGTAGTGTAAAGAGGAAGGGACAGAGGACCACAAGAACTGGCTTCTACTAACCACCTGAATCTTACTTAATCCTCATGACTGCTGCCCTGCCCTCCACCTCTCCCCTCACTTTAGTTCATTTCTCAGAGTAGAAACTGAGGCCCAGAGAAGTTAAAGGACTTGCCCCATTTCATAGATGAGGAAACTGAGGTACAACGAGGCTGGATGACTTAACCATGATCACAGAGCTTGCAAGTGGGGATACTTGAAAAGACAACGCCAGACTTCCAAAGGAGATAGGAAAAGAAAAAAGGCCACTGGTGGGGGGGGGGGATGGAAGAGGGGAGCCATCCTGTTCTACATTTTGACTCGTCCTTTATTTTTCATTCCTATTCACCATCCTGAACCTTCTCTAAGACGCCTCCCCTGACTCCCTCCCCTCCTCTAATTCCCTCCTGCAAACTGACAGCCTCAAACAAACTTTGTTATTAACACTTAAAAATTGAGAGGTTTCACACTTTAAAAACCTAGATTTCTAGCCTCTCTTAAAAACGTGGTCACTTTGGTAGTCTTGGGCCAGCACTGCCCCATGGCAAGAATGGGGTGTAAGGGGAAGGGGCTGCCACATTAGAGGAGGCCTGACCGGGGGGAGGCCCCACCATCTGGGTCCCTCACTCCTCAACCTATTTGAACTCAATTCCTTCTTGACCTCTGTTCCAGCCACGTTGTCCCCTTGGCTTTTGCTCAGACACATCCAGCTCCTTCCCACCAAAGGACACGGGCCCTGTTCTATACTCAATCTGTTCTGGGAGCCCTCCTCCCTGCCTGGTTTCTGTCGATTGTTCCCTTACAGAGCACTCAACCCAAAAGAGCAGCGTGCACCTCTCTCATTATGGATTCAATTGTGTCCCCCTAGAATGAGATACGTTGAAGCCCTAACTTCCAGTACCTGTGACGTGACCTTATTTGGAACTGGGGTCTTTGCGGATGTAACCAGGTTAACATGAGGTCACTAGGGTGCCCCTAATCCAATACTGGTATCCTTATAAGAAAAGGGAAATTTGGATATAGTCACACAGGGAGCAGGCCATGCAAAGACAGAGGCAGAGACTGGAACGATGCTTCTATAAGCCAAGAAAGGCCAAGAGCTGCCAACTCTCCCCAGAAGCTAGCAGAGGCAGGGAAGGATTCTTCCTTAGAAGATGGCAGTTTCTGAGCCAGGTGGACACCTTAGTCCAACCATCCATGGCAAGTAGGTGGTAAAAACTAGTACAAACACAACCATCTTGGGCCACCCCTTTCAAAAACACATTGTGAAATCAAAGCAAGATCCTTTTTGACCCACCTCCTAGAATAACGGAAATAAAATAAAAAATAAACAAATGGGACCTAATGAAACTTAAAAGCTTTTGCATAGCAAAAGAAACCATAAACAAAACAAGAAGACAACCCTCAGAATGGGAGAAAATATTTGCCAATGAAGCAACTGACAAAGATTAATCTCCAAAATATACAAGCAGCTCATGCAGCTCCATATCAAAAAAGCAAACAACCCAATTCAAAAATGGGCAGGAGACCTGAATAGACATTTTTCCAAAGAAGACATGCAGATGGCCAACAAACACATGAAAAGATGCTCAACATCACTAATCATCAGAGAAATGCAAGTCAAAGCCACAATGAGGTATCATCTACACCGGTCAGAATGGCCATCATCACAAAACGTAGAAACAATAAATGCTGGAGAGGGTGTGGAGAAAAGGGAACCCTCCTGCACTGTTGGTGGGAATGTAAATTGGTACAGTCACTATGGAAAACAGTATGGAGGTTCCTTAAAAAACTAAAACTAGAACTACCATATGACCCGGCAATCCCACTCCTGGGCATATACTCTAACAAAACCGTAATCCAAAAAGATACATGTACCACAATGTTCATTGCAGCACTGTTTACAATAGCCAGGACATGGAAGCAACCTAAATGCCCATCAACAGGTGGGTGGATAAAGAAGATGTGGCACATATGTACAATGGAACATTACTCAGCCATAAAAAGGAATGAAATTGAGTTATTTGTAGTGAGGTGGATGGACCTAGAGTCTGTCAGACAGAGTGAAGTAAGCCAGAAAGAGAAAAACAAATACCGTATGCTAACCCATATATATGGAATCTAAAAAAAACGGCACCGATGAATCCAGTGACAGGGCAAGAATAAAGATGCAGATGTAGAGAACGGACTTGAGGACACAGGGTGGGGGGCAAAGGGGAAGCTGGGATGAAATGAGAGTAGTATTGACATATATACACTACCAAATGTAAAACAGATAGCTGGTGGAAAGCTGCGGCATAACACAGGGAGATCAACTCGATGATGGGTGATGATTTAGGGGGCTGGGATAGGGACGGTGGGAAGGAGTTGCAGGAGGGAGGGGATGTGGGGATATATGTATAAATACAGCTGATTCACTTTGTTGTACAGCAAAAACTAGCACAACAGTGTAAAGCAATTATACTCCAATAAAGAGCTTAAAAACAAAAACAAAAACCACATTGCGGGTACTTCTAAAGAAGGAGGAAGTCACCCAAAACAGGGAGGAAGGGAGAGGAAATGGTGATGGTGTGCTCCAAGGCACCAGTGACTAAATCCCTGGACGACATTCAGCAGGTATTTGTCGAGCACCTGCTCTGTGAATGCACCAGAGTTTAAACTCAGAGCCAGCAGCCCAGTTATTCTACTAAACCCACATAAAGACTATGAGCTGATGAGGTACATCCCTCACAGGAACTGAGAGCTCTGATTATGTTCAAAGCAAGTTCAAGTGTCTCCCGCCCCGGGAAGCTAGCACCCAAAATAGCATTAACAGACCTGAAACAAACTTTATCACCATGAATACAATTCTTGTTAGACCACTTCCTTCTCACATGTGCTACTGCAAATTTCTGCAGGAAGATCAGGAAGGCACTGACAACACCAATGATAAAAATGGCAACAACAATAATAGCTAATATTTACAGAGGGATTAGCCTTCTATTCCTTGTGCCTGCCAGGCACTTTTACATCCCTTTTCTCATTGAAAGGGAGGCTATGATTATGATTATCCTGTCTCTTTAGAGATGAACCTGGTGCACACAGAGATTTCATTACTCATCCGGGCTAGTACATGGTGGAACCAAATCTCTCTGATTCTACGGCTTTAGACCATTTTTTTTCTATCTTATGCTTTAATTAAAAAAATTTTTTTGGTAGGGGAGTGACAGGATCAGATTGGAGGTTTTTTTTTTTTTTTAATCCTGTTTATTTATTTATTTATTTATTCATTTGGCCATACCTCACTGGCCTGCGGGATCTTAGTTCCCCAACCAGGGATCGAACCTGTGACCCCTGCACTGGAAGTGTGGAGTCTTAATCACTGGACTGCCAGGGAAGTCCCTAATTTAAATTTTTTTGTGTATGTTTTATGATGTACATAATATATCACTGCCATAGGATGTGTTACATAATAGACAAATAAATACTAGGCACACACTGAAGTTTGGATTCAACCCCAGAATTCAACCAGAATCTTAATTGACTGTAGACCCTTACTTTTTATGCTATCTTCCTAGAACTGGACCATCCATTCATGAGAGGTGATGCAAGAGAATAACATAAATGTCATGTAGATACAAGAAAAGTGAGAGCCAGTTCACTGTGAAAAAGACAAAGCCACTTTCATTTGAGTATCATTGTCCAGATCTGCCCAAGCCTTTTGTGTCCCTGCTACATCTAACACTTCAAGGCTGAAAAACTATGCGCAAGTGGAGACAAAAACAAAATACATCTTCAGAAACAAATATTCAATAACAAGGGTGCAAATATTTATCCAGGAAGTATCAGAAGATAGGGAAATTACCATTCTCTGATTTTATGTTTAATTAGAAACTGAATTATGGAACCACTCAGTTTATTATATACAAACAAACATTGCAAATGAACACTATTTGTCTGGTTTGCTAATTGGAAATCAGCCAGTCTTTCCACCAAGCAATTATAAACAGACTCTAATCGCCTGGCTGGAAGTGAGATGCAGGCTTGCTGAGTCGAACGCTGCTGCTGTTATTAGGTTAGTGACATTAATAGTGTTTAGGAAGAGCTGTGAGGATTAGCACCCACCAGCCGGGCTAATCTGACAAAGGCAATTGAAGCCCCAAAGAAACAGGGCACAGTTATAATTTATAAGGATAAAGGCTTAAAACATGTTTCTGAACATAAACTAACTATTGCAGTGTATCTCTCTCTTACAATGTGGGCACAGTGTAGGCAGTGCTACTGCTCCACGAGGCATTAGGAAATGTGGGTTGAAAGGCTCTGAAAATATATATATTCTTTAACCCAGAAGTTCACATCCAGGAATTTACCTTATAGAATTAAGGAAGCCTTCAGAGTTTTAGTTACAAGAACGTTCATCATCATGTTGTTTAAAATCATGAGAGAGACTTCCCTGGTGGCGCAGTGGTTAAGAATCTGCCTGCCAATACAGGGGACATCAGTTCGAGCCCTGGTCCAGGAAGATCCCACATGCCACGGAGCAACTAAGCCCGTGCGCCACCACTACTGCGCCTGTGCTCTACAGCCTGTGAGCCACAACTATTGTGCCCACATGCCACAACTACTGAGGCCCAAGCGCCTAGAGCCCGTGCTCTGCAGCAAAAGAAGCCATTGCAATGAGAAGCCTGTGTACCACAACGAAGAGTGGCCCCTGCTTACCACAACTAGAGAAAGCCCGTGTGCAGCAATGAAGACCCAGTGTGGTCAATAAATAAATAAATAAATACTTTTATTTAAAAAAAAAAAGAAACCTTAAACCGTGAGAAACTGGTTTAATGAACTATATAGAGCATCTATACAATGGAGTACTATGTAGCTATAAAAAAAGATGCTACAGAACTAGATACCCTGACTCATAAAGAAGAGACATTTTTTTCCAAAGAAGATATGCAAATGGCCAGCAAACACTTTAAAAATGTTCAACATCACTAATCATTAGAGAAATGCAAATCAAAACTGCACTTCACACCCATTAGGATGGCTACTATAAAATAAATAAATTTAAAAGAAAAAACAGAAAACAGTATGGATGAGGATGTGGGGAAATCGGAACTCATGCACTATTGGTGGAAATATAACATAGTGCAGCTGTAGAAAACTGTATGGTGATTCCTCAAAAAATTCAGCTTAGAAGTATTATATGACTCAACGATTCCCCTGCTGGGTACATACACAAAATAATTGAAAGCAGGGACTCGAACAGATATTTGCACACCAACGTTAATAGCAAAAGCCGAATGTTTATTCACAATAGCCAAAGGTGGACACAACCCAAATGCCCACTGATGGATGGATGGATAAGCCTAACATGGTATATACACACTCAGCCTTGAAAAGGAAGGACATTTGGACACTTGCTACAACATGGATGAACCTAAAGGACATTCTGCTAAGTGAAATAAGCCAAACACAAAAAAGGTAAATACTTTATGACTCCTGTATACACTTTCCTGTAGAGCAGAGGTCTGCTGATCAGACCAGCACAGGATTTCAGCCATTTCAGCAGTGACATTTTTCTAGGTACAGAAATGAACTGATATTTTTCTTTCTGTATCAGGTTCTTAAGATTTTCATAATTACGAATCAGTCTTTGAGTCTGATAACCTCTGAATGATTTGACAAAAATACACAAAGCCAGCTCACCAGACCCAGACCACTAGGACCATATGAAGGCACAGCTACCCTCTGAGGCTCAGTCTCTGCTGGTGGCCCCCTGGCGTTCAATGAAAGGTGTGTTATGAAAAGGCAAACAGGTCTCAGCACGAGTGTCACTGTACCTTGCTTATCCATAAATAATGCTGAGATGAAATGTTGCAAGTAAATCCAACTCAGTAATCTGAAATGTATGAGACAAAGACAAATACCATATGATCTCACTTACATGTGGAATCTAAAAAACAAAACAAACAAAACAGAAACAGACCACAAAGCCCTTGTGAGCGTGGACTTGGCTTATTCATCTGTGGCTGCCCGGTGCCCAGCGCAGTGACCGGCATACAGCAAGTAGCAAGTATTACGTGCTGAATAATTAAATTATAATGGAACATAGATAGAGATACCTCGGATCTCCTTTCTCACCTTGTTGTTTCTTTTGTTTTATTTATTTATTTGGTTGCGCTGGGTCTTAGTTGCAGCAGCCAGGCTTCTTAGTTGCGGCTCACCAGCTCCTTAGTTGTGACATGACAACTCTCAGTTTCAGCATGCATATGGGATCTAGTTCCCTGACCAGGGATTGAATTTGGGCCCTCTGCATTGAGAGCACAGAGTCTTAGCCACTGCGCCACCATGGAAATCCCTCCTTTCTCACCTTTTAATTGACTGCGCGGTCACTATAAAAGGACTAAGGGTGAAGAGTACGAGAGAGAAAAGTAAAAGACAAACACACCCCTTCTTCTCTCCCCAAAGCCCTTCTAGCAACCTCTCCCCTCAACCATCCAAGCTATCTGCCAGTTCTGAGATGTCACAAGATCACCCTTGACTTAAACCCCAGGCTGTCTCATATGAATTACAACAAATGCATCTTAGCCTCTGATATCACGTCTCACATCAGGCTCTGTAACTTAAGACTCTGCAAGGAATCCTGTAGCCTTTCCAGCTTCTCACGACGCCCCCTCCTCTCTGCTGCTGTTTGTCTGGGTGTGAGTTTACTTCCTCTTTGCACATCAAATAACTGACTTGTTTTCCACGTCTGTAGAGGAAGACTCAGAGTGGGAGACAGAGATATTGTGTAGACCTTCTAAACTGGCTCTCCACCTATGACGGACGCACTGTGTGCCACTCCACAATTACCAGTCCCCTGCTGTGCCCTGAGTACGAATTTGGATGTCCTCTAGTGACGCTTATCAACATTCTCAAAGCCACACATCATAACTTGGATGCATCCCTAGAAAGCGAACATAGCAGAGTACTCATTGTCTGGGGCTACTGATCCTTGGACTATTCTCTGGGGCTGAATCAAATGTCAGCTCAAGGAGTTGCATTTCTAGCTCCTTAAATTCCCTCTACAACTTTCCATAACATAAACTTTGCCTCCTCAGGCTGTTCAGGAGTGAAGCTCTTCAGGGTCTAAGGCCACAAAGGTCAGCGGCTGTTTCCAGAAGCCTGGGGTGGTACATGAATTGATTTCAGGAGGAATATGAGAAGATTGTTTCTGATTAAGAGGCATGGTGTTAAATAACATTAAGTCACACAGTGAGACAATTATTCTCCATTCAATTACACTTTGATTAGTTCTAGAAGACAGTCCCTGGTGAATTCTACTGTTTTTAACACACCTCCAAGGCCTGCTAACCTCCATCTTGAACAAAGAGAAAGTGGGCCTCAAGCAGGTAACAGTATCTAGCCAAAATGTAATCATATTTTGTTTCATTTGTATGTATTTTTTAAATTATCTTTTTTTCATGGTAAGGGATACTCGTTTTCTATTTACTATAGTAAATAAAGCTTCCATTTACAATAAACTTGGTGAAAAAAGGGTGTCCATTTAAAGAAAAAAAATGAAGTAAATAATAGTACAGATGGTAAGCACAGATGGCAAAAATGTGAAGACTGAAGCTGGGATTCTGGTGTGGGGTCAGAATGACCTGGGTTTGAATTTTGGCTCTGCCCCTTGGTAGCTCTAGGATCCTGGGCCAGTTATTTCACTTGTTCCAGGGAATAATCCATCCCTATGGAGTAGTTGCATGGATTAAATATGTGGATTAAATACATAAGTGCATCACCAAGCAAGACATCTGACTCATAAAAGCAGCCAACTCAATGGATGTTATGGGTGTGACTATTGCCCCGCCTACCTCTGGACCACATTCTAGGTGTCCGGTTAACACTCAGAAGTCTGCCCCACAAGGGTCCATCCCTGGCCACGTAAGCTGCACAGGAAAGGCTGTTTCTGGATTAGTCCCACACTGGCATGCCTGGATGCTCTCTGCCTTCATCTCCTCCATGGTCATCCACCAGTGGACCCTCCCAGCTTCTGACCCTCCCTCCTAAGTACCGACAGCTCGATCTTTTCACTCATTTCTTCATTAGTGGGACACATACCTTTTAGGCACAGGGGAGACAGAACTGACGGTGGAAACTGAGGCCACAGTTCTCAAGGCACCTCCACTGCTGATGCACACAGATGATCAGTAATCAACAAGAAGACACAGACACGGAACATTTTTAGATAGTTTGTGCCCTGATCGCCTCCTGAAAAGGACACTTGCTTACAACGTGAGAACAGAAACAAGAAGGCAGAAGATGGCCTTTCTCCAACTCAGCCAGGAATGTGATGAAAATTTTTTGCCACTCTATACATGTCCGAGAATGACTGAGAAAGTGTTTCAAAGTATTGATTTGGGGGTTACAAATAAATTCTAGCGAGTAGACAGATTCACAAATATCGAATCAACAAATAATGAGAATCAGTGTGATGTGATAGAGAGTGAGGAAGAGGAGGGTTTCAATTTTCAACCAGGAATCTCTCTGAGGAGGAGGTAGCATCTCAGCCGAACCTTGAATGATGAGATGAAGCCAGTCATGTGAGGTGCAGGGGACAAAGCGTGCAAGGCAGAAAGAGCAGCAAGAGTGCAGGACAAGAGAAAGAAACAAGCTAGGCGAGTCGGGGAGTCAGAAAGGAGCAGCTGAAGTGCAGAGAGTAGCCTGTGATAGGGAGAGAGGCAGGAGATGAAGTTGCAGAAGTGAGGTTGGGGCGGGTTGTCCTGAAGCCCACATAGATCCTGGCCCATCACCTATATAAAACTCAGATCTTTCTCTAAACCAGGGGCTCCTTTCTGGCCACCCCCATGGTCCTTCCCTCAGTCCCTACCTCTCATGGACCCTCCCAAGTAGCCCTGGCTGGCTCCCCCCAGGCAGCCCAGGCCGTGCTCTCTCTCTAACTTGGGCATGCTAACAAGTAGGAAGTTCTTTCTTACATATAGCTTAAATCGGTCTTGCAACAATTCAAATCCATTTTCTGCTCTTAAATAATGATATAGGGGAGTTATCATCACCATGCTTAACATATTACAATTCCGTAACATATTACAGTTACCACTTTCTGAGCATAATATGCTAAGAGCTTTAAGGGAAAAGGCTCAGAGAGGTTAAGTAACTTGTCAAAAGTCACACAGCTAAACGTCAGAGGAAGATTCAGACCCAGTTCTATCTAACTCTCAGCTGAACTCTTTCTATTATGTTCTACTTCCCTCCCTGGCTCTTCTCGAGCGCACAGACTCTCAACACTTCTCTTTATGGAGGGTCATGAGAACCTGATTTATCTATATATAAGCGACCAGGTGGTTTTTCTAGTTCCCCATACCTTGCCCTCTATAGGCTGAATTACAAGTCAGTCTCTGTGCACACTGCTATATGTAAAATAGATAACTAACAAGGACCTACTGTATGCCACAGGGAACTCCACTCAATATCTTGTAATAACCTATAAGAGAATGTAAAAAAAAGAATATATATATTTATATATATACATGTATAACTAAATCACTTTGCCATATACCTGAAACTAACACATGGTATATCGACTATATTTCAATATAAATATACATATACACATATATGTATAATGAGTCAGTGTCTATGGCTTATTCTTTTTTTAACATTTAAAAAAATTTTTATTTATTTTTATCTATTGGCTGCGATGGGTCTGCACAGTGGGCTTTCTCTAGTTGTGGCAAGTGGGGGCTACTCTTCTTCATTGCAGTGTGCAGGCTTCTCATTGTGGTGGCTTCTCTTGCTGCAGAGCTCAGGCTCTAGGTGCACGGGCTTCAGTAGTTGCGGAGCATGGACTCAGTAGTTGTGGTCGCAGGCTCTAGCGTGCAGGCTCAGTAGTTGTGGCACTCGGGCCCAGTTGTTCCAAGGCATGTGGGATCCTCCCGGACCAGGGCTCGAACCTGTGTCCCCTGCATTGGCAGGTGGATTCTCAACCACTGTGCCACCAGGGAAGCCCTCTATGGCTTATTCTTATTTGAAAAGTTTGTAAACAGCAAGAGTGGGTTCAGTGTATAATCAGCCGCACATTAATATTATTTAAATCTGGAAAATGGTAGATGTGAAATAACATTTGTTAAATGAATGACAAACCAGGAAGGACCACATTCTGCTAGTTTGGCTGAGGGAACAAAAGTCCTGGCATTTGTTAGACAATAGCCATGCCCTGGCGTTTGCCATGCTGGGTGCACGTTGGGTGGGCATACTCTGCTACCCTTCAATAATTAGGTCATTTTCAATAAATAAAACTTATTCTGCTATAGAATTACTGGACCACACACTTCCCCAAAGTCCCAAGTAAGTGAACTATGCAAATTATGCAGAGTTTATGTTGAGGATCATTTCCCTGCACTGAGGAATTGGAGCTAAATATTGTGGTAAGTCCATGTAGCCTTCCTCAATCAAAAAATCTTGATAGGACTTCCTAGGTGGTGCAATAGTAAAGAATCCGTCTGACAATGCAGGGGACACGGGTTCAAGCCCTACCCTGGGAAGATTCCACATGCCACGGAGCAACTAAGCCCGTGTGCCACAACTATTGAGCCTGTGTTCTAGAGCCCGTGAGCCACAACTACTGAGCCCATGTGCCGCAACTACTGAAGCCCACGCGCCTAGGGCCCATGCTCCACAACATGAGAAGCCACTACAATGAGGAGCCTGCGCACCACAATGAAGAGTAGCCCCTGCTCTCAGCAACTAAAGAAAGCCCGTGTGCAGCAACGAAGACCCAGTGCAGCCAATAAATAAATAAAATAAATTAATTAAAAAAAAATCTTGATATCCTTTCTCCCTTCTTCTCCCCTTTTTATATCTTGGTTTCCGACTTTCCTCTTGTTTCATGCTTCTTGGCATTATCATCCCTACAGTTTTATTATAAAATGTTTCCAATCTTCCTTGGAAGTTTGGACAGGGTTTCAAATCAGTGACATTTTTAGAATGCATGGCCATCTTGTTGGAATCAGCAACAGTTTTAAGCCACAGATTTGTTTCTAATCCAACTGATCAGAAAACAGCTTATTTGTTAAAGCAAAGCTTTAAAAGACTCTCTACAGGAGCTAGTTTGTGCAGTTTCTAACTGAGTCCCTATGCAAGACACACCAGTGACGTTAGCATTGTGTGTGAAGACGTGGAGGAAGAGCCCCAGCTCTGCAGTCTGACAGAGCTGGGTTCAAGTCATTCAATTTCTCTGAACTTGAATTTTCTCCCTTTGACAATGGAGGTAAGATATATGGTCCTTCAGGGCTGCTGTGACGCTAAAGATAAATTTTGAAGTTACATTACAGATAATAACCATAAGATCCAGCAATTTCACTTCTGGGTATATACCCAACAGAATCGAGAGCCAGGACTCAAAGATACTTTATACCAATGTTCATAGCGGCATTATTCACAATAGCCAAAAGGTGGAAACCACCAAGTGTCCCTCAACGGTTGAATGTGTTAGGGGAAACACTAAGTGAAACCTCCTGCCCTGGCCAGGCAAGATAGTAGCCACTTGCATGAGTTATCTTACAACAGGAGGTCCTGGTAAGAAACACGGAACAAACAAGCCACCACCAACCAGAAGAACTGGGGGAAGGTCAAAAGAAGAGAGGAGATGCCAGTCCACATGTCATACCAATATCCCAGAATCCTTCTTGCTGGAAACCATCTTGGCTGAGTGATGTGTGTGCCACCAGGAAGGACCCTGAGTCAGAATGCCGGAAACTAACCCCAACACCGTAAAACCTGAGACTGCAAGCCACACGGCAGAGCAGTTCTCCTGGGTTCCCTGACCCTCCTGCTCTTCACCCGGGCGCCCCCTCCCAATAAAGTCTTTTGCTTTGTCAGCACACACATCTACTTGGACATCTATTTCTGAGTGTTAGATAAGAGCCCACTCTCAGGCCTTGGAAGGGGTCCCCCTTTTCTGCAACAAATGGGTAAACAAAATGTGGTATAAACCTACAATGGAATATTATTCAGCCTTGCAAAGGAATCAGATTCTGATACAACATGGATGAATCTTGAAAACATGCCAAGTGAAATTAGCCATACACAAAGGGACAAATACTATATGGTTCGACATATGAGGTGCCTAGCATAGGCAAATTAATAGAGACAGAAAGTAAAATAGAGGTTACCAGGGGCTGGGGGAAGGGAGTTATTGTTTACAAAGTTTCTGTTAGGGACGATGAAGATGTTCTGGAGATGGATGGTGGTGATGGTTGAAGAACAATGTGGATGTACTTAATGCTGCTGAACTAAAAGTGATTAAAATGGTAAATTTTTGTTAAGTGTATTTTATCCCAATTCTTTAAAAATGAAAAATTAAAGAAAATAAAGATACTTATTTTGTTAATAAAGTTTAATTGCTATTATTACATATTTGTATAATATATACATGATTTAACAGGCTAGCTGTGCAGCTTAAAACTACTGAATCTAGTTGGAGTTTCCCTCTTCTGACTTGTAACATACCTTTCCCAGCAAGGGGTCTGTAGAAACCTGCGGAAGGGGTGGGGGACCCTGGAATGAAAGGTGCCAGGCTGTTAGGTGTAAAACATCACAAGTACTATGTTAATACCTCAGGAATAATGAACCCTGATTTCTGCAGAATGAATCAACTTTTCATCTGAGTCAGCTGGTTACTATCAGTCTCTCTCTGTGCTCTCAGTTGTGAGTCTTTTAAATTCACAAAGGGGATGTAATGAGATAATCATTAGCACTCAGACAGCTACTTCAAATGTAAATCAATAAGGCAGTGGAACCTGGGGACTGCTGCTATTTAGACACCTTTTAATGGCCAAGCTCTGCTAACACAGGGAGAGAGTCGGGCATGTTGGCTGAGGAAACATGCAGCTCTTAGGGTGGTCCTGGTAGCTTCATTCTGCTTCAGGAGGACAAGCCTATTTACAGGGAACCCCAGAGGGTCAGTGGTCATTAAGCCTCTTGGGTTTTGGTCACGGAGGGCACTAGGATTACATTGGCTAAGATCTCTGAATACAGATGAATGGGCAAAGTGACGCAAAACATTTACTCACAGAAGCATCTCCTATTCCTGGGGAAACCAGAACAACGAGTTTTCCTAGCAGTTCATTGGGAAGGCGGTTAACACACAGGAGCCAGTGAGGAAGCCAATTTCAAGACAAGAACTGGCTGACTGACTAAGACAGAGTCCTCAGGCTTAAAGTCATTATGATCTCCTTGGCATCACTGAGTTTTAACAATACTGTAAGCAGATAGGACAGCGGGTGCCCGGAGAAAGAGAACTAGGCGTGGCTTTCTTGATGTAAAAAGCCATTTTGGGATCTAAGCCTGGCCATAAGGCTTGCCCTTCAACAGGTCTCAGTAATTAGTGATTGCAAGGGAAGTGAGGGAACGCAGGAACAAATGAAAAGCAGTCAAGAAACAACAGTTCAGTGATGAAACAGAGTCCCACTTCCTCCTCAAGGGATGTGCATCACAATCTGATACAGTCTTTGAGGTCTGCAGGAACTCAGGCCCCAACCCAGGTAGAGGACGGAATCGTGAGGTTGACCCAATCAACTAAAGCTTGGACTCTGTTGACCTTGGCCCCAATTCTATGCTGAATTCTCCTCTGCTCAGGCCCCTTCATGAATATGCATGTACCCTCAGCTTAAAACTTCCCCAATTTTGCTGTTGGGGAGACATTGCTTTGGGGAAGATCCCTGGTGTTTTCTTTACTTGCTGCAGGTAATAAATCCTTCCTTTCCTTGCTCTTTGGCTTGGCTGTGTCTTTGGGTGTCCTTTGGCTGGACACCCACCCAGAGGCAAACTGAGTTTTTCAGGTAACAATATCATCGCCACCATCATCATCACCATCACCTGCTATCAATTCAGTCTTCCCTTACCTTCTAAATCTTGCACAGTGCAATCTTCTTTGTGCAGAATTGTTTATGTATTTGTGACTCGAGACCCCTTTTGATGTCAGCTCCTAGGTCATTTCATTGCAAACTGCATTTCCACTCAGACTTAAAAAATAAATACCATGAAATCTGATGATGGAGTCACACCTGTGACTATACTAAAAACCATTGAGTTGTACCCTTCAAATGGGCGAATTGTATGGCGTGCAAATTAAATCTCAATAAGCTGTTGAAAACAAACAAATTACACAAAAAACGAGAAAGTCGAGCCAAAGTGCAGAACCAGTCAATTTACCACAGCGTTTGATGCCAATTTTGACAAAATGTTTGCTGGGTGAGAAAATCAAGTAGCAAGCAGTGTGTTTTCTGTTCATTATTGCTATCTGGGCTGGCATGCCCCTCTGGTTCCAATTTTCTGTGAATAATTCAAGTTGGCTATAGTTAGCAAGAACAAAAACTCTAGCGGAGCGGGGAGGGATAAAAATTAGGAGTTTGGGATTAACACAGACATACTACTGTATATAAAGCAAATAACCAATAAGGACATACCGTATAGCAAAGGGACTATACTCAATATTTTGTAATAACCCATAAGGGAAAAGAATCTGGAAAAGAATATATATATATTCTTTTCAAGAATGGGAAGGTGATAGGGACTTCCTTGGCAGTGTGGTTAAGACTTCACCCTCCAATGCAGGGGATGCGGGTTCAATCCCAGGTGGGAGCTAAGATCCCACATGGCTCATGGCCAAAAAATCAGAACATAAACAGAAGCAATATTGTAACAAATTCAATAAAGACTTTTTAAAAAATGGTGCACATCAAAAAAAAAAATCTTAAAAAGAAAAGAATGGGAAGGTGATCAGATTCTGGCCAAAAACATGGGAGGAGATACCTCATAGAGGGCTTCTGGGAAAAGTTTCCTCATTCCTAAAAGAGGGCTGCAGGATGAGGTGTTCTCTCTTGCTTCTTTGGATGTGGCATCTGGAACTCTCATCTGGAGCCCTGGAGCCATCTTGGGACCTGTCTGAGGATGAAGCCAACAACCAGAGCAGCAGACAGATGGAAAGACACAGGTCACTGGTGATGTCATTAAGCTCCCAAACCAATGGACTAAGAAGTCAGTCCTATCTTAGAGTTTATAGTTATGTAAGAAAATACATTTCCCATGGTTAAATCTAGTTTGAATTGAAATTTCTGTAACTTGCTTCTGAAAGGATCCTGACACTTGTACAAGTACTGTCAGTATAACAAAAAATTGTAAATAACCTAAAAGTCTATCAGTAGGGAAATGGGTGGAAAAAAAAAGAGACTTATAAACATAGACGGAATTATTATACAGCAGTTGAAAGATAGATGAAATGACAGATTTTGTATACTGCATGTAAATTTTAAAACAACACAGTGTATCTTTCATTGATTTGTATGTTGTATGTATATAAATATGTCTTTAGATTGTACGGATCACGTTAAATAAATGAGTGATTGCCTTTTTTGAGGGGGTAGAATGGGATAGGGGTGGGTGTAAAGAGGTGGCATGTGCACTGGAATTGTCCTAATTCTGATTTTAAAACATGAATCAAGACGATATATTAAAAACTGACAAACCTGGACTTCCTAGGTGGCGCAGTGGTTAAGAATACACCTGCCAATGCCGGGACACGGGTTGGATCCCTGCTCCAGGAAGATTCTACATGCCACGGAGCAACTATTGAGAATGCGCTTTAGAGCCCATGAGCCACAACTGTTGAGCCCGTGTGCTGCAACTACTGAAGCCCATGCACCTAGAGCCTGTGCTTCACAACAAGAGAAGCCACAGCAATGAGGAGCCTGTGCACAACAACGAAGAGTATCTCCCACTCACCGCAACTAGACAAAGCCCATGTGCAGCAATGAAGACTCAACACAGCCAATAAATGAATAAATAAATAAATAAATTTATAAAAAAAATTGACAATCCTGACATGTACACACAGCTGTATTTAAAATGGATAACCAACAACTATAGCATGGGAACTCTGCTCAGTATTATGTAACAGCCTAAATGGGAAAAGATTTTGAAAAAGAATAGATACATGTATATGTATAACTGAATCACTTTGCTGTACACCTGAAACTAACACAACATTGTTAATCAACTCTACTCCAATACAAAATAAAAAGTCAAAAAAAAAAATCGACACTCCTGGGATTGTATGTAGGTGTGTGAGTGTTTGTGAGTCTTTGTATTATTCTATATTTATAAAATCCTCAAAGATGAAAAAAATTCCCCTTCCCCAATGCTACCCCTGGCCCAAACAAGTTTAATTAAGAAAGGCAGGGCTTCCTAGGTGGCGCAGTGGTTAAGAATCCGCCTGCCAATGCAGGGGACACAGGTTCAATCCCTGCTCCAGGAAGATCCCACATGCCACGGAGCAACTAAGCCCATGTGCCAAAAAAACAAAAAAAAAAACAAACAAACAAAAAAGAAAGGCAGAAAAAAAAATTCTTTTGGTAAAGACTTGGGAACTGAGGCTAATGTCTATATAATTACAAGTGGACTCAAAGAGTTCAGAAAACATGGCTTTTTGTTAGAATGAGAGTTTTTTTAACTTTTTTTATTTTGAAGTAATCAGAGGCTCATAAGAATTTGCAAAAATATTATGACAGGTCCTATGTACCCACTAACATCTTACATAACTATAGTACACTGTCAAAACATGGAAACTGACATTGCCACAATACAATTAAGTAGATGCCACACCTTCCTGGGACTTCACCTGTTTGGCTTATGCTACACAGCCTGCAGGATCTCAATTCCCCAACCAGGGACTGAGCGTGGGCCACAGCAATGAAAGCTGAAAGCATGGAATCCTAGCCACTAGATAAACAAGAAGTGGTACAGGACTTCCTAGGTGGTGCAGTGGGTAAGAATCCACCTGCCAGCGCAGGGTATACGGGTTTGATCCCTGCACCAGGAAGATCCCACATGCCATGGAACAACTAAGCCCATGCGCTACAACTATTGAGCCTGCACTCTAGAGTCCATGAGCCACAACTACTGAGCCCATGTGCCGCAACTACTGAAGCCCATGTGCCTAGAGCCTGTGCTCTACAACAAGAGAGGCCACCGCAATGAGAAGCCCGCACACCACAACGAAGAGTAGATCCTGCTCGCCCCAACTAGAGAAAGTCCGTGTGCAGCAACGAAGACCCAACATAGCCAATAAAATAAATAAATAAATAAATTTATTTAAAAAAAAAAAAAGTAGAGGGCTCTCAAGGTTCAAAATAAATAGTCTCTTCCACACTATTCCCCCTCTGAATAAATGTTTAAATAAATAAATAAAAGCATCCATTAAAAAAAAAAAGTGGTACATCCATACAATGGAATATTTCTCCACCATAGAAAGGAATGAAGTACTGATACATACACATCATGGATGAACTCTGAAAACATTTTGCTAAGTGAAAGAAGCCAGACACAAAAGGTTATACATTGCATGATTCCATTTATATGAAATGACCAGATTAGGTAAATCCTAGAGATAGAAAGGAGATTGGTGGTTTTCAGGGGCACTAGGGAGAGGAGATGGGCACATGTTCCCAGGGTAATGGGAATCATTACCACAGTTATGGGTTTCCTTATGTCATGATGAAAACGTTTTGGAACTAGATAGAGGTGGTGGGTGCACAACACTAAATACCACCGAATTGTTCAATTTGAAATGGTCCATTTTATGTTATTCCAACTTCATCTCAATAAAAGAAATGTTAAAGCAATTTGCTTGTTGTAGGAAAATTCAAACCTAAAAGTAGAAGCAAAAAATTACAATTTCTTCTTCTCCCAGGTGCTTGCCTCTCCACATCCAATCCCACCCCACAAATACATCTTCCTTTAACTGCTTGATATGTAACAAGGTCCACATTTCAAAAAGCTTTGTAACATACAGAGAGATACATTTGTTTCCTTCTCTCCTGAATGTATATTGGGCGCTTTATCCATGTGGGGCAGGCAATCTTGTAGGTGATAGGAAACTCCGTAGTGAATAACAGACTGATGGAATTAATTTTTTGGTAAGAGATGGGCAGTAAGCATGGGAACGAATATGAATTTCAGCCTGTGGTAACTGCTGTTGAAAAAATTAAAGTGGATAAGATGGTAGAGAGTGATGTGGATTGGTGGGGGCTCAGGGTGGGTAGGAGAGGTCTCTGAGCTGAGGATACAACAGTGAGCTGAATGACAAGCTAGAGAGATGAAGATCTAGGGAAAGAGCATTCAAGGGAGAGGAAAAAAAAGTTAGAGATCTTTACAGAAGTAGGAGTGTACCAGGTACACTGATCCACTGCATATTATACACATATTAGATATCTTGCTTTTCCTCTACTTTGCCATATATTATACATATATTTCCATGTTGGCCTCTAGTCTGTTTCATTTAGCTACATATTATTCCATAATATTGATACCATCACTTAACCATTTCCCTGTTGATGGACATTTAGGTTGTTTCCAGTTTGGAATTATTGCAAAATATGCTGGAAAGAACAACTTTTCACAATTGTGTTCATATTTCTGTAGAATACACCTCGAGGAGGGGAACTGCTACATCAATATCCGTGTGTGCACAGATTTCACCCACTAAAAGCCCAGGACAGCTTTGACTTTTCATATCAGTCTCAGGTTCAGAAGCATAAAAGATAAACTTTTAGGTTAAAAAAACAAAACAGGGGCTTCCTAGGTGGCGCAGTGGTTAAGAATCTGCCTGCCATTGCAGGGGGCATGGGTTCAATCCCTGCTCCAGGAAGATCCCATATGCCTCGGAGCAACTAAGCTTGTGTGCCACAACTATTGAGCCTGCGCTTTAGAGCCCGTGAGCCACAACTATTGAGCCCATGTGCTGCAACTACTGAAGCCCGTGCACCTAGAGCCCAGGCTCTGCAACTAGAGAAGCCACTGCAATGAGGAGCCCGTGCACCACAACGAAGAGGAGCCCCCGCTCACCACAAGCAGAGAAAGCCTGCTCGCAGCAACAAAGACCCAACAGAGCCATAAATAAATAAATAAATAAATTTATAAAAACAAAAAACAAAAACAAAAACAGGGACTTCCCTGGTGGCTCAGTGGTTAAGAATCCACCTGCCAACGCAGAGGACATGAGTTCAATCCCCAGTCTAGGAAGATCCCACATGCCACGGAGCAACTAAGCCCATGTGCCACAACTACTGAGCCTGTGCTCTAGAGCCTGTGAGCCAAAACTACTGAGCCTGCATGCCACAACTACTGAAGCCTGCGTGCCTAGAGCCTGTGCTCCGCAACAAGAGAAGCCACAGCAATGAGAAGTCTGTGCACCACAATGAAGAATAGGCCCCTCTCACCACAAGCAGAGAAAGCCTGCTCGCAGCAACAAAGACCCAACAGAGCCAAAAATAAATCAATAAATAATTTTAAAAAACCCCACAGACTACTGTGTAGTTGATTAAAGGTGTAAATGCTGTGACCCTGATTTAAAGGCAGAATAACTAAGAGGGATTTGGAAGACCACAGAGCACGAGAGACAGACAGACAGACAGACAGACAGACAGGGAGAGAGAGACTAGGAACGTCAGCAGAGGGGATCTGCATTGGAAGATGGGAATATCTGTGGTGAAATGGTTCAGACCTTGAAAAAGTATAGCTTTGCAAAGTAAACGTGTTGTCAAGCTAACACCGACAACACAAGGAACAGCAGGACGTCCTTGAAAAACTCTCAAAGTTGACAATCCTGTGTCTCAACAGCCCCAAATGAGTGTAAAAGGGCAGTATCCTCCCAGACTCCCTATTGATTCCCACATGCGTTCATTCAACACTTACTAAGCATGTTTTTTATGCCAGGCATTATACTGGGTATTACAAATATAAAGAAGATGAATAAAAGATTCTGACCTCAAGTTGCTCAGTTTTAGCACAACAGTAATTATTAAGACATTGTAAATCAACTATAAGTCAGTTAAAAAAAAAGGGAAAATGAAAGAAAAAAGGGATTAAAAAAAAAAAGGAGGTTCTTCCTTTCCTGCTTGGAGCAGTGTCTCTACCCTGACAGGTCAAAGCTTTTGAAAACAAATAGAGTGGATTCTTTCCTGAATAATTATCCTATTCAGGGACAGTTAATGACATCAACTTTTCTAAGCTGCAGTCTTAGCAGTTTCTTTGTCCCTAGAAAAAGCACCAAAGAAACTCTGCTAATTTCATTAGATGTGAAGAAGTAACCTACCAGCGTGATCACCCAGTGCCCTCCAGGTGATTCCTCTTGAAGTATGGTATCCGATGACAAGGGGTTGGAGAAGGACAGTGTGCTTCACTATTTGAGTCAGCTGCTTGCATTGACACTTTCTTAGTAGGTTGAAGAGAACACATCTTGAGTCAGAAGGCACTTTAGGCACTTTATTTTGGACACATGGTGTTTTCTTGTGACTGGTTCAAGAGCAATGCAGGTCTCCTATGTATGAAAGAAGGTCTGGTTTTTATATCAATCATTGGTAAATTCTCTGTAAACCTGAGGTCAATCACTTAATGCCAACTTTAAAGCGGGACACATAAGAAAGATCCAGTGGTGTCTTCAGAGAACTATATTAACAGGCTGTAACCAGAACTTTGTATTAATCAGAGGAATAAATCCTCTGTTTTGGGGGAGCAAAAATCAAGGTCTATAAGATTTCAGGGAGCATGAACCACAGACCTGTTGACAAATTTAAAGCCAGACTGATAATAAAGGTCTCTGGTTTCTTTACATTCGTAGGGCTCGATTTCCCAAGTGTTATGTGTTAAAGAAATAAAGCATCCGTCAAATTTGCTAATTTAATATTAAACACCATTTCGAGCCACTTTAGAGTAGGACTGGCTTTCAAAGCTAACTGACAGCTTTGTTTTTGATTTGTCTCATTAGGCTGAGTCCTCTTTAATCTTTAAATAGATGTTTAAAATTAAAATTAATATCTAGAGCTAGATTTTGGACCTTAACATAAGGTTAAGAAACATTCTCTCTGTGTTGCCGCCTGTACTCTATAATTTCTAGCTAGCAGGTTAGTTGCACTCTGTCTAGACTTCGTCCAGAAAAATATCAACAGTATGTTTTTTTCTGTCTTGGGCTCCACGAGGGTGAATTAAAAGAAAAGTTAGGTACTTTCATACTTCAAACAGTTGGGCCTATGTATTTATCTTTTGCTTTTTTTCTTTCCCCATGTTTACGGAACCGCAACCTGGCAGCTTGAGATGCAGTCAATAAAGTACTTCGGGAAAACCTGAGCAAATTCGACCATTCAAAAGAAAACCACTATCACCTGAAGGTGCATAACGAAGCTGGACGCACAAAAATAACCCTGTTAGCTGGGTCCAGCTGGCTACATCATGGAATATGGCAATCCTCTGTTTAGTTTGCAAAGGCCTTGGCCGGGAGGAGGAAGGGATGGAAAAGTTTGAGTGAAGGCTTCAAATGACTAGTCACACAGACAGTGAGTCATTGTAAGTTTCCAGCTAATAATCCCCTCCGCCGGGGCAGAGCCTGGGCCGGAGCGCTTTATGAGCCACACTGCAGTTTAAGTGGTAATGGCTCACGGTTTTATGGTCTCTTGCATCAAATGAATACAGAAAACGAAGGACGCCCTGCGTCGCCTCTGAAATGTAGGGCGAATTCCGGCCGGGGGCGGGGAGGAGGAAGGTGGAAAGAAAGAACACGGCAAGGAGACTGTGAGGCAGGAAACGCAGAGGGCTGGTTAAAAGAGAAGGATGGAATTTTCAGGACTTGAGAGCTTTTCTCTACACCTTATAACTGTTGTCCCTTTTCCCGCGTCCTGTACAGAACGGGACGGAGCGGGCCACCCCCGCGGGCTGAGAGACTCGCGGTCCGCTGCCCCGCGCTGAGTCGCGCCAGGGCTCGCTCCCACCCCTGCCCCCACCCGGTGACAGGTGGGGCCGCCGAGCTGCGACCAGACCTCCGCCTCCTCGCGCTGCCTGCCGGGAGCCGGAGCCGCTTCCGGTTGCTCCCGGCCCCGAACTCCGACTCCCGTCGGCCCCCGGGAAAACCGCAGCGGGGTCGCGCGAGTGCTGCCGGAACTGGTAGTTCCACCTTCTGCCGCGCTTCATAGCCGGAAACAGGGTCGGTCCGGGCCGAGAACTACCGAGGCGAAGGTACGGGTGGCGGAGAGGGCTCAATCCGCGCCGGGCGTGGGGTTGGCGCTGAGGCGGTCGGAGGTGGTTGGGGCTGGGTGGGAGGAGATCCGCTCGCACACACGAGGAGGGTTGAGCCGCCGCCGCCGTCGTCGCAAGCGAGGAGTCAGGACTGGAGCTGCCGCCGCGACGACGCCGGAGATTGTGCCGCTAGCCCCCGGCCCTTCTGCCTCTCCGCTTCCCCGGGTCATCGCAGCCTGCTCCTCCCCGGCCTGTCGCCCCCGCCTCCATTTCCCGCCCTCTCTTCACTACACACACGGCCCCCCCGATCATGGATCCCGGCAGCGGCGGCGGCGGTGGCGGTGGTGGCGGCGGCGGGAGCAGCAGCAGCAGCGACTCGGCGCCGGACTGCTGGGAGCAGGCGGACATGGAAGCCCCCGGGCCCGGTCCGTGCGGTGGCGCCGGCGGCCCCTTGGCGGCGGCGGCGGCGGCCGAGGCCCAGCGTGAGCACCTCAGCGCGGCCTTCAGCCGGCAACTCAACGTCAACGCCAAGCCCTTCGTGCCCAACGTCCACGCCGCCGAGTTCGTGCCGTCCTTCCTGCGGGGTCCGGCCCAGCCGCAGGCACCTCCAGCTGGCGCCGCCGCCAACAGCCACGGAGCCGGCACCGTCGCGGGAGGCCCCTCGGGTAAAGGGCCGGGACGCGGGAGGAAGCCGGGCTGCGAGGGCGGGAGCAGCCGGCCTGGGGGCCGGAGCCCACCTGGGATGGGGCACGGGGTGGCATCGGGGGCGCGCCTCGCCCGACCGGGGACGCGTGGCCGTGGGGCCGGGCGGCACGTGGGGCGCTGACAGCGGCGGCGGCTGTCCTGGGTGGGGCGGCCCCTGGCCGGGGAGGCGGCCTGCGTGGGGCGACCGCGGCGGAGGGCGGGGCGGGAGCGGGGGGCTGGACACACCGGAGGGGCCTGCGATCCGCCCCTCCCTCCGGGGGCAGCAGTTCCCCGCTGGAAGTGGGACCGTATGGGACGCAGCGGGGACGGCCGCGGGTCAGTGCCACGAGGCCTGGAAGCCAGGACAGATGGAGCCAGGAGTCGGCCGGATGGGCGTTGAGAGAGCCGAGGAGTTGGGGAGCGCGAATGCTCGCGTTTTCCCTTCACCTTGGGCCTCGACGAGAGAGCGTCTCCCGCTGCAGTTTCTACTATTGAAACTCTAATTACGTTTCCAATATCTCCGGCACCGAGCCGTCCTGAAGGAATCCCAAGATGCACTGCAGCCTTGCGATGGGGCAGAAACTGTCGGCTATCAATAGATCTTTTTCACCCTTAGCATTTTGAAGTTCACAGTGTCCCAGAGTTAGAGGTCCTCACTGAACATTAAAGTGTGTAGGAAACTACGTTGATTTGTGTGCTCTTTTCCTTAAGTGGGACTTGGGCTTTTCTCCTTAGTTGGTGACACGTTTAGAATTTGTATTGCGTTAAAATCGTTTGCCTTATTCTGGTTGCTTGGTGTAATTCACTCTCTGTTCTTGTGTCAAGGATTAGTCTATTCAGACACCTGAGCATTTGTTGTAACTTCTTAGGTGTCACGTGCCATTTTGACCATGGCTAGTAGACAGACTTTCTGTGGTTTCAAGTTAAGTCTTCTAAAATCTTCGTGTATTTAGGGCCTGCTTAAGTGATAGCATGCTTTCAGGTACTGATTTTGTAGGAATGTCGAATGAGTGAACTTGATTTCTCTTTAAAGTTCTATATTTTAGTATGTCTTGGATAAGTAAACATTGTAAGAGTGCTCTAGGAGTTTAGTTTCTTCCGAAACTTTGGCTACAGTTTTCTCTCTAGAGGCAAAAAGAGAGTTTGGGGAAATGCTTTTGGGAAGTATGTCTGTGAGCACATGGTTTGGACTTGGCTGTTTTATCGACTGGTATTTCTTTTACTTGTGTGAAGCCATTGATGTTTGCCCTTTGAACAAGGGAGCTTAGCTTTGCTTAGATCAAGTCCTTTGGGCTACGTAAACTAGTTCACTTACTAACTCTTAAAAGTGCCTGTTTCCTCAAACCTTATCATGCAGTTTGCTTTTATCCAGCCATTTTATTTTTTGGCCCTCCTTCCTAACTCTGGAGTCACCAGTACCACTCTGACTAGACCTGGGACTCCGTTTCCAGCCTATTTAGTCATCAGCCAAACAGTCATCAAGGGACAGTCGTCCTTAGAGCAGTGATCTGGAATGGTGGTCGTTCTTGAGTGAGTAGGAATTGCCTCTTATATAGAAGGACTGTCTTTTCTCTTCCTGATATTTGCCAATTTGCAGTTTTAATCTTTTGCTCTGTGACACTGCTAGAAGTTGGAGATGTAAGAATGTATAGGGAAGTGGTTGTCCCTACCTTGTGGTTCCTATATGATGGGTTTTTTTTCTTATTTTTTTTAATATCAGAAACCTATTTTGGTGTTACTGTCAGCTGCTTCTGCAAAATGCCAGTTAATGTGGCACCGTTCGAGTGCATGTTCAAGCACATTCAGGTCCATAAATTACCAGCATCAGAGCAGAGAACTATGCTTGGAAGAACAGGGAAAAAATTGGAAATAGCACTTAGGCTGAAATTTACAAAGGGGAAACCATAAAGTTTGCCAGGTTTTTATAGTGAGGAAATACACTGTAGGGCTAGCATGTTTTCTTCTGTTGTTATGCCATACCTGAAATTGGTGGTGGGTGTATTTTTAAACTAGATACCAGGGGAGCTCTCGAAGGAGTCTAGAGATAGAGCACTAGAATGAATGACTTTTAAAATGTGTGTGTCTGGGATGAATATCTGTCATTCTCCGAAAAGAAGGCTAGTTTTCTCTTTTTCTCTCCTCTTTTCTTTCTTTTTTTTTTTTTGAAATAATTTCAGTGGTTCTTTGAGCAACCAGTAGAGAAAGATGCTTTTGCATAGTCATTCACTTTCACTGGCAGGCTGCTGGTTAATGCCTGTATCCAGCTATCCCGAGTCAGAACTTCGGATTCAGTGTTGACCTTGGACTGCTTTGAAAATTTTTAATATAGGTTTCCAAAGAAATGATCAAGTAGAGCTCATGTAAATATAATTAAGTATAATTCATTTAAGTGCAGTTCTCTGCAGAACTAAGTAAAATGGCTAAGTGATGGTTATTTAGAGTCCCCGAAATGAATGAAAACGTAGACAAGGGTTGTGTGTGCTAGAACAACCATTTTCTATGATTGAATATACTTATTTTCAGTTCCAATTTGCATTAACTTCAGTCTTTTTTATTGTTAAATGAGAAACAGGTTCAGCAGTGTTAATCAGGGTTACTTGGTATCTTGGTCTGTTTGGGCTGATACAACAAAATACTATAGACTTGGTAGCTTGAAAAGAACAGGAATGTGTTGCTCGCAGTTCTGGCCTGGAAGTCTGAGATGAGGGTGCCAGCCTGGTTGCGTGAGGGCCTTCTTTCCTCTTCTGGATGGCAGACTGCTGACTGACTTCTTTCTGTGTCCTCACAGGGCTGAAGAGGCAAGGGAACTCTCTGGGGCCTCTTTTGTAAAGGCACTAATCCCATTCACGAGGGCTCTGCCCTCATTGACCTAAGGCCTCCCAAAGGCCCCACCTAATACCGACACTTTGGGCATTAGGATTTCAACATACAAATTTTGGGAGGAACACAAAAACATTCAGGCCGTAGAACTTGGACTTTTAGACACAGCCAGAGCTTCTAAAGTCATGGTTAAATTCTACATTCTTCCTATCAGCCCACCCTCAATGCCTCTCAAAACTCTGCCATTGTAAAATGGGTATAGAATAAAACTAGCAGTCCCCAGTAAGTCCTTAGAGGGGGGTTATCTCCAAAATGTAACGAATTATATTGTGAACTTGAATTTTAAAGAGAAATGTTCTATTTTGTATGTAGTGTTTGGGTTTTGCTGAATGTGTTGTGGGGGAGGGACTTTTTTTTTAATGACTGGTATGATTCAAATACCATAACATTCACCTTTTAAAAGTTCTGTAGTTTTTTTTAGTATATTCACAAAGTTGTGCTACCTTCCCCACTTGGAGGATGCTGGTTAATCACTGAATTTTCCCAAAGGTGACCTCTTCATGTCACCGAAGTAGAGAAGATCCAGAATCAAAGTAATGTCTGTTTTGTCCTGAAGGGCTTGTAAGCTTTATTATTATGTTAACAAATACCAGTTGATGGGTAGTTAAGTTTAGATAAGATGATAGATCCGGTTCTCCACTAGTTTCTCCACCTGTTTCTCTTTCCTGCCTGCAATAACAATTCTAATAGAAAGGATTTTTCAGATGGGACCGTGAATGGGATAAGTGGGCTGAGGAGATTAGGGAAAGTATTGTTCCTGAGTATTACTTCTTTTCCTGCCTTGACTTGCTGATTATTAGAGATCATTCGTTTTTGGCTCTCTTCATGATTTGTCCTGTTGGAACGGTTCAGGTGTGAGGATGCAGGGAACAAGTGAGGGCATCCGCTAGTGCCGTACCATGTTGAGCAGCTGTTTAAACTGTTAAAATTTTTGATTGGGAATAAACCTTCATTTTTTATTTATTTATTTTTTTTGGCTAAATCTTGGTATGTGGGATCTCAGTTCCCTGACCAGGGATGGAACCCATGCCCCAGAAGCACAGCATGCTAACTGCTGGACCGCAAGGGAATTCCCATGGGAATAAACCTTTAGAGCAGCTTTTATTCAGCACTTTTTGCCTTTTTTTTCCCTTTGTTTATTTTTCACCTTTTCTGGAATTGTACTGCATGAAAAGATAATTAAAATTTATCACAGCAAGTTAGGGAAATATTGTAGAGAACAGATAGATTTTAAGCCTTGTTTTATTTGTGTTTGCTGGAGAGGAAATGTCTTAAAGTGTTAAAATAGTGTTGTCTTTCTGATTGGAGAGAAAGGAATGAAAAAGAGATTTGCATCTTGTGGGGTGAGTTAGCAGTAATAGAATGGAACTTTTTGAGAGGTGAATCTCTGGTTTTGCTCAGATATATGTATAGCAGTTACTGAACAGACATTCGCCTGCCTGCAGGAAGGCAGGATGCTGTGCTAGGCACTCAAAGTGATTCCACCAAGATGGATAACTGGTTCTTAAGGAGTCTAAAAAGGGATCAGATACCCAGTTTACTCTAATGGAAGACACTTAATGGTAAGAGGGCCATATACAAGGTGTAGAAGGCTTTCAAAGCTGAGAAGAATTGTTCACAGGTACCCTTATATAAATAATTTCAGTTGTGAAATCATAAAACCGAGATGTATTTTCTACTAAGTATTCTATGTGAATACCATAACACTGGGGGTGGGTTTTTTGAGGTATAATAAACATATAAAATTCACCCTTCTTGTGTTTCTGTACTTTAAGTTTGCTAGAAATTTGCTAGAGCAGAGCACCAGTCATCTTTACATTACTTACTAGTAGAGGCTTTTTTATTTCATATCAAACAGCAGTGAGTTACTGTGATTCTGGCTGTCTATTGGGCATGTTAATTTACAATTTCATCACTCTGTTCACAGTTCTTAAAAATTTGGGGGAAGCAGGAATTTGGCTACTTAGTTGAAGGTCCTTGATTGTTCTGAGATCCTCAGACTCCTTTTTAGCTGTCATTTGCTGATTCACACCAAAGCTTCTTAAAAGTTGTGTCCTTGTTTTCAATAGATTTTAACAAAGTGTGGCTGGGCTACAGATGTGTAGTGGTTTTTTCATAAATGACTTTGTTCTAAGGAAACCTAGGTGTTAACAGTACTCCAGGTTAAACCAGTCCCCATCATACTCTACTTCCTAGGTGATAGAAACACTTAGCAAGGATGTTTTGAGCATCTTTCACTAGCCTAAGCCTGAGAGTGGTCACACCAAATTCCAGATCACATTCTGACTAAGCAATTGTATGTCACTTCACTTGAAACAAACAAAAAAAGCATACCTTAGCAAACTACTATGTATAAAATAAACTACAAGGATATATTGTACAGCACAGGGAATATAGCCAGTATTTTATAATAACTATAAATGGAAAATAACCTTTACAAATTGTGAATCACTGTGTTGTACACCTGAAACTTATATAATATTGTATATCAACTATACCTCAATTTTTAAAAAAAAAAGTGCGCACCTTAGAATGTCAATTAAATATCATTGTTTTTGCAGTAGATAGGATTTAAATCATAAATAAGACTATCTTTTAGGATTCTTTGAAAAGTAGAGTGGAATTTTAGTTACTCTATAGAAAAGCCTAATCAGGTTAATATGTAGCATTGCTTTAGTGACTGAGTAAATAGGTTCTTAGAATGTTAGGGCTAGGAATGACCTGGCAGTAATACAATCTCATTTTCAGATGAAGAAACTGAAGCATAGAGATGCTGAGTGAACACCCAGGGTCACTCACAGATTTAAGGACACAGCTGAGTCTAGAATCCAAATTTGCCAGCTGCTAATTTAGTGCTCTCTCTGCCACACCGTGCTGTTTAATAACAGGGTAAAAAAAGGGCATGCCTAGAGCTAATGACCACAACCAGCATGGATTTCTGAGAGAGTGGCCCTGGAATTTGTGTTTCTTATATTTCATTCTTAAAGTTTTTGTAATTATTATGGGGCTTTGAAATGCTCATTGTAATAATAAATTTATTGAGTAGTTACCGCGTACTTAATATGCCCTTATCTTCACAACAACCTTTTAAGGTATAGGTACTGTTGACCCATTTTTACAAATATGAAAATTAAGGTTTAGAGAAGCTAAATAAATAGGTGAGGTGACATCCATGAATAAATGGAGAAGTTAGGATTAGACTCTAAATCTGATTTCAAAGCAGGCAATGCTCTAATTTAAAGTAATATTTTGAAATTACTTCTAGATACATTTTAGCAAGTGATATACTCTGTTTACCACTCTGTAACATTGTGCCTTTTTATTTTTACAATGTTAAGTAGTTAAGGCAAAACCATGGACACTTGTATGTGTTCTGTGGGCTTTTCTTTCTGATGTCTGCCTTTACTATTTTCCTGTGTTGTCTGTGGGAGAAGAATGCCTCAATGTGCAATTTTGGTGAGACTGTATGGTCACCTTTGTGCTAGAGAATTTTAGTTTCTTATTCAAGCTGTACTTTAATTTTTCATGGATATTGTTTCTTTAACTCCCTTCTTAGAAAATTGGCACAGATAAAAAATTTTTTTTACTCTATTGAACCCTAATGGAAACTGCTTGAGTTTATTCAGTAAAAATTAACTGCATTATTTATTCTATATTATACACTGCCAACCCGTGGAGATTACAAGAGTAGAGAAAAAAGTCTCCATGTTTCAGAAAACCAGTCATTCTGGAAGTTCATAATCTCCTAGGGAACAAGAACTAAGCTATGTGTGTGGGTGGATCTATAATTGAAAGAAGGGTCATATCCTAGAGGAGTTCAGAAGAGAGCTTATTAGCCCTTCCGGCTGGTGGGGTGAATGGGGAATGGGATGGAAATGGAAAACCAGATAAGGCAAGTTCCTACCACAATTAATGGGATTCCTTCAGAGGTGCTAGAACTGTGCACATGTGGCTATTTAATTTTAAAATTAAATAAAATCTAAAATTCAGTTTAGATTTAGCTACTTGGTCACAGTAGCTACCTTTCAAGTGCTTAATAGCCACATATGGCTAGCGACATCATCACAGCACAGATATAGCACATTTCGGATTTCCATCATTGTAGAAACTTGTGTTGGACAGAATTGTCACACCGCTTCTCACTTCCATGCAGTGTAGGACACTGTGACTTCTGTGACAGCACCGAAGTTTTTTTTTTTTTTTTTCCTTAGTGAACACACCATTTAGCTAACAGAAGTAAGATATTTTAGTTAGGATGGCTATTTTAAATATCTGTAATTACAATAGCGAGGACATGGAAGCAACCTAAATGCCCATCAACAAATGAATGGATAAAGAAGATGTGGCATGTATATACAATGGAATATTACTCAGCTATAAAAAGGAATGAAATGGAGCTATATGTAATGAGGTGGATAGACCTAGAGTCTGTCATACAGAGTGAAGTAAGCCAGAAAGAGAAAAACAAATGTTGTATGTTAACTCATATATACAGAATCTAAAAAAAAAAAAATGGTACCGATGAACCCAGTGACAAGACAAGAATAAGTATGCAGATGCAGAGAATGGACTGGAGGACACGAGGTTGGGGGGGGCGGGGGGTGAAGGGGAAGCTGGGACGAAATGAGAGAGTAGCATAGACATATATATACTACCAACTGTAAAATAGATAGCCAGTGGGAAGTTGCTGTATAACAAAGGGAGATCAACTCAATGATGGATGATGCCTTAGAGGGCCAGGACGGCGAGGGTGGGGGGGAGTCGCAGGAGGAAGAGGATGTGGGGATATATGTATAAAAACAGCTGATTGACTTTGTACCTCGAAAACTGGTACAAGAGTGTAAAGCAATTATATTCCAATAAAGAGCTAAAAAAATAAATAAAATGGGTTCTAATAGAGTATTTCCTATGAATAATTATTTTCTTTTCTGATCTTGTTTGGCCCCCCAAACCAAAAACTACTTCTCTTCTAGAATAAGTGAAGCTTATCTTTCAGCAGCCCATTAAAATTTAGAATTTGTAAATTATAAGATGTTTCTAACTTTGGCAAAATGTATTCTTATAAATTGAAGTGATCTTCTCAGATATTTCCTATGGGAAAATTTTGTAACCTTTAAATGTTAATATTTTCTTTATGTTTAATTTGTACCTAACTTTAAGAATAAAAATACTTTTTCTGTCTAAAAAAAAATCTGTAATTAGTGTGTAAAGAGGATTAGAAATTGGTTTTATATCTAAAGCAGTGCAAATTTAAATTGCTGATTTATGAAGTATATGGATTAAGCACTTTTCAAGAATCAGTCCTCCGTTTGTGTTTAAAACATGTAGCCAGAATTAAAACATGGGTTCATTACCTGCCACATGTATGTTCTTGACTAACTTGTGCTCTACTGTGAACTGGCCAAATAGGAGTCTCCATGTTGAAGTCCTTTGATCCATGATCAAATCTTTAAGAAATTTTTTATATTCTTTAAAAAAAATTAAGCTGAAATCCATATAACATAAAATTAACCATTTTAAAGTGAACAATTCAATGCCATTTAGTACATTCACAGTGTTGTAAAAACTATCACCTCTGTCTAGTTTCAAAACTTTTTTATCACCCCAAAAGGAAACCTGTACCCATTAAGCAGTTACTTTCCATTCCCCTTTCCTTCCAGCTTCTGGCAACCACCAGTCTGCTTTTGGCCTCTGGATTTATCTATTCTGAATGTTTCATGTCAGTGGAATGGTATAACATGTGACCTTTTGTGACTGGCTTATTTTGCCATGATCAAATTTAACTAGCATTTTTTTTTAAAGCTCTTTATTGGAATTAACTAGCAATTTTAAGATGCAGATTACCATCTGTGTTAAAACACAGTACTGTTGCCCAACTGTCTTTTGGTAAAATCTTCTTGTTTTAAAAATTGTGGTAATTTACTACAATTGTTAGTTTCTCCTTTTAACTTAGGGTGTGGCAGTTTTATTCATTCGTACGCTCTGATAACTTTCCTACTTAATTAGAATTATTCCTTTGAATACTTGATAAGGATATGTTTCTGAACATGGAGATACAATTGGAAAATATGAAACCGTAATTTCATTCCTTGGGAGTTTTACTTCTAGACTTTCACTAACAGATATGAACCATGCAGGACTTGAGAAATCAAATACTAATAGTCATCTATTTGCTAACCATGAACAGATGACTTTGGGCCTAGTAGAATTCTAAGCCCAGGATCAACAGTAACCAGTAAAATCTGAATATGACATGCATGATGAATAAGACCAGAGCAGAATGAACAAGAAGGGGTTGCGTGTGTGTGTGTGTGTGTGTGTGTGTGTGTGTGGAGACTGGGTACAACTATATTGAGAAGCTTCAATTTAAGGAACATCTTATTATATCTGTGATTTTTCTGGTTCATTATTCCAAAAACATCAGTTTGCAAATGTCACTAGCATTGCCATTAAGTTTATAATGTCATCCATGGTCTGAATGCATGCAAAGCTTTTTCCCACCATGGGGAAACTATGGTCAGCTGCTTATTTGGGGGCTCTGTAATAATATCTTTAGGTGTATGTTAAGCATTTAATTGCTTTTGATGCTTAACTCTGTCTCTGTAAGCTTTATAAACTTAAGATAAACATACTATAAAACTAAGATATTTTGAAAAATAAAACCGTGAACCGATTTTCCATTTCACCCGTGGGGGTGAACTCATGACTGACGTCATAGTCAGAGAAGTGCCTTACAGCCTAATGCATGTATTGTTACTGTATATTTGTCAATTTAAGAGTTGGTTCTAGAATTAGGTAGCCAGGTGTATGTACTATACTTCATTTTATAAAGCCCACTTGCAGTTGGAGTTATCTTACTAAGTGACAGGAGAGCCCATCACACCAGTTATCTGTCTTTTCCTGCCTTAAAATATTTGTACATCATCACTTTCTCAGTTTAATTTCTCTGAGTGATTTTCATCAGAGATATCTGAGGAAGAGCAAAGTGGCACTTACATAACTTGGAAAAGTCCAGTTGAGTCTGATATGTCTGAATGTGAGATGGTAGTTATCTATTTTACAGGGTCTTCAGGGGAATTAAATGAGATAGCAGGTAGCACATAAGGGCTCAATAAAAATTAACTGGAGTTAGAGTAATTTGCCACCACCCCCACCCCCACCTCCAGCATGTAGAGATTGGCGAGTGCTTCTTATGCCCGTCTAGCCCACAATAGACACTCAATACATGTTAGGTGTTAGAATCGAGTTGATGCTCAGTCCATGGTAGGAGGAGACTCATATTTGTTGAATACCTACTAGGTGCCACAAGTTATTTAATTGATACTAAACAAATGTATTCTCTTATTTAATCCTGTCTGGCAGATGGCATGTCACTTCCATGATTCAATGAAATAATTGTATCTCGTAACTTACAAATGACAAGCCAGGATTTAAAGCAGGAGTCAGCTCAGTTCTATCCTCTTGCTACTACTCTGTGCCACCTCCCCCATCCCTAGGGTGGTGTATGAGCTTGATTCATTTACCACTGCCTGGCTTTCTCTGAAAATTGAGTAATTTTTCCTTATCTTACCTATAAACTTTTCTTAACAGGAAAACAAAAAAAGGTTAATCTATATTATGTCTGAAGTACAGTTCCTGTTACCTTCCAAACTGAGTTCAAAGGATTTTCCCCCCAGTTTCTGTTAAAATACCCTGCTAACCACATAAATTGGGGTCATCTTAGACTTTTTGTTCTTCATTTCTTCCTACTCCTATCAGCTATTGCTCCCATTATCTTTGCACTTAATCCTTCTAGTTGTACTGCTCATTTGTCCTGATGGCAGATTTATAAGTAGTGTTGTTGGTCTTTCTGTCTTGTAGTGTCTTTACCTTTCTGGTTCATCCAAGTATTACCCTAGAATGATCTTCCTAAGTAACACTTGGCACGTCACTTCTTTCCTCAAAAAAAATTGGTTGCCTTTACCTTTCAGGGACAGGAATTTCTTTCTTTCTTTTAGCTGAGATGCATAGCTTGTGCAATCCCAGTTCCCAGACCAGGGATGGAACCTGGGGCCGTGGCATTGAAAGCCCAGAATCCTAACTATTAGGCCACCAGGGAACTCCCAGGAATTACTTTCTTCGGCACTTCATGTTATTGAAGATTGGGTCCAAAACTTTTGTTGACTTATGGGTAGTAATACTTTCTGGGCAGTGATTTTAAATGTGCAGAAGACAGGACAGCTGTCCTGCCACTGCCACCCTCATTTTGCAGATTATGAATTTACTATTCTTTATTGGTGTGCAGGATTCATGTGACTTCAAATTCTTTGATGTCTTTTTGCATCGTGATTCTTTAAAGCAAGAGTACTTAGATATTGGAATATCATTTACGTTTATCAGATATAAAAAATAAACTTATGTATTGACATATTAGTGTATATTTTGCATACATCTCTTCCAGTGATGTCATAAGATTTGCAGTGTGACCCTTGTGGAAACTGGATTGTTGCTTGACCTTAGAATTCTAATATAGGACAAAACCAGCATCATTGCAGTCATTTTTTCTGAGATGATGTAAGGGCCTATATGCATTTCAGAGACAGCCTATGAATGTCCTTTTAATTTTATTGGTATCGAATAGAATTTATTCAAGGATCTTGATGATAACATGTATGATTATAGAATCTTAAAAAGGACTGATCATTGCCTCCTTGGGCTAGAGCTACCAAGGGAGAATCTAGAGAAGTAATGTGTCTGTTTTTTGTTTTTTAAAATTTATTTATTTATTGGCTGTATTGGGTCTTTGTTGCATGTGCGTGGGCTTTCTCTAGTTTTGGTGAGTGGTGGCTTCTTTTGTTGTGGAGCACAGGCTCTGGGCTTGTGGGCTCAGTAGTTGTGGGCTTAGTTGCTCTGCTGCATGTGGGATCTTCCCAGACCGGGGATGGAACCCACGTCCCCCTGCATTGGCAGGCGGGTTCTTAACCACTATGCCAGCAGGGAAGTCCCAAAGTGTCTTTGTTGAGCAAAATCTCATTTGAGCTGCGCTAGGCTGCACATTACTTTTACAACATCTGTAAAGGGAAAGTTATGAAGCAAATTCAGAGAATAAATATGCTTTTATAAATACATTTCAATTACTGAAAATGTTTTAAAATTAGCTTTAATTGATAGTTTTTCTTTTTGGTAAGTTAAACAGAGACTTCTAATTTGAAAGCCTGAATTAGTTGCCATTGTTCTCAATTATTGAGGTTTTTGTTTTGTTATTGAGCTTCTACTTTTCCTGTATGTTAAGAGATAAGGGAAATGGATGTATACGTTTCAATTTTTAATAAAAATTATTTCTGTTAAACAGCACCTGTGGAATCTTCTCAAGAGGAACAGTCGTTGTGTGAAGGTAATTTTCTGTGATGTGACTCTTTGAACATCTAATTGAGAAAACAAAATATTAAGTTGTCTAGTGTGTAAAGCTAGATACTGTTGTGTAAATATATGTTATATCTCAATTTCTTGTCTAGGTTCAAATTCAGCTGTTAGCATGGAACTTTCAGAACCTGTTGGTAAGAAAATTTCTGACCATATTAATACAGTAATATGAAAATCTTTCACTCTCAAGATTTAAGGTGCAAATGTAAGTGTTATGCTTATTATAATGCCTGCATTTAAAACTACATTTAAAACTGAGTCTTTGCTGTTAGGATCTGGAAAGCAGAATTAATTGAGCATTAACACTGCCATGATAAATTTAGTGATGGCAAATCTAAAAGAAATGCGTGGAGGAAATGCTACAGTCAGTTTGAATAGTTGTACTTGATCCATTTACTTTGTGAAAATGTTCTTCCTTTTTGTAACTTTCTTACCCTTAAGGGTTTCATAGTCCCAAGGTGATTGATAACGTTGATACCAGAGTTCTGCTGTTTACAGAGGAAAAAGAAAAGATCTAAATCTTTTCACATCTTTTTTTGTATTCTGATTTGGAACTTCCCTTTTTTCTACTGTTAGGACATCTTGACAATGGAATAACTGGGCTGATAGGAATGTTAGATCTGTTTATGGTTTTTGTTTGTCCTTATCAAGATGAAGCTACTTTAAAATAGTCTCTACTAGTCTGAGTCAGAGCTCTGATGTCAGCAGTGAGGCCAGCTTATCCGTTTCTGTTGTGAATGAGATTTTCTTGCTTGTGTGTCACTAGGTGTTAGGAAATGGAACTGAATATGTTAAGTTCTATTTGTTTGAAAGTATCTGTGTTTTAAAGCATAGATGATAAACCTTTTTCAGAATACTAAGCTAAAATGTCTAATTTCAGTAGAAAACGGGGAGACAGAAATGTCCCCAGAAGAATCATGGGAGCACAAAGAAGAAATAAATGAAGCAGAGCCAGGGGATGGTTCCTTGGGAGACGGAAGGCCCACAGAGGAAAGTGCCCAGGAGATGATGGAGGAGGAAGAGGAAATACCAAAACCTAAGTCTGTGGTTGCACCGCCAGGTGCTCCTAAGAAAGAACACGTCAATGTAGTATTCATTGGGCATGTAGGTAAGTTGTACTCATAGCAGTGATATAAGAAATGACCAGAGTTATTGGGTACATCAAGCGCAGAACATCTTATTTAGCTACTTGGAAGTGTTTAGTGAAACTGAACCAAATTAATCTGAAATATCTTAACTCAGTAGATTTTTTTTTAGCTGGCAAAACATTGCCAACCCTTTATTCTTGAAAGTTGTAATGGCATGGAGGCTGGAAGAAAATAAGCTTCAGTATATTTGTATGTAGTAGACCAGTGATGATGGCTCAGCATATTATGACATCTGTTAATTAATATCACAGAAAATGTGCCACTATTTTTTGTGTGAACTTCAGTAAATTTTGCAGTATTATCTTTAGGTAGTTTAATTTTGTGTGTATGAGAAATTAATAATTTGGAGTAACTTCTGGATGTTGTCAGGTTGCTGGTTTAGCACGCAAAACAAAACCCTATTTCATTTACTCAGATATTCTCTGACAATCTCACTTATGCCAAAAATTGTGAGAAAATAAGAGAATTAGGTGACCCTTTTTCTTTCCTTTATCTTATCTCTGCCTTCCCCTGAATTTGATGATACACCATTCTACTTTTTTTAGTAGCAAGAACTCCTTTGAAATTTGTAAAGGAACACCTATATTGCCTAAAAATGAAAGCAGACTACCAAAATGTATGTAGTTCATGGATGGGTCTCTGGCTACTTTTGTTCTCATTCAAGGCTTCCCTAGGACAATTCATATTCTGTTGCTGCTGCAGAAGGTCTAGGAGCAATCTGTTAAAGTCTTTCCTTCTTTATCAGTAAAGTAGTGCTAAGTCACTATAGAGCTGCAGGGGGTCTTAGCTTCAAAGGGAGAAGGTGACTAACCAAATCTTATGACCCAGATTCCTATCATTGCAGTTGCTTTTGCAAGCTGTAACTGTGTATGTTAAATGGACCTTTAGTTGTGTTCCTATATAGTGATTGTGTTTTGTTTTGTTTTGTCTTTATTACACCTGTGGTTTGCCTATTATTGATGATGTTGTTACATTTATTTATTTATTTGTTACTTTTAGATGCTGGCAAGTCAACCATTGGAGGACAAATAATGTAAGTATATTTTTTGTTAAATATCTTATGTTATCACTGTAAGACCCTCATGAAACATTAATTAAATGTATTTCTAATAGCTCTCTTTTAGATTTGTTAATAAAAACTAATATAGAACCCTAGATTATGAAAAATCTTAGTCTGTTTTAAATATGATTTTCTTGGAAATAATGAATCTGGGGGAACTGGTTTTTCCTCATGCATCAACTCCTTGAATATATGTGGATTTAATCAAGGACAGTCTGGCAATGTGCTGAATAATTTTTTTTATCATATATAGAAGGTATCTAGGTATGAAAATGCCATGGTTGACTTTTAGTGATGTGTTCTAGAATTGAAAAATAATTAAAATGTCTTTTTAATCTCTCCTAAATTAAACTCATTTCTTTAAGCTGTATCATCAGAGGATCTAGAGGGCATATCTTCATTGTCTTGCCTTGTTAAGTAATCTTATCAGTAGTCTTTCCAATTCTGAAAATCTCCACAACAGACCCTAAAGCAGGCTATTACACAGGAATCCTTACCTAAGGCTCTGTGGAAGGAATTGACATGCCCAGTCGATGTTGTGTTTTAGGAGAGTATATATTTTTTGCTTATGGGCTGGAATTTTCATTGGCATTTCACCAAGATTCTATACCAGAATGGTTAGAAGTATGCACTATGGATGACTGCAGAGAACACATAGAGGCAAAAGCTAAGAACAGGATTTGATCTGGATTGAGTCAAGGGAAGCAGTTAGGTATTATTAAGGAATTATTTAAAAATTATAATGTCATTTTGATTAATATTTTTAAAATATTAAATATTGAAATGTTAGACAATTGCTTGGACAACACTTGGAATTATTTTCTTTTATATAGTATTTACATTTGCTTTTTAAACTTTTATTCTGAAATAATTTTAGACTTATAGAAAGGTTGCAAAAACAGTACAGAGTTGCTATGCAACTTTTATTCAGCCTATCCTAATGTTAACATATGAAATAACCATAGTACAATTATCACAACTAGGGAGTTAATACTGGCACAATACTCTTTTCTAAACTACAGCTCTTACTTGAATTTCACCAGTTTTTCCACCAGTGTTGTTTTTTCTGTTCTAGAATTCCACACTGCATTTAGTTGTTACGTCTCCTTTGTCTCCTTCAATTTGTGACATTTCCTCAGTCTTGTCTTTCATGACCTTCATAATTTGAAGAGCACTGTTCAGTTATTTTATGGGATGTTCCTCAATTTGGGTTTGACTGCTGTTAACAATTAGATTGAGGGTATGCATTTTGGACAACAATATCACAGAAGGTCTGTTGTGCTCTTATCAGAGCATCCTGTCAGGGTGCACATGATAGCAATATTCTGTATGTTTTATTTATTACTAGTGACAATAGCCATGATTACTTGGTTAAGGTGGTGTCTACTAAAATTCTCCACTGCAAAATTACTTTTTTCCCATTATCTTGGGGGAGGTAATTTGATACTGTAAATATCTTTTCCACTGAAACTTTCCATGATTTCAGCATCTACTCCAGTGGTACTTGTACTTTAATGTAGCTTTTTTATGGAGTTCAGATTCCCCTCAAGAGCGTGAAACGTTGCCTAACTTCACAACTGAATAATTTGTGAGTAATTAAATGTTTTTCTTTTCTTTCTTTCAATGTTTTCAGGTATTTGACTGGAATGGTTGACAAAAGGACACTTGAGAAATATGAAAGAGAAGCTAAAGAAAAAAACAGAGAAACTTGGTAAACTTTTATGACACTATAAATTACTTTTAAGGAAACTCTGCCTACTTAATGCTTTTGTAGGCTACTAACATACAAGTTCATGAGGTCTAAAATGGTGTTGTAACAAAGGAAAAGTTTCCCTTCCCCTCATACTACCCAGTAGGAAAGTTCCTGATGACTTCATAACTTAACGCAGAGAAAATTTGGAAACATCCAAACAACCAGGATGACAATAGGAGACTTGTAGGATAAATTATAAAACATCTATTTAATTGAGTCATTACATGGCCACTAAAATTTCATTTATAGCATTTATAGTGGCCAGGAATAAAACTGATGTTAACAGTGGAATTTGGAGAGACAGCAGGTAACATAATAGTACTTAGGGTATGATCATTACGTGAATAAACACTTGAAAGAAAAAAAGAATAGATGGAATTATTGACAGGGATTGCCTTTGCATGGTGAGAGAAAGGGTCAGCTTTTTTCATCTTTCTGACCTTATTTTTTTTAAGTTAACAACCTTTATCTGAATAGGACATTGATGGGTTTTTTTTTTTAATTGTATTTCTGTGTTAAGGGAAAAAAATCCTAATTAATGTAATATTAAAAAATGGATTACTTACTCTGAAATACAGATGATGAAGTAATCTAAATTAAGACCTACTGTTATGGATGGTTTGAATTTATATAAGTAATTTTTATATGGCAAAGAAATATTGAAATAATCTAGCAAGTAACCCTTTCTCCCAAGTGGCGGGTTAGTGGCCTTCACTTTTGAAAGATACCGTTAGACAGCCTTATCTGTATTATACTTTGTGCTAGATGATTTTAAAAATGAAATATAAAGGAACTTATTACTTAACTCATGGTAATATTGGCATTGGTACTAAATAGTCTTTCTCTGTATGTTGTCAGCTTGTTCTCATACATGATGTTTGCTCATAGAATATATAATTGACACTGGCTATACATAAAAACTCCAAGTGTTTGAATCACAAGAATACAAGTTTTAGTCATTTAATTTTTATTTCTACCCAGTCCTGTTCATGATTTAAATGTTGGTAGAAGAATATTTTTAAAACTTTTATGTTCTTATCAGTATTATTCTTATTTTAAAATTATTTCAGGTACTTATCTTGGGCCTTAGACACAAATCAGGAAGAACGAGACAAAGGTAAAACAGTAGAAGTGGGTCGTGCCTATTTTGAAACAGAAAAGAAGCATTTTACAATTCTAGATGCCCCTGGCCACAAGAGTTTTGTCCCGAATATGATTGGTGGTGCTTCACAAGCTGATCTGGCTGTACTGGTAAGGAGGGACGTTTCCAGTTCACCTGTGTATTTGCTAGCAGCCCAACTTAAAATGTAAACATTTGAATTTACCTTCTCAAAGCTAGAATTTAGGTTACAGTGAACAATAATATATACAGTCACAATTTTCGCTTCTCACTTATCTGCCCAAGAAATCTCCATAATTTGATTTACTCAGGAAAATGTTTCATTTTTTCTCTACCATTGCTATTATCTCTTACTGTGTCAGAAATCAGTGTCCGCTGACTGCCAAGCTTAATCCGTTTTGTACTCAATAAATGTACTGTGGGTACAAAAATGAATAAGAAATTATCTGTTTCAAGGTCTTCAGTCAGTTTATAATTTTGAGGGGGGTGGTCAGTGTACTAGCACTGAATCACATACATGTTTGAATTTAAAAAAATAAAGGCATACTATATTTAGAGTTGGGAATCAGAAGAAACATTTACCAAAATCTTAAAGCATTTAAACACTGTGACGTTCAAAAGTACATATAACTCATTTACTTCTATTTTCCTGAAAGAAGCTTCCGATAAAACTGAAAGGAAAGATGTTTTATTGCTAGAAGAGTGTACCTGAATGTGTAAGAATAAACTATCTGATTTCTTGGACTAGGTAATCTCTGCCAGGAAAGGAGAGTTTGAAACGGGATTTGAAAAAGGAGGACAGACAAGAGAACATGCAATGTTGGCAAAGACAGCAGGTGTAAAACACTTAATTGTGCTTATTAATAAGATGGATGATCCAACAGTAAACTGGAGCAATGAGAGGTAAGCTTGGATAGACATGTTAGACATGTCTTTTTTTTTTTTTTTTTTTTTTTTAATTTTAATAGACATGTTAGTGGAATAAAGGATGGTTTTGTTACTGTATGCTTCTTTTCCCCTGGGGTTTTTCTAAACCTTAATTTGTTTAATGTTGAAACTAGAGTTCATTTGCTTTACATTGTAACTGAGTTATTTATAAATATTAATAGATATGAAGAATGTAAAGAGAAATTAGTGCCATTTTTGAAAAAAGTTGGCTTCAATCCCAAAAAGGACATTCACTTCATGCCCTGCTCAGGACTGACGGGAGCAAATCTTAAAGAGCAATCAGATTTCTGCCCTTGGTACATGTAAGTAACCTTTATAAACGTTTGGGTCTTAACAAGTAATTTAAGGAAATATTGACTGTAACCTTGGCGTTGAAAATACCATGACCTTTGTCTTTTAATTGGGTTGTCTTTTTATTATTGAGTTGTTAAGGGTCCCTTATCAGATAATGCTATTTGCAAGTATTTCCTCCCATTCTGTGGGCTGTCTTTTCACTTTCTTGATGGTGTCCTTTGAAGCACAAAAGGTCTTAATTCTGATGAAGCCTGGTTTATTTTTTTCTCTTAATTGTGCTTTTGGTGTCATGCTTAGGGAAATGTTGCCTAATCCAGTCCTAAAGTGTTAGCCCTGTTATTTTCATTTAAGCCTATTGAAGCTCTTAGGGGTGTGTTTCATTTTGGATTAATTTTTTGTAAGGTAAATCCTCGATTACTTTACCTTTGTGAGTGTTTAAATTGGGAAGTGTGAGTCTTTAATTATTTTGGCTGTTCTTGGTCCCTTGAATTTCCACATGAACAATAGGCTCAGCTTGTCAATTTCTGCAAAAAGGCAGCTGGGATTTTAATAAGGATTGCACTGAATTTGTAGATTAGTTTGAGGGGAGCACTGCGATCTTGGGAATATTAAGCCTCACAATCCATATACTGTAGTTTTAAAGGGGAAATTATTAATATTTTATAGAGTCCTGATTTCAGAGCTGGAAAACTCCATAAAAATTAAGTAATAGAGTGAAGTCACTATTATATGTGGGCTATTTGCCATAAAATATTTTTCTCAATCTTAATAAATTTATGGAGAAGCTTTTTCATTATATTGACCTTTTTGGTTTTTTTTTTTAATTTTCAGAGGAATAATTGAGATGAACTGGGTAATAAAAAGGTTGAACGAAAAGAGTACATGGTTAGAATGGAAATATTATAACCACTTTTTTGTATAGAGTCATGTAATTTCTTAAAATTTTAACATTTATGTTGACTCTCTTTAATGGATATTGTTATGTTCTCAGTGGATTACCATTTATTCCATATCTGGATAATTTGCCAAACTTCAATAGATCAGTTGATGGACCAATCAGGCTGCCAATCGTGGATAAGTACAAGGTACCCAAAATGTTCAAGAAATTGGGTTTTATGGGAGGTGATAAATTATTTTGTATTTTGTTTTAAATTATGAAATAACTAATAATTAATAATGTAACATAGATGTCTCCTTTTTAATGGCTATATATTATTCAGCAGTGTAGGTAGACCATAATTTAATCTATAGGCTTAGTTTATTTCAGCTGTTTTCCAGTGAGCCAATGATCATTTTTTAGAGAGAGACTCCTATAAGTAAAACTGCTGGAAGGGTTTGATGGACACAGACAAACAGCCTTCCAAAATACAGCACTAACTTACATGACCACCAGCAGTATGAGTGCCAGTTTTACCATAGCCTCACCAACACTGGATGTTAGTCTTTAAAAAAATAAGCTTCACTATTTTTAACTAGGTTTTCAGCTTCATTTTTTAAATATGGCACTATCAATATGTAATATTTTGCCCATCTCAAATACTTCATTCTTTTCATTAGCTTCATGCTAAATTTCTTGAATAAGAATTTTCCCAATTTTATAAGAGGGAGAAGTTTCAGATATTTTTGAGAGAAGCTGAATTTGAACAAATACTCCAGATCTTCAAACAAAATTTTACACCGTCTCCTGCAATGTGCTTTCTTTTTAAATCCTAGGCATATTTTTTATTAGTATTATAATTATATATATGCTTATGACACAAATATACAGTATTTGTTATCTTTAATCCTAAGCATTCTGCCACCTGAGCCAAAGATTTTCTTTTATGAGTAAGCCCTGCAAGATTTCACTTTGCTTTGTTGAACTACTGTAGAGCACTAATAGAAGTCTGACATTTGGTTTTTTATTTTAAATTTAAACAGGATATGGGCACTGTGGTCCTGGGAAAGCTGGAATCGGGGTCTATTTGTAAAGGCCAGCAGCTTGTGATGATGCCAAACAAGGTAAGAATTAGTAATGCTCTTACATATTTAAATTTGCTCTTGAAAATTAGCAAGGATCCAGAACTTTTTAATCTTAGGGGTTTCACTAAAAGAAACAACTTTTTAAATCCAGGATTTTGTTTTATTAATGTCAAGTACAAAATTTATGGACAAGAGTATGGACAAATGGAGAAGGGACAGTATTAGCTCCATGTTAGAGTTAAAAGGTACATCATCATGAAAGCTTCAGCTCCATTATTTTATAAGAAGTAATAGAGATCTGAAGTGGTCAAGTGACTTCTTCTGTTAACACAACAGATTAGTAAGTGAGCCAGGGATGAAAACTCAGGTTTAATCGTGATATAATGAGATTTCTTTTATTTTTTGTACATAGTTACATTGGATATTATAAAATAATGTGTCCAAGCTATGCTCTTAATTTATTTTGGGAGAAGAGGATTTGCCTTTATCATAAATGGGTCTTTCCGTAACTCTCTTTCTACCTTATTGTTGTTTCTTCATTATTGGAGAGGGTTTCATTAAATAACATGCAAAAATCTTTATGAACTTTTCCTTTGTGTTATTTCTGACTGCTCAGTTGCTGTTAATTGCAGATGGTGTGTTACTAAAAAACCTTTACCTGTTTTACAGAGGACTTTGCTAACAATCTAGAGGTGTTACTTATGTAGGAAACTAGGCCTCGATCATCAGAACCTCCAAATAGAGATTTTGTTAGATTTAACTGAGAGTTTCTTTACCCTGCTTATTCTAGGCACAGTGAATTACAAAAGGTAATTGTCAGTATATTGTTTAGGTATAATTGGAACCTTATAAATTATACTTTGGGGTTTCTTGATGCCTTGGAGATCAGAGTATCCTATCATGGTATCTTTTTTTCTAAGGTAATTATCTCTGCAACTTGAAGGTTAATGATGAATGAAAATAGTGGTCAGTTTGAATCCTTGCTCTCTTTTATCTGTTGAGCAGTCACAGAAGTCAGATTTGCTTGTAGAGATGGAAGGAAGGAGCTGGGGGAAGAAGAATGGGGGAGTGACTACTTAATGGGTATAGTTTCCTTCTGGGGTGATGAAGATGTTTTGGATCCAGATATTGGTGATGGTTGTACACCACTATGGATGTAGATGCCACTGAAACATACAATGTAAAATGGTTTAAAAAGGTAAATTTTCTGAGTATTTTATCACAATAGAGAGAAAAGGACTTAATATGGGCAGGTGAACTTAGTGCTGGATTATAGCTAAAGGTAAAGGGCCTTAATATACTAGTTATTGTAGAAGCTGTCACTTTATACTAATAACTAAGCAGGTCAGTGTACCATATCTTATAGTTGTTAATTAAGCATTAAAAACTCAGTTCACTTTAGTTCCCTGAGTCTCAGTGGAATAGAGTGTTTTATAAGATGTAGATGCCAGACTATTTTACATTAAAAAATTAATAGGCAACCTACAGAACGGGAGTAAAAAATTATATATCATAAATCTGATTAAGGGGTTACTATCCATAATATATCAAGAACTCCTGTAGTTCAACAACAAAAAGAAACAACCTTACTAAAAAATCAGCAAAGGACAGACATTTCTGCAAAGAAGACGTACAATGGCCAACAAACACATGAAAAGATGCTCAACATCACTAATCACTAGGAAAATACAAATCAGAGTCACAATGAGATAACACCTCATGGCTATCTGGATGGCTACTACCAAAAAAAAAAAACAAAACCCCACAAAAACCCAGAAAATAACAAATGCTGGTGAGGATGTGGAGAAATTGGAACCTCTGTGCACTGCTGGCAGGATGGTAAAATTGTTCAGCTGCTGTGGAAAACAATGGCATTTATTCAGAAAAGTTAAAAATAGAATAATCATTATCCAGCAGTTCCACATCTTGGTATATACCTTAAAGAACTGAAAGGAGACCTTGAAGAACTGATGCTCATAGCAGCATTATTCACAATAGCCAAAACATGGGAGCATCCTCTAGTGTCCATTGATGGATGAATGAGCAAACAACATGTGGTGTCTACATACAAGAGAATATTACCTCAGCTTAAAAAGGAAGGAAATTCTAACATAGGCTATAACATGGATGAACCTGGAGGGGATTATACTAAGTGAAATAAGCCGGACACAAAAAGATAAATCAAATATGACTCTACTTATGTGAGGTACTTAGAGTAGGTAAAATCCTTAATACCTTTCATAAAGTACGAATTTGTTGGTCCTAATTTTTCATAGGTATGGATTAGAGATTAGACTTGCTGTATTGTGTTTAGCTATAAAAGTTCTTATTTGGGGAGAGGAATTGTTATGCTGGATTATTTGGGCAAAAAGTATTAAACAATACTTGTTTAATTGTATATGATGGAACTGCTGGTTTTTACCCCTTTATCCCATTACTGTAAAGAATTTGCTAGCAAATATGGCTGTATTACCAGTTCTTGGAATGAATTTCGACAGGTTATTGATAAGGTATAAGCTGCCTTTTGGGGAAGAAAGCTATTATTTGTATATGTGTGTGTATGGGGAAACTACTAGAGTTTAGCAAGTGATCGTTTGTGGAATTCTGGTATGGAATATAATGATTTTGGATTCTCTACTGTTTATCTATCATCATGAGAAAGTTCATTTTCGTCTTGAAGGCTTTATTTTTTGTTGTTTTCCGTTATGTATTTTAAAAACATGAATTATCTCCAAGGGCAGAAATGGAATAAAATATGGGACTACTTGTGGGTACTGCTTTTAAAATTTTTCCCATATATATGCTCTTTAAAAAAAAATTGTGGTAAAAGATAAATTTTTACCATTAATGACATTTAGTACATTTATAGTATTTTGCAACCATCACCACTGTCTAGTTCCAGAACATTTTCATCACCCCAAAAGGAAATCTTGTACCTATTAAACAATGCACTTTTAGAGCTTAATTGTTCAAATAACCTTAGAAAAGTACATTCTTCAGATGTTTGGGGGATTGATAGGTAATGGAAGCTATGTCTGTTAAATATAATAATAATAATTACATCTATAAAATTAAAATCCAAATTTTAGATTTAATGTTTTAGTTTTGAAAAAGTAAAAAAAGGCAAATGCTACTTTATACTTGTTCTATTTGGAAATTATTAGGATGTGATATTAAAAAGATGACAGGGACTTCTCTGGTGGCGCAGTGGTTAAGACTCTGAGCTCCCAATGCAGGGGGTTTGGGTTCGATCCCTGGTCAGGGAACTAGATGCTACATGCATGCTGCAACTAAGGAGCCTGCCTGCCACAACTAAGACCCAGCGCAACCAAATAAATAATTTTTTTTTAAAGATGACAGATAAATCTTTTAATTGGCAGTTTGTACTTCTGGGATATGATTTTCATTAAGTTTGTGTCATACAAACGTGATAGAATTTTATACTCAAAGGATTATTTTGGCTAATCAACAGCCACAGAAAAATGTGACTTGCGAGTCTTCAGCACACAGATCATTTTCTATTCTATAATGCAGTGAATGTGTCAAAAAAAATCTCCAATCTTGGTTTCTTTTTAAGCACAATGTGGAAGTTCTTGGAATCCTTTCCGATGATGTAGAAACTGATTCTGTAGCCCCAGGCGAAAACCTTAAAATCAGACTGAAAGGAATTGAAGAGGAGGAGATTCTTCCAGGGTTCATACTTTGTGACCCTAATAATCTTTGTCATTCTGGTCGCACATTTGACGCCCAGGTAAGCCAGTTATTGTAATTATCATAATGATCTTTACTACTGTCTAAATGAAACTAGAATTTAAATGTCCTTTGTCCTGATTATTGGTGACATGCCATTGTGTGCAGAAGGGAAATTGAGAATAAACCATATATAGAGATCACAACAGCTGTGATGTATATCAAACACATAAGGTCTTTTAAGATGGTGCAAGTACTGGGTAGATAGTATTCTCTGTAAGTTCCCTTTTATTTTTTATTTCCTATTGATAATATATAGTGATACTTATGTTTTGCTCAAAGTATCTTTCATTTTAAGTAGAGCGTAGCTGCCTTGGAAGTCATGGTTGGTCTGCTCATTCAGAGCAAATAACTTTGCAGACAGAAAAGCACATATATTTTCTCCATGTTATTAGCACCGTGACCTCTCCAGAAGAATGACAGAGTAAGTGATTGGTACAGCTCACAGAATTTTTGAGTTCTAAGATATGATGACTAATCAAGTTAGATTTTGATGTCAGATACAAGGTTAACTTTGGACCTTGAGTATTGGGAAATGGATAAAGCTATAAGTTCACATCTAGGAGGAAAAAACCTAGCATGTGAGCAGCAACTTAATTCCTTGGTGGGGAAAATAGAGCAAAGGCTTCCCAGAGAAGAAAGTCTGTCTGTGTCCTTAAAGTTTGGGCACTTGCCAAGATCAGTGGGGTAAGGATATCAAAGTTCATGTTTGGAGGTAAGGCAACCTGATCTATCACTTTAACACAAAAATAAATTGGTGCCCTATGGAGACTGTGAGTTACAGATTCAGTTCTTCTTTATCTAGGGATAAAGATGTGAATTTTTCTGTTTGACAGATAGTGATTATAGAGCACAAATCCATTATCTGCCCGGGTTATAATGCGGTGCTGCATATCCATACCTGTATTGAAGAAGTGGAAATAACAGTGAGTTGTTTTTTTTTTTTAAGATAATTGGGGTTTTGTTTTAAGACCATTTCATCTTGATAATTTTTGATCAGCAGTAGTGATGTATTCTTATTTGCACTCCTAGCATTATTCTAATCTCATCCTTTTTTCTTGTATAGGCCTTAATCTGTTTGGTAGACAAAAAATCAGGAGAAAAAAGTAAGACTCGACCGCGTTTTGTGAAACAAGATCAAGTATGCATTGCCCGCTTGAGAACAGCAGGAACCATCTGCCTTGAGACCTTTAAAGACTTCCCTCAGATGGGTCGTTTTACTTTAAGAGATGAGGGTAAGCCTATAAATTGATGTCTAGCAGTATATCTAAGATGCTTAGCTTTGGTAATCTTCATTCTGAGTACAGTGTACATTGCAAGTTTGTAGGAAACTGGAATACTTGTTTTATAATATATTCATATAATAAATGTTTTATGAGTTGAACAGCAGACAGACTTGACCACACATCTTAGTAGGGATGCTCTAGATGAATAGAAGTTTAATATTCATGTTCTGTGTGTATGTGCATTTCTGCCTACCTGAGTGGATTGGAATGGCTGTAATTTTCCTATCTCACAGCCATGAAACTCTTTGGTATCATGGAAACAAAATGACTTTTATTAAACATTTCTCTATAGATTGTTATATTAACTGAGATAACCATTTTAAGCCTATGGAAAACTTTACGGTTCACTTGAAATATAGAATAGTCAGTTCACATATTAGTTCCAGTTCCAGTCAGCAAAAACTTTACTATCTCCTGCATGGCAGGAACCGTGCCAAGCACTGGGAGTATGATGCGTATGGTCCCTGAGTCATATTTTGGGGAAATCTGTATAAAGGTGGTATCCATTTAAAGTCATTATAAAGTGGTATCCATTTAAAGTCATTATCTTAAAACTTTCCTTGGCGACAGTGAAACTGGTTATTGGATTTGTCCTACTAATATAACAAAATTTTAGTTACCTGATAAAATCAGGCAGAAGAAATTAATGTAACAAGAATTTTAACCTCAGAATTTTTTTTCTTTCTTTCTTTGTAGAGTAGCTAGTCTTTTAGGTTTTTCACAAGACCTAATGGGTTTTGCACCTCTTATAGTAGGACTGAGAGCCCTATTTAACAGCTTTTAATGAGATCATTTACATACCATGAAATTGACCTGTTTTAAGTATACAGTTCAGTGAATTTAGCATGCTTACAGAGTTGTGCAGTCACCCCCACATTCTAATTTTATAACATCCAGAACATCTAAAAAGGAACCCTAATTCCTACCCCCAGCCTTAGACAACCATAAATCTACTTTTTCTTTCTGCCTTTTTTTACACGACATATAATCATATAGTTTGTGGCCTTTAGCGTCTAGTTTATTTCACTCAGCATGTTTTTGAGGTTCAGCCATGTTGTGGCATGTATTGTATGTAATTCATTCCTTTTTATTTCCAAATCGTATTCCATTGTACGGACATCCATGTTTTACTTCTCTGAGAGAAAATCATATCTCCGGTTCCCCTTGACTAATCAGAAATCATGTCTTTGATGGTAAAGCTGGTTAATTAGTAATTTACATTGTAAAATAATGGTTTAAAATAATGTTTTAATATCTTACATAGCCTTGCTGTTAACTACTGAAAAGGTTTTTTAAAAATTTCATTTCTAGGTAAGACCATTGCAATTGGAAAAGTTCTGAAACTGGTTCCAGAGAAAGACTAAGCATTTTCTTGATGACCCTGCACAATACTGTGAGGAAAATTGACTGCAAAAGCCTCCTTCACACCGCCTTCTCTTATTTTCTGCCCATTGACAAACCTCTCCCCATATTTTGCAAAGACAAAAAATTCACAGCAAAAGTCCACATTATGTCAGCTTTCTCATATTGAGAGCTCTGCTATGCCACTGTTGAATTTTTCCCAAGATTTTTTTCTTCCCCTCTCAAACTCTGCTTCCTTGGAGATTTGGCAATAGCTTTGTAAGTGATGTGGACATAATTGCCTACAATAATGAAAACCTACCATGAATTTTTTTATTTTTCATTTCCCCTTAGGCATACTTGGTCTTTTTTTTTCCCCAGGCAGATCATTCTGAGTGTGCGAGTGTGTGTGCACATGTTACAACGACAACTACCATGTTAATAAAATATTCAATTTGAAACCCTTTTCGGTATTTGAATTGCTTTTGAATAATGTTTTTTATCTGGATGTAACATTGTTGCATTAGCTTTTTAACTTTACCAAGTAATTGAGTACATTTTATTACTTGGACTTTTCTAAACTCTTTCCTTATCCACTACTGTAAATGAGGCATTTACAAACAATGTTCAAGTTTGTATTAAAAGAAAGAATTAGTTTGACCCCTTCTTTTGATGGTTAATGCATACATACAATATCTTTATGTAACTGTGACACTGCTTTATTAGGTCTATCAGTTATTTTCTGCCAATTTATATTTTAACATGATTTCTTAAACACAGTAAGTGGTTTTAAAATAAGAGAACAGCATATTATAGTTTTCATAAGTATAAAAGCATAATGAAATTGTACCCCTACAAAAAAATTCCATTAACCTGTTATATTAATGGAATTTATAATAAAGACAGCATGTTGAGACCTGGCCAAAAAATGCCTCCTTTAGTATTTATAAGAGCTGCATGCATCTAGTATGAAAACCATATCAACTGCAAGTGCCAGTTCTACAAATTAGTTTACTGTTTGTATCAGTAATTTTAAAGGCTGGATGATCTTTGCTGATTAAAGCTAAATCTCATCCAGCAACTCAACGAACACGTTTTAGAACCATCAGAATCTGCACAGACTAAAGTTAACAGTGATAAGTAGAATCAAGCACAGTAAAAGTTTGTCTCAATTATTTGAAATTGTTTTCTTATATATAAAGCTGAAATTTGCTAAATTATGATTTGGATGAACCACAGTGCAGCACCGTGGTGGTTTTTAGATTGAAGGCTGACTTTCTGTTTTAACTGTCATAACTTCTGAAATGTTCAATGAGAATAAATGGGAAATGGAAGGCACACTTTCTTGGTTTACCGGACACCCCCTTTATCAGAGACTTGGCCTCTTTTAGATTGGTTTATCTCTAAATAAGATACTTTGTAATTGTGTATTTAATGACATGTCCCTTCCCTGTAATCTTCTGCCTCAGAAAAGAAAAGCCTAGTCAGACTGTATTTCCAGTCACAAAACATAAAAATTAATCTAATTCTGTTTTCTTAACTGTAAAGTTCCCATTCATTTCATGAATGAGGCCACATCTTACGGACAGAGCATAGTTACTGTCCTGCAGCTTCCTATAACTATACTCATGGCTATTAAAATTGCATGAAATTTAAATAAATTTTATTATGTCTGCAAATCTCTGGGCTTTTATTTTTCTGGGATATGTGGGTGCTTTAATCAGTACATAGTAACTCTTTTTCTACTTCCAAGTTAATAAGAACAAAATACTAGCAACTGCTTGGATTTTAATGAATCTTTAAAAGCTCAAGAGTCATTGAAATTATTTCCAGAGATAGATTTCCATTTTTAAATTGAACACATTTTTAAAAAACCAGTTATGTTTGCTATTAAAACATTTCCACTTTTAGGATATTATGTGCATGTTGCCAAGACTCAAGTAAAATGACATGGATACATCAACTGTGAAGGGCCTACCTCTAAAAAAATAAAGAATAAATATAATTATGAAATAAAAATTTCAATGAATTCTTGCAGATTTATGCAAATAAGATTTTTTAGAAGAAACCTCATTGTTAATTTAACCACCACCATACATTTTTGTGGGCTCTGAAGTTCTTTGGGAAGAGTGCTCACTTAAACTTGATGCATTTTAAACTCCTCGTTACACTGCCTGGTTACTTGGCAGGCAGATAAAATGTCTGAAGTGAACTGGCAGTGTGTGGAGATGTTGGACCTTTCAAAAGCAATACAGATTCCTATGCTGTCATTTTGTCTCCGTAAGTGCAAGTGTGTTTATATTGTTGACAGTGCAAAAATAGGGTAATTGGCTGCAGACTTAGGATATTACAGACCTAGACATTTTTTTCTCTATCTTTAGCATAGATATGTTAGAATCACATTTTCTTTGCATTAATGATGTTCTTTATATACAGCTTTCATGCTAGATTATTTAATTATAGTTTTTTAAATTAATGAAATGAATTTAAGATATTGAAATAGACATCTAAGTAATGGCCATTTTAAACCCTGTTTCTTACTATGGGAGAAGGGGAAATATAGCATCTGTTTCTTGTTTCTAATTTGCAAACAGAACTTATCCAATGAAAATTTATGTAAAATCAAACCAAAAGAGATGGACTGAGTATATAATGCCCTGAAACTAAGTGACAAAAGTAAAGTGTTCTTGAATAATTAAGCCCATGTATATTTGTTTTGAATTCAAAGTCTTGAGATATGTGATAACTGAATGTAAAAACTTTGTAAATTGTAGAAGAATACAGATTGTTCACTGTAACAAGAGGTAATTCATACTTGTCTGCTAGTTACATAAACTACAAGAACTGCTTTTACAACATGGGATGGACTTTGGTAATGCAATTGAACAGTTACTGGCATCCTCAGCTGAAGCGCTGCAGATATTCTGGGTCACACTTTCAACCAGCTGCAATTTTGCAACTCAAGAAGATGAATTTATGGTCAAAAACTGCTTCCATGATGAACTTTTGAAAAAAATCAACTAAACTCCCTGGCAATCTTCAGAAACACTAGTTGCGACTGTACTTACTCCGTGGTCTTTGATGGCTGTTTCACATGACAGCATCCTAGCACCTTCCTCATTGGCACAGACTTCCTTGTGGACCGCTGCTTCACGGATGCCAGCTTCATTGCTTTGGGTAGGAATTTAAAGTAGTCGAGGGACAGTTTTTATTACAGCTCTTAACATCAGGCAACTTTCAGCTTTTAAAAACCCTTTGTGAAAATTCTGGTTAACAGCACTATAGCTCTGATTGTAGGATTACTAAATGTTCAGTGTTGGCCTATCTTATCAGAATAAACTGTGCCATTAATCCTCTCACAGACATACATACGTAAGGTAGATAGCAATCAACAGAATTTAGGGGATGATTTTCTGTCTCCAAATAAAATGGCTTTATATTTCCTCCAGCTAATTTTCCAGTGATTATAGCAGATGCCATCTAATACATTTATGATCTTGTTTCTTTCTCTGGGGATCTTGCCATGGCAGCAACTTGTGAAATAAATGTAATTATACATGCACAACTCAAAGACTTAGTAGGTTTAAATTTAGCAGTCAGTTGGTTATATTAGATTTCACAGTAAATGGAATAGGAAGTGTTTTTATTTTCCTGTAGTTCAGTGGATTCCATTTGAACCAATTTACTGCCAAATGTCAGTAAATTTGGTTCAACTTGTAATGGTCTTGGCTCTAGGGTATTCTTAATTTTCAATATCCTAGAACATATTGAGTCTTCCCTTCAGTAAATACACTTTTCAACATACCTCTAATCCTATGCTTCCTTGAAACAGTAATGTGCTAGCTGAGTTGTTTACTAAGAAATGTTTTAAGGGCCTGGAGGTGTGGGAGTGTTGGAGTGTTCTCCAAAATAAGGGAGAAGCAGATAGGCACCATGTCTGATGAGGCAGAAAATTAGGCAGGATTTCTTAAGCGACTCTCAGAATGGTAATTGTCTTTTCTGCCTTGTCACACATGCCACTGTGCCCTTTAATACTTCACATGGAAACCTCAGGTTTGTGGACAGCAAAGTTCTGGAGAATGACATTTTGTGCTTCCTGAGGCTCCCCTCTGCCAGGCACATTAGCTTAGTGCTTCAGATGTCAGCCCAAGTCCCTGCTACCTCCTTTCCTGCTGCCCAGGAAGAGTGTTTGTGCTGGAACTGGAGCCCCTGCACTCCTCAGGTGACCATCCACATGCATTAGGTGAAACTGAGCTCTGAGCCCAGAAGGTCTGCATTTTAAGCACTCACATGGGGCTCTCAGAAACTGACACACCTCTTAGTTAACTAGTTTCTTCTCTTTGTTCTAAAAGAAATATGGATCTCTCTCAGGCCAGGATTTAGTGACTAGTTTTCACTAGACAGCAGGTTAATACCTAGCTCTCATTTTTTAAAAAGAATTAAAGGGAACTGATTAGGTTTGCTGGGTTTTTAACCTAATTCCAAAGCATGGCAGAATGCTCTAGGTAGGAATTATGGGAATCCAAGGTGAAGAAACCTTTTTCTTATGATTTGTAGCTACCTACTGTGCCTGACTTGGTGCCTGTGTGAGGATTAAGCCCTTAGTCTGCTCTTGCAATTATTCAAATGACTGAAGTTAAAAAAATTTGCTTTTGTAATAACAATAAAAATTGTCATCTTCCCTTTTGAAGGATTTGTCTTTTTGTTTATAATCACCTGTATTGTATCATACTGAGTGTATCTGTTTTCTCTACAGTCCTCAATGTCCTGTTTGGGCATCAGACCACACACAGGTATTGTACCGCAGTGTGTACAAGACCAACAATAAAGAATTTTACACTTCATGGCCCATGGAGCCAGTTTCAGATACGCAAGTTCTATCAATGCATCTTAAAGCAGAAAAATAGCATCAGTACCTTGGATGTTGTAGCTTTGCAGTGAAGAAGTATATATCCCAGTCTGCAATAAATGATGACCAAATTACAATGACATAAATTTTAAAGTTTTCCAAATTTAAAAGAACCAAAATTTGATGCTAGATAAAGATTTTGAAAAGTCATGCACTGTTATGACATTTTTGGTTCTTTGTATTTAATCTGTCTGCTAAATTCAACATGTTAGTCTTAAAAGTGAAATAAGCAGTAAAAGAAATTGAAATTTTATGATTTATATGAACCTTACTTGCAAAGTTCTATTCTTTGAGTTTAGTGAAGAGTGAGGCTACTGATAATATGTCTACTGGCAAAATAGTTGAGTTAGAGAGGGCATTATGCAAGAAAACTTATATACTGAACTTTCTTTGCACCCTTGTTTGTGATTATATTTAGGTTGAGATTTCACCCCTCTGAATTGAGCTGTACAGTCCTAAAGGACTTTGTGTTTGAGTATAAACTACACAAGTTACTTAGAGCAAAAGCAATCTCCATCACCATCTTTGCTATTTCCCTGGCAAATACACTAAGTTTTAGGATAAGAAAGAAATTTTGAAAGAATTAGATTCTTAGGAGTAATTATTATTTGTAAAGAAGTTCCAGCAGACAGAAAGTGTACACAAAGGAGAGCATTTTTTTTATTAAGAGAAGACTTGCATACGGTGAAATGCACAGATCTCAAGTTTACAATGAGTTTGTCAAGTGCATACAACTACGTAAACATCCCCATTAACATACGGAACATTTTCATCACTACAGAAAGTTTCTCTCTGCCTCTTTCCAGTCCATCCCTTCCTCCTGCCAAGACAATCACTGTTCTGCCATAGATTAGTTTTGCCTGTTTTTGTTGTTTTAATTTTTATTTTTTGGCTGCGCCATGTGGCATATAGGATCTTAGTTCCCTCACCAGGGATCAAACCCTCACCCCCTGCAGTGGAAGCACAGTCTTAACCACTGGACTGCTGGGGAAGTCCCAGTTTTGCCTGTTTTTGAGCTCCACATAAATGGCACATTATACACCCAGCTGTCTTTTCTCGAGCATGTTTTGGAGATTAACCCACATGTCTTATCAGTAGTTTATTCTCTTTACTGCTGAGTAATATTTGAAGAATATCCCTTTTTTTTTTTTTGTCCTTGAAAGATTTAATTTTGTTTTCCAATCAGGGTTCTTTCTCATGTTGGTTGCAAACACAAACAGCCTTGTTTGAATTATCATTAGAAATGCAAATGAGTACCCAAAGAGAAAAGCTTTACCTCTTCTCCCTTAATCTCCTTTTATAAATCTGCTACCACACAGAAATAGACTTAGTCTCCCCAAAGGTGGTGAAATAACGTGAGCTCCCTTCCCATCTCCCTGTCAGTCCTTCACTCAGTCCCCTTTGATGTGCCCTGTCAATTATAAAACTTCACTGTCCCTGTCACACTTGCATGTTGCTAGAGGCAAAGTCACCTGACTTGTACCTCTACTGACTAACTTTTAAACCTCAGGGCGAAGTCCTTGGGTTTTTTTTTTTCTGGTAGATTTATTTTATTAAATTACATGTATGAATAACTTTTAGAAGTTCTTTTATTGATCCCTTATTGATGACCTAGCATAATACTTTCTGTAGCTATTGAAAAGCTTCCTAATTTGAGTAAAGATGCACTTTGAACTGTCAGTAACATTCACCAGTTACATACTGGTATGGTTAAAAGAACAGTCCTCTAAGAAGTTGTCAGCTGCTTATCTTCAATAATGAAAGATGATCAACGGTACTGAAAATCTGTTGTGCTTTTTTTGTTTGTTTTTTAAAGCCTAGAAGTCATTTCTAGAAATAGGCTTAATGGGACTTCACTGGTGGTCCAGTGGCTAAGACTGTGCCCAATGCAAGGGGCCCCGGTTGATCCCTGGGTAGGGAACTAGATCCCAGGTGCCACAACTGAAGATCCCGCTTGCCGCAACTAAGACCCAGTACAGCCAAATAAATAAATAAATAAATAAAAATAGCCTTAATAAGATTTCTCAGGGAATATAATTCCTCTAAACTGAGGCTGACTGGATTAAAAAGCAGTCTACCTAAATGGTGTACAAGGAAAGGTTGGTGTCCATCATGAGACAGAGCAATATGAGGAGCTTGAGGTACCCACACAGCTATACAGGTACAAGAAGATAGCTAAAGAGGAACAGCAAACAGGCTGATAAAGTTTCTCTACTGAAAACCTTTCATTTTCTTCTCTCCTCTCTGGTGATCTGTTCTCTTGCCTCTCCTTCCCTAGGGCCCTCCCCAATTTTTTTTTTTTTAAATCAGAACCTAATAATTTCTTCACCTACTAGCCTCTTTTTCCCCACTTGAGTTTAGGTTCATGGCCTCCCCTCTTTCAGACCCTAAGATGCACATTTCACTTTCCAATCCATTTAATGATTATTTTCAGCAAAGGGCTATCCCTGTGCTATTACATATGTGCCAGATACCATGTAGAAATATATATGTTATCTCATTTAATCTCTTAATTCCAGTGGAGAACTAGCTTCATTTTACAGATAAAGAAATTGAGGCTTGGGAGATTAGCTAACATGTCCAAAGATAACTAGTTTATCACTGAATTGGGATTCAGACTCAGATCTTTCTGACCAAAAAGACCATGTTCTTCCTACCTTCCTTAAAATGTCACATTCTGTATTGGCACAATATTGTTTGACCTCTTGATTCCATTATGTCTAGTGTTAATATCTCCTAGCAGATTTCAATACCAGGATGAGTATCTTGAGGACACTCACATAAGATTTTTTAAATTGCTTTTAGATAATCCAGACATGGATAATTAATTATATGGTTTGTTTTTTGTTTTGCCATTTGTAATTATTCTAATTTTGCAGGGCTGTCTAGATTTACTAGTTGATTCTAGCAAATATTTATTTTCAAGTAACTAGATTTTGAGCTCCACTATTAAGTTTTCTGTTTCTTAAACTTTGTTTACCATCTAGCAACATCTTCATACATTCTTTGCAGGTAGTTGCATTATGATTTATTAAATCCTTTATAAGATTATATACTACTTTGCATATAGTTAATGCCATTTTGTTAAGCAGGCAGATTTTGCAACTACTAAAAAAATTTCAAGTTTAAAGAGAAACCTCTTTCAATACCTTCAGAGAAACAACTTAATAGTATGCAGTGAGACCTGAGCACTCAAAATGTTGAATGTCTGTTACTCAATGTATGTTTACTATAAAAAGAAATTATACCACAAAACTTAATAATTGTTTCATTAGAAATGTACATGCTAATCACTTTTCTTCCCAGATGTTAACATGTATTAATTTTTAAAAAGTAACTCATACATGGTTCAGGATACATACTACATTTAGTTTTCCCTTTAACTCAATCTCCACTATTAAGACAACCTATAATATTCCTTTACACGTACAATACTATGTTCATTTTGGCTAGCAATTACCATATTTAATTCATTTAAAAATTCATTATTTGGGGACTTGCCTGGTGGTGCAGTGGTTAAGAATCTGCCTGCCAATGCAGGAGACATGGGTTCAATCCCTGGTCCGGGAAGATCCCACATGCCGTGGAGCAACTAAGCCCGTGTGCCACAACTACTGAAGCCCTTGCACCTAGAGCCTGTGCTCCACAAGAGAAGCCACGAGAAGCCCGCGCACCGCAACAAAGAATTGCCCCTACTCACCACAACTATAGAAAGCCCATGCTCAGCAACAAAGACCCAACACGGCCAAAAAATAAATTAATTTTTTAAAAATTCATTATTTTTAGTGGGTAAACAATAGATAGGCATAAATAATGTAATACGTGGAGTCTGGATAGAGAGCTACATAGTATTAATCTTGTGTGTGCTCAATAGTATCTTGAGTTCGAAAAGTTTTAAAAAGTAAAACTGACAGCAGTTTAAGAAAATTTTAAATTATTTATGAATGAAATATTTATCCTCAAAGTACTGAGTGAAATTTAATAAAATAACATGGATCAGTTTTTCAGCTTGTTTTAAAGGACTGATTTGGGGACTTCCCTGGCAGTCCAGTGGTTAAGAATCCATGCTTCCACTGCAGGGGGCATGGGTTCGATCCCTGGTTGGGGAACTAAGATCCCACATGCCTTACGGTGTGGCCAAGAAATAAAAATAAAAGATGAACTGGTGGAGTAAAATATTTTCCAGCATAAATCCCAAAGTTAAGTAACATATTGTGGCAACCATATTTACACAGAAATAGAGTACATTTCAGATTTAAAACTAGTGCTCACTAATGGCTTACTCAGGTCTTAATAAATAGCAGGTATGGATATTTAGGAAGGGATAAAATTCCTGGACAAATTTCACTGAACATGAGAATGGTTTCAAATACAACAGATAAAGAAGAACTAGGTTTTTTTAAAAAATTATTTGAATTAAAAGGTCACTGGTTAAAAAAAAAAAAAAAAAGGGTCACTGGTGACTTTCCCCTAATTGAGGAATAGTGTGATTGAAACCAAGGAGTTAGGAGAAAGCTGAAAGCACTTTAAAGCACTTGACTACAAAAGGACAAAAAAAAAAGGTAGCAGGAAAAAAGGAGAAGTAGCATGACACTATCTCTTAAGAACACACATGAAGCAAAGACAGCCACTAGAGAAGGGGAAAATGAAGATAACGGAATAGCAGGACCATTAAGCATAAAGTCTTAAGAAGGCAGGAAGGGATTCACAGATTCAGCATCTGCTCACCATGTGCCAGGCAGACTCTGTGTGCACCAAGATAACTAAACCGTAGTTTGGGTCCTCAAATAACTCAATCTAGTGCCTAGTACCTAGAGGAAACAAACTAAGCAACAGTCATTGTCACAGTAGGGTAAAACACTAACTTTAAGAACGCTTCTTACTACTGCTATTCTTTTTTTCAGTTTTTAAGTAATCTGAGTTCATGTGGCATCTTATACCACTTACAGCATTTACCACTTCCTGCCTCGTATGCCTTATTTTGCTCTAACTTGTAAGCTCACTGGTGGTAAGCACCTACACACGAGTTGGGCCCTATGGAGTGAAAGTGAATAGGATAAGGCCACAGACGTTCAATCTTTGGAGAAATCAAAAATGCTAACAAGTAATTCAATAAATGCCATAAAGAGAGATGAGCAGGTGGTATTATATACATTACTGTGGATAGTAAAGAGAATTGGCAATCTAAAGAATTACCTGGAACACAAAAATATGTTCACTTCATTCGCCCTAATGGGAAAAGTTTAAATGTTGCATTTTTCCTCTCACTCACATTCCTCATAATCCTTTCACTGAAATTGCTTTCTGTAAGGTCACCATGACCTAACTGCTCAACAAATGGTCTTTTAGAAGTTCCTCGGTATTTGACGGTATTAACACATCCTCACTTCTCCATTCCTAGACACCCTCTTAGTTTTATTTTACATCTTCAACTACTTCTCTCTTTCATAGGCTCTTTTTCCTCCTGTCCCCTAACTGAGGGTTTCTCCATAGCCCTATTCTGACTTTATGCTTCTCCTTTTTGCAATCTCATCTATTTCCACAAATTTTTTTCCTTCTTCTTTTTTGGATTTCGGCTGCACCACATGGCATGTGGGATCTTACAAACGTTGAGTCAAAAATTATCCTCACTCCAGTTATATTAAAACTTCTGTTGGCTGCACTGCCTTATCAGCACTTTCCATTCAAGGCTACTGTCTCCCCAGTCAGTTCATTTGTAACTGCGGTGTGAGCGAAAATGGATGTCCCACTTGTGATTTGCAGGAAAGAGCAGTGTGCAGTGATTTGTTTTTTGTGGTCTGAAGGTGTGCACATTCGCATATTTCTACGCATACTGTCAACACTCTGCGAAAACTTCGTTTTGAGGTGTTAAATCATCCTCCCTATAGTCCTGATCTTGCTCCATCGGACTTTCACCTGTTTGGTGAAGAAGTGGAGACAGCAATGCATTTGTGGCTTGCAGCTCAGCCTAAAACATTTTTTAATGAGGGAATATGAAAGCTTGTTGACAGATGGACACAGTGTATTGAAAAGCAAGGAGATTATGTTGAAAAATGATGTATTTGTCTTTTCTAAAAGTTAAAATAAATTCTACAGCCAGAGTGAGGATAATTTTTGACTCACCCTCACAGTTCCCCAACCAGAGATCGAACCTGTGCCCCCTGCAAGTGGAAGCGCAGAGGCTTAACCACTGGACTGACAGGGAAGTCTCTCCACAGTTTTAACCCTCACTTCCATGACTTTCACATTTCCTACTTTGGTTCAGGAACCTTCTCCTCCACGTTCCGATCCACAGAGATGTACCCCTGGAACTTCAAACTCAATATTGAAAAAGAATATCATATTTTTCTTTCCAAATCTACTGATCCTCCTGCCTTCCCAAGCTCTATTAACAAATCCACCAATTTGCCCAGTTATTCAGAATTTGGAAGTAATCTGAATTCCCTCCCTTGTTTATCCAATCCTTGTTCAAGTCTTATATTTTGTCCTCCCTGCTATCATGATATTAGACCTCAATACCTAGAAAATCACAATAGTTTCCCATTCTTGTCAAACTAAGCCCCATCTCAGGCCATTATAATGCATTATTCACCCTTCAAATGAATACCAATTATGTCATATATGGGCTAGGTGCTAACAAAACAATGGTGAAGATATCATTTGTAGTTTTCCTACCATTAATTGGCTATCCCCTGACCTCTCAGAGCTTACCCTCAAGCAGGGGAGACCCAATGATGGTAGAACAACTTTGAAGGCAGTAGTGCTCCAGAAGGAAGTTACAGAATGTTGGAAGGTATGAAGAGCACTAGAAACTGCAGAGTTGAAACCAAGATCTAAAGACCGAAGGGGTGAGTGGCAGTGTATGAAGTCAAGGAGGTAATAAGGGAGAGAGCAGGTGAAGAGTGCTTAATATGTTGAGAATGACCATAGAATTTATTTTTCAAACTGGGATACTTTTTTTCTAGGACACATGCTAAACCAGATAGGACACCAGACAAGAAATGCCCACTTAGATATGTAAAAGGAAAATTAAGAAACCTGTACCTCATCCTAATGACAATGATATTACAAGGAAGTTGGTTAAGCACAATCAGGTTTGACAGGATCACACCTCCACTTTACAAAGATCACTCCCTCTGAAGGGTGGAGAATGGACTACAAGATGCAAAAGTGGAGTTAGGAAGACAACCTAGGAGGCTGGTACAGTAGTCTAGGAAAAAAAGTAACGAGAGCTTGCATCACAAGTTGGAAGGGATAAAAAAGGATTGGATGAATGCAAGAAATACTTAGAAGAAATAAACAACAAGACTTTGTTATCGACCATATTTGGGGAATGAGGAGAAAAGAATTAAGGAGGATTCCCATATGCTGGCTTGTGAGTTCATGATGCCACAAACTGAGACAGAAAACACACGAGAAGCAGGTTTAAGAGGAAGATAGAGTTCATGGTGGGACCTGTTTACGGTGCTAGGTCCCAACAGGACTTCTGTATCAACACAGCTGATGGGTCTGAAGATGGGAGGACTACACATTTCTACTAGTTATCTATTTTTGGATAATAAATTACCCCCAATTTAGTGGCTTAAAAAAACATTTAGTATCCCACAGTTTTTGTGTGTGGGTCAGAAATCTGGAAGCAGCATAGCTAGATGGTTCTGGCTCAGGATCTCTCAAACGTCTGCAGGATCGACTGGAGGAGGAACCACTTCCAAGCTCACTTGCTGGCAGGTTGCCTGAGCAGTCTTAGAACATGGTTGCTGGCTTCACCCAGAGCAAGTAATCTGAACAAAGGAAAAAGGGAGGGAGAGGTGGAGGGAAAGATGGCAAGGAAGTTAAGGTTGAAACTATAGTCTTTTTACAACCTAATCTCCAAAGTGACATCCCATCACTTCTGCTCTGTTCTATTTGCTAGAAGCAAGTCACTAAGTCCAGCCCATACCCAAGGGGAGAGGAATGAAACTCCATCACTTAAGTTTTAAAGAATTTGTGGGCTTATGACATTTTTTTTAACCACTACAATACCACGGCAAGATTAACCTTCCTATAGCATAGTTCATCACTAACTACCTCCTCTTCTTCCCTAACACCAGTTCAAAAACCTGTATCTATATGATTTCTCCAAAATATAAAACTTCAGCTTGATAATAAATTCCTTAACCTCGCCACTCTAGCCGCATCTCCCATTTCTCCCCTCTGCACTTCCCTACTCCAACCACTTACTGCTTCCAAACACCACCATCCTCTTTCACCTGAACACATGCTGTTCCCCTGGCTTGGAAGTCTGGTTCTCGAACTTGAATTCAGGTGACCCAACATCTGAAAGCCCTCATGCTCTTTTCAGATTACTAGGAAACACAGATACATGAAGTCTAACGTAACAATTCATAATATCGTGCTAAAACAAATTCCATCTTATACTAGATTATTCTACAACAGACAAGTGGGAGTAGGTGCCAAAGGTTTAGAACATTTCTCCTACAAGTTTTTGGTTAAAGACAAAGCCAGATATAACCCTGTAAATCAACTATACTCCAATAAAAATAAAAAAATAAAAAAGACAAAGCCAGTTATTAGAGATCAGCAGCGAAACACTCCTTCCTCCAGCTTTGGCAATATGGAAGGAGCATTTCTTTGAAAGCAACTGAAAGCGAGAGCATCCTACTCCCATTCTTTTATCTCTCAAAAGTTTCCACAGCTAGCTGCGAAAAGAATCATCCTAAATATCCATCAAAAAGCTCCGAAATCACTCTTGTTTATCTACATGGCGAAAGACCATACGGCTGTTAAAAAAGAGGCAGAGCCTTAAAGACTGACTTGGACAACCTCCAAAATATATTAAGAGGAAAGGGCAACCTACAGAACAATGGGTATACAGGATACTACTTGTGTTTTAAAAAAAAAAAAGGAACTTCCCTGGTGGCGCAGTGGTTAAGAACCCACCTGCCAACGCAGGGGATGCGGGTTGAGCCCTGGTCTGGGAAGAGTCCCACATGCCCTGGAGCAACTAAGCCTGTGTGCCCCAACTACTGAGCCCGCGCTCTAGAGCCCGACCCTGAGCCCCACAACTACTGAACCCATGTGCTGCAACTACTGAAGCCCCTGCGTCTAGAGCCAGTGCTCCACAAGCAAGAGTAGCCCCTGCTCGCTACAACTAGAGAAAGCCAGCGCCCAGCAAAAAAAGACCCAACGCAGCCAATAAATAAACTAATTAATTTTTAAAAAAAGAAAAGAAAATTGAAACCCAGCCATCCTTAAAAAAAAAAAAGTATAAGTATTGCCTAAACATGCCTAGAACATCCCTAGAAAATTCCAGGAGAAACAGGTAACAGTGGTCACCTCTGGGGCCGCGGGGAGGGAGGGAGGCTTTCTCCCGTTCTGCAGCCTGCACCTTCACAGGTAGCTCCTAGCTCCCGCCTCTGCGAGCCCCGACGCTCAGGAAACTGGCTCCGGCTCATCTTTCGGGCCCCACACCGCTTAAGGACGCGCCTGGTGTTTCCCGGGCACGAGTCCACGGAATTGCCACCAGCCAGCGGGGAGGGGCCCGCCACCATCGCGGTGGACGGGGCTGTGGCTGGCTTCGCAGAAGGTCATCCGGCAGGTGGGTGATGGGGCCGGACTCCCCGAGCTTCCCACACCGCAAGCCTAAAGTCGGGGCGGGACGGGGTGGGGGTGGGGGGGGGGTCCACTGACAGCGGGTGGTCCCACCGGGTGGTCGGACAGGCCTCCTCTCCCGCCTCCGGGCGCTCGCTCGATTTCTTCCGTGGAAGAGTGAGAGCGAGGTGTCGCCAGGCTGCCCCACGCGCCTCAAGGACACCCTGAGCAGAACAGCGGGAGAGGAAAGCCCTCCGAGAAGAGACGCACACCGGCCGGCGGAGAGACTACCTACCTTAGTCTGCTCGCTCCCGCCAAACCCTGACGCAGCGACGCCCAGGAACTCGACCCCGCGCTCCCGGAAGTGACGAGAGGCCCCGTCCCCGCCCCCCGGCTTCCGGCTCCGGGACTAGGTTTGCGCATGCGCACGGGGAACCAGGGGGCTGGGATCAGCACGCACGTCTCCACGAGGTGAAGGAGAGATGGAGGCCTCGGTTTCTACCCCACCGTCAGCTTCAACCGCAACTTCAGCTTCAGCGACCCCGGCCGACCTGGAGCAGCTAGACGAAGCGCAGGTGAGTGGCCCCTAGGGAGGGGTGTTCGGAAGCGTGGCCGTGTGAGCGCTGGTGCGGCCTGCGGGCTCCGCGCAGGTGTGGACGCCTCCGGAGCTTTGGGAGGGTCGCTCGGTCGCGGTGCCCTCGGCTCGCCCGCTGCTTTGTACGCGCGGGTAGGCGCCCGCCTCCCTTCTCCGGCCCTGCGGCCTGGCTGTTTTGAGTTGGATTTTTTTCTTTTTTTTTTTTTTTTGTCCGCTCCGCGCGGCTTGCGCGTTTCTAGTTCCCCGACCAGGGATCGAACCCTATCCCCTGCAGTGGAAGCGCGAAGTCCTAACCATTGGACCGCCAGGGAAGTCCCTTATCCTGAGTTGAATTGCAGGTATAACTTGGGGCCCTGGGGTGAGGTCCACCTGGCTGTGCTTCTCTGCCTTTGACTTTGGCCAAGTCGCTTGCTTTTTGCAAGCCTCAGTGACTTGGTATTTAAAACGGGCTCTGAGAGGAGGTGATGCACCTAAAGCGCGGTAGTCAGGGGGCCTGGCACACAGTAAGCGCTCAGGAACTGCTAGATGCAGGTGTATTGCGCTTTTATTGGAATTACTGCCTTCATCATCCAGGGCGGGGGAAGCATATTCCCATCTGTCTCAACGTCTTACATAGAAGAGGCTCTTTTCTGTAGAGGATGCTATTAGCGGATACTTAGGTGGTTACATTCCTCTGATTACAAATTGCAGGATCCTAATGGACCCGGTTGTGGAGATTACTTGCTAAAATAGAAACTGAACAGGGGCAAATGATGGGGTAGGGGCAACTGCTACATGCGATTGAGATTTAATTTATTTGTGTATCTCCACTTTGCAGGTTAAAAAGGCGGTAGAAGCTCTGTTGGCACATTCCAAATCCAGGAAAAACGCGAATGGATTGCTTTTGAATGAGAATGAAAATTTCTTTTTAATGGTGGTATTATGGAAAATTCCAAGTAAAGAACTGAGGGTCAGATTGTAAGTTCTGATTTTCTACCTTTACTGTTTTTATGTGCTTGGTCACTTTGTGGAACTTTAACAGTCGACGGCGTAGTTTCTGGTGGAAACTTTGCAAACTCAAAATACCTGAGTTGAAATAAATTGTGCCCCCCAAAAACCACAGGTCTTCAGATGTGCTTAAATTCTCTAGAATTTAAGATGTGCGTAAGTTTTCTAGAAATTTCACCAGTTTTCTGGATGTTTGGTGGACGGTTTGACCTAAGCTGTTCACTTGAAACTGAAAACCTGGTTTTGAGAGGACAAAAGTTAGAATAAATGAAACAGCTTTTGTATTTTCATAGATTTTGTTATCGTTCCATGTCAAGCTAGTTCGAAGCTAAAATTCCTGAGGCCCTGACCTCACTCCTTTATATAGAGACTATTAAAAACTTGGCGGTGAATTCCTAACAGAAAAGGAACCCATGGTCATTACACGTTCTTATTGGTAGGACTCTTAGGTGAGAGATGCTCTCTCAGCAGAGTTGCCAGACTTAGCAAATAAAAATACAAGCAATTTTTTAGTGTAAGTATGTCCCATGTAATATTGGGACATAATTATACTTCAAAAATGATTCAGTTTTGATTTTAATTATGATTTAATTTGGTTTATCTTTCATAAAGTATCACCTTTTGAATTCTGTGTATCACACATTCCATCAGATAACTTTCTACCACATAACTGAAGTCGTATAGACTCATGTATATTTTTGCCTTTAGTGTCTCAAAAGAACTTTATAAACTGTTGCCATATTAATTAAACCCCCTGAATATTTGGGGGAAAAAAAGATTCAGATTTGACTGGGTGTCCTGTATTCTGTCTAGTAACCCTGCCTCTCTGTGGAGTCCCTCGTTTCCTGGATGTTAAAAAGCCAGCTTTGCTATAGAAAACAGCATGGGGCAGAGCTGCTTTTTCTTTCCCGCATAAAGGTGGGGGCTAGGGGTTAAAAATGATTACCAATTGGAAAGACCCTTTTGACCCTCAGACTCTCTCTTAACCCATCTTCACAAACTGCCCCAGCCAGATGGCCTGAGTTGTTGCTTTCTGTATTCGGGGGTGTTCTTTATTCCACACCTCTGCCCAGGCAGTTTTTTGCTTCTGGAAAGCCCTTAGCTTCTCCAGGGTATTTTCCCAGCTGCTCGCCTTGTGGTGATTTCTGCCACGCGCCATCTTGTTTGCCAAGTCCTGCTACTTTGGATTGCTCTCTTCTTAAACTGAGGGAATGTTTCCTCAGAACATGTAGGCCTAGGAAGTGAGCTAAACCTTTTTTCCCTTTTTGAGACTCAACGTAATGCATGTTTGCTGGTCCCTGTAGGTTTGCCTGTTTGCTGTTTCAGTTGTGTTTCTGGAGCCCAGGGCTTTCTGCAGGGTAGAGTTCTGAATCAGAACTGTCCTGATGAAGCTAGGTTGTTCTAGCACATCATAGTACCTGTGCATATATAACGACGTGTAAAATAATAATAATTAAACGTGCACTATTTTGAGCATCTGATTATATTTTAACTCTAATTGTATCCCAAATATTAAGTGACATTTTGGCCTGCAGGTATTTCTGGTGATTTAGTATTTGAATATTAAATCTCCTCTGTACCACTGAAAACCAGATGTATTTTAAAATGTTCTCAGTAGCATATTTGCTTAAAAAGTGTGAATGAAGTTTATGGAAATGACAGTGAATTTATTGTGTAGTCTGTGGAATATAAACATATGTATTATCAGTTATAATGCTTTATTCTGTGGTTCGTTCTCATGTATTTTGCAGGTCCTTGCCTCATGGTATTCGATCAGATTTAGCAGATATCTGTTTATTTACCAAAGATGAACCCAATTTAACTCCTGAACAGACAGAACGTTTTTATAAGAAGCTTTTGAACAAGCATGGGATTAAAACTATTTCTCAGGTAATGAATGGCTGTAACTGACTGATGCTGAGCTGCCCGTCATGGTAGCAGCTCACGTGGCATTAAGCACTTGTTAGGTGGCTAGTCAGAATTAAGATGTCTTGTAACACAAATACTGGATTTTAAGGATTTAACATGGAAAAAGAATACAAAATATCTTAATTTCTGTAAACTATATATTAAACATCGTATTTTAGATCTGTTGTGTTCAGTAAAATCTATTCTGGGGGGGGGAACATCTCAGGTAGGGAGCAGGTTAATATTTTCAAGACGAAAGACTGGATTCAATTGAAATGACAAATAATACATTCCTAAATTACCTGGTACGTGTTTCTCTCCTAGGAATTTAATTTTTAACTTAGTTTTCACTTTTTAATTTAATTCTCATTGGCTTTAGATAGGGCATATTCCCTCTTCCCTGTGATGGGTGAGCTGTTGAGGTTTGTTGACCTAAAAGCTCAACACATGCATCAGTAACGTTCATATCTTGAAGCTCCTCTCCTTCCAGAGCATCCTGGGTTTGCCTCCGACTTGGCACTTCTCACCCTTTTTGTAGTCATTGGTACATTTTTTTAAGCTGAGGGTCCTGACTCATTTGTCCCTGTGTCTCCAGCATTTAACGTAGTGCCTGTGTTGTTCTAGATACTCAAACATGTTCACTAAACTGTGACTCTATTTTAAAATTCAAATACAAATTGCCCCAGTATAGTTGGCCTACAGTATTGTTATTTCAGGTGTACAGCATAGTGACTCAGGGTTTTCTGTTTGTGTATTTTGCAGATTATATTCCATTATAGGTTATTACAAGATGTTGGGTATAGTTTCCTGTGCTATACAATAAATCCATGTTCCTTCCCTCTTTTATGTATAGTAGTATGTATCTGTTGATCCCAAACTCCTAGTTTGTCCCTCCATCCTCCCTCTCCCCTTTGGTAACCATAAGTTTGTTTTCTATGTCTGTAAGTCTGTTTCTGTTTTGTGTATAGATTTTATTTTTACATTTTTTAGATTATTCCCCTCAGAACTTTAAAAAAGGAATATAAAGCCTATGAAGCCAAGCTTCGCCTCTTGGGTAGTTTTGACTTCTTCATTACGGACGCCAGGATCAGGCGGCTCTTACCCTCACACCTAGGGAGACATTTCTACAACAGAAAAAAGTAAGTTTCTCAGCAATGACCGGAATTTAGTAGCTGAAATTTACACGTGTGTATGTGCTGCTCTAAATGCCTTTGTGTTGTTCTAGAGTTCCAGTACCTGTAAACCTTCAGGCCAAGAATTTATCCAGAGAAATCAGTGACTGTGTAGGAGGAACTGTCTTGAACATCTCTAAAAGTGGTTCTTGCAGGTAGGTTAAAGGCATTAAGGTGTGCCTCTGTTGTTTAATTTTATATGTAATACTGATTTTATAAACTTTTTAAAATAATATAGTGTTAAGGAAGCCAGATTCTTCTGTTAAAACTAAAATTCTTTAGAAGTATTCAGTTCTCTAGAACTTTCCACAGTGGTGGAGCTAGTCCACAGCTGTGCACTCACACAGGAGAGTGAGCCACAGGGGGCTGCTGAGCATGTGAAACGTAGCTGCTGCAGCTGAGAACCTGAATTTCTAACTTTACTCGATTTTCACTAATTTAAATTGAAGAAGGCACATCTGCTGATTTGTACTGTATTGAATGGGTGCCCTTTTTTTTTTTTTGGCCGCGTCACGCAGCGTGTAGGATCTTAGTTCCCCAACCAGGGGTGGAACCCGCGCCCTCTGAACCGGGAGTGCAGAGCTGTAACCACTGAAGTGCCAGGGACGTCCCTGGACAGGGCACCTTTAGATGTTCAGGAAAACAGGAGAGTAAGACTGATGCATAGGCAACACTGGGAGTTCTGGGCTTTTGTGTCAGCCAGCATCGTTTACCCTTTAAAGGTCTACTCAGCCTTGCTGTAACTTCTAAAATGAATTCCCTGTCCCCCCTGTTTCACCAGCCCGTCACATGTGTTTATGTTGCTGCACTGATCTTCTCTTACCCGGAACTCTGAGCCGGGTGGAATCCCCCTCCCAGCCCTAGGTACTGGCGAAGACCTTTTAGGGCAGTGATTGCATCCCAGCTTTCAGGAGGACAGAACAGCCTCAGCCTTTATTTATTAGGCTGAGAAGCAGGTTAAATTTTGAGTGCCTGAGGGGAGGGCTGAGTTTGAGTTTGTGGGAAGGAAGGGAGTTTTAAACATACTCAAAATCTTTTCATAAAATCCTTCATCTGCTGACTGGGCATCTGTGGTGTGGGGATGGGCAGCTGCCAGTAGGGCGGGGTGTAGGGTGCACTCCTTCCTTCCAGAGATACCCCGCGAGCCTGTGTGTATCACAAAACAGGACCACCAGGCTGTCTTGGCTCTCTCACCAGGGAGGCCAGCCCTCAGTAGTGTCTCCAGGTAGGGTTGGGGTATGGCTGGGCGAGACGGGTGGACTCTGTTGTTGCCTTCTGCCTGCAGGTGAAAACCCCCTTGTTGGGTGAGTTAAGCAGCTGAGAAGAGTTGATGGTCAGGCCTGGATCCCCCACTTTTTGATTATAGGCTGATGTCAAGGGAAGCAGTTAGCTTGAAGGTCAGAGGCCTGGTTCAGGGTGTCCTTGCTGGTCAGTGACCGTGGGCTCACAGAGTGGGCAGAGCCCCGTCTTTGGCTGGAGGGAAGTGGGAGCACCAGCCCGTCTCACCTTCATTCTGCACTTAGCCTGCCAACAGGCACCCTGCCTTTCAGCTCCCCTGGTAGGGGGAGTGGGGGCTGCTAGGACCCGCGGAGCCAGTGGCCAAGCAGCAGCCCTTCTGGGCTTGCGGCTGCCCTCTGCTTCAGCCGAGGAGATGGTTTTGCTCTCAGCCAGAAGACACTATTACACGAGCCACTTGTTTGTTTTAGAGGTGGCCGCTGTGTCGGGGCAATGGAGCTATGAAGATAGCGAGCAGTCCTGGGGGTGGTCCTTTTTAGAACAGCCGCAGCTGGAGGTCGTTGCCTTCAGAAAAGCTTGGCTGACTCAGTGACCTGTGTTTTCTAGAGGGAAGGTAGAGCTGCCTTTGGCTCTTCCCACTGACCGTCCCAGCCTCACATGGTTAGGCGCCAGCTCCTCAGTCACCTCTTGATGTTAGGGCATATTCAGGCTGAGGGCGTTTCTAGAACATGAAGGATGAACATTTTCCTTTGAAATAAATTGAGAACTTAAAGATTTTAATGTTTCTACCTTAAGAAAAGTTTTTAAGATTGTGTATTTGTGTTTCTCACATACCTGCCTGTGCTTTATTTTGAACAAGTTCCGTTTTCAGACCTGTGTGTCTAATGCATTATTAAATTTCAGCACCATCCGCATCGGCCACACGGGGATGCAGGTTCCGCACATAGTCGAAAACGTTGTTGCCGTTACAAAAAGGCTTTCACAGAAGCTGCCGGAGGTATGGGCTCACAGGTGCTTCAGCTGCGTGGTCGTTTGTTTGTTTTTATTTTATTTATTCATTTTTGGCTGCTTTGGGTCTTTGTTTTTGCATGCGGGCTTTCTATAGTTGCAGCGAGTGGGGGCTACTCTTCATTGCAGTGTGAGGGCTTCTTATGGTGGCTTTTCTTATTGTGGAGCATGGGCTCTAGGCACTTGGGCTTCAGTAGTTGCAGTAAGTGGGCTCAGTAGTTGTTGTCCACTGGCTTATTTGCTGCGAGGCATGTGGGATCTTCCCAGACCAGGGATCAAACTCCTGTGCCCTGCATTGGCAGGCGGATTCTTAACCACTGCGTCACCAGGGAAGTCCCAACTGGTCATTCGTTTAAAAGAAGCAAAACACATACAGATGATGTTATTCTTCTCTCTGTTGCAGAAATGGCAAAGCGTGAAGCTGTTGTATGTGAAGACTGAGAGATCGGTTTCCCTGCCTGTCTTTTCTTCATTTGTCAGCAATCAGGGTGAAGCCAGGGGACTACGCACACAAAGTCAGAAGAAAAAAGTTAGTAGAAGTTCAGATCTCAGGCTGGCTTAATCCAGGCTGTAACCACAGCCCAATAAGGGAGAACAAAGGCTTAGAAGGGGCCTGTGCAGTGGAAGAGGAGCTGAGAGGGAGAAGAAAACCGAAATCTTGTCTATTGAACACTTGGTTATTTATGGGCGAAACTGAGGATTGTGTGAGGCTGACATACCTCTTGGTTTTGGTTTGTAGGTTTTCAGTGCTGCTGGTACTATTGCAAAAAGCCATATGAGAGAATACGACTTTATTCTGTTGGTTGGATCAGTCTCCTGGTTTATTTGGTCTTCCTCCAGCCATGTTCATCCATGTATCCAATGAGTTTTAGGCTCGGTCTTTTAATTTTTTGTCTCTGCAAGTTCTGTGTTTTGTTCTTTTTCAGATTATTACCTTTTTTGGTCTCCTGTTATCTATAAATAGTCTTCCACTTTGTCCTGATTCTTGGAACCCGTTAAGCATTGTTGCTTTATTGTCTGATAATTCAAACTGTAAGCGTCTTCGTGATGCAGCTGATTATCTCCACATGCTGGTTCCTGTGTACTTGGTTATCGTGGACTGTGATGGTCATTCCATTTAGAAAATTATTTGTAGAACTAATTTGAGGGTTGGGATGAAGATCTTTCCCCAGAGGATTTAGACTTAAGGCAGCAAGGCACCTTGGGGCACTCTCAGCCCAGAACCACCTGGAAGCACGTTCAAGGCTTGAGGTTCCCTGAATGACTCAAACCACCCACGGTGATAAACCTGCACGGCTTTGCCTCCAGTTCATCTCTACCCTGAGGGTCCAGCTCATTGGGGTCCCAGCTTATTGTAACGGGGTTTTTTTTTTTTTTAGAATCCCTGCCTGGTATAGACGCTGGGATTTGATTTCTCTCCACTTCACACCCCCGCCCTCCCATCCCCAGTCTTAAGGGCTGTTAAAAGTTAGAGATCAGCAAATACTCTCAGAGCAAACATTTCTTGGCAGTGTAATCAGTTCATCAGTGCTTTTATGAAAAAAATTGTTAATGTTACCCCACTTTTTATTTTTAATAAGTTTATGTATTTTTTGGCTGCGTTGGGTCATCGTTTCTGTGCGAGGGCTTTCTCTAGTTGCAGTGAGCAGGGGTGGGGGGCGGGGGGGTACTCGTCCGTTGCAGTGCTCGGGCTTCTCATTGTGGTGGCTTCTCTTGTGGAGCACAGGCTCTAGGCATGTGGGCTTCAGTAGTTGTGGCATGTGAGTTTCAGTAGTTGTGGCTCACGGGCTCTAGAGCGCAGGCTCAGTAGTTGTGGCACATGAGCTTAGTTGCTCCGTGGCATGTGGGATCTTCATGGACCAGGGATTGAACCCGTGGCCCTTGCATTGGCAGGCAGATTCCCAACCACTGGGCCACCAGGGAAGTCCTTTACTTGTTTTCATAATCCAAAATAACATAAACTGCTGTTGTTGAAAATAGGAAGTCTGAATTTTTTTGCCGTTTGTCAGATTCATTTGAGGGCTTTGTGACAGTGTTGGAATTGCTGGTTAAAATGGTATTTTGACTCAGTTACAAATGTTATTTAACAGTACTCTGTGGTAAGGATAATGGACCTCTAGCTAAGTAAACTTGCTACTGCTTTAACTCTCAACCACAAACTAAGGCAGGAAAAAAATGTCAGGGTTTTTGGTTTTTGTAAGAGCTTCGTGGAGATGCACAGTCACCCATCTCTACACGGGGGGATTAGTTCCAGGATCCCTGTCATGGATGCTGAAATTTGTGGATGCTGAAGTCCCTATATAAGGTGGCATAGTATTTGCACATGAACTACACACATCCTCCTGCATCCTTTAAATCATCTTTAGATGGTTTATAACACCTACTACAGTGTGAGCACTATGTAAATAGTTGCCAGAGTGCAACAAATTTAAGTTTTGCTTTTTGGAACTTTCTGGAATTTTCTTTTTTCCCCTGAATATTTTTGATTCAAGTTTGGTTGAATTTGCAGATGTGTAACCTGTATATATGGAAGACCAACTAATTTACCTCACATACTGTACAATTCTGGATTGTTCATTACCTGTAAATGAGGTTGACGTCCACACAACTGGTGACTGCACACTTTAGGTACCCTGATTCTGAATATAATTTACCACATAAAATGCATCTTTGGCTGTGACTCTGAAATAGAGTGGAGTTGGGGTTTAGGTGCTGGTCACGGCCCTTTCAGGGAGCTTATGAGTGGCCTGACTGCACATGCTAAGTCTGTGGCGTTTATTTACCAACAAAAGATTCCCCCATTAAAATCATGCTTGGTTTTTTTTGGTAGGTAGCAAAGAAAAGCCAAAAGAAGAAAGAACATCTTAAAAGACAACAGGAGAAGAAAGGAAACAAGAAGCTTACGAAACAGGCTAGAAAGGCTGCACCAGCCCCGACGACAGATGCAGCAGCCCCCAAAACTGGTGGTGCTCCAGCCCAGGACCCTGGACCCCAGAATGAAACCAGCGGGGTGAGTGCCCCACCTAAAGTGCAAGACGAGCCTGAAGATGAGATCCCACTGCTGGTACCAGTGAAGGAAACGCCAGCTGCAGGACGCGTAGAGGTATTTTCATTAATATTTAATATCCATCAGGGACAGGTTCCAGGGCCCCCATGTGCCAGGCAGGCGCTTGGTGGGGGACAGGAAGTGCTGCGCAGCTGGGAGGCATCGTTTGTAGAAATCTGTTCTACCAGAGATTGTGAACTCAGGGATGAAAAATACTGGCGTAAACCCCGAGAACCCCTGACTGACTCTACCCCTCTTAAATATTGGAGTGATATGTCGTCAGCACAGCCTTTCATGTACCTTGGAATCAAGGGAGAATGGGCCGTATTAATAATTGTAAGAAACGTTGCCTGTGGTTTTGAAAAGCAGGTTTGGTTTCTAAAGGTGAGTCCTCAGTCACCACATAATTAGTTTTAGAAAACTTCCCAAGGGAGACTTGGGTGCTGGATCCAAGCCGTGAAAGCACTGAGTCCTGACCACTGGACTGCCAGGGAATTCCCATTTTGGTAATGTTTTTACTCATAGTATCCATCCAACTGTTGCGGGGGAGACCTCTTGAAAATAAGGGGAGAAATGGGTCCCTAAAAGCCTAGAGGGCTGCCCTCACCATGTGTGCATGAGACTCGAGGCTCCTCTGGGCACAGCCCTTTAGGGTTGACCCAGGGCCATTACTGTACTTTACCTATTACATATTTTTTCCTCACAGTAATCCTTAAAGTCAGAATTATAATTTTTCTCTACTAGAGAAAATATTCCTTTTACACTGTCCCCAAAATGCTACTAAATTTTTGAATATACTTGAAATTAATGTTGATAATCAGTATACTAACTGTGGGCAGTATAATTGTTTCTAGAAAAAGTAAGCTGTTTCCGTTATGATGGGACTGGCAGGTGATGGGTTGGAAAATAAAGAGTGGAAAGCATGCTGCATGGGTGATGCGTGTCAAGGGTTGTAGGCATGTTGGTGCCCTTTGAACTCATCTAGGAAAGTCACATCATTGTTCACTGTAGAAGCAGAAATGAGAAAATGTCATGAACCCTTGCAGTATTTTCTATAAAGTTATTCAAAATAGCATTGAGTGCGAGTTTATAGTGCTTAGGAAATACTAATGAGATAATTAGGGATAGGGCATAATATTGGGCTTATAAATACATACATACTCACGGGGAAATGGTAGTGATAATAGTTAAGACTGTGGTAGAGTTATTGAGGAGTTTTGTTTTTTGTATTTTTGATATTTTTCCAAATTTCCATCATCTGTTATTTTATATTAATCCAAAAACAGTTTCGTTGTGTTGGTTGTTTTGCCTGTGTGACCTCTTTCTGCATAGGACAAGAGCCCATTGCTGGAGTGTTGTCCTCAGATCTTCAGCCATATTCTGAGCTGCTTAAAAAATCCAGGATTTCTGGCCTGGAACACAGTCCCCTCAAAGAACCGCTCAGTCAGACATTGGGAAATGGGTTTTGCTAACAGGCACCCCAGTTGGGTTTCACACACACTGTTTGGGGACCCCCTGCCCTAATCCACATGCAGGGAATTTACAGCTGAAGGTGAAGAAGAGTCAGGATTAGACCACAGGTCTCCCCACCTGTTCCCAGTGCTTCCAGGAGTCCTTGGCGCCAGCTACAGAGAAAGATGGCTTTCCTCTGATCGGACCTGGGGGAGGCCAGAGTCCTTTCTGCAGTCGTTAATAATGGAGTACAGCTGCCTCTTGAAGATGTTGGCAAGGCAGAAGGAAAAGACCATTCCTCGTTCATCATGCTGCGGTGTGCCTCTTAGGGGTTCCCTAAATTTTAAGAACAGTAACTCTTGGAGTTAACATTGTCATTTGTCTCTCCCATGCCTCCCCCCCCCCTTCTACCCTCCAGACTTAACTCTTTTCTTTTTCTTAGATACAAAAAGGTGCCACAGGAAAGAAGTCTCCAAAAAAGAATCCTGGTCCCAACACACCTCATGGGAAGAAGAGAAAGGCCTCCCCAGCTTTGGAGACCCCATCAGCTGCAGCGCCCAAGACCCCAGGTAAAGGCCCAGGGAAGAAGGCAAGAATCAAAGAAGAGGTGGAGAAAGAAAGAACCTCTTCACTGGGGAAAAAAGACCCAAGACAGACTCCCAAAAAGCCAGAGGCCAAGTTCTTCACTACTGCTAGTAAATCTGCAAAGAAAGCTCCCCGTACCCCGAAACAGTGGCCCAAAAAACCCAAAGTACCCCAGTCAACCTAAAATCAGAGACTCAACCAGCAGGAAACTCATCAGAGCTATCTGAAGAGCTTGTAAAAATAGCTGGGTCCTGACCCTCCATTGCAACTGCTGAGTGAGGCCTAGACTTAAATGTTTTTTAAAACTTCCACAAGTAATTCTGATATGTGTTCAAGGGTATAAGAACCAGTAGTTTGAGTAAATCCATTTATTTCATCACTCTTCTGTGTATTTGCTAATATAATAGAGGAAAAATACCGTGCTTCTCTGTGGCTTTGTTTTTTATTATTAAAGTGTAACATTTGTTCCTCAATACTGTCGCTATTCCATACTTTCTTGATTTCCCCTGCTTTAAACCATTTGTTCACGTGGCAGCTCTATGACAGTAATTTGTGCAAACATTTCCAAAGCTCATCTGTGGGCCACTGATGGGCTCACTGCATGCAAATCAGCCATGGAACTTAGGACCAGTTCCAGTTTCTTGGCCTTCATGCTGAGCTGGTCCATCTTGGTGGGTCTTGGGAAAGGCCCTGGAATCAAAATTAAAGGAATTGATTCCAGGGCCCAGGTGGGGATCAGCCCAGGTTGCAGATCACTGAGTTAGCGTACATCTGCTGAGGCACCGGATCGAATCCTGCACGCTGGAGGCAAGAAGATATTTATCTTCCATAAGCCTTTCCATCTTTCCCCTGGTTACTCCTCATGCTACATAGATTTACCTACATGTGACAACGCTAGGGCAGGAAGCTTGGGAGAGTAGACTCTTAAACTCTGAGTCATTGATATATATATCCTGAGGCAGTAAATGACTTTGCAGGCACTCAGCCTTTCGCTGGATTTGAGCTGGGGTACACATCTCTAGTAGTAAGTGACGTAGTCACTGTAATACAGGAAAGGCTAAAGTGAGGCATGCTTTCAAAGATAATATGAGTAAAAGAATAAAAGCTTTAGATGGTTTTCCAGCAAGTCGAGGATTCGAGACAGCTTTTTAAATCATGAAAGCCTCTGAAATACAAAATACCTTGCCTTTAATTTCACAGTCCTTTCAAAGTGAGTATACTACATTTAATGTAGGGGTTTAGTGTAATTTACCATAGAAACTAGGTTCTGTGGGCAGGTGGTCAGACAGACTTATTTCACTTATTCAAAGATGTAAGCCAGCTGCTTTGCGTGGGGCAAACTCACCTACCTCGTCACATAATCTGTGCTCTCCGTGACAGTCTGCTGGGGAGAGCTGCGTGGTGTTTTAATCCCACCCTCTAGCCAGCTAGAGATTTTGCAACACCCAGTGGTTCTTTGGGCTGTAGCTTAGTCCCTGTTGAGTACGATGGAGATATTTACCTTCCTGTTCCATTGCGCATCTAGTTTCCCTCTAGTAAATTCTCATAGTTCTCTGTGTTGAAAAGAGCAGATTTATTTAAGTTTCTTGAGCAGGATGGTAGTTTGTGACAATGGAAGGCCACAGTTGAGTTAGAAATAATTCCAAATTGTATAGAAAACGTTCAGATCATGGTGCTAGATTTCCAAGGCTTAAGAAGGTTGAGGGGGCGCCTTACCTGGCGGCTAAAAGGGCTGTGAGCCGATAATGGCCTACGAGGGGCCAACAGGAGTCCTGGAAATCTATGCAGTGAATTACGTTCTTTTGTGGGTTAAGAGGTGGAGTATATGGCTTATGTTTCACTGGAAGTCAACACTGGATTTCTGGATTCGTCCTCCATGCTGTAGAGATTTAATGGGCAAAACCAGATCTGGTGGGAGAAACCAGCATTTTTGTTGTGAAGAAATATTTGAATCTTAATTTGTTTTTTAGGAACTGTAATAAGCATGGAAATTTTAATGTTTTAAATGCCTTGAATGTATTTAAGACTGTCCAAGTGTTCAATAAAGTCACATTGTATTTCATAGTCTGGAGAAATATTTAAATGTGAGTACGAAGAAATTGCTAAATCATATTGTTGTATCACCAGACCAAAAACACTTTATATTTACTTTCAGGTCATGGATGTTTAAGGGTTTAATTAGCAAGTCTTTTGACATTGAATTAACTATTTGAAGGTTCTGCACTACCTACATTTTTTTCTCTTAAATTTGCTATGTTTTCCTTGCCTATAGTTAGTCTGTTAATAGTCACAACACCAAGATTCCCAATTAGGACTTTATGGAGTATGAAAAGCCCTCATCAGTCCTTGGGTCTTTAAGGAGTTAATGCATGTGATGAAAGACCACAAATAAAATTTTGGTTATAGTGATGTCTGTATAATGATCCTGGAGACAGAAAATGGCAAATTCTTTAGGTGGTTATATTTAACCCCAGATTCTACATCTCACTGAACACTATCTTAAAAAGATGAACACTACATCTCACTTAACATTGTTTGTATAACTCAGGGCATTTTCTATACTTGAAGCTGCAGGAAGTAGGGCGTACCTGTGATTTTGACTCACCTAAAAAGGTGTGTTTTAGCTCTCCACAAGATGTTAGCTGATGTGACTCAATCAACTTTTCATTGTAGATTTCCCTCAAAATCTATTCCTCAACTGTACTCAACCTTGCAATGACACGGTCTCAAAAACTTTGTTGAACTCAGCTATTGAGCCACCAAGTTTTTATTTCATTCACTCAGACATCCAGTTACCCACATACCCTTTAACCATTAAGTTCCTACAAACTGCCAAGGTACCAGGCTTGGAAAACTAGTACACAGAACACAGCTCTGCCCTTCAAGAGATGCCCTGGTCTAGTTGGCATCCTCAGAATTTTGATACGGGGCACAGTTTGGCTGCAAGGAGGTGGGCCCAGGGCCTAGGGAACTTCTCTTGATACCTATCAACTGTTGTAAACTTAGAATGTATGTTTTTGGAAGGAAGTGCTAGTGGAGATCATGGGAAGGGACTAGAAAAAAGAACTAGACATACAGACCAATGGAATGGAATAGAGAATGCGGAAATAATCCCTTATGTTTATGCTCAACTGATTTTTGACAAGAGTGGCAAGACAATTCAGTGGGAAAAGACAGTCTTCAACTAATGGAAAATAAAATGGATCTTAGACCTAAATGTAAACACTTAAATGCTTAGAAGAAAAATCAGGAGTAAATCCTCCGGACCTTGGCTAAGGCAGTAGTTTCTTAGCTATGCTACCTAAGACGTAAGTGCTAAAAGAAAAATTGGACTTCATCCAAATTTAAAACTTTGGTGCTTCAAAGGACATCATCAAAAAAGTGAAAAGGCAACCTACAGAATGAAGGGACATACGTACTTGAGAAAGGATGTGTATTTAGAATATATTAATTTTTATAATTCAATAGTAAGACAATCCAATGTTTAAAATGAGCGAAGGATCAGAACGGACATTTGCCCAAAGAAGATATATGAATGGTCAACAAGCACATGAAAAGATGATCACTGTTAGTCATCAGGAAAATACTAATCAAAACCACAATGGGATACCACGTCACACCACTAGGATGGCTGTAACCCAAAAGGCAGTAAAAAGATGGATGTGAAGAAATTGGAACCCTCATTACGTTGCAGGTGGGAATGTGAAATGGTACAGCTGCTTTGGAAAACAGCCTGGCATTTCCTGGAAGAGTTTAAAACCTAGAGTTACCATATCCATTCCTTTGTATACACCCAAGAGCATTAAGAACATAGGTCCACAAAAAGACTTGTACATGAATGTTTATAGCAGCACTATTCTTAACAGACAGGAAGTGAAAACAACCCCATGTCCATCAGCTGATGAATGGATAAAGAAAATGTAACATATCCATTCAATGGAATATTCAGCCACAAAAAGGAAAGACTTAACTGATGCATGCCACAACATGGATGGACCTTGAAAATACTATTAAGTAAAAGGAGCCAGACACAAAGACCATATATTGTAATATTTCATTTATATAAAATGTTCAGAATAGGCAAAGCCATAGAGACAGAAAGTAGATTAGTGGTTGCCAAGGTCAGGGGGTGGGAGGGGATGGGAAGTGACCACTAATGGGTACAGGGTTTCTCTCTGAGGTGATTTAAATGTCCTGGAATTAGTGGTGATGGTTGTAGAGTTCTGTGAAAATACTGAAAACCAGTGAACTGTACAATTGCAAAGGGTAAATTCTATGTTACATGAATTATCTCTATACAGCTTTGATAAGAAAAATGTATGTTCACAGAAGCAAGTTCAAAGTTCACATTTACAAATATAAAAATGGGAATTTCATACAAATTCAATATTTAATATCTAATAGGGTATATTTTATTTTAATATAATTGTAAAATATAGAAAATGTTTTGCATTTTCCCCACGAATCTCACGTGGATGCCTCTAAATCCCTTTCATTTTCTCCCTGGGTACCACACAGTTGTTGACACCACAGTTAGGGTTCTAGGTGTGCCCTAATGTGAGCAAATTATGTATCTATTGGGTTAGCAGAAGGGGAATAATTCTAGAACCAGATGGAGTTTTTTTTGTTGTTTTGTTTTTAAGGGGACAGGGCTGGTGGGTGGTGAGCTGACCTTGCCTGCCACACTTTATTTTTTTATTTTAAAATTTGTTTTATTTTTGGCTGCATTGAGTCTTCATTGCTGTGCACTGGCTTTCTGTAGTTGCAGAGAGCAAGGGCTACTCTTCGTTGCCATGCGCAGGCTTCATATTGCGTGGCTTCTCTTTGTTGTGGAGCACGGGCTCTAGGCACACGGGCTTCAGTAGTTGTGGCACATGGGCTCAGTAGTTGTGGCTCACAGGCTCTGGAGCTCAGGCTTAGCAGTTGTGGCGCACGGGCTTTGTGGCTTCTCGGCATGTGGGATCCTCCCGGACCAGAACTCGAACCCGTGTTCCCTGCATTGGCAGGCGGATTCTTAACCACTGAGCCACCAGGGAAGCCCCAGATGGATTTGTTTCAATCCTAATTCTATTGTTTCTGTACCACCACTCAACCTTAACCTCTCTGATCCCCAGATTTCTCATTTATAAAATGGGGATTAATATACTCACTGTAGAGGGTGCTCACAAGATTTAGCGTTATAAAAGTGGCATGTAGTAGGTGCTTAATAAGTCATATCCATTTTAATGACAAGTTCATAACTGATGTTCCCCTTTAGAGCCTGCAGTAATGAAAGCATTAAGCCTGCGTTCTTGAATGGCTTTAGCTTCCAAATGGTCATACCCATTGACATAGCAATTAAACTGTTCGGAATAAATATGTACTTTAAAAAGGAACAAAGTTGCATGCAATGATCTATATGTAAGGTACTAATTTTTAATACGGGAAAAACAGAAAAATTTAATAACAGTATTACAATGAGTTGGTTAAATCCTTATGGTTTTGGACACAGAGCAATGAATTGAAAACCTCTGCAATCATTACAAATGATACAGAAAGATGTGCAAAGAAATATTTAAATTCAATGTTTAAATTAATAAACCTGGAATGTTGACTGTGGAGCCCTATGGCAAAGACACAGAACAGAAGAAGCACCTGGACTAAGTCCAATAGCAGCTGTCAGCAAGGGCTCTTTTGACCTTGGCCAAACAGCCCCTTCCCACTCCAAGGCCTTGGCTGAAAAGACCACCCCCTGCCTCCCCACTCCTTACTAGGTAAAGTATCCAACATTTAGCAACCTGACCAATCACCTAATGACATCCTTTGCCTTATGGCGTACTGACCAATCAATTAATGCCATTTTCCTAGCAAGAATTTTCTTTGAGGGTATAAAAATTGGCTACAAGCTCACGAAAGTGTCAGCCCTCCCTGGTCTGCCAGGAAGTGATCCCTCTGTCTTTACAGCATCTCTTCTCTCTCATAAACTCTCTCTTCCTTACATTCTGCCTTGTGTCTGGAAATTCTTTTCCAACCCGTGCTAGGACCTCAACATTTACTATTTATTATTAATGGGACAGAGAAAGTTACATTATACACAAGCTCTTTCCAGTTCTGTCTTAAAGTTTATATCTGCAACAAAAGGGCTAATTTCTACAAAGTGCTAAAAACAGCTATCTCTGGGTGGTGAATTATAGGTGGTTTTTATTCTTTAAGTGTTTCCATAATTTCTAATTTTTTCAAAAGGCACAGGGATTACTTTTATAATCAGAAAAAAAGTGTTTAGAAAGTAAAAGGAAAATTACTGAGTTTCTTTCCTTATTCTCATGACTTACTGAAAAGTTACAAGAAGTGAAACTTGTCGAAAGACGCTCCTCAGCCCTCATGGCAAAGAACTAGAGAGCAGAGCAAAAAGACATTTGGTTTTTCCATCTCAGAGCACTGCCCAGTCATTCTTCACTAATCTTACATATAGGCAATTCTCACATGTATACATGTAGATCTTCTGTGTTGGTGGTTGTTGTTTTTAAGACAATTTTTTAAAAGCAGTTTTAGGTTAACAGCAAAATTGAGCAGAAGGTACAGAGATTTCTCATATACCTCTGTCTCCCTGCCCACCTTGCATAGCCTTATCCATTAATAACATTCACACCAGAGTGGTGCATTTGTTACAACTGATGAACCTACACTGACACGTCATCATCACCCAAAGTTCATAGTTTATATTAGGGTTCACTGTGGATGTTGTACATTGTATGGGTTTGGACAAATGTATAAGACTGTGCCTCCACCATTGTGGTATCACACAGAGTATTTTCATTGCCCTAAAAATCACCTGCACTTCACCTATTCATCCTTCTCCCCTCCCCCCACCAGAACCCCTGGCAGCCACTGATCTTTGTACCGTCTCCACAGTTTTGCCTGTTCCAAAATGTCATATAGTTGGAATCATACAACAGGTAGCCTTTTCAGACTGCCTTCTTTCACTTAGTAATAGGTGTTTAAGATTCTTCCATGTCTTCTCATGGTTTGATAGCACATTTATTTTCAGTGCTGAGTAATATCCCATTGCCTGGAATATTATTATTATTGTCTGCCAAGTTTTGGGACAATTGTGAATAAAGCTGCTATCAACATCTGTGTGCAGCTTTTTGTGAGAACGTAAGTTTGCAAACTCTTTGGATAAATACCAAGGAGTGTGATTGCTGTATCATAAGATTAGAGAATGTTTAGTTGTATAAGAAGGTGCCAAACTGTCTTCCAAAGTAGTGGCACCATTTTGCATTCCCATCAGCAATAAATGAGAGCTCCCCGTCAGCATTTGGTGTTGTCAGTGTTCTGGATTTTGGTCATTCTATTGGGTGTGTAGTGGCATCTCGTGGTTTCAATTTACATTTCCCTGATGACATATGATGTGGAGCATCTTTTCATATACTTATTTGCCATCTGTATATCTTATTATTATTCTTTTTTTTTTTAATCTTCTTTAGTGAGGTATCTATTAAGATCTTTGGCTATTTTTACAAAAGCCCAGGGCCAGATGGATTCACAGGCAAATTCTATTAAACATTTAGAGAAGAGCTAACACCTATCCTTCTCAAACTCTTCCAAAATATAGCAGAAGGAGGAACACTTCCAAACTCATCCTACGAGGCCACCATCAGCCTGATACCAAAACCAGGCAAAGATGTCACAAAAAAAGAACATTACAGGCCAATAGCACTGATGAATATAGATGCAAAAATCCTCAACAAAATACTAGCTAACAGAATCCAACAGCACAAAAAAAAAAACATACACCATGATCAAGTGGGGTTTATCCCTGGAATGCACGGATTCTTCAATATATGCAAATCAATCAATGTGATACATCATATCAACAAATTGAAGGATTAAAAACCATATGATAATCTCAATAGATGCGGAAAAAGTTTTTGACAAAATTCAACATCCATTTATGGTAAAAACTCTTCAGAAAATGGGCATAGAAGGAAATTACCTCAACATAATAAAAGCCATATATGAGAAACCAAAAGCCAACATCGTTCCAAATGATGAAAAACTGAAAGCACTCCCTCTAAGCACAGGAACAAGACAAGGGTGTCCACTCTCACCATTATTATTTAACATAGTTTTGGAAGTTTTAGCCACAGCAATGAGAGAAGAAAATGAAATAAAAGGAATCCAAATTAGAAAAGAAGTAAAAATGTCACTCTTTGCAGATGACATGATATTATATATAGAAAACCCTAAAGACTCTACCAGAAAACTGCTAGCACTAATCTATGAATTTAGTAAAGTAGCAGGATATAAAATTAATGCCCAGAAATCTCTTGTATTCCTATACACTAACAACGAAGCAGCAGAAAGAGAAATTAAGGAAATTCGCCCATTTACCAGTGCAACAAAAAGAATAAAATACCTAGGAATAAACCTCCCTAAGGAGGCAAAAGACCTGCATGCAGAAAACTAAAAGACACTTATGAAAGAAATCAAAGATGATACAAACAGATGGAGGGACATACCATGTTCTTGGATTGGAAGAATCAATGTTGTGAAAATGTCTGTACTACCCAAAGCAATTTACGGATTCAATGCAATCCTGATCTAATTACCAATGGCATTTTTCACAGAACTAGAGCAAGAAATCTTATGATTTGTATGGAAACGCAAAAGACCCTGAATAGCCAAAGCAATCTTGAGAAGGAAAGACAGAGTTGGTGGAATTAGGTTTCCTGACTTCAAACTATACTAGAAGGCCACAGTGATCAAGACAGTATGGTACTGGCACAAAAACAGAAAGGAAGATCAATGGAACACAATGGAGAACTCAAAGGTAAACCCAAGCACATATGGGCACCTTATCTTTGACAAAGGAGGCAAGAATGTACAATGGAAAAAAGACAGCCTCTTCAATAAGTGGTGCTGGGAAAATTGGACAGCAACATGTAAAAGAATGAAATGAGAACACTTCCTAACACCATATACAAAAATAAACTCCAAATGGATTAAAGACCTAAAGGTAAGGCCAGACACTATAAAACTCCTAGAGGAAAACATAGGCAGAACACTCGATGACATCCATCAAAGCAAGATCCTTTTTGACCCACCTCCTGGAATAATGGGAATAAAATCAAGAATAAACAAATGGGACCTAATGAAGCTTAAAAGCTTTTGCACAGCGAAAGAAACCATAAACAAGACAATAAGGCAACCCTCAGAATGGGAGAAAATACTCGCCAACAAATCAACAGACAAAGGATTAATCTCCAAAATATACAAGCAGCTCATGCAGCTTAATACCAAAAAAGGAAATAACCCAATCCACAAATGGGCAGAAGACCTAAATAGACATTTCTCCAAAGAAGACATACAGATGGCTAACAAACACATGAAAAGATGTTCAACATCACTAATCATTAGAGAAATGCAAGTCAAAGCCACAATGAGGTATCATCTCACACCGGTCAGAATGGCCGTCATCAAAACATCTAGAAACAATAAATATTGGAGAGGGTGTGGAGAAAAGGGAACTCTCCTGCACTGTTGGTGGGAATGTAAATTGGTACAGCCGCTAAGGAAAACAGTTTGGAGATTCCTTAAAAAACTAAAAATAGAACTACCATATGATCCAGTAATCCCACTGCTGGGCATATACCCAGAGAAATCCATAATCCAAAAAGAAACATGTACCATAATGTTCATTGCAGCACTATTTACAATAGCCAGGACATGGAAGCACCCTAAATGCCCATCAACAGATGAATGGATAAAGAAGATGTGGCACATATATACAATGGAATATTACTCAGCTATAAAAAGGAATGAAATGGAGCTATATGTAATGAGGTGGATAGACGTAGAGTCTGTCATACAGAGTGAAGTAAGCCAGAAAGAGAAAAACAAATACTGTATGCTAACTCATATATACGGAATCTAAAAAAAAAAAAAAATGATACTGATGAACCCAGTGACAGGGCAAGAATAAGGATGCAGATGCAGAGAATGGACTGGAGGACACGGGGTTGGGGGGGCAGGGGGTGACAGGGAAGCTGGGACTAAGTGAGAGAGTAGCATAGACATATATACACTACCAACTGTAAAATAGATAGCTAGTGGGAAGTTGCTGTATAACAAAGGGAGATGAACTCGATGATGGGAGATGCCTTAGAGGGCCGGGACAAGGAGGGTGGGAAGGAGTCGCAGGAGGGAGAGGATATGGGGATATATGTATAAATACAGCTGATTCACTTTGGTGTACCTCAAAACCTGGTACAAGAGTGTAAAGCAATTATATTCCAATAAAGAGCTTAAAAAAAAAAAAAGATCTTCGGCTGTTTTTAAAATCAGGTTGCTTCCTTATTGTTGAGTTTTAAGGGTTCTTTGTATATTTGAGGATAGCAGTTCTTTATCAGAAGTGTCTTTTGCAAATATTTTCTCCCACTCTGTAGCTTGTCTTATTCTCTTGAGGTATCCTGCTTTGAAACAACAATAAATAACCATTTGTGCTTGTTTTTTCCATCTGTGAAATGGGAATACTGCCATGAACTATTTTTAGTACATTCTGCACTCTTTGTTTTGAAAATTTCTAAATAACATCCATAATTTCACCTCTCAAACATAAGCACAGTTCATATTTTAATATTTTGATATATTTTCTTACCTTTTCCCTGTGCATAAGTATTTTTCTTCTACATTTTCCCATGTTTCTTTAATGAAATCATTTTGCAGTGGACAAACACCTGTACTCCTGCACTTTACTCCCTTAAATGTCTATCATTAAGAGCACAGAGGAAATTAGAAATCCTTGGGGGTGAGGTGTGACACTTTTGAAAAATACACACTCCCGGTCCCATTGCAGACCTACTTAATCATTGGAATTATACCCAGTGGGACCTAGGAATCTGTGTTTTTAACAAGAGGCCAGGTGAGTCCTATGCTCAGCTAGGTTGGGAAACACTGGTATAAAGTCTGCAGTAGCTAGAAGTGGCCTCCACTTAGTAGAAACGTCTTACCCAAATCCTCAGCAGATGAAATCAAGTGAAACAGCCAAGTAAAAGAAAACTAGAGTAAAAGATCTCTTTTTATTTCCTATTTTTACTATTTTTTTTTACATAGGATATTCAAGTGAACTGTATGCACTTAGCCCCTGTCTCTTCCTGATAGGAATTTATTCCAAATCTATAGAATCAAGATATTTACACTGTTGGATTAATCCAGAAAAAAAAACTAAGCTTATGCATGAAAACTGCTCCCCACAAAAGCCCATGTTATCTCAATGATCCAGTCAAGAGCCTAAATCATATAAAAGAAACACAGGCTCTCTTTTCATCTAAGGACATGTCACTTAAAAGGATCTGGCTGTTTGGGGTAAGTTATTTCTGATACTTAAAAAAAATTAAACAGCTGTCTTAAAAAAGAAATTAAACAACTGCCAGGTTTGAGAAACTATCATTTCTTCTATAAAATTACCAACTTGCTTTTTGCTTAGTGTGTTCGAAAGTCACTTAAATGTACTTTTTCTATTATTGCTGGTTGAGCTGCATATCTCTTTATGTGTATTGATTTACATTTGCATTTCTTCAGAGGTGGGTCTCATATTTGTATGCCTTGACTATTTTTCTATTAGGCCATTGGATTTTTGTCCTTGTTTTGCAGAAGTTCTTTGTATTTTAGGGATCTTTACTCTTTGTATGTGTTTTATGTATATGTATGTGTGTTTGTGCTAAAGATCCAAATATAACAGTAATTCTATTTTAATTAATGAAATCTTACATCCTAAAATGCTTTTTTTCCTTTATGGTTCTGGGTTTCATTTTTCTAAGTAAACTTGCAATTCTTTCTTGAACAAAAACTGAAAATCAGGTTCGCATTTAACCTAAGGAATTGAGGGGGAAACTAATAAAATGCAGGAAAAGCTTTAAAGAAGAAAGCTAAAAATAACAAATTAACAGATAAAACCAAAACCTGTTTCTTGAGAAAGGTGATAGATCAATAAACCCCTGTAAAGCCAAACAAAACAAACATTTACTATTTAATAACCCAGGGAATTATGATTAACTTCCTACCAACATATTTGAAAATCTAGATGGAATGAATATTTTGGGAACATATTAGTTATCAAAATTGAACATAGAGAAAAAAACCTAAAAATTTGGAGAATAAAGGTCATGAGATCCACCATCGTCATCATCACCATCATTGTCATATCATGTATAAAAATCTTGAGCTGTTCCCACTGTAAATCAAAGGTTCCCAGTTTTTTTGTTTGTTTGGGTTTTTTTTTTTTTTTTTGCTTTGTTATGTTTTGTTTTGTTGACGAAAGTAGCATTCTTAATACTCAAACCTTATAATTTTCTCCCCCTCCTCCCTCAAAAAACCCTATAACCTGGTCTAGCTTGAGATAAATGTAAATCACCATGTACTGCATTTTAAGGATAATAAATAGTCTAGGAAAACTTATTTGAGGAACACAAGGATGGTAAAACATTAGGGAATTATTAAAATTCCACGTCAATAAATTAAAGGAAAAAATACCATAACAACAAATGTTTAAAATGCAGCTACCAAACTGACCAGCAATTTGCAATTAAAATTTTTAATAGAACAAGCAAAGGAAACTTCTAAAGCCACAAACATCATATGAAATGCTGAGTTAGTAAAATGTTGCCATTAAAGTCAGGAAGGAGTCTGTAAGGCCAAAACCACTACTATTTTCTATAGTTTTCATCTGCACCCTTTCGTTCCTACACATCCTAAAATGTTGTCAAGAACTCAGTGTCACTTAGCATGTAATCTAACACCTAAAATTTTCAGTGTATACAGTTATAAAGATACAGTTACTGGGGCTTCCTAGGTGGCGCAATGGTTAAGAATCCACCTGCCAATGCAGAGGTCACGGGTTCGATCCTAGCTCCAGGAAGATCCCACATGCCATGGAGCAACTAAGCCCGTGTGCCAAAAACAAACAAACAAACAAACAAAAAAGATACAGTTACTGGAAATTGTATAAATAATGATCTTTTAAAATAAAACGGTTACTTCATACTCAGGTATACCCTAGATTCTGTATACCTAAGGGGTTTGATGACCACCATCACCCACTTCAAGAAACACATGGTCCAGCTCTTAACACTTTTTCTCCTTAAATGTTTCCTTTCTGTCTCCCCACCCCCACTCTGGGATTTTATATTAATGTAGCATTTTTTATACTTAACTATCTTATTGATCACTTTATCCTATCACTCTGCCACACAAAAAAGATATCAGTTTATTTTTTTAAGAACTTTTATTGATACAATTGACATACAATGAACTGCATATATTTAAAGTGTACAATTTGAGGGAACCTCCTAGGTGGTGCAGTGGTTAAGAATCCGCCTGCCAATGCAGGGGACACAGGTTCAAGCCCTGCTCCAGGAAGATCCCACATGTTGCAGAGCAACTAAGCCTGTGTGCCACAGCTATTGAGCCCGTGTGCCACAACTACTGAAGCCCATACGCCTAGAGCTCGTGATCCGCAACAAGAGAAGCCACTGCAATGAGAAGTCTGTGTAACACAATGAAGAGTAGCCTCCGCTCACCACAACTAGAGAAAGCCCGTGTGCAGGAACAAAGACCCAACACAGCTAAAAAACAAATTAAATAAATAAATTTATTAAAAAGTGTACAATTTGATTTTTTTTCTTATTAGTAATGTATATATGGCAATCCCAATCTCCCAATTCATCCCACCCCATCCCCCCCCAAAAAGATATCAATTTAAAATTTAATTTCCTGTGACTGTAAGTCTCTAAGTATCAACTCTGGTCTAAGGCCAAATTATAATTACTAGTATACAATTGACCAAATTGTGTATATCACCTATTTTAAGATTTTATTTTTCATGGTTTACAGTTATGAGAGATACCTCTCTCAGTGAGCCAGGTTTCTTTCCGTGGTGCACATTTCCGTGAATGACTGTTCCTTCCTGTCAGAATGAGATGGTTCAGCCTCCATTTGCCTCATCTTTCACACATTTAAGTGCAGAGAAACCTCACGTTGGTAGATAGAAATGGGAGGGGGCTTACAGTAGTGTGGCTCAATTCTTTGGGTTTATTCAAAGTTGCCAATGCATGCCCACATTACAGTGATGTATCCCTGAATTATTTTTACTGGGCCGGAAAATCTATTAGTTCTGCCATTTGAGGGCAAGGATGCGTTGAAAGCCAAAATTTGCAAACACCCGGTCAATTTAACAATGTTACCAGTCATTAGCCATTCACTTTCTCAGCACAGATATCTATATTTTGAATGTTTGCTAGGTTTTCTGGAGGTTTTAAAAAACAAAAAACCAAAACCCCGTATGCTGCTTTTCTGTGGGAAACTATTCAGATGTTTCTCTGAAGCCTTGAGAATGTAACAGAAAATATGGCTAAGAGTAATCAAAGTACTTGGGCCGAGCAACTGCGGGCAGGACATCCTGCTTGTGCAGCGGAGGACTGAGGGGTGCGGACTTAGGAAAGCCGGGTCAGCGCAAGTTAGAAAGCTGCTTGCGCATGCACTGATTGTTCTTCTGCTGTTCTTGCACAAGACCACTTCCCCCAATCATGTGAGGCCCTTTGTACGTACAAAGAGAAATTTGGTTACTTCAAAGAAAACATTGATTTTGGGATGCAACTGGGAGTGTGGGAACCTTATGCTATCTTACTTCCTGAATGCCGAGAGCTCAATAAAGGCCACGTGGGATGAATCAGCGTGGCTCTTGATCCTAGAGGTCTTGAGTCCCCCGGTCCCATCTTTCTCTTAAGTCTGTGTTTGTGTTTCTTTATGCTTTGCGGCACCTGTCATTCGCCCCAAGTTGCTGAGCTGGTCTCGGCAAGTGGCGCCCAAAGTGGGGCTCAAGGGGCTCGAATGACCAAGGCTCATGAAAAGTGAAATTAAAAGTTGGGAAGTGCCGTGAAGCCCCGAGAGGGGAGTAAAAGGCCTCTGAAAATTCCCTGCCAGTAAGTAAATCTCTCGGGTATTTTGTTTTCGGGGTAAAATATGGGAAATACAGAAAGTTCAGACCAATATTGACCGTATGTATGCCTGTTGCAGCAGCTTCTGAGGGCAGCGGGAGCAAAAACAAGTGAAGGGTGATTATTAAAACTTTTGCAAACGATTGAGAAACATTGTACGTGGTTTCCTTCTTTGGGCACACTGGATTTGCACACTTGGGAAAAGGTTGGGAGCGAACTTAAAAAACTACACTCCAAAGGGACTCCTATACCTGTTTCAATTTGGTCAACATGGGATCTAATGAAATCAGTACTAGAGCCTCTACAAACTCCTGAAAGCTCAGACGATAGCCTTGATGAAGAAGCTGGTCCGTCAGAGGACCGACTGGCATATGCGGTGCCAGAGGGAACTGGAAAACAAGAGGGAATACAAGTGGCTGATGGATTAAGACCCTCGGCTCCTTCATTTGCTGAGGAGGGCAAACTTCCTCTACCGCCACCTCCTCCACCCTCTTTAATGCCACCTGGGGGAGCTCTTGCCTTTCCCGTGTCCAAAGGACACTCAGTTTTATCACTCTTACAGAAGGGCATTTTGCAGGCTAGGCAAGAGGGAGATCTGGAGGCTATGCAAATGGCGTTCCCGGTGACTATTCATGAAAGGGTGGCACCTGGAGTGGATCCTAGTACTCCCAATGGAATTTACGAGGCAATACACGAGCCGATCCCTTTCAAAATACTGAAAGAATTAAAGCAAGCAGTACAAAATTATGGAGTGAACTCTCCATTCAGCACAGGAATCGCACAGGGATTAGCCAAAGGTTCTCGTTTGATTCCTGCTGATTGGGCAACGTTGGCTCGTACAGTACTAGCCCCAGGAGAATTTTTACAATTCATACTTTGGTGGTGTGACCATGCTGAAACTATGGCAAGCCATAACCAAGCAAGGCAGAGTCCTATCTCCTTGGATCAATTGATAGGTAATGGAAATTGGGGAAGAGTTGAAGATCAGATTCTGATGGAAGATCAGGCCATAGAACAGGTGAGGCGTTGTTGCCTAAGAGTCTGGGAAAAAATAGAAACTAAAGGGCAAGCTCCTGTCTCTTTTCAAAAGATCACGCAGGGGGCAAAAGAGCCCTATACTGAATTTATTGCCAGATTACAGGAGGCTATCAAGCAACAGATCACTAATGCTGAGGCCACTGATACTATTTTACAATTAATGGCCTCTGAAAATGCAGATACAGCTTGTAAGAAGGCCCTTGGACCTATAAAGGGAAGGTATTTCTCATTCCAGCTGAAGGTAATGTAAATAGAGAAGGTCTTGGATATCAGTCTTTTCATTAGTGGCCACTGTTCGTAAAAGCTTACTGCTTCCCCCAGCACCAATCCCATTGACCTGGAAAACTAATACACCTGTTTGGGTTGAGCAGTGGCCTTTAACCACGGAAAAGTTAGATGCTCTAACAGAATTAGTGACTGAACAGTTAGAAAAGGGACATATTGAAGAATCTTTTAGCCCATGGAGCTCTCCGGTATTTCCAATGGAGAAAACAACTGGTAAATGGTGTTTATTAACAGATCTCAGGGGAGTCAATGCAGTTATACAACCGATGGGGGCATTACAACCAGGCCTCCCATCACCTAATATGATCCCTGCTAACTGGGCTTTAATAGTCATTGATCTAAAAGACTGCTTTTTCACCATTCCATTACACCCCAATGATAAAGAAAAATTTGCTTTTTCCATGCCCGCATTAAACAATAAAGAACCTAGAAAAGGTTTCAATGGAAGGTGTTACCCCAAGGCATGTTGAATAGCCCCACTATTGGTCAGAACTTTGTTGCTAAAGCCCTTGAACCAGTACGATTAGAATTCCCTAATTGTTATCTTATTCATTACATGGATGATATCTTGTGTGCTGCTCCTAATCAAGATTTACTTACCTCCGCGTACACTAACATGCAACTTTGCCTTGATAAAGCAGGGCTTAAACTAGCTCCAGAAAAGGTACAGATGCATAGCCCATATCAATATTTGGGTGCAATCGTTGATAGAACAACTATTAGACCACAAAAGGTGGAACTGAGGACAGATCAAATTCAAACTCTTAATGATTTGCAAAAACTCCTAGGAGATGTTAATTGGCTTCGCCCATGCATAGGGGTCCCCACATATGCATTGTCTAACCTGTTTGCACTGTTGAAAGGAGATACAAAATTAAATAGCCCAAGGACTTTAACGTCAGCCGCTTTAAAGGAACTAAAACTCGTAGAAAATAAAATTCATTCTTCTCAATTACAGAGAGTAACCGTTAATCAGCCATTGCAGTTAATTATATTACCTTCTCATTCATCAACGGGGATATTAACGCAAAATGAAGGGATTGTGGAATGGTTGTCTTTAGCATATACTATGGTAAAATCCTTATCACCTTATTTGGAATGAATAAGTCAGTTGGTTCTGAAGGGAAGAGCTCGAAGTAAGCATTTGATTGGAACTGACCCTTCACATATAGTTATTAATTTAACCGCTAAAGAAATTCAGGCCTGCTTCCAAAATTATGTAAGCTGGCAAATTGCCTTTGCTAATTATATTGGGAAAATTGATAATCACTATCCCAAAAACCCCATTTTGCAGTTTCTTAAAAGAACTCAATGGATTCTACCTCGAATAGTAAAATCTGATCCTATACCAGGTGATCCTATAATTTTTACTGATGGCTCTAGTAAGGGCCGAGTGGGATAAACGGGATTTAAAACACAACAAATCCCTGTCCCTCAGTTTTCAGCTCAGCAAGCAGAATTATATGTGGTTATCTGTGTTTTGCAAGACATATCTCAGGCGATTAATATTTTATCTGATTCTGCCTATGTGGTTCAAGTCACTAACATGATAGAAACAGCTACCATCAAGCAGTCCATTCCACAGCCTCTTTATGATTTTTTCTATTACTCCAATGGGTTGTCCATTCTAGAAACGCCCCTTTTTATATTACCCATATTTGGGCCCATACTACCTTGCCTGGGGCCTCTGGCAACAGGTAACAGGGCTGCTGATCGACTTGTTGCACCCGTATCGGATGAAGCTAAACATTTCCACCAATTAACTCAAGTAAATGCAAAGGGTTTAAAAGTGAAGTTTGATATTACCTGGAATCCAGCCAAAGATATATTACGAACATGTCCATCATGCCAAATTATTAACAATCCTCCACAATCTGAACCCAGTGTAAACCCATGGGGCTTGCACCCTAATTCTTTATGGCAAATGGATGTTACTCACATCTCATCCTTCGGTAAGCTCTCCTATGTGCATGTAGCCATTGATACGTTTTCTCAATTCATATGGGCTACTACCCAGTCCGGGGAAGCTGAGAGGCATGTGCAGAAGCATTTATATGCATGTTTCGCAGTCATGGGGTTGCCACAGGCCATTAAAACAGATAATGGCCCTGCTTATCTTAGTAAGACATTTCAACAATTTCTTGATATGTGGTCCTTATCACATTCTACAGGACTTCCTTACAACCCCCAAGGGCAGGCCATAGTTGAGAGAGCAAACCAACTACTTAAAAACATGCTCCAAAAACCAAAAGGGGGAATTACCCAAGGGCCACAAACAACTTTCAATAAAGCCTTATACACTATTAATTTTTTGAATGTATCTGCACAGGCTACAGATACAGTAGCTGAGAGGCATTTTTGAGCCTCGTCCAGGAATGACTCATTTTAATGATACACAGCGGCTGATATGGTGGCAGGACCCAATGACTAATATTTGGTCCCCAGGAAAGTTAGTTACATGGGGAAGAGGGTTTGCTTGTGTGTTACCAGGACAAGGCCTGGAACCTGTGTGGATCCCGTCTCGGAGAGTCAAACCATATCACGAGCGCCCCAAAGAGATGCCCTTTTGTATGGGACATGGAACCTCTGGTAATGAGCTTTGAGGTCTGATTTTAAAAGACAACCAAAATCACAGGCCCTTTACCACAAACACGGAGAGCGAAAATCCTGACATGGGGGCAAGTGAAGCATTTGTGCCAAGAAGCAGAGAAACACCTGGATGAGCAGAAACAACCAGTGACTCCAGGTAACTTGACCATGACGATGTTTGCTCTGATTAGTATCACAGTGAGTATGCCCCTTGTCTCAGCAGATGAAAAGAATTATACCTGTTGGGCTTATGTGCCTAATCCTCCATTACTAAGACCTGTTAATTGGGGAGAAAGATCGATACCTGTTTATGTTAATGATTCCTCTTGGATTCCTGGACCAGGGGATAAAAGATTGCCTAAATACAAGGGCGAAGAAGGAACCCAATTTAATAGCTCCATGGGTTTTGAAACATGGCCTATATAGGTGCTGACAAAGGATGTTTGAATATGACAATGCAGGCATGGCTGTCTGTCAATTCTCAAAATAGAAACCACACTAAAGCGCAATTACATTTGTTTTCAGGTTTGAGCTTTGGATATCAAGAAACTAAGTTTACTAATTATACCATCCCTGATAGACCTTTGTGTGAAATAAAACGGATATGGGCTGACAGACAAGATCAGATTCATTGGGATGTTTGCTGTGGGACGGAGGGTGTGGTACTACTTAATGGTTCCTATGGAACAGTATGGGACTGGTCCCCTAAGGGGTATGCAGTCTCTAATTGTTCACACCAAAACTCCTCCTGCAATCCCTATAAAAGATTGCGATGGCATGTATCTAGACATAATTATAACAATATTGCCACGCACTTGCCCTATCCCATCTTATGGCACGGGGCTGGATTGGTACCTCCCTGGCCTCAATTAGAGAATGGCAGAGCTCAAACAGAAACATGGAAACTTCCCTCAAGTTTAAAAACATTACGAATCTGGGATGGCAATTATACTCGTAACACTAATTATAATTTATCCTTTAATACTTCCACTAATTGGACATTTTACATTCAAGCCTGTGTACGAGATCCTTACGTATTGATGGCCAGCACTATAATTATTAATGATATGGAGAAAAATTTGACATGTATGGACTGTAATTATATACATGTTTAAACTCTACAATTTATAACCAAAACCACTCATATGTAATTCTGAGGAGACGGTTGGGAATCTGGCTTCCTGTTAACCAAACCAGACCTTGGGAGGTATCCCCAGATATGCATGCCCTGCTGTCAGTATTAAACACTATCTTAAAAAGATTTAAATGATTTATAGGGTTGCTAATATCAGCCACTATGGGCATCATTGCTATAGCTACTACAGCTGCTATTGCTGGAATGGCATTACCCCAGACTATACAGACAACTACTTTTGTGCAAGAATGGCATAAAAACGCCAGTTCAGCATGGGGAAGTCAAAGCCACATTGACGAGGAAATAAACAGTCGCCTTGTAGATTTAGAAAATGCTGTGCTGCTCTTAGGGGATGAAGTGCAAAATTTGAAGTTACAAATACATTTGAAATGCGACTGGAATTTTACCGCGTTTTGCGTAACGCCACAGGAATATGATGCTAGTGACACATCTGGGGATAAAGTAAGGAGACATCTACTGGGGTATAAAGCAGATAACTTCACACTGGACATCCAACAATTACAAGCTAAAATAACTGGCATACAACATGCATCCTTACAATCTCTACACCAAACTGCAACTTTACAAGGTATAGCCGATAGATTAAAAGCATTGAATCCATTGGAATGGATTAAAAAGCATGGGTAGTGGTCTCCTAGGCACTCAGATATTCTTTTGTTGCTTTTTAATGGTCTTATGTTTAGTCCTCAGATGCGCAAGAGAAGCCGAGGTAGCTCAATCGGCTTATCTTCTCCTACAAAAACTAAAAGGGGGAAATGTGGGGAAACATTCAGATGTTTTTCTGAAGCCTTGAGAATGTAACAGAAAATATGGCTAAGAGTAATCAAAGTACATGGGCCGAGCAACGGGGGGCAGGACGTCCTGCTTGTGCAGCGGAGGAGCAAGGGGAGCGGACTTAGGAACGCCGGGTCAGCGCAAGTTAGAAAGCTGCTTGCGCACGCACTGGTTGTTCTTCTGCTGTTCTTGCACAAGACCACTGCCCCCAATCATGTGAGGCCCTTTGTACAAAGAGAAATTTGGCTACTTCAAAGAAAACATTGATTGTGGGACGCAACTGGGAGTGTGCGAACCTTATGCTATCTTACTTCCTGAATGCCGAGAGCTCAATAAAGGCCACGTGGGATGAATCAGCGTGGCTCTTGATCCTAGATGTCTTGAGTCCCCCGGTCCCATCTTTCTCTTAAGTCTGTGTTTGTGTTTCTTTATGCTTTGCGGCACCTGTCATTCGCCCCGAGTTGCCGAGCTGGTCTCGGCACTTTTCCTCCCATAGATGGAAGAAGGGCAGTTGTAAAATGAGAATGCTTTAACTGCAGGTTCTTGGACATTGCTGCTTTAACAAAAAACATGCAGAAGTTGAGAACTTGCAAACCATTTCCTTAAAACTCTCATGCTTGTGTAATTCTTAGAAAGTCCCTGTATGCGCCAAAGGGACTGTGTATCCCAGTCTGAAGATCATTGTTCTAGGTAATAATATATCAGAACAATAACAGATACAGCAGATAAGGTCAGGTTACAAGTCCACAGTAGCTTTCCTTTATGGGAGTAAAGACCAATTACAAATGGAATTGACAAAAATCCCATTTATAATAGCAATAAGACCTATAAAACACATACAAATAAATTGAGCAAGACAAATAACTCTTATGTAGAAAATAAAAAGTAAGATGACGTAAGGAAGGACATAGTCAACCTCAGTGAGTGCAGAGATCCTCCCTTTGCTAGGTCTCTAATGACTCATTAAGAAGATTTGACTTTGCCCTATAGTAGTTCTTCGTCAAATCCACTGAAAACCCCAGATTGAATAGGTGTGTTGGGGTGATATAGACAAGTTGAAGTCAATTCCTCTGCTAGAAAAGGAGGTATGTGAAAATAGCCAGGAAACCTCTACAAGACTGTTGAAGGGGAAATGCTTCCATCCAGGTTTCAAAACATGCCACAAAGCTCTACTATGTGATACAGGAAGAAACACATGCACGCACGCACACTCGTAAATAAGTAAACATAACTGGTAAGTCAAAACAGGCCTAGTGTTTTGGGGAATTTTTTAATACCATCATAGTGGTTTTTCAAATTAAAGGGAACAAATGAAATGCACTGTAATGTAGGAATTCTTGGTTATTCAGTTGTGAAAAATTTAGAACCAAATTTCAGGCACTGTACAAATTTTGGAAAACCTAGGATCTGATGATTTTGTGTTGGACAAAGTCTTTTTTTTTTTTTTTTAACGTTCTTGACGTGATGAAGAGTGGTGATTTCACAACAAGACAGGTTCAGATTTTCATTCAGTAAATGGCTTTTGTCTGTGTATGTTAAGAAAAACGATTGATTTGTGAGTTGCCTAATAACCCCATTAATTAGAAGCCAAGCCTTTTCACATGGATTCTGGTGAAACCCAAGCAGCCCATTTCTCTGTTAAAATGCCCGTCAAGACGAGTTATTTTAGTTGCTATTTAATTCTGCAGTTGACAAGTGCCGCTTTCTACAACTAGTGAACGCAGGAGTAGCAGACCAAGAGCTAGAACTAATGGTGGGAAACATCCCCAACCAAGGTGTTAAACTTGGCAGTGGGTCCCCTTACTGGCAGAAGGGAGGAAACACATTTCTCTCTGTAATTGTCCAAAGTTTCCTTCCGATTCAAGAATTAACTTTTCACCTAGAATCTCATCACTTATATCTAAAGCATAAAAATCAAAACGTAGCATTGAATAATAATGATGCTTCAGGAAGATGTTACGTTAATCCCACTTTTTCAAGTACCCCGGAGAAGCTCATTGTCAGAAGTAGTCTCTCTGGATGTCACGAGACAGCTTCATGAAATATATGGAAAGACGTACGTTAAGCCATTAAGAACTTCCCACAATCCATGTTGACCTTCTGAGAATTTCCTCGGAGGGGAAACTTCCCTCTTCCTAGAAGCCAGCCCTTTTGAATTAAGGCTGCAGGACACTTGAGAGGGTCAACACAGTTCTGATGGATAATTCAGGGAGATGCAATTTGCAACAATGTCTTCAGCAAAGACATTTCTCCTCAACATTTTGATATTTCTAACCTGTAATATTTTTTTCTTTCCTTAACCATGACAGCAAAAAACTCATGATGTTGCAGCCGGTGGTACTTTATAATCCGCGGACCAGGTTACTAAGAAGAGGGCAGGAAAAGCTCGGGTTCATGTCTTGCTCTGAATACATGATCATTGCTTGCATAGGGTACCTGACTCTGGGAAAGGTTGTCAATGTGTGTGACTGCTCTGACCACACGCCTTTCTCTGTTGGAATAATCATGGTCGCCGTGGACATTTTTATTGTCGTGCTAACTGGACGGCTAACCCTGTGTGCAGAAAGCCAGAAGGCACAGAGAACCACAGGCCAAGACTGGAAGCAGGGAGGAGGGGCAGAAGGACCCGAAGTCATGCAGAGCCTTTAGTGACTAAGAGGCCCATAGCCACACCTGGTGGCTGTATCTGTATCCTAAACTCTGATATCTTCGGGCCATTGAAACTTCGATTTTAAGTCTCTTGAGCACTGATTTTTAAAATTTATTTATTTATTTATTGGCTGCGTTGGGTCTTCGTTGCTGCACACAGGCTTTCTCTAGTTGTGGCTAGCGGGGCTACTCTTCGTTGCGGTGCGTGAGCTTCTCATTGCAGTGGCTTCTCTTGTGGCAGAGCATGGGCTCTAAGCATGTGAGCTTCAGTAGTTGTGGCACGTAAGCTCACTAACCGTGGCTCATGGGCTCTGGAGCACAGGCTCAGTAGTTGTGGTGCACGGGCTTAGTTGCTCCAAGGCATGTGGGATCTTCCCAGACCAGGGATCAAACACGTGTCCCCTGCATTGGCAGGCGGATTCCCAACCACTTCGCCACCAGGGAAGCTTGAGCATTGATTTTTATATACAAATAAAATCTAGCGGCTTAAAATCATTTCCTGCTTTTTGCAATGTTTTTGCTCCCGATGGTAGAGATGAATTCTCCCTGCAGAATTCCTTGTGTCTTCGTGTTCATGTCATCTGGCCAACCACTTCACTCCTGGTGGCTGCACCTACCACACTTTTTGCTCTCTTGCAGCCATCACTGGAGATGCAGCTGCTGCCTCTCACTCTGGCTTCTCACATCACCTCCTGCAGATTTTAATGTGCATGGAAATGACCTAAGACCCCAGGTGCCCAGCTCACTGTCTGCAGTCTCCCCATCTTTGATATCAGTGACCCACTTTCATTGTTGTTTCTGATACCTTGTCACCACTGCTACTGTGATACCCCCAAAACATCATTTCAGGGACCCCAGTCTCCTACCACACATTCCCTCTTGTTCTTGCTGACTTTCTCTTGTACGTCTCACCTGATAATTCTCCAATATGTTTCTTCGATGCCACAGTCTCTTTACTTTCCCATAGTGCCTTCACTTTCTCCTTGTCCCTTTTGGAACAAAGTTGGAACACCCGCAACTTCTTCCAACTGTACATGCCTGGTAACATACTAGCCTGGGATAATTGAAATTTCCATCCGTGTCCACACATCCACAAAGGCACATGTCTTGGAGCAAGTCACACACAATGGTTGACTGGTCTCCTTTAAAATCATGCTCGCCCCACTCCAAGGCCACACGCTGCTGCTGCTCCACCCTTCTGAGGGGTCCGCAGTGCCTTCAGCTCAGGCCAGTGGTTGCCAGACTCTTTGTCGTGCTAACTAGCAGGAGAGTCCTTCATTTTCCCTCAGCTGACATTTGTGGGCCCCAGAGTGAAAGTGATTTACCACATCACCACGCACCCTACAAAAGCCACCAGTGCACAAGCCCTACCCCACAGCCCCTGAGTGCTTCACTCTTAAATATACAGGGAGAGCCCCCAAACTAGGACCTTTTAGCAACGCCTCTGTCATGGTCGGCAAGTTTAGAGGATTTCAGAGAACCGAAAGACAAAAAGCAGTAAACAGAAAAAAAAAAACCTTTCAAGTTGTAACCGATATTTTCAAACCGCAGAGAAATCATGTAAATAAAATAAGAGTAGGGTGTAATAAGGGATCAGTCAGGAAGAGCAAGAACTCTTGGAAATGAAAAATAAGAGCAGAAATTAAAATTCCAAAAATTTTTGCACGATGATGATGACGGAATATATTGAAGAGAAGAATTTACAATGGGGAAAAACTGAAAACAATGTCCAATAACAGAGAATTGAAAATGCATGCAGAGGGACTGTCCTGGTGTTCCAGTGGGTAAGACTCCGTGCTTCCACTGCAGGGTGCGTGGGTTGGATCCCTGGTCTGGGAACTAAGATCCCACATGCCGCATGGTCCAGCAAACAAAAAGAAAACAAAACAAAAAACCAAACAAACAAAAACCCTTGCATATATGAACAGGGCAAAACCATCCACTGTCCCTTAAACTTATGTCAAAAAGAAGTAAACATGACAGGAAATCATTAATGGTGGTCATTTCTGGGTGGTGGGGTAAGTAATAATCTTTATTTCTACTTGAATCATTTTATATTTTTCAAAATGTCCCCAAGGTATACGTAGTTGTCTCTTGCGGGCTCTAGAACTCAGGCTCAGTAGTTGTGGCACACAGGCCCAGTTGTTCCGAGGCATGTGGAAGTTTCCCGGACCAGGGATTGAACCCATGTCTCCTGCATTGGCAGGTGGATTCTTAACCACTGCACCACCAGGGAAGTTCCCATTTCCTTCTTTTTTACTGTTTATATTTTTCAAGGTTTGCTAATAAAATTTCTATCCTAATGAAAAAGAAAAGTTATCTCTTCTTAATTGTACTTCTTTCATTATCTACAATTATTTGTAATGGCCCCAAACTGAAAACAACCTCAGTATCTATTGGTGGGGGAATTAATATGCTGTGATACAGCATACTCAATAGTGGAATACTATGTACATAAAAAGGAAGAAACTATTGATACACAACATGAAAGGGTGAATATCAAAATAATTGTCCTATGTGAAAGAAGTAAGACACAGAATACAAACTGAATGACACCGTATATATAAAATGCTAAGTAGGGACTTCCCTGGTAGCGCATTGATTAAGAATCTGCCTGCCAATGCAGGGGACACGGGTTCGATCCCTGGTCCGGGAAGATCCCACATGCCATGGAGCAACTAAGCCCGTGCACCACAACTACTGAGCCTGTGCTCTAGAGCCCGCGAGCCACAGCTACTGCGCCTACACGCCATAACTACTGAAGCCCACGCGCCTAGAGCCCGTGCTCCGCAACAAGAGAAGCCACGGCAATGAGAAGCCCACGCACTGCAACAAAGAGTAGCTCCCCCCTCCCGCTCTTCGCAACTAGAGAAAGCCTGCGTGCAGCAATGAAGACCCCACGCAGCCAATAAATAAATTTTTTAAAAATGCTAAGTAATCTATAGTAACAAAAAGCATATCAATGGTTGCCTGGGAATGGGAGGGAAGGAGATGTGGATTACAAAGGGGCACAAAGAAACTTTGAGAGGCAATGGGTGTGTTTATGACCTTATTTGTGCTGATGCTTTCATTGTATACAACATATGTCAAAACTCATTGAATTGCACACTTTAAATTCGTGCTGCTTTTTGTACCTCATTTATACCTCCATGAAGCTGTGCATAAAGAAGCACAGAGTGAATGATTTTGAGCAGTGTTTTTTGCAACCTTTGCTGATATTGAAAAGCCCCTGGTGCTTTGGGAAAGTCCACACACCTGGTCCCGCTGCTGAGTCCTCCAGGAAGCACCAGGTGAACTGTGCTTTCAGCAAGGATCCTGGGAATTCTCAAGCTCGGGGCAGTTGGGAAACTCCAGTACAGATTGGTGGTAGCTGAGAAGGAAGCTTCTCTCATCTTGGCCAAACCATCACCAGGTGAAGCCAGATGAAACCACCACCACCAACAGCCAAGGGGAAACAAACCTACGATTTCCTAGTGTTTCACATAATTGCATGGTCCTTAATCATATATAGTACGTGTCCCACCCATCTCTCCTTTAAAAACTTTCTCAGCCCCTCAGCATCTTCTGTCATTGGATTAATTGGGATGAAAGCTGATGGATAAAAAAAGGCTCTCCATAGAATCCACACTGTTGTAATTACCCAATCAAGATCCTTTCTCCTATAAAAGAAACGCAGTGAGGTAGATATGATGACGTTTCATCTGGAAGGGTGTTTGGCTGTTTGTTGTTAAGGAGATTCATTTAATCAGGTAAAGGAAGCAACGTTTTAAAAAATATATATTGTGCTATGTTTGAAAGTCATTAAAGTTATTTTTTCTTATTACTAGGTGAACTCAATGTCTACAAAGCTTCACTAACCATTGCAATTCCTCAGATGCATTTCCTGTTTTGCCTTCTGTCTGTTTTTCCTTATTGATGTCTTTTGTACATAGGATCTTAACTCTTTATCTTCTATGTGTGTAAAATGTATTCTCCCAATTGGTCATTTACCATAACTTGTCTGTAATGTCTCTTGACATTCAAGGAATTTTTTTTTCCTTTGAAGCATCTGTTTCACTTTTTCCAAGAAAAACTTGAAAGAATTTATTTATTTATTTAGCAAGACTCAAAACAACCTTCGGCCTTCAACCTAAGGCTCCAGGAAAAAAAGTAATAAACCAATAGAAATAAAGGAGGGATTTAATAAGGAAACAAAATAAATTGGAAAATTGATGCCATGCTTGATAGATAAAACTCAAAGCTAGTTCTTGAGGAAGGGGAAAAGTTGCTAACTGGCAAGCCAAAAAATTAGCATTTTATGAATGAGGCAAAAAATATAGTCAGATAAAAAGAATTACAAAAAAGATCATGTAAAACTTCATGCCAATATAATTGGCATTTTAGGCAAAACATAGTTCTCTTTCTCTTTTTTTTCTCAGCCTTTATTTAAACAAATGCTAATACATTAATTCTGTATCCAGCCATATATAAAGACTTTTAAAAATTGAAATATAATTGTGCAATATTATGTTAGTTTCAGATGTACTGTTGATATTTGCATACATTGTGAAATGATCATTGCAATAAGTCTAAGTCTAGTAACCCTCTGTCCCAATACAAAGTTATTAAAATATTATTGGCCGTATTTCTTACGCTGTATATTAGCTCTCTGTGGCTTATTTTATAACTGGAGATTTGTACCTTTAATCCCTTTGACCTGTTTCACCCACCCACTTCCCACCTTCCTTCCTTCTGGCAATCATCCATTTGTTCTCTGTATCCATGAGTCTGTTTTCATTTTGTTTGTTTTATTTTTTAGATTCCACATATAAGTGAGATCATGCAGTGTTTGTCTGACTTATTTCACTTAGCATAATATCCTAAAACGTATGGTTTTCTTAAGTAAGTTACCAAAAAGTGTTACCAAAATTGAATCAAGGAGAGGTGGAAACATCAGAATAAACAAACCTTTTTAGAAGAAATGAGAAAGGTGGTAACACATCCACCTAAGTTGCCCTGAAAGGACAAGGATTCTAAAAGCTTCCCAGTTATCTTACAAAAGCAATATTACCCTAACCTCACCACCCATAAAAATCCTCCCGACAAAACTAAAATACCATGTAAAATGCTTAGCAACGCGAGCAAATCATGTCTTTTAAAAACCTTTAATCATGATAATTTTCAAACACTTAGACAAGTTTAAAAAAGGTACAATGAACACTCCCTACTCTCCGCTTAAGTGCAACACGTTAATATTTTGATGTAAGTGTGGTGTATATAATTTACTATACCACAGTTGTGATAAATGGTGTAATACACCATGATGTAATGTGTATATAATTTATTACTTGCTGAATCATCTGAGAATAAGTTGCAGACACCATGACATTCCACTCCTGAGTTCTTGAACATGCATCTCCTATAGTTAGGGACATTCCCCTACAAAAACTCAATACCAACCTTTACACAAGGAAATTACCTGTATGGTTTACTATAATAAGGAACGCCTATGATGGTTTATTTCAGGAACATAGGATGGTTCTGCATTAGGAAAATCAATGAACATCATATTAACAAGAGAAAGCAGAAAGTCCCATGGATCAGCAAATGCTGAAAATGTATCGGAAAAAAATTCCCTAGTAATTCCTGATTAAAATTTCTTAAGGATAGAAATTCTTCTGAAATATTCAAAAGAGAATAGTTAATGGCAAGCAGCCTAAGAAAGAGTTAAAACATTTCCCTTAAAGGCAACGTACAAAACTCTGTCTTTTCTGTGTTCTCCACTGTGTTTGAGATCTTCAGCCTCTTTGATCCCAAGGACCATAATATTTTGGGGAACAACTCTTATTTCCCATATATTAAGTTGACTTCTACTGGTGTTCAGCATAAATCAGTCATGATGGGTGTAATACCTGGCAGTTTTTTCTGATTTATTTATTTATCCTATTTATTTATTGGTTGCAGTGGGTCTTTGTTGCTGCATATGGGCTTTCTGTAGTTTTGAAGAGCGGGGGCTGCTGTTCCTTGTGGTGCTCTGGCTTCTTATTGTGGCGGCTTCTCTTGCTGCGGAGCACAGGCTCTAGGCGTGTGGGCTTCAGTAGTTGTGGTGCACCAGCTTAGTTGCTCTGAGGCATGTGGGATCTTCCCGGACCAGGGATCAAACCCATGTCAGGCTGATTCTTTTTTTTTTTTTTGGTCTTATTTATTTATTTATTAAGCTCTTTATTGGAGTATAATTGCTGTACACTGTTGTGCCAGTTCCTGCTGTACGACAAAGTGAATCAGCTGTATTTATACATATATCCCCCTATCCCCTTTCTCCCACGATTCCCTCCTACCCTCCCTGTCCTGACCCTCTAAAGCATCACCCATCATAGAGTTGATCTCACTGCATTATGCAGCAGCTTCCCAGTAGCTATCTGTTTTACATTTGGTAGTGTATATATGTCAATGCTACTCTCTCACTTTGTCCCAGCTTCCCCTTCATCCCTTCCCACCACCCCCCAGAAAGTTAAGAATTTTAAAAAACTGACTCCTATTTCCTTTACTTATTTATTTTTCTCTGCACCTGCATCTTGATTCTTGCCCTGTCACTGGGTTCATTTTTTTAGATTCTGTATGTATGCATTAGTATACGGTATTTGCTTTTTCTCTTTCTGGCTTACTTCGCTCTGTATGACAGTCTCTAGGTCTATCCACCTCATGACATATAGCTCAGTTTCATTCCTTTTTATGGCTGAGTAATATTCCATTGTATATATGTGCCACATCTTCTTTATCCATTGGCAGGCAGATTCTCAACCACTGGGCTACCAGGGAAGCCCTTACCTGGCATTTTTAAAGTGCTGATACTTCTGATCGCTGCACCACTGTTAAAGGTATGCATGGAATCTAAACCTTCACCATCAGCATCCGTGTCAAATTCACATGCACAAGCTCTTCGTTAACTGTCTGAAAATTTGCTTCATTTCTTTTCCTTCTTTAACTTGTTTTCCGTCTCATTCACCATCCCCAAACTTGTATCCTAATGTAATATGTTAGGCTTTAAAGTCTTTTTAAAAACATCACTACATATAGTTCATTCTCTGCAAGAAAATTATATATATAGCTTTAATTTAAAATTGTTTCTGACTGTAAGGCTCTTAATGTAAAATTTCTCCTGAAGTGGATTATTACGACTGTAATAATATACGTGATCAAAATGACATATTACACATTATGGTAGTAAATGTGAAAAGGGAAATTTGCTTAAGAGCTGCAACTCTAGTCACACAATCTATACACTTTTTCTTTGCTTTGCTTTCTTCTTGTCATTTTTTAGTACCTGTTTGATGTAACTTACTGCCAGAATGAGACCAGGTTCGGGATCTCTTGTTACTTTTATTTTTCATAAACAGAAGCCAAAGCAATCTTGTTCACATACATAAAAGGATAGCAATGGAAAGAGTCTGATTATAGCTGTGTCACTGAATTCTTGTAACTTTGTCAAGGTTATGTGCAAAAAATCACTTAACGATCAGCCAGCCAACTTTTCTTATTGAGCTGGCAACTTCATTAATTCTTCCATTTTTTAGTAACAGGAAAGAATAAGAGACATCTATTTGCAAAAGTCTTAGTTACCCAGTCATTAGGCATTCACTTTCTTAACATAAACACCTACATTTTGAATTGTGTCTGTATTTGTTGTCCCAGATATTTTTTTCTTTAAGAACTTTTATTGAGATACAATTGACATACAATAAACTGCATATATTTAAAGTGTACAATTTGATATTTTTTTCTTATTAGTAATGTATATATGGCAATCCCAATCTCCCAATTCATCCCACCCCAACCCCCCCTGCTTTCCCCACTTGGTGTCCATGTTTGTTCTCTACATCTGTGTCTCTATTTCTGCCTTGCAAACCGGTTGATTTGTACCATTTTTCTAGATTCCACATATATGTGTTAATATACGATATTTGTTTTTCTCTTTCTGACTCACTTCACTCTGTATGACAGTCTCTAGGTCCATTCATGTCTCCACATAATGCTCCAATTTTGTTCCTTTTTATGGCTGAGTAATATTCCATTGTATATATGTACCACAACTTCTTTATCCATTCCTCTGTTGATGGACATTTAGGTTGCTTCCATGTCCTGGCTATTGCAAATAGTGCTGCCATGAACATTGGAGTGCATGTGTCTTTTTGCATTATGGTGTTCTCTGGGTATATGCTCAGCAGTGGGATTGCTGGGTCATATGGTAACTCTAGTTTTAGTTTTGCAAGGAACCTCCATACTGTTCTCCATAGTGACTGTATCAATTGACATTCCCACCAACAGTGCAAGAGCGTTCCCTTTTCTCCACACTCTCTCCAGCATTTACTGTTTGTAGATTTCCCCAGATATTTTTAATACTCTGGTGCATTGCATGATAGCAAGATAAATATGAATGAGATGCTTTGTTTCTGTGAGGAGGGAGAAGGGCACCTGCCAAAGGGATGCCCTGACTGCAGGCAGAGCAGCTGTAGGAAGGACCACAGGAAACTGAGGATATGGAGTCTGAGGAAGCTCCCCGACAATGAACCACCTCGATGGTCTTTGTGTCCCTTTAGGGTACATGTGTGGTATGTCACTTTGTAGACCAGTATTCTAGGTAACATAAAAAATAGGAAAACCAAATGGCATATGTTGGAAAAATGATTCTCTACGGAGATGACCATATAGGAAGCACATCCAGGTTTAAAATGAAAAGTTTTAAAATTTTCTTCACAAATTTAAATGGCTAGCTAACAGTAACAATATACAAAAATTCTGCAGATTTCTTTTATGGGTACAATTAGCAGTTAGAGAATTGATTTTAAAAAATCCCACTTAAAAATATGTGTTTATACATAGACATGCATACATACAGAAATGAGGAGAAAGAAAATGTTAAGTGGGAAATAAGCATAAAATTATAATGAAGACTATAAGGATGAATTCAATCAGTAGAGCCCTTTAAGGAGGAAGATGATGGAAATATAACTTCTTCCTAAGAAATCATTTTACTGTCATACAATCAAAACCCCAATGAATTTGTGCGGAAGGCAGTTCTGGGAGAAGGCAGACTGACTAGCTGATGGGGAAACACTCCAACCAGGTCACAAAACAGGATCTAAATCACTACAATTTGGAAGTAGCAAAGGACTAGAAAATAGCCTGCAGCAAAATGTGTCCAAGAATGTATAGTTATTCAATATGATTAAGGTGGCATTTCTTTCTTTAAATTTTTTAAAATTTTGTTTACTTATTTATTTTTTAGCTGCCTTGGGTCTTTGTTGCTGCGAGCAGGCTTCAGTAGTTGTGGCTCATGGGCTTCAGCAGTTGTGGCTCGCAGGCTCTAGAGCACAGGCGCAATAGTTGTGGCGCATGGGCTTAGTTGCTCTGCGGCATGTGGAATCTTCCCGGACCAGGGATCGAACCCGTGTCCCCTGTATTGGCAGGCGGTTTCTTAACCACTGAGCAACCAGGGAAGTCCCAAGGTGGGACTAAGTAATAGGGAGGGATGAAATATTCCACAAATGATTTACTTGTTTATTCTTTTGAGGGAAAATACAGATTCTCATTCAAGCAACGTAAAAAGATTACCAATGGATGAAAATGAATAAGGAAGCTATCCACATAAGACTTCACAGTCGGGCATGACCTCTTAAATTTTTTTTTCCTCTTTTAATTGAAGGATAGTTGACAATGTTAGTTTCTGGTGTATAGCAATGTGATTCACGTACACACACACACATATATATTCTTTTTCCTATTCTTCTCATTATAGGCTATTATAAGATATTGAATATAATTAAATGTTTCTTAAAATGTAACAAAACATGCCCAGCACCGGGATTCAACGGTCAAAGGGTATTATGCCTAAGAAACTAAAGATAAATAATGATAATAAATATGAGTTAGTTAAGATCACGGTGCTTACGCACATGAATTAGAAACCACGTCCATCATCAGGGGGGTCCTGCATGGTCCAGAGACAGCAGGCAGCCCATCTGTCTGTTAACATGCCAATCAGGACAAGAGTTACCTGCTGGCTCTTTCCTTAACTCTGCCCCTCCCTAGTGGCCCTTGGAAGTCTCATGAACTCAAGACTCCCTTCAGTTCACTCAGGCAAGGACAAGAGCATTAGTGGGAAACATCTGGAAGTTTTCTGTTCTCTTGCAGGTCAAACGTTGCACCTGGGTCCTCCTACTGGCAGAGGAGGGGAAAACACAGGCCCCTGAGCGGCAGGTCATCGTTCCCTCGTTATGTTTTGTCTAGAGTGCATGTTGTTTTTAGCATGTATTCCATTATATCTGCATCTAAACTTTGTGTTCCATTTAATCTGTATCTAATTAGTGTAATAATCTTAGGACGTGACTATCTGCTTAGGCTGATAGTTCAATAAAATGCAACCTGAGTCTTCTGGCAACTCTCAGGTCTATGGGTCTCATGCCCCAACTCTGTAGTGTAGTCCCTGGATATAATCTAGAAGTTTGTGATAGATGGCTTCATGAAGATTACGGAAAGGAGCAAAGAAAATTAAGAATATGTACTCATCCTCATAGATTTTCTATCAATCTCCTTTGGAAGTCAATTCCCAGGTTGTTCAGAAAGTAGCCCTTTGTTTTATACCATCAGGACACTTGGTAACTCAGTGAATACAATTAAAAATTTGATCTAAAAGCACTGTCATGCCAAATGGGGAGACAGGTTCCCTGTCAACCTTTCGATTTATCTAACCTTAACTTTTTCCTACCCCCCATCCTGCAGATAAGACTGACTCATCATGATCCTAGCTACTCAAGTTCGTAGTCAGTGGACCTGGTTTCAAAGAATAAAGCAAGAATTCCGCAAGCGCATCTGTTTGTTCTATACTGGATTTACAATTTTGCTCCTCGAAACTGCTGTGGTGGCTTTCTTCGGGGATCATTTACCTTTCTCCCTCTCAGTCACAATTATTGCTTCCGGCATTGTTTTTATCCTGATTTCTGGAGGGATGGTTTTGTATGGATTATGCCGAAACTCAGAATACACCCCTCTTCAACTAGAAGAATCAGTGAGGCATCGAATTGCCCAGGGTCATCCTGAGGATTTTGAAACAGGGGCAGCAGCAAGCAGCACTTGGTTATGATATTATATCAAACCCCGATATTGCTGGGTCTTTTAACCTTCTGAAATTTCCCTGAGTATTGTTAAAGTAGAAATAAACTCTGGCTCCTAAAAAGTTTTGTTATCGGGATTTGGAATGTGCTTGTTCTCTCTTGCTTGTACGAAATCTTTCTTCCTGCAGAAGTCTTCTCTCTCAAATTCATGTCGGAACTAGTTTCAACCTGCTTGTTTCTGCAGCTCCCAACCTTCTTGTTCTTTCCCTGCCATCACTGAAGGTCCAGCTGCTGCCTCTCACCTGGGTCTTCACTGTCAACTCCTGTAGATTTTAACAAGTATAGAGGTGATGCCTCCAAGACCACAGGTGCCCAGCTCACAGCCCTCCTCACCTGCCATGTCCTGTTCTTCCCCCACCACATGCCCACCTCCATAGTCATGTTTTGTACCTTGTCATAAGTGCAACCTGTGAGACCCCTAGAACATCACTGCAGGCACCTCATTCCCTCACCACGCATCCCTCCTCACCACACACACCTCCCCCATCATTCCTGATTATTTTCTCTCCTTCCTCTCATGTGATAATTCTTGACTGTGAATGAGTTCTCCAACCCTTTGCTGATGTCTCCCCACTCTCTCACAGTGCCTTCACTTTCTTTCTTCTTGTCCCTTTTGGGTTGTTTTGTTTGGTGGGTTTTTTTGCCATGCCGCGTGGCATCATGACATGCGGGTTCTTCACTCATCAACCATGGATGGAGACCGTGCCCCCTGCTGTGGAAGCAGGGAGTCTTAACCACTGGGCCACAAGGGAAGTCCTGGGCTTCTTGATGTCCAAGAAAACCAGAGCCAGAAAGTAAAGTAGTAAAATCAGAGTTTACTCAGGAAATATTGCAGAAGGGGAAAAGAGATGTAGAACTGAACTCAGTTCTGAATACAACATGGGCAAGTGTGGATTTATAACTCAGGAGAAGGGTGGGGGGGTGGTCACTGGATAGAAAATTACTTAGGAAACATTCGGGGTATGTGTGGGGGTGGGGCGGGGCGTGATTGTGGCTGAACCGACGTAACAGGATTCTTGCAGAAGGCAGGCCAAGGTGAGCAGACATCACCAGGGGGAGGGGGTGGGGGGATGAGGAATCTGATCAGCCACCAGGGGTGGGGGTTTCTCACTAAACCGACTCAGCAAGATTCCTGCTCAAATTGGGTGATGCAAAAATCAACACAGAAGTGCAAATAGTTGAGTCCTACTTGGGAAGATGACTCAGAAGAGCCAGACTAAAGTTGGGTCAAGGAGAGACACTTTGTCATTGGAAAAGCCCCCAATTTTTTGTCCCTTCTCACTCTCCCAGCCTCGGGACATAGGAACCCCACTTAAGCTATGCACTGTGTACGTGAATCTACAGACCCAAACATCTTAGAGCGAGTCATGCTAAAAGGTTGACTGGCTTCTTTTAAAAATCATGATCACTGCCTCACAGGGCTACTTCTGTTCCACATTTCTCAGGTGTCCCTTCAGCCCTAATGGGGAGTGAAATCTTGTTAATATAACCGACCAAAGAAAAGTCTTTTCTCCCTCAACAGATGTGTGGGGTCTCACAATGAAATGATGACTATTATGCCACCTACTCACCTAATCACCCAACAAATCCCCCCAGTGCACAGTCCTACCCAACAGCCCTGAGTGCCTTACTCTGAAATACGGAAAGCCCAGAAACTAGAACCTTGAGGAATCTTCTGCCATGATCGGCAAACTCCAAGGACTTCAGGGGATGTAGAAACAGTGCAGGGAGCAGCACACAGAAAAAACACCTTTCAACTTGCATTTAACATTTCAGACATGCAGGAAACACAGTGTATAAATGGAATAAGGATAGCGTGTTATAAAGGACCAGTTAAAAACAAAAACAAAAAACAAGAGCTCTTGGAAATCAAAAATGAGGGCAAAAATTCATAATCCAAAATTTTGTATCATAAAGGGGAGGGGATAAAGTAAGGAAAAATCATTTATAGTGAAAAATACTGAAAACAATGTCCAATGATTTTTTTAAAAGATGCAATAGAATAAGATAAACATTTTACCATCCCTGAACTTATGTCAGAAAGAAGTAAATAGGAAATCACCATTAAGGTGACTGCTTCTGAGAAGGGGGGTAAGTAATGAATTTTGCTTCTAGTTGAATTTTTTTGGATTTTCTCAAACCTCCACTAAGGCTTTTAATTACAGAGTTATAAAAAAACTAAATGGTTTAAAAAATAAAATTGCATATATGTGTGTGTGTATATACATACATATATATCTATCTAGTGGCTCAGTGAAAGATTACAGGAAATAAAAATATACTCCCCCCAAAAGTGGCAAGGAGCTAGAAGATGGTACCCAGCTTTTCTGCCAATATCACATATAGGTCTTTCCTTGGTATTGTTTTAAACACACCCATAAACTTTTTGTCTTGGCTTTCCCACCACTGTAACGGGGAAACATCCCTATGAACTTTTTGAAATATCTTGCACTTCTGAAATGGAAGTTCTGCAATAAAATATATTCAACCTGAACAACTCCCAAACATAAGGATGATTGGTCTTCTGATCATCTTTCCCCCCAATATATAGCGCTTTTAATTTTTAATCCATATTTCCAGTCTACATATTTTCAAGTTTTTGTCAATAAAGTTTCCTTTCAATAAAAAATAGTAAACTGGCATTTATCTCATCTTTAATTTCCTAAATTATTTGTAATGGCCCCAAACTGGAAACAACCTGATATTCGTAAATAAGATAATGGATAAACCAACAGTGATATAGCCATACTGTGCAATATTACTCAAAATAAAAAGGAACAAGCTATAGAATCTCAAAATAATTAACCTAAGTGAAAGAAGCAAAACAGAAAACATTACGTACTTGACACTATTTACATAAAATGCAAAGTAATCTTTAGTAACAGAAAGCAGATTGGGTGGTTGCTTGAATAAAGGAGGGAGGGAGGCATGGATACAAGGGGACATAAGGAAACTTTGGGGGGCAATGGATGTGTTTATGATATTTGTGCTGATGCCTTCACTGGTATATACACGTCAAAACTCGCTGAACTTTACACTTTAAATTTGTGCTGTTTTTTGTACCTCATTTGTACATCCATGAAGCTGTGAATAAAGAAGCACAGAACTGATGATTTTAACCAGTGTCTCCCCAAACTTTGCTGATATTAAGAAGCCCCTGGTGCTGTGGAAAATCCATGCTCCTGGTCCCGCTGCTGGAGTCTCCACGGAGCACCGTGTGAATTGTGTTTTCAACAAGGGTCCTAGGAATTCTCAGGCTCAGGGCAATTGGGAAACCCTGGTACAAACTGGGTGGCACCTGAGAAGGAGGCTTCCCTCAACTTGACCAAACCATCATTAGGTGAAGCCAAATGAAACCACCACCATTAACAACTGGGGGGAGAAACAAATAATGATTTCCTAGGCTATATTCATAGCACATGAGCCATAACCACCATATAACAAGTGTTGGTCACCAGTCTCTTGTTTGAGAAGTTTCTCAGACCTCCAGCATCTTCTATCATTGGATGAACTGGGAGAAAGCGAAGCTGATGGGTGAAATGGCTCTCCACAGAATCCACGTTATTGCAATTATCCCGTCAAGATCCTGTCTCCTATAAAAGAAACACAAAGAGCTGTGCTTACAGTTTCACCTTGAAGGGTGTTTGCTGGTTTCAGTTGTGAAAGAGCTACATTTAACACCAGGTAAAACATGCTACAGTTTTTTTATATTTATATAAAAGTAGTGGTATGATTGGAAGTCATTAAGAATGCTCTTTTTCTGTGACTGGGTAAGATTGCAGATATCTTTTGAGACTCACAGAGCATTGCAGTTCCTCAGTTGTGGGTTTCCTGTCACGCCCTTTCTCAATTTTTCTACTCTTTTCTTAAGTTGTGGTGTCCTTTGTATCTAATAGATTTTAATTCTTTGTTTTCTCTATGTTGAAAATATATCCCCCCATCCTGTCACTTTATATCTCTAGAGGGTTTTTTTCTTTACAGCAGCTGTCCTTATTTTTTTTTTTTTTTTTTTTGCTAAAAACTTACCTTTTTCTTTATTTAGCAAGGTTGAAATTATACAAGGCATTGAAAATACATTTTTTTTAAACATTGGAAATGGAGGAGGAATTTAATAAGGAACATCTAAAATTAACCAGTCGGAAAGCAAACACTGTGGTTGGTGGATACAACAAAAGCTGGTTTTTGGAAAAGCAAAGTATTTTTCTTTTTGGAAAGAGATGAACCCTGTCAAGTCAATAAAAAACTTAGTTTATTATGACTATAACAAGAAATATTGTACAAAAAATTATTAAAAAGATAATGAACAACTTCATAGCTATAGACTTGATCTGTTAGGTTACACGAATAATTTTCTGGAAAACAAGCCTTACCAAAATTAAATTTAGAAAGGACAGACGCTCCAAACAGACCACTTCTTTCAAAGAATTTTAAAATTTGGTCACACATTCACCTAGAGATGGCCTGAGGAACTGATTCCTTTGAGCTGCTGGAAAGCTTTGCAGTTATTTTACAAAGGTAGCTTTTCCCTAGTCTTAGCACCCATAAAAATCCCCACGTCGAAACTGGGGCCTTGTTTAAATTTAAAACATACATGTAAAGAAAACAAAACAACATAAGGAAATAAAATCCTATCTTTAAAAAAAACAGCCATAATAGTTTTCATTCACAAAAGTTTAAATAATCAACAGAATGCTTACTCACATTTAGATGCAACAAATTAGTCATAACTGTGGTACGTGTATATAATTATCATCATTATTATTGTTATTGGAATGATTTGAGGGTAAGTTGTAGACTTCATGACATTTCACCCTTAAACATTTAACCTTGTAAACAAAATTGATAAACCATTAGCCAGACTCACCAGGAAAAAAGAAGACTCAAATCAACAGAATTAGAAATGAAAAAGAAGTAACAACGGACACCTCAGAAATACAAAAGATCTTGAGAGACTACTACAAGCAACTATATGCCAATAAATTGGATAACCTGCAAGGAATGGATAAATTCTTAGAAAAATACAGTCTTCCAAGACGGAACCAGGAAGAAATAGAAAATATGAACAGACCAATCACAAGTATGGCAATTGAGACTGTGATTAAAAATCTCCCAACAAACAAAAGCCCAGGGCCAGATGACTTCACAGGTGAATTCTATCAAACATTTAGAGAATAGCTAACACCTATCCTTCTCAAACTCTTCCAAAATATAGCAGAAGGAGGAACACTTCCAAACTCATTCTATGAGGCCACCATCAGCCTGATACCAAAACGAGGCAAAGATGTCACAAAAAAAGAACATTACAGGCCAATTCACTGATGAATATAGATGCAAAAATCCTCAACAAAATACTAGCTAACAGAATCCAACAGCACATTAAAAAGATCATACACCATGATCAAGTGGGGTTTATCCCTGGAATGCAAGGATTCTTCAGTATATGCAAATCAATCAATGTGATACATCATATCAACAAATTGAAGGATAAAAACCATATGATAATCTCAATCGATGCAGAAAAAGCTTTTGTCAAAATTCAACATCCATTTTTGACAAAAACTCTTCAGAAAATGAGCATAGAAGGAAATCACCTCAACATAATAAAAGCCATATATGAGAAACCAAAAGCCAACATCGTTCCAAATGGTGAAAAACTGAAAGCATTCCCTCTAAGCACAGGAACAAGACAAGGGTGCCCACTCTCACCATTATTATTCAATATAGTTTTGGAAGTTTTAGCCACAGCAATCAGAGAAGAAAATGAAATAAAAGGAATCCAAATTGGAAAAGAAGCAGTGAAAATGTCACTCTTTGGAGATGACATATTATACATAGAAAACCCTAAAGACTCTACCAGAAAACTGCTAGCACTAATCTATGAATTTAGTAAAGTAGCTGGATATAAACTTAACGCACAGAAATCTCTTGCATTCCTATACACTAACAACGGAAGAGCAGAAAGAGAAATTAAGGAAACTCTCCCATTTACCACTGTAACAAAAAGAATAAAATACCTAGGAATAAACCTGCCTAAGGAGGCAGAAGACCTGCATGCAGAAAACTTTAAGACACTGATGAAAGAAATCAAAGATGATACAAACAGATGGAGGGACATACCATGTTCTTGGACTGGAAGAATCGATGTTGTGAAAATGACTGTACTACCCACAGCAATTTACAGATTCAACACAATCCCTATCAAATTACCAATGGCATTTTTCACAGAACTAGAGCAAGAAATCTTACGATTTGTATGGAAACGCAAAAGACCCTGAATAGCCAAAGCAATCTTGAGAAGGAAAGACAGAGTTGGTGGAATTAGGCTTCCTGACTTCAAACTATACTAGAAGGCCACAGTGATCAAGACAGTATGGTACTGGCACAAAAACAGAAAGGAAGATCAATGGAACAGAATAGAGAACTCAGAGGTAAACCCAAGCACATATGGGCACCTTATCTTTGACAAAGGAGGCAAGAATATATAATGGAAAAAAGACAACCTCTTCAATAAGTGGTGCTGGGAAAATTGGACAGCAACATGTAAAAGAATGAAATTAGAACACTTCCTAACACCATACACAAAAATAAACTCCAAATGGATTAAAGACCTACATGTAAGGCCAGACACCATAAAACTCCTAGAGGAAAACACAGGCAGAACAGTCTATGACATCCATCAAAGCAAGATCCTTTTTGACCCACCTCCTAGAATAATGGAAATAAAATCAAGAAGAAACAAATGGGACCTAGTGAAACTTAAAAGCTTTTGCACAGTGAAAGAAACCATAAACAAGACAAGAAGACAACCCTCAGAATGGGAGAAAATACTTGCCAACGAAGCAACAGACAAAGGATTAATCTCCAAAATATACAAGCAGCTCAGGCAGCTTAATACCAAAACAGCAAATAACCCAATCCACAAATGGGTGGAAGACCTAAACAGACATTTCTCCAAAGAAGACATACAGATGGCCAACAAACACATGGAAAGATGCTCAACATCACTAATCATTAGAGAAATGCAAGTCAAAGCCACAATGAGGTATCACTTCACACTGGTCAGAATGGCCATCATCAAAACATCTAGAAACAACAAATGCTGGAGAGGGTGTGGAGAAAAGGGAACTCTCCTGCACTGTTAGTGGGAATGTAAGTTGGTACAGCCACTATGGAAAACAGTTTGGAGATTCCTTAAAAAACTAAAAATGGAACTACCATATGACCCAGTAATCCCACTCCTGGGCATATACCCTGTGAAAACCGTAATCCAAAAAGAAACATGTACCATAATGTTCATTGCAGCACTATTTACAATAGCCAGGACATGGAAGCACCCTAAGTGCCCATCAACAGATGAATGGATAAAGAACATGTGGCACATATATACAATGGAATATTACTCAGCCATAAGAAGGAATGAAATGGAGCTGTATGTAATGAGGATAGATGTAGAGTCTGTCATACAGAGTGAAGTAAGCCAGAAAGAGAAAAACAAATACTGTATGCTAACTCATATGTACGGAATTTAAAAAAAAAAATGATACTGATGAACCCAGTGACAGGGCAAGAATAAGGATACAGATGCAGAGGATGGATTGGAGGACACGGGGTTGGTGGGCGGGGGATGAAGGGGAAGCTGGGACTAAGTGAGAGAGTAGCATAGACATACATACACTACCAACTGTAAAATAGATAGCTAGTGGGAAGTTGCTGTATAACAAAGGGAGATCAACTCAATGATGGATGATGCCTTAGAGGGCCAGGACAGGGAGGATGGGGGGAAGTCACAGGAGGGAGAGGATATGGGGATATATGTATAAATACAGCTGATTCACTTTGGTGTCCCTCAAAACCTGGTACAAGAGTATAAAGCAATTATATGCCAATAAAGAGCTTAAAATAATAATAATAATAATAATAGACATAAAAAAAAAGAAAAAGAAACGTGGGGAAATATTTAAAAGCCTCACCCACACTAGAATGAATTTCACACATGTGAAAGAATTAAGTATTTTAAAAATCAAAAAAGAAAAAAAACCACCTTACATCTTCTGCATATAAGAGCATTCCCCTACAATAACTCACCTGTGTGTAGGAAAATTACTGAAAGGTTTAATATAAGCAGGATGCCCATGAGGGTTTATTTCAGGAACACAAAGAGGAATCCAAATTGGGAAAATCATCAAATGTCACTGTACTAGTGAAAGAAAGCAGAAAGCCCCGTTTATCAACGAAAGCTGAGAGTGTGTTGGAAAAAAATTCCCTAGCAATTTGCATCACAATTTGTCAAGGAAAAATAGAAACGTTCTCTAAATATTTAAAAGGCAATTGACATTTGTCAAAGAGCATGAGAAATGATCAACGTGTTTCCAGGAAATGTAACATACACAGCTCTGTGCTTTCCAGTGTTCTTATTCGCCACTGTGTTTGAGAGCTTCAATTTCTTTGATCCCAAGAACCGTGATGTTTTTGGAGGACAATTCTGTCCTTAATTATGTACAAAGTTGACTTCTAAAGCAATTCATTGTAAATTAAAATAGTCACAAAGGATGCACTGACATATTATAAATGTTGATATTTCAGAGCAACTGCTGCACAACTTTCAAAGGCATACATTGAGTCTGAATCTTTAACTGGATCATCTGTTTGATACATATGTGAATGTATGTATTCTGAGTTCTTCACTAACAATCCGAAACTTCACATCATTCCTTTTTTCAACTTGCTTTTTATTCCATGCACTCCCACCTAGAGGTGTGTCCTAATGTAATATGTTATGCCTTAAAGCTTTTTTTGATCAACATAGCATAGTTCTCTGCAGTAAGAGTGTGTATGTAAACCTAAATTTTTTAAAAATAAATTTATTTATTTATTGACTGTGTTGGGTCTTCACTGCTGTGCACGGGCTTTCTCTAGTTGCGGTGAGTGGGGGCTGCTTTTCATTGCAGTGCTCAGGTTTCTCACTGCAGTGGCTTCTCTTGTTGCAGAGCACAGGCTCTAGGCGCGCAGGCTGAATAGTTGTGGTGCACAGGCTTAGTTGCTCTGTGGCATGTGGGATCTTCCCAGACCAGGGCTTGAACCCATGTCCCCTGCATTGGCAGGAGGATTCTTAACCACTGCGCTACCAAGGAAGTCCTGCAAACCTAAATTAAAAACAAAACAAAACAAAACAAAACAAAACAAAACAACTTTGACTAGAAGACTCTAGGTGTTAGATTTCTTCTAAGTTACAAATACAATTAGTATACACGTGATCAAAACAATGTAATACAATTGTGACTGTTAAAATGAAAAGGAAACTTGGCAAGGGCTTCATCTCTAAGGATGTAATAATATATTCTTTCTTTTCTAATTTCTTTTCCGTTCACTTTTTAAAATGCACATTTACGTAGAGAATTCTCACTGCTAGGATGAGAACAATTTTGGCGTCATTATACTTCTTGCTTTTATTTTTCATAGACAGACAAAAGAAACTCGTTCACACACATAGAGAGATGGGCATGTATAGCAATGTCACTCAATATTTTGAAGTCTTTTGAGGTTACATGCAAAAATCAAAATGATCTTTTGTCGAGTTATTTTCCTGAGCTGACAACTTCATTCATTCCTCCAGTTCTTGTTAACAGCAAGAAATAAGTGATTCTACTTGTAAAATTTGCTTGTTACCCGGTTAGTAGTCATTTGTTTTCTTAAGATAGATGCCCGCATTCTGAATTGTGGCTACATTTGGTGTCCCAGAATACCGACCCTGATGCAATGCACCACAGCAAGGTAAATACAAGTGAGAGAGATGATTCTCCTCTGAAGTGGGAGAAGGGCACCTGCCAGAGATGCCCTGACTGCAGGCAGAGCAGCTGTAGGAAGGACCACAGGAAACTGAGGATGTGAAGCCTGATGGAGCTCCCAACCATGAACTACCTGGATGGTCTGTGTTCCTTGAGGGTACATGTAGGTTCATTTGAAGACAACTGTTCTAGACAATGTAATAAAATGGGAAAATGAAACAGTAAAATGATTGGGGAAAATTATTCTTACGTATATGACTGTATACCTAGAGAATCCAGGACTCATCTGAAAAGTTTTAGAATGAGTGCAACAAATTTAAATAGCTAGTGGTAAGCAATGGTCTACAAATTTAGTAGTTTTCCTTTACGGAGGTAATTGCCAGCTAGAAATCGAATGGATAAAATTCACAATTAGTATATAAAGTTAATCATGTCACTTGATATGATTATGTAATTTTGTGTTATAGATAGACATAAAAGGAAGAAATATAAATATTAAATAAGAAATGAGCATAAAACAGTAATGAAGACTAGAAAGATGAACTCAGTAGAGAGCCCTTTCTGAAAAGGAAGACTTATTACAAAATGTAATATGTTTCTAAGAAATTGTTTCTCTCACAATTTCAGTTATAAGCCCTAACTTTTCTTCCTGTGTGAGGAGAAGTCTAACAGACAGGTTGTTGGGGAATACTTTGAACAAAAGCACAAAATGGAGTCTAAATCAGTACAATTTGGGGCTGGCAAAAGACTAGATGTAAATGGAAGATAGGGTGTCAAAACATCTTGCAGTGTAATTTATTGCAGTAGGGATAACATTTCAAAATAATGTGCGAAGATGAAATATTCCATAAATGGTAGAAGACTACTTGGCTATTCATTTAGGAGGGAATATAGACTTCCTTTTCATGCAAAAGTACAAAAATTGTCAATGGATTAAAACGAATAACATAGTTATTAAAATGTAACACTTTATAATCTTAAGGTGAGGTATTGCCTCTTAAATGTCTCTTGAAATGTAACAAAACGTGCCAGCACCAGGACTGGTTGATCAAATGGACTATATACCTGAGAAACTAATGATTAATAATAATAACAATATAATAATGGGGAGAAGTAAATCCCTTGATTAGTTGAGATCATGTCTCTTAAGCACATGAATTAGAAACCACGTCCACCATTCGGGGGGTTCTCCATGGTCCAGAGACAGCAGGCAGCCCATCTGTCTGTTAACATGCCAACCAGGACAAGAGTTACCTGCTGGCTCTTTCCTCTACCCTGCCCCTCCCAAGTGGCCCTTTGGAGGTTTAGTGAACTCAAGACTCCCCTTCAGTTCACTCAGGCAAGGACAAGAGCATCAGTGGGAAACACCTGGAAGCTTCCTTCTCTCTTGTAGGTCAAACGTTGCACCCGAGTCCTGCTGCTGGCAGAAGAAGAGAAAACACAGGCCCTGTGCTGCAGGTCAAAATTCCCTTGCTAGACTTTGTCTGGAATGCATGTTGCTTTTAGGATGTATTCCATTCCATCTGCATCTAAATTAAATAATGGTGATCTTGCTTTATGTTCCTTTTCTGTATCTGAATTAGTTCAACAATCAAGTATACCCCCAAGTTGTATTGATATTCCCATAAAAGGCAATGTATGTTCTGAGTCTTCACATGACCACTAGCAAACCTCAGGACTACATGATACACCCAATTCAGTAATGGTCTCTCTGTAAAGGATCCAGAAGTTTGTAATAAACAGCTTCATGAAAATATTGAAAGAAATATGTAAAATAAATAAGGATTATATACCAACCATCCCTGATTTTCTAACAGTGTTCCTTGGAAGCCAACCCCCAGATTGTCAGTCCCTAGTCCTTTGTATTATATCATCAGGACACTTGATATCCTAGAGTGAATGGAATTTGAAACTTCATTTAAAAGAAAGCCACATTAAGTCAACCTTTTGATTTATCTGAACTTAACTTTTTTCATCCTCTAATCCCTGCAGCTAAAACTCATCATGACCCCATCTTTTCAAGCTAATCATCACTGGACCTGGTTTCAAAGAATGATGCAAGAAGAGTTTTCACGTAGATTCTGGATCTGCTTCTACTTGTTCTATGCTGCAACAATAATGGTGTTGCTTGGAGGTGTTTTGATCGCTTTGTTCTCTGACCATACCCCTTTCTCCCTTGTAAGGACGATGATTGTTACTGGCATCGTGTTTTTCTTCCTCACTGGACTGATGTACTTGCATGAAGCAAATAAGATATCAGCTTTCATACAAGAAAAATTTTCAAGGAGTAGAAGTGCTCAGGATCCTTGTGAGGCTTTAGAAATGGAGAAACCAACAGTTTGCACCTGCCTGTAATATCATCTTCAACCTGGAAATCCTTGGGACTTGGGACATTTTAAAGATTTAAAGAGAAATAAACTCTGGCTTTTAAAAAAGCTTACTTGATTTCACAATGCTTCTCTTCCCTATTGCCTCTTTGAAATCTTCTTGCAGACGTTCTTTCAAGGTCACGTCAAATGAATGTACCAGTTTTCTCTTCCCTGTTTCCACAGCCCACTTCCAACCCTCACTGAAGATCCAGCTGCTGCCTCTTGCTCTGGCTTTTCATGTGAACTCCTGCAGATTTTAATGTGCACACAGCTGACTCACCCAAAACTATAGGTGCCCAGCTCACAGCCATCCTCACTTGCAATGCCCTGATCTTGTCCATGGTCCTGTCCTGTAACTTTTCCTCACTGTTGCCTGTGAGTCACCAAAACGTCCCTTCGGACACCCCTTTCTCTCACCACACAGCCCCCATCATCCTTGCTCAATTTCCCTGGCATCTCTCACCTGACCTTCCTCCAACCTGATGGTGTCGTCCACCCTTCTGATTCTGACATCTCCTTACTCTCCCGCAGTGCCTCGACTTCTTGTCTCTGTTGGGCTTCTTCTTGGAATTACCTTTTCCTCCCCTTATAACTGTACATGCCTGGTGACATGTGAACCTGATTGAACCAGGATATCCCCCTGTGTACGTGAATCCAAGGAGCTAATCACTCAATAAAAGTGACTGCTTCCTTTCAATCATGATCATTCACCAAAGGGGGGATAACCACTGCTGTCCTGCTTTTCTGATGTGTCCCCAGTCCTTCAGTTCAGGTGGGAGATTGGAAGACTCTTTCCTAGGTTAATTGGCCAAGGAAAAACTGTTCCTTCTCCCCTAACATGTAGAGGTCCCATAATGACAACAGTGGCTCAACCTCCTCACCATGGAAATTCTACCCTTGAACAAGCCCTACTCAACAGCCCTGAGGGCCTAACTTTGAAATGAGAAGGGAGAGCCCAGAGACTAGGACCCTTTGGGAATGCCTCTGTGATGATTTGCAAACTCAAAAGACTTTAGAGGACACAGAGATTGCAGGGAGCAGAAAACAAATATCTTTCAACTGACATTTTCAGACACCTAGAACATACTGCATAATTGAAACAACAACAGGGTGTTATAAAGGATCCATAAGAAAAAAGCAGGAGCTCTTGAACTGAGAGCAGAACTTAAAAACCCAAAAAGCTGAGCTTTCCTGGTGGCACAGTGGTTAAGAATCCCCTTGCCAATGCAGAGGAAGGGGTTCAAGCCCCTCTCTGGGAAGATCCCACATGCCACAGAGCAACTAAGCCCGTGCACCACAACTACTGAGCCTGTGCTCTAGAGCCTGCAAGCCACAACTACTGAGCCTGTGTGCCACAACTACTGAAGCCCAAGCGCCTAGAGCCCATGCTCCACAGCAAAAGAAGCCACCACAATGAAAAGCCTGTGTACCACAATGAAGAGTAGCCCCTGCTCACCACAACTAGAGAAAGCTCGAGCACAACAACGAAGACCCAACACAGGCAATAAATGGATAAATGAATAAATAAGTTTATTAAAAAAATCCAAAAAGCTATGTATGATAAATGTCAAGCTATATATTCAAGGAGAACCATTTACAATGTCCAACAATGGAATTGTTCAAAACCTTGATACAATAGAACAAGACCATGAAATATCTTACTATCCCTAACTGACGTGAAAAAGAAACACAAAAGGAAACCATCATTAATGGCGATTGTTTCTGGGAGATGGAATAACTAATGACCCTCTTTGTACTTAGATATTTTATTATCCCAAGTTTTCCAAGACTCTGTAATCAAAAAAAACAAAGGTTAAAAAATAAAATTGCTATTATATATATCAATGTCCAGGTGACCTGGCTGAAGGATACAGGACATGAAAGTACATGTCCAAAAGGGAGAATTCCCATGCCATCCAGCGGCAACAAGGGAGAGCTGACTACTTGGGTACCCAGCTGTTGTGACAATCTCTCATATTTGCTACATTTTTTTTAAACAGCTATAAGTTTTTGCCTTGAATTTTCCACCATTGAGCTATCAATACATCACCTAGCTGTTCCTGAAGTGTCTTACACTTTTGAGATTGAAAGTCTGTGAGAAAATAATATTCAAGTCCCCACCTCCCTAACACGAGGATAGTGCATTTTCTGATAATCTTTTTCTCTATGTGTGTAGGGTGTTTCTTTTCTGTTCTTTATTACCATCTGTCATATTCAACTTTTTCTAGCAAAATTTTTCAAATGAAAAGGGAAAAGTCATTTCTCCTTCACTGTACCTCTTTAATTATCTAAAATTACTTGCAATAGTCTCAACTGGAAACAACGTACCTTTTCATCTACAGAGGGAATGGATAAACAAATACAGTGGAATACTACTCAACATGAAAACAATCTGGTGATACTCAAGACAACATGAATGGGTCTCAAAATAATTATTCAGAGGGAGCAAGCCAGACAGAGAAGAGCACCTACTGGATGATGTCATTCATATAAAATGCAAAATCATTTCTAATGACAGAAAGCAGGTTGGTGGTTGCCTGGGAGTGGGAAGGAGGGAGGTGTAAATTACAAAGAAGCACAAGGAAAATGGGGGTGATGGGTATGTGTTTTTATCTTAAGCTGATGCTCTCATGTGTTTATACATGCCAACACTCAATGAATTGTACACTTTAAATATGTGCTGGTTTTCGTACCTCATTTGTACCTTCATGAAGCTGTGAATGAAGAAGCACAGAGTGAATGCTGTTAAACAATGCTTCCCCAACCTTTGCTGATATTAAGAAGCCCCTGGTGCTGTGGAAAGTCCACACACATGGTCCCACCGTTGAGTCCTCCATGAAGCACCAGGTGAATTGTGCTTTCTATAAGAGCCTCAGGGATTCTCAGGCTCAGGGAAGTTGGGAAACCCTGGTATGAAGCGGGTGGTAGCTGAGAAGATTTCCCTCATCTTGACCAAACCGTCATCAGGTGAAGCGGAACGAAACTGCCACCATCAGCAGGCAGGGAAAAACAAACCTATGATTTCCTAGTGTTTCACACGAGGACATGATCCTTAACCACTGTAACAAGGGTTTGTCACCAGGCTCTCCTTTAAGGAACTTCCTCAGTCTCCCCAGCAGCTTCTATCACTGGATGAACTGGGAGAAAGCTAAGCTGATGGGTGAACACGGCTCTCCATTGAATCCATGTTATTGCAATTATCCAATCAAGATCCTGTCTCCTATAAAAGAAACACAAAGAGCTGTGCTTGGTGTTTCATCTTGAAAGGAGCTTGACTTTTTTGGTTGTTCAAGAGCTGTGTTTCATACCAGGTAAATGAGCCTAAAATTTTTTGCCTATAACTGTAGTGGTGTGCTTTTCTTATCATTAGTAGGTGAGGTCAGGGATGTCTTTTTAGATTCATTGATCATTGCAGTTCCTCAGATGTGAGTTTCCTGTTATGTCCTGTATCTGTTTTTCTTTTTCTTTTTTTATTGGAGTATTATTGCTTTACACTGTTGTGCCAGTTTCTGCTGTACAGCAAAGTGAATCAGCTGTATTTATACATATGTCCCCTTATCCCATCCCTCTTGAGTCACCCTCCCACCCTCCTTATCCCATTCCTCTTTTATCTCTTTCTCAATTTGTTGATGTTCTTTGTTTATGAAGGATATTAACACTTTATCCTCTGTGTGTAAAATATATTCTCTTAATTGGTCACTTACCATAACTTTGTGATGTCATGCCATCCAAGAGATTTTTTTTAAGGCATCTCTATTTCATTTTTTGAGTAAAACATAAGTGCCTTCCTTACTTAGCAAGACTGAAAATATGCATTCAATCTAAAAAAAAAACTAGAATAAATAAAATCAGTGGAAATAGAGGAGGAAAGTTAAAAGCCTAGATTGAATTCAAAATCAAATACAGTACCATGCCTGATAGGTAAAACTAAACAATAATAAATTTATTCATTTATCCATTTATTGTTCTTGTAAATGGTGACAAATAGATCAACTCTGTGAAAACAATTTTAAAAAAATGAGCATTTGGTGAATAATATAAGAAATATAGTCAGGTAAAAAGAATTATAAAAAAGGTAATGTACAACTTCATAGCAAAATAGCTGATAATTTAGGTTAAAGGGATAGTTTCCTTGAAAAGTTACCAAAATGGATTCAAGAAGTGACAGAAAGTTGCAGGAGACATATAAATCACTCTAGAAGATATGAAAAATGTATTCACACCTCCCCCTAAAGAGCCCCAGTGGCCTATCTCTTTGAGCTCTGGGAGCTTTCCAAAGGCCACTTTTTCCGAAGGTAACGTTACCTTAGCCCCAGCACCCATAAAAATCCCCATGATGAAACGGGGGCATAGTTTAACCCAAAAACCTACACGGTAAAGGTCCTAACATAATGAGCAAATAAAATCTTACCTTTTCAAAAAGCTTGAATCACAATTTTCAAGTGTGTAAAATGTTAAAACACAATGAACCCTCACCTATCCTCCTTAATATCGACAAATTATTTCGTTGTAACTTTGGTACATGTTTATATCATTTGTTGCTATTATTATTATATTATTCCTATTATTATTGTTTGCTGAATCACTTGAGGAGCAGTGGCAGACCTTAGGAATTTCATGCCTAAATGCTTGAACCCAGATCTCCTGCAAAGAAGGGCATTCTCCTACAAAAACTGAAGACCACCTTGATTAAGAACATTACTTGTACCATTTAACAGAGTATTTATTTCAAGAACACAAGGATAGGTCCAGTTAGGAAAACTGATAAATTTCATCATATTAATAAAGGAAAGCAGAAAGTCACATTTACCACCAAGTGCTGAACAGGCATTTGACAAAATTCCCTAGCAATTTCTGACGACAAATTCTCAAAGAAGAATGGAAATGCTGATTCTAAAAAAAGAGAATCTGCCAACAGCAAAGAATGTAAGAAATGGTGAAATAAACCAAGCATTGGAGCTAGAGGCGATAATCTACAAAGCGAGGCAGTTTTCAGTGATATTCTCCTTGTGTTTGAGTGCCTCAGTTTCTTTGATCTCATGCATCATAATATTTTTGGAGACAACTCCATAGTTACTTGTACATTAAGTTGACTTCTAAAAGTTTTCATCACGTTAAACAGTCACAAAGAATTCACTCTCTGGCATATGGCAACCCTTCAAAATAACTGTTACACTGTAGCCGAAAGTGGGGTCTGGCTGCTGGCTGCTCAAACTTCAATAAAGAGGCAAGGTTGGTGGAACACAAAGTTTGCTTTATTTTGGATGCGGGGGGGGGGGGGGGGGGGGGGCGTGTGGGAAGGGGGGCCGTCTGTCCAAAGGCTGACTCCTCCCACTGACAATCACGGGTCAAGAGCTTTTATAGGTGAAGGGAGGGGGCTACGTGCAGAAAGAGCACAGTCAGCTCTGGCAGTCATCTTGAAATTGGTCATCGGTGGTCTGACTTGTGTCATCTTGTTTTAAGTACAGTCACTCTTCAGTTCCAGGGTTGGTTTGTTTCCATTTCTTGAGGCCAGTTCTCAGAATTGTGGCAGCTTATGTCATGGCTACAGCCTGGTCATCATGTAGTTAACTTCTTCCACCTGGTGGGGTTTCAGTATCTACAAGACAGCTCACAGGACATGGCTCAGAATATCATCTACAGCCCTTGAGAAGGAACTAAACATCCTTGACTTCGCTTAATGACTAGAGTATTATTGTTTAGTCTTGTTGGACTGTTTTCCTCTGTTTCCGCATTTTTTCACTTTTCTGAGTAAACATATTCTTTGGCTAAAGAGTTTCCACAGACAGAAGGAAGGCTGAGGACATGGGGGACAAGGACCATAGGGTACTGCTCCGTTTCAATACTACATTTATTTATTTATTTATTTATTTATTATTTTAATTTACCACTTTAACCTTTTTTAAAATATTTATTTGGTTGCATCAGGTCTTCGTTGTGGCACATGGGATCTTTCGATGCAGCGTTCAGGCCTCTCTCTAGTTGTGACTCTTGGGCTCCAGAGTGCACAGGTTCCGTAGTTGCAGCATATGGGCTCTCTAGTTGTGGCACAGGCGCTTAGTTGCCCCCCGGCATGTGGGATCTTAGCTCCTGGACCAGGGATTGAACCCACATCCCCTGCATTGGAAGGCAGATTATTAATGACTGGACCACTGGGACGTCCCCTCAATAGTACTGTTAAATATATACATAAATTTGAATCTTTACCACTGTCATGCATTTGAAATACACATAAACAAATTCTTCTTTAACAGTCTGAAATTTTGTTTCATTTCCTTTTCTTTAATTTGTTCTTCCATTCCATTCCATTCAATCTCTCCTGAAATGCATCTTAATACAGTGTTATGCTTTCAAGTCTTTTTTGATGACCCATATCATCATTCTCTACAACAAAGCTATATACGTATAGATAAACTTGGATTTAAGGCAACTTCTTCCGACCATGATGTTCTAACAGTAAAACTTCTTCTGAACTGAGTTACAATTACGATTAGTATACATGTGATCAAAACAACATTGCTATGGTCTGAATGTTTGTGTCTCCCCCGAATTCATATGTTGAAATCCTTACCGTCCCCTCAAGGTGATAGTATTAGGAGGTGGGGCCTTTGGGAGGCGAATAGGTTGGAAGGACTGAGATCTAATGACTGGGATTAATGCTCTTAGAAAATATCCTGCAGACCTCCCTCACTCCTTCCCCAAAGTGGGGATAAAAGGAAAAATCTGCCACCCAGGAGAAGGTTCTCATCTGTGCATGCTGGCACCCTGATCTGAGAGGTGCAGCCTCTAGACCGTGACCACTACATTTCTGCTCTTTATAAGCCATCCAGTCACCCCCAATGGACTGAGGAAAACATATTACAAATTTGTTATTAAACATGCAGAGAACACTTTTAGGAACTGCACCTCCAGTCATAGAATATGTATACCTTTTGCTTTTGTTTTCTTTGCTTTTTTTAATTTTTTTAAACACTTAAAAAATAAATTTGTTTATTGGCTGCATTGGGTCTTCGTTGCTGCACACAGGCTTTCTCTAGTTGCAGCGAGTGGAGGCTACTCTTAATTGTAGTGCATGGGCTTCTCATTGAAGTGGTTTCTCTTGTTGCAGAGCACAGGCTGTAGGTGCATGGGCTTCAGTAGTTGTGGCACAAGGGCTCTCGAATGCAGGCTCAGTTGTGGCACACGCGCTTAGTTGCTCCACTGCATGTGGGATCTTCCTAGAGCAGGGATCAAACCTGCGTCCCCTGCATTGACAGGTGGATTCTTAACCACTGTGCCACCAGGGAAGTCCCTCTTTGCTTTTTTTTTTATTTTTTTTTTTATTTTTATTTTTATTTATTTTTTTTTTGGCACACGGGCTTAGTTGCTCCGTGGCATGTGGGATCTTCCTGGAGCTGGGATCGAACCCGTGACCTCTGCATTGGCAGGCGGATTCTTAACCACTGCGCCACCTAGGAAGCCCTGCTTTTTTTTTTAAAGCGCATATTTGCATAGAGAATTATCACCCTTTGACATCGTAGTGGAGAAGAGGTTCAGTATCCATTCTCTTAGATTTCATAGGCAAAGGCAAAAGATGCCATGTTTGCATCCATACAACGAAGAGAATGGAAGGAGTCTTTTGTAGTGTCACTGATCTTTGAAATTCTTCAAAGTTACATATGAAAAAAATCACAAAAGGATCTTTTATGAGTTATTTTCCTTAGCTGACAACTTCATTCACTCCTCCAGCTTGTGTGGGTTTTTTCCCCTAACAACAAAGAATAAGAGTCTTCTATTTACAAAACCATTTGTAACTCATTTGTTATTCACTTTCTTAAGACCGACAACTATATTTTGAACTGTTTCTACATTTTGGCGCGCCAGGTAGATATTTTTAATACCCTGGTGCATTGCAGCACAGCAAGATAAATGTGAATGAGGGAAATGCTTTTCTTCTGTCAAGAGGGAGGAAGGGCACCTGCCAAGGGGATGCCCTGACTACAGGCAGAGCCATAGGAAGGACCACAGGGAGCTGAGAATGTGGAGCCTGGGGAAGCTTCTGGACCACGAACCATCTGCAAGGTCTTCCTGTCCTTCAAGGGAACACATGTCCATTTGAAGATCGCTGTTCTAGACAATGTAATAAAATAGGAAAGTGGTGTTACTGTTGGAAAAATGATTTACAGGTATGACCATATACCTAGAAAATCCAGGATTCAACTAAAGAGTATTCAAATTATTGCTAGAAATTAAAATTGCTAACTACAATTAATGGCATGCAAATTTAATACCTTCTGTAATGAGAAATCAGATATAATCAATTATAATCAGAAAGAGAATTGATAAATGTAAAATAGCTAGTGGGAAGCTGCTGCATAGCACAGGGAGATGAACTCGATGATTGCTTTATGTTCCATTTCTTCTGTACCTAAATTAGTTCAACAATCAAGTATACCCCCAAGTTATATTGATATTCCCATAAAATGCAACGTGTGTTCTGAGTCTTTACATGCCCACTAGCAAACCTCAGGACTACATGATACACACAATTCAGTAACGGTCTTTCTGAAAAGGATCCAGAAGTTTGGGATAGATAGCTTGATGAAGACTATTGAAAGAAATATTTAAAGTAAATAAAGATTATATACTAAGCATCCCTGATTTTCTAGCAACGTTCCTTGGAAGTCCATTCCTGGGTTGTCTTAATCACTAGCCCTTTGTATTACATCACCAGGACACTAACATAATGAATAGCATTTGAAACTTCATCTAAAAGCAAAATCACTCCAAATTGGGAAGACAGGCTCCCAGTCAACCTTTTGATTTACCTAATCTTAACTTTTTTCTCCCCTAATCCCTGCAGGCAAAACTCATCATGATCTCAGCACCTCGAGTTTATAGTCAGCAGACCTGGCTGCGGAGAACAACCCATGTCAAGTTTTCATATCGATTCTGCAAACGATTCTTTCTGCTCCTTACTGGATTAATCATTTTGACTTTTGGGATTGCCATGGCAGCTTTCTCTCTGGATCGTAAGACATTGTCCCTGGCAATGACACTGATTATTACTGTCATTGTTTTTCTCATCATTCTTGGAGTGGTCATTTTTTATGAAGTCAGGGGAATTTACCACTCCCCAAGTGGAAGCATCATGGAAGTATAGAACTGAGCAGGTTGAAATTCAGGCTTAAGCAACGGAGATACCAACAGTCAGGACCTGCCTATCGTCTTATTTAAAACCTGGTCCTCCTTGGGCCTTTGGACTTTTTTAAAGTCTCTTGAGCATTTTAAAAGGAATAAAAGTTGACTTTTTAAAAGCTTATCTGATTTTGAATTGTTCTCATTCCCTATTGCCTCTGTGAAATCTCTTCCTGGGGAAAGCCCTTTTCTTTCAAATACATGACAGGTAAATGTACCAGTTTTCTCCTACTCGTTTCTGCATCTACCGCCTCCTTGCTCTCTGCCTCCCATCACTGATGAGCTACCTCTTTCTCTGGCTCTTCTCATCAGTGCCTAGAGATTTTAACATGCACAGAGGTGACCCATCCAAGACTCTAGGTTCCCAACTCATGGCCATCCTCACTTTTAATGTCGCAGTTTTATCTCTGCTACTGCTTTCATGGTCATGTCCTGTATCTTCATCACAGCCACTCATGAGACTCCAGAACATTCCTTCAGACACCCCATTCTCTCACCACACAGCCCCTTTGGTTCTTGGTTGATTTCCCTGGCATCCCTCTCCTGTTTCTCTTGTTGTGTCATTTGTGCTTCCTCTGGATACACCTGTAACTTCTCACCGCATTATAACTCTATGCCTGGTCACAGATGAACTTGGTTCAGCCACCACCTGGGTACATGAAATCAGAGAGACAGATGTTTCGGAGCAAATCATGCATAAAGGTTGACTGAATGCCTTCAAAGTCATGATCACTCCCCACTGCTGTGCTGTCATGCTTTCAACTCTGGCTGGAGACTGGAAGATTCTTTTGTAAGGTAACTGGCAAAGAAGGGGCATTCCTTATCCCTTGACAGACACTGGGGGGGGGGGGTCCCACAAGGAAAATGATGGCGTACCCTAGAAATTCACCCCAGTCCACCCCACCCAACAGCCCCTGAGTACCTCACTCTGAAATATGAAGAAAGAGAAACCAGGACTTTTTAAGAGCACCTCTGCCATGATCTGCAAACTCAAAGGACTTTAGAAGACAAGGAGACAGTGCAGGCAACTGTAAATAGGAAAAAAAATCTTAAAATTTTTTCAACTTGATATTTTCAGCCATGTGGGAGAACATATCACATAAGTGAAATAAAAATAGGGTGTTATAATGGGAGTTCCCCTGTGGCCTAGTGGTTAGGACTCCAGGTTCTCACTGCCGAGGGTCCAGGTTCAATCCCCGGTTAGGGAACTGAGATCCCCCAAGCCCGCAAGCTATGCAATGCATCCAAAAAACAAACAAAAAAATAAAACCAGAATAGGGTGTTATAAATGGTCAATAAGAAAAAAAAAGGCAAAAGGTCTTGCAAATTAAAAATGAGGATAGAACCTAAAAATCCAACATTTTTTGTAAGATATACTCAAGTAGAACCATTTACAATGTGAAAAAATTGAAAACGATGTCCAAAAATAGAGGTTTTTAAAAAACATACACAATGACCTTGAAATATTTTACTGTCCCTAAAACTGATAACAAAAAAAAATCTAAACTTTATGGTTGTGTGCATTTAAAAACTTAAGAGAGTAGAACTCATGTTGTGTTCTTACAAAAAAAAAAAAAATCCTTTGGAGGTGACAGCTATGTTTATTACCTTGATTGTGGTGATGATATCATGGGTATATGCATATGTCCAAACTCATCAAAATGCATACGTCAGCTATGCGTGATGTTTTGTATATTAAGTATGCCTCAATGAAGCTGGAAAAATATCTAAACACAGTGGAAATCATTAATGGGGATTGTTTCTGGGGGTGAAATACTGATTATTTCTACTTGGGTCTTGTTTTTTCCCCAAGTTTCCCAAAGAATATATGTATTACTTTGTAATCAAAACCAGCAAATTGTTTTAAAGTTTTTGGGTCACCATGAAGCACACTACAGATGATAATGTATGGATCATACTTTTAAAAAAATCCCACATAATATATAAGTAACATTTCACAAAATACTGTCATTGAAATTGGCTTTAAACTGGACTCTTGGCTTCGCTTCCTCCCATACCCTCTCTGTCATCTCTTGTTAACATGGAGATTATGATTCTTTTTCTTTTCTTTTTCTTTTTAAATTTATTTATTATTTATTTATTTTTGTCTGCGTTGGGTCTTCATTGCTTCACACAGGCTTTCTCTTGTTGTGGCGAGTGGGGGCTACTCTTTGTTGCGGTGCACAGGTTTCTCATGGTGGTGGCTTCTCTTGTTGCAGAGCACTGGGTCTAGAGCGCAGACTCAGTAGTTGTGGTGCACAGGCTTAGTTGCTCTGTGGCATGTGGGATCTCCCTGGCCCAGGGATTGAACCTGTGTCCCCTGCATTAGCAGGTGGATTCTTTTTTTTTATGTAAATTTATTTATTTATTTATTTAATTGGCTGTGTTGGGTCTTTTTTGCTGTGCGCGGGCTTCCTTTAGTTGCGGTGAGTGGGGGCTACTCTTCGTTGCAGTGTGCGGGCTCCTCATTGCCGTGGCTTCTCTTGCTGCAGAGCATGGGCTCTAGGCACGTGGGCTTCAGTAGTTGCAGCACATGGGCTCAATAGTTGTGGCTCACAGGCTTAGTTGCTCCGCAGCATGTGGGATCTTCCTAGAGCGGGGATCGAACCTGTGTCCCCCTTATTGGCAGACGGATTCTTAACCACTGCGCCACCAGGGAAGACCTGAGAGCATGATTCTTTTTTTTTTAATTTATTTTATTAAAGTATAGTTGATCTGACTTCTGCTGTACAGCAAAGTGATTCAGTTATATATATATATATTCTTTTTCATATTCTTTTCCATTATGGTTTAATCACAGGATAGTGAATATAGTTCCCTATAATATACAGTAGCACCTTGTTATTTATTCATCCTATATATAATAGTTTGCATCTGCTAATCCAAACTCCCAATCCATCCTTTCTCCACCTCCCCTCCCACTTGGCAACCATAAATCTGTTCTCTATGTCTGTGAGTCTGTTTCTGTTTCACAGATAAGTTCATTTGTGTCATATTTTAGATTCCACATTTAAGTGATATCGTATGGTATTTGTCTTTCTCTTTCTGACTTACTTCACTTAGTTTCATACTAAGTCCATCCATGTTGCTGCAAATGACATTATTTCATTCTTTTTTGTGACTGCGTAGTATTCCATTGTATCTTCTTCATTTGTCCATGGACATTTAGGATGTTTCCATGTTTTGGCTATTGTAAATAGTTATGCTATGAACATTGGGGTGCATGTACCTTTTTGAATTAGAGTTTTGTTCATATATATGCCCAGGAGTGGGATTGTTGGATCATATCACAACTCTATTTTTAGTTTTTGAAGGAACCTTCATACTGTTCTCCATAGTGGCTACACCAATTTACATTCCCACCAATACTGTAGAAGGGTTCTCTTTTCTCAACACCCTCTCCAGCATTTATTTGTAGATTTTTTAAATGATGGCCATACTGACTAGTGTGATGTGATACCTCATTGTAGTTTTAATTCACATTTCTCTAATAATTAGTGATGTGGAACATCTTTTCATGTGCCTGTTAGCCATCTGTAGAGAGCATGATTCTTTTAGAACACAGTGAAAACATGTCACTTCTTTGCTTAAAACTCTTCAGTGCCACCCATACTACCCACGCCCAGCCTCACAAGCACAGAAACCCAGTGTCTGTGTATACTTATCAGGTGCTATGAGATCGGCTGCTTCCCTGCACTTGACCTTTCCTGACCTCATTTTGTGGTACTCTTACCCTCGTGCAATCTGCTACAGCCACACTGCTCCTTGTTTCTGAGCTGGTGAGGCAGATTCCGCCCTTTTCACTTGCTGACCCTTGACTAAAATGCTTGCTTCTAAGATATTTGCAAGTCTTGTACCTTCCCTTCTTTGAGCAAATGTCACGTTTTTGGTGAGGGTTATGGTTGCCAGCAGTTCCTATCACTTAGCTTTCTGCAAGATGTTCATCACTTTTAAATACAGTATACAGTTTGCTTCTTATTTTTCTATAGTATATGCGTCATCACACTAGATTGGAAGGTCCCAAAAGGCAGGGATTTTTTGATAATTTTGTTCACTGTTGTGTCCCTGGAGATAAAACAACGCCTAGGACACATGAGGGTCTCAATAAATATTGGTTGAATTAAAAATAAATAAAGAAATAAAATTGCCTTTCTATGTTGTCTTGTGGCAGTAACTTGGTGAAAGTTTACAGGAAATGAAAATACATTGCCAAGGAGAGACTTCCTGTGTCTGTCAGCAGCAAAGACCTGGAAGAGCCTTTCCAGGTCCCAGCCAATTCTTCTGCCAATCTCTCATATAGACATTTCCTTGGTATCATTTTTATTTAAAAAAATTTTTTTTAAATTTATTTGTTTATTGGCTGCGTTGGGTCTTCATTGCTGCGTGTGGGCTTTCTCTAGTTGTGACGAGCGGGGGCTACTCTTCCTTGCGGTGTGTGGGCTTCTTATTATGGTGGCTTCTCTTGTTGCAGAGCACAGGCTGTAGGTGCATTGGCTTCAGTGGTTGTGGCGCACGGGCTTAGTTGCTCCATGGAATGTGGGATCCTCTCGGACCAGGGATCAAGCCTGTGTCCCCTGCATTGGCAGGCGGACTCTTTACCACTGTGCCACCAAGGAAGTCCCGGTATAATTTAACAACAAGGATAATTTTTTGGCCTTGGATTTTCCATCGTTGAGATGGAGATACATTCCCGATATATATATATAGTTTTAAATATTTATTTATTTATTTATTGGCTACATTGAGTCTTCGTTGCTGCATGCGGGTTTTCTCTAGTTGCGCTGAATGAGGGCTGCTCTTCGTTGTGGTGCAACAGGCTTCTCATTGTGGTGGCTTCTCTTGTTGTGGACCACAGGCTCTAGGTGCATGGGCTTCAGTAGTTGTGGCCCATAGGCGCAATAGTTGTGGCTCACGGGCTCTAGAGCACAGGCTCAGTAGCTGTGGCACACGGGCTTAGTTGCTCCGTGGCATGTGGGATCTTCCTGGCCCAGGGATTGAACCCAGGTGTCCTGCATGAGCACAACTATGAGCCCACAGGCTGCAACTACTGAAGCCCACATGGCTAGAGCCTGTGGTCCACAGCAAGAGAAGCCACGGCAACGAGAAGCCCATCCACAGCAACAAATAGCCCCTGCCCGCCACAACTAGAGAAAAGCCTGTGCAAAGCAATGAAGACCCAATGCAACCAATAAATAAAAAATAAATAAAATAAAATGAAATAACTAAAAAAAAGAAAAAAGAGAGCAGACCAATGGTTGCCTGTGGATGGGAGGGGAGAAGGCACAGGTTACAACAGGAAACGCTTGGGGCGGTGGGTGTGTCAATGATCTTGATTGTGCTGATGCTATCCCAGGTAGGTACATATGTCAAAACACCTTGGATTGTACATTTTGAATATGTGCAGTGTTTGTACTGCATTTCTATCTCTTATGAAGCTGTGAATAAGGCAGTAGAGAATGAATGGCTTTAAGCATTGTCTCCCCAATACTCGCTGGTCTTGAAACTGCGCCCCCTAGAGTTAGCAGAAGCTGATGACTAACAGGAATTCTTTTTTTCTTTTTCATTATGGTTTATTACAAGATATTAATATAGTTCCCTGTGCTATGCAGTCGGACCTTGTTGTTTACCCATTCTATACGTGATAGTTTGCATCTACTAACCCCAAACTCCCACGCCATCCCTTCGCCCTCCCCCTCCCCCTTAGCCACCACAAGTCTCTTCTCCGTGTCTGTGAGTTTGCTCCTGTTTTGTAGATAGGTCCATTTGTGTCCTATTTTAGATCCCACATGTAAGTGATCATCATATGATATTTGGCTTTCTCTTTCTGACTTCCTTCACTTAGTGTGATTATCCCTAGGTCCATTCATGTTGCTGCAAAGGGCATTATTTCATTCTTTTTATGGCTGAGTAGTAGTCCATTGTATATATGTACCACATCTTCTTTATTGATCCCTCTATCAATGGACAATTAGGTTGTTTCCGTGTCTTGGCTGTTGTCAATAGTGCTGCACTGAGTACTGAGGTGCATCTAACAGGAATTCTTGAGCTTATCTTGCAGAGCAACAGATGGGGAACAGCATTCTAAAACCCATGTGTTTGTAAACTGCCTTCACTGATTAAGCTCGCTTTAGTCATTTTCCTTTCTTTTCTTCCCCCTCTTTAGTTGCATACCTTCCCAGCTTCACATAGCTCAGTCGTTTTACAGAAATTTGGGGTTACCTCACCTTTTTCCTACCTCCAATCACCTTTCCCCATAGTTAAGAGCAACCTGCTTATCATATAAATATCCCAAGCCCCTCAGCGTTGGGGAGGCGAATCTGAGAACTGTTGTCCTGTCTCCTTGCTTGGCTGACTTGTAAGTAAACTCTTTCCCAGCTACAAGCCTCGGCATCTCAGCGTTTGGCTTGCTGTGCCTGGTTTGATAACAGTATTAAGATTCTTCACAGGTGCTTGTGGAAGACTGGTCCTCCAAGAAAGGATGTGGAGAATTGGGCTTTCAACAAGAGCCCTGAGATTTTTCAAGCCCAGGTGGTTGGGAAATACTGGTATAAAGTGGGTTGCAGCTGAGAAGGAAACTTCCCTCAACTTGACCAAACCATCACCAGGTGAAGCCAAATAAAATGACTGCCATTAACAGCTAAGGGAAAAACAAATGATCATTCGCTAGGGTTTTTTTCACGGCACAGTATCCTTAGCCACCATATAGTAAGTGTTTGTCATCAGTCTCTCCTTTGAGGAGCTTTCTCAGCACCCCCTCTGCCCCCACACCCCCAGCAGCTTCTATCATCGGATGAATTGGGAGAAAAGCTAAGCTGATGGGTGAAAAAGTCTCTACACAGAATCCATGTTATTGCAATTATCCAACCAAGATCCTGTCTCCTATAAAAGAAACACAAGGAGCTGTGCTTAGCATTTCATCTTGAAGGGTATCTGCTGTGAAAGAGCTGCACTTAATACCAGGTAATCCACACCACCATCTATATTTAGATATAAAAGTAGTGATGTGTTTGGAAGTCGTTAAAGGTGCTCTTTTTCTTACTTTTAAGTGAGGTCAGGGATGTCTTTTCAAGTTCATTGACCATTGCAATTCCTCAGATAGGGGTTTCTTGTTATACTCTCTGTTTCTCTAATATTTTTGTTTCTTTATTGTCAATATTTTGTGTATATAAGGGACCCTATGCAAGAGTTCAAAGTTCCCTTGACATGTTTTGTCTGAAGTACACGTTGCTTTCTGCCTCTATTCCAATATATCTAAATCCAAATTAATTAACAGGGTTTTTGCTTTGCGTTTCATATCATCTGTACTAGAACTAGTATAACAATCTTAAATGATGAATTTAAGTAATTCTGACACTCCCTTAAAATGCAGTCTTGAGTCTCTACTTGACCCCAAGCAAACCTCAGGACTATGGGCTATATGCCCAAGTGCTCTCTGCAAGTGTTCCAGAAGTTTGTGATAGTTTGATAAAGGTTATTGGAATGAGTATTTAAAGGAAATTAAGAATGTGTACTTATCTTCCCTGACTTCCTGGCAACCTTCCTAGGTCATCCTAGACAGGAGCCCTTTATTTTACTCCATCAGGACACTTGGCAACTTAGAGTGACTGGAATTCAAAACGTTATCTAAGGGACTTCCCTGGTGGCACAGTGGTTAAGAATCTGCCTGGCAACACAGGGTACACGGGTTTGATCCCTGGTCTGAGAAGATCCCGTATGCCAAGGAGCAACTAAGCCTATGCACCGCAGCTACTGAGCCCACGTGCCACAACTACTGAAGCCTGTGCACCTAGAGCCTGTGCTCTGCAACAAGCGACACCACTGCAATGAGAAGCCTGCACACCGCAACAAAGAGTAGTCCCTGCTCTCCACAACTAGAGAAAGCCCACTTGCAGCAATGAAGACCCAACGCAGCCAATAAATAAATAAATCTTTTAAAAAAAGTTATCTAAGAGCAATGTCATGGCAAATGGAGAGATAGGTTCCTAGTCAAATTCTGACTTATCTGACCTCAATTTTTTTATTCTAATCTCTGCAGATAAGATCATCATGATTACAGCTTTTCAAGCTCATACCCTGTGGAGCTGGCTGCTGAGAGTACGACAGCAAGGTTTCCCACAGTATTTTTACAAATGTATCTGGTTTTTTCACATTGGATTACTGATTTTGTTTCTGGAACTTTCTGCAGTGGCTTTCTCTTTTTTTTTAATTTTTTTAGTTTTTATTTTATTTTATTTTTTGGCTGCATTGGGTCTTCACTGCTGTGCGCAGGCTTTCTCTAGTTGCGGCGAGCGGGGGCTACTCTTCGTTGCGGTGCAGACTTCTCAGTGTGGTGGCTTCTCTTGTTGCGGCGCACGGGCTCTAGACATGAGGCCTTCAGTAGTTGTGGTTCGTGGGCTCAGTGGTTGTGGCACACAGGCTTAGTTGCTCCAGGGCATGTGGGATCTTCCCAGACCAGGGCTCGAACACCGTGTCCCCTGCATTGGCAGGCGGATTCTTAACCACTGCGCCACCAGGGAAGTCCTGCCGTGGCTTTCATATCTGATCATAGACCTTTTCCTCTTGCAATGATGATGGCTCTTTCTGGAATTGTTTTTGTTGTTATTACTGCAATCTTCATCCTGTATGAGGCACATCAAAACTCAGAAAATTCGCCTGTCAGCCTAGAAGAATTCTCAAACCTTAGAAACACCCAGTCTTAGAAATAACCATTATGAAATGGGGGCACCAACCACAAGCACCTGACTATAATTTGATGTTAAATCCCAAATGCCTTTGTGCCTTTGGACCTTTAAAAAACCCTTTGAGCATCACTTTAAATAGAAATAAACTCTGGCTTCTAAAAAGCTTATTATCTGACTTTGGATTGTTCTTGCCTCTCCGAAATATCTTTCTGCAGAAATCCTTGTTCTTTCAAATTCATGTCAGATGAAGCAATCCGTTTCCTTCTCCCTGTTGCCACAACTACCCACCTTCTTGCTCGCTTCCAACCATCACTGAGATCCAGTTGCTGCTTCTTACTCTGTCTCTTCACATCAATTCCCGCAGACTTTAATATGCAGAGAGCAGATGCATCCAGGACCCCAGGTGTCCAACTCAAGGCCCTCCTCACCTGCCTTGTGAGGAAGGTCCTGTCTTCCCCATCAGTTATCTTCCTCCATGGCCCTGTCTCTTGTTGGGATCCCCAACGTTGCAGACACCCCATCCTCTAACCACACCCCCCCTTGTCCTCATTAACTTTCCTTTGTACCCCTACCTGACAGTCCTCGAGTGGCATAGAGTTCTCCCTCTTTTTTTTTTTTTTTTTTTAGTTTGGCCACACCATGGGCGTGTAGGATCTTCGTTCCCCAACCAGAGATCAAACCCGCGTCTCCTGCATTGGAAGGGCAGAGTCTTAGCCACTGGACCGCCAAGGGGTCCCCTCTCTCCGTCCTTTTGATGCCCCGGTCTCTTCACTCTCCCACAGCACCTTGACTCTTTTCCTGTCCCTCTTGGGTTCCCAATTTTTCACCGCCTTCGGTCTCTCTTGCATATTCCTGGTAACTTTACTGGCCTATCCAAGTGGTCCAGGAATCCAAGAAGCCAAACCTCCTGGAGTAAGTGATATGATAGTTTCCTTCAAATCATGATCGCTGACTTCAAACAGGCACCCCCATTGCTGTCCCTCTGTTTCACTGTGCCTCCTCTCCTTTGCTGCCCAGGCTGGGAACCGGCAGATTCCTCTATGAGAAAAACGCCTCAAAAGAATATCTTCCTTCTTTTTGCCTGACATTTCAAGGTCCCCCGTTGAGAATTGGACTCACATGCCACGTATTCATCCTAGAAATCTCACCAGCCGACAGCCCTACCCAACTGCCCTTGACATAGGAAGACAGAGACCAGAATCAAGGACCTTGAAGGAATTCTTCTCAAAAGAACAGCTGAAAGTAATTTACAGACGGAGCTGATGCAGAAGATAATAAACAGGGGGAAAAATTTTTTTTTCTTTCAGCTTGTAATTAATATCCTCAGGCCTGGGATAGTAGGATACATCACAAAATGAAATAAGAATCAGATTGTGTGAAGGATTAGTAACTAAGACAAGGACACTTAGCAATTAAAAATGAGGGCAGAAATTGAAAAGTGAAAAGATTTGGAAGATGAAGGTGAGGAGATGTATACAAGCTGAGCCCTTTATAGTGGGGACAATGGAAAAAATATTTAAACATATGAGATTAGAAAAACCACATATTCAGTTTTGCAAGATGCAAAAAGTTCTGTGCATAGAGTGCACAAAACCATGAGTGTATGTAATGCCACTGAACTATACACTTAAAAATAGTTACAATGGTAAATTTCATGTTATACATATTTTACCACCACTAAAAGTAATTTTTTAGAACTTCCCTGGTGGTCCAGTGGTTAAGACTCCACGCTTCCAATGCAGGAAGGGCGGGATCAGTCTCTGGTCAGGGAACTAAGATCCCACATGCTGGGCAGCACAGTGATAAAAAATTTAAAAATAATTTTTTAGAAACATGATACGGCAGAAGAAAATAGGATTAATTTACCAACACCCAAACTGATATGGGAAAAAGAAAAGCACAAATGAAAGTTCCCATTAACAGATGATTTGGTAGAATAATTGATAACATAAAGGAAGGGCTAGAGAAAGTATATTTCAAACTGCAAGTGATAAGGAAGATTGAGGTTGGTCGTCAGGACTGGAGTCGTCAGGGGGATTTCTTTTTTTTTTTTTTTCCTTTTTTTTAACTCTTGGCCGTGCAGCGCAGCATGAGGGATCTGTTCCCCTAACCAGGGATTGAAGCTGTGCCCCCTGCTGTGAAAGCATGGCATCTTAACCACTGGACCACCAGGGAAGTCCCTGGGATTTCTTTTATTTATTTATTTGTTTAATTTATTTATTGGCTGTGTTGGGTCTTCGTTACTGCACATGGGCTTTCTCTAGTTTCTGAGAGTGGGGGCTACTCTTCATTGCGGTGGGCAGGCTCTTCATTGTAGTGGATTCTCTTGTTGTGGAGCACGGGCTCTAGGTGGGTGGGCTTCAGTAGTTGCAGCACATGGGCTCAATAGTTGTGGCTCATGGGCTCTAGAGCACAGGCTCAATAGTTGTGGCACACAGGCTTAGTTGCTCCATGGCATGTGGAATCTTCCCAGAGCAGGGCTCAAACCTGTGTCCCCTGCATTAGCAAGCGGAGTCCCAACCACAGCGCCACCTAGGAAGCCCATCCCTAGGATTTCTTAACCTATTGGACTGTGAGTCATCCCCTAACAACCTTCTAGACCATTCGCTGCTATTATTTTTAATATCTGCTAGAAACAACACATATGCACTGGAAACGGAAGGCTAACCAAATCCATGATTTATGAATTCACAGCAGCAGAGTTCATACGGAAATGTTTCTTGACTTTTATGTTAACATTTCTCTTCCCCTCTTTTCAAAAAGTATGAAGCCATGAGATCTCCATATAGCAATTTTATCACTGCTCTTCACAAAATTGTTGCTTCCAGTGAGCTTTATGGTACCCCAAGAGCCACGTAATTCTACACATCTTTAGATGCCTAATGACAAATTAAGATTTTTACACTCTGTTTCCTTGACAATTTCCATTAATACACACTTATGTGGTGAAAACGTAGACTTTATTAATAAAGCAAATTACTTGAGCCCATTGTTTTTAGCCAAAGATGCAGAACAGAACCACCTGATGAAATTTTTTAAAAATCTACTTGCCAGGAGAATCTATTTCTGACATGTACATCCAGCGGAAGGTCATCAATTAGGCTGAGCAGGGGCACTTCTGATTTTATTGATTGTGGGGGGTTTTGGTGAGCTGTTGTGCCTGATGAACTGGAAGTGTAACAGAGCAGGACCCCATGGGGCCTTCCCCGGGACACACCCCCATCCCCACCCCCATGTCCTCCACCTGCCTCTTGTTTGTAGAAAAACTTTAGCCTCCTAGGCCTTCCCCAAGTTCCGTAGAATAAATTGAATCACAGAAGTAAGAAAATGCAGGAACAAAGGAAAAGAGTCAAGCCAGATAATAATAATAGTTTAGCCATTAAACAAAGTCAAGGACCTTTAGTTCCTTCTCAAGGGCTATAGATAATATTCTGAGCCATATTCTTGACCTGTTTTGCAGACACTGAAACCCCCACCAGATGGAAGAAGTTAACTGCTTGCTGACCACAGGCAGGTAGACCCCAGACCAGCTGGAACCAGAAGGTTGATGATGTTGACTCCCAGTTACCTCACCCCCAACCAATCAGAAGAATGTCCATGAGCTGACCACACCCTCCCACAACCCTGCTACCCTACCCTGAAAGCCATCAGGGAGTTCAGGCCTTTTGAGCACTAGCTGCCTTGGACCCCTTGCTTGGTGTCTGCAATAAACGCTGCCCTTTCCTTCACCACAACCCGGTGTCAGTAGATTGTCTTTACTGAGCGTGGGTGAGTGGACCCAAGTTTGATTTGGTAACAGAAGCATCAGTGGACTCCTGCCTTTAACGAAATATTTTAAAATTATCTTCTTTCCTCATAAAGAAATCTTTCTCTGCCTCTTCTGAGATTCTTGTTTCTCCTTTTTCTTGGTGTAGTTTTAAACTGGGAATATCAGATCTATAGAAGTATAGTCTGCTTGGGAGTATTCAAAGACAGGAGGCTTCCTTTCTTTCTACGAGGAATTCCAGGTGTCTTGGGGATAGTCAAATAGGACTGAATATCTGAATCAGTGGTTTTCAAACTTTCGAAGGCTTCAGAATCTCCTGCAGGGCTTATTGAAAGCCAGATTGCTGGGTCCCACCCCGAAATATTCCTAATCCAGTAGCTCTAGGTTGGAGTCTCCAGAACTTGCATTTCTAAAAATATCCCAGGTGATACAGCTGCTGCTAGTTTGAGGACCACTCTTTGAGAACCTCTGATCTATTCCATCTACCCAGGCCTGTGAGGGAGGCGCTATGAAATACCCAAAGAGAGCATCAAGTAAAATGGACCATGAGGGCTTCCCTGGTGGCGAAGTGATTAAGAATCTGTCTGCCAATGCAGTGGACATGGGTTCGAGCCCTGGTCTGGGAAGATCCCACATGCCACAGAGCAACTAAACCAGTGAGCTGCAACTACTGAAGCCTGCATACCTAGAGCCCGTGCTCCGCAACAAGAGAGGCCACAGCAATGAGAAGCCCTCGCACGACAACAGAGTAGCCCCTGCTCCCCGAAACTAGAGAAAGCCATGCTCAGCAACGAAGACCCAATACAGCCAATAAATAAATAAAAATTTTTTTTAAAAATCACCAACTATTTAAAAATAAAAACCAGACCCCGAGTTGAATCCTAATTCTGCCACTTCCTGAAAACCCAAAAACTTTGTGCAGATTATTTAACTCTCTGAACCTGGTTTTCTTGTTGTAAAATAAGGATGATAATATCTGCCTCACAAGATTCCGCCTGTAAAAAGCTTGGCCTAAAGTAACAGGTCAGGAGATGTCATTGCTGCTGATGACCGTTCCTATACATATAGTTTGTAACTTTCTCACCACACTCCCCAGCCCTGGCTGCACACTGGAGTCACCTGGGGACCCTTCAAGGCCCCCAACCCCATCCAGCAGGGATTCTGAGGTAGTGGCTGGGATGAGGCCCAAGGGTATTTTTTTTAAAGCTCCCAAGGTGATTCAGATATACATCCAGGGTAGTGAACCACTAACTTCATAGTTAACGAACTAGTAGAAGATGAAGCAGCCATAGAAGGACCAGCTGTGGCTCCTAACTGGAAGACATTATCAGTGTGAAACAGATCCATCGCATCCTGATATTATACAGACACTTGGATGTTCCCTGCTTCGACATTCACAAGAGTGTGCTCATTACCAGTCCTGTTGATGACGCCCTTCACAGCCCCCTGGAGAGCGCCAGTCACTGTGGTAAGTGGGAATAAATGCCCATCCAAGGCTTAATAAAGGCGTCCCCGGAAAGTCCACGTTACGGTCATTATCTAATCAAGACCCTCTCTCACTTAAAAGAAAAAGAAAAGGTTTCAACTCTTCTCCGATGGTTGTGTCCGTTTGGTTGGGAAGGCTGCTAGCTGGTTTCTTGAAATTACTCCTTATTTCTAGGATTACAGACTGCTGGTAAGTAAAGCTAGATTGTCTTTCATAAAAGTGTTAACTTTTTGCAGATTCATGCACCAAGTTAAGAAAATGTTGTTCAGTTACCGTTTTGATAAATGCTTTTAAACAGATCATGAATGGCTGGGAAATTGAATCAAATGGTTTATCTGCATCTTCTGCAATAAGCATATGGGCTTTTTTTTTCATATATTTTTAAAATATTGTGGTATGTTACACTGAGATTGTGTCATGCTAAGCCATCTTTCCATGCCTGGGATAGCCACTATTTGTTGGCTCTGTGTGTGTGTGTGTGTGTGTGTGTGTGTGTGTGTGGTTTTTAAACTTGATGTTCAGTGCTGAATTCAACTAGAGCGTATTTCTTAATTTTATATGAAGCATTCTTATTGCTGTATAGTTAAGAAGAGTTTGTTGACAACTTCTTTGCTGCTGAGAAGATGGGTTAAATCTGGGAAATGAATAAATGAGTGAAAGAATAGCTAATCTGATGTAAAAATGGATCTCAGAGTATTACCTGCAGTACCTGTCACCATAACCCCATCCAGTAGACAGTGCACCACACAAGACCACGGTGATACTGTGTTTTGGTGACAATGGCAGCTCTTAGGATGGGAGGGAATGCTTGCACTGCACAAGCCTGCGTTTCTAAAAGGTAATTATGGAAGGGAAGTGCAGCCAAGGGGTCACAGGTATCGCCCTTGTGTCTTCCCTATATTTTGTGATCCAAGGCTAATGAATTATTTTTACAGAAAAAAAAAAACCCAAAAAAACAAAAAACCTTTTTATGTTCACTGGCCGGGTCCCATCGTCCTCACCTGCCTGTGGCTCTGGGAATTGCTGTCACAACTGGAGCGTTTACCAATGTGGTTGTCCTCCTTGGGATGATGCTTGTTTTTCTGAGTGTCCTTCTCAGTATTTCTGGAGGTATAAGCGTGTACACCACTTACTCAAGCTTCCAGAGATCCCCAGGGGCACGAGAAGCAGCCCAGAACATTCACCTTGTCTGGTGTCGAGTTCTACCTCAAGAGCCTGAAATCTCAGCCAGTACCTGCTTATAATCTCATATTTAACCTGAATGTCTCTAGGACCCCAGCTTTGTTTCATGCACCATTTTCAAACTTGAAATAAAACACTGAAAACTGCAGTGAAAGAGATTTTCAATGTCCCCTCTTACTTTGAACTGGCTGTTTCCTCCTACTGAAATCCTCCTGCTTTGACACTCACGCCATGTGGTGATAGCACACCTCCTCTTCTCGGGGCGGTCCTCTTAGGGTCCATCTGTCCATGTGCCACCAACATGTCCCTCACCCCTCATCAGTCATTGGAAACTTCTCCAGTTCCATCATCTTATTCTCATTCCTGTTATTCTTGAGGACAGTGTGGCCCATCAGCACAAGAGCTGCTTGGTTCTTATTGGCATTTTAAAGAATAACTTGATTGAGAAATTCATATACCATTCAACCCATCCACATATTTATTTATTTGTTTATTTTAATTGAAGTATAGTTGATTTACAATGTTGTGTTAGTTTCAGGTGTACAACACAGTGATTCGATTATATATATATACACACATATATATTCTTTTTCAGATTCTTTTCCCTTATAGGTTATTACGAAATATTGAGTATAGTGCTTGTCAGTTATCTTTTTATACATAGTAGTGTATATATGTTAATCCCAACCTCCTAATTTGGTAAGGTAACCTTAAGTTTGTTTTCTGTCTGTGAGTCTCTTTCTGTTTTGTAAATAAGTTCATTTGTATCTTTATTTTTTTTACATTCCATACATAAGTGATATATGATACTTGTCTTTCTCTGTCTGGCTTACTTCACTTAATATGATAATCTCTGTCTATCCATATTGCTTCAAATGGCATGATTTCATTCTTTTTTATGACTAATATTCCATTGTATATATATATATACAACATCTTCATCCATTCATCTGTCGATGGACATGTCTTGGCTATTGTAAATAGTGCTGCAGTGAACATTGGGGTGCATGTATCTTTTTGAATTAGTTTTCTCCGGAAGTATGCCCAGGAGTGGGATTGCTGGATCATATGGCAACTCTATTTTTAGTTTTTAAGGAACCTCCTTACTCTTCTCCATAGTGGCTGTACCAATTTACATCCCTACCAACAGTGTAGGAGGGTCCTTTTTCTCCACACCCTCTCCAGCATTTTTATTTGTAAACTTTGTGATGATGTCCATTCTGACCAGTGAGGTGATACCTCATTGTAGTTTTGATTTGCATTTCTCTAATAATCAGCAATGTTGAGCATTTTTTCATATGCCTTTTGGGCATCTGTATATCTTCTTCAGAGAAATGTCTGTTTAGATCTTCTGCATATTTTTTGATTAGATTGTTTGTTTTTTTTTATTGAGTTGTATGAGTTGTGTTTGTATTTTGGAAATTAATCCCTTGTCCGTCGCATCATTTGCAAATATCCCACATGCTGTGCAGTGCAGCCAAATAAAAATAAAAAAATAAAATAGTAAATTTTAAAAAAATAAAAAATTAAAAAACATAACTATTTCAAAGTAATCAGTTAAAAAAATTAAAATAGTATTAAAACACAGACTCCTGGAATTTAAAAATCCGATGTCAGTCTAATTTTACATTGGGAAGAAACCCCCAAATGCTTTTGTAATTATAAGAATTGACCGCAGGGGGTCACTAGTGGTCTGTCATAGCTCTCTGAAACTTATTTTTTTTTTTTTTTATTTCTCTATACAAGAGTTGTCATTCAGGAAGAAAGGACTTGGCCATCTTAAAGAATAAAGAATATGAAACTGCCATAGTCAAACAGTTTTTTTCTGACTGGGAGCACTAGGAAATCACAATGTTCCAGTCTTTTTTTTTGGTGAAACCCCTAAGAAAAGGAATAGAATTTAAAGAAAGCAAATGGGACAGTCTCTGGAGGAATCTCACTTCTCAAAAGTGTGGTCCATGGACCAGTAATGCTGGCATGGCCTGAAAATTTGTAAGATGTGCAAAAGCCTCAGGCCCCACCCCAGCTGTACTGAATTAGATTCCTAACAAGTTCAAAGTGTCAGTGTGGCTGGTCCACCAACCACACTTTGAGTAGTAAAAATCTAGAAGAGACCAAAGAAAATAAACAGAGGCCCAGAAAATACCAGCTGCTGCCAATACAATAAAACCGTCCTAGGGGATTGCCTGGTGGCGCAGTGGTTAAGAATCCGCCTGCCAGTGCAGGGGACACTGGTTCAAGTCCTGGGCAGGGAAGATCCCACATGCCGCAGATCAACTAAGCTCACGCGCCACAACTACTGAGCCCGTGTGCTGCAACTACTGAAAGCTGCACGCCTAGAGCCCGTGCATCCCAACAAGAGAAGCCACTGCAATGAGAAGCCCACACACTGCAATGAAGAGTAGCCCCCTTCTCCACAACTAGTGAAAACCAGTGCACAGCAACGAAGACCCAACACAGCCAAAAACAAAAGTAAATAAAAAAAACAAAAAAACAAAAAACTGTGTTAATTTGGAGCTCACCAAATCAGAATTATAATTTTAACCTGGATTGGATTAAATATTACAAGTTGATAGTTCTTGCAAAATGCATAATTATACTCACAAAATAATGTTTGCATGTATATGCGTTACACATAAAACACATAAATTGTATTCCATTTTTATTATACATCAAACTTTGGTCCTGATCGCGCAAAAAAGTTTAGTGATAGCTCGTTTTACAAACTTAAACTGAAACATCAATAATGGTTTACACAGGCCTGTTGATTTTTTTAATGAAAAGATATATTCTATGATCATCTAATAATTACTGAATTCCAAGAAGATACTAGATGTCACCTTCTTTCTTTAGATTGGAGTTGCTATGATACATAACAGCAGATAGTTTCAAATGTTACCAGGATGCTCTCAGAATATTCTGAAGTAAAGCTTTCGGGATTTAATGGGGAAACATTTAACTGTTTTTCCCTAGCACTATTACTGTTTAATCTCTTGATATTGTGGTTGTTTAGATCCACCTTATTTTCTTCCTACAGTTCATGAATGCTGTTCACTTTCTTCATATCCTTTCTCTCAATGTTTGCAGTTGATCTATAATATTCTAGTATTGCTCTGGGGTCTTTTGCCTTCAAAAATGGATGCTTCGTATGAATGGCTTTTGTCTATAAAACTAAACGTTCCTCACTTTTTAAAAGTTATTTTACTTTACAGCCTTTTAGGAATTTACTTAATTGCTTTTATGAGGTAAATAATTTCCAGAGTTGTTACTTAAAAAAAAAAAAATTCTGGTAAAAAGCACATAACACAAAAATTTCCACCGGAACTGCTACTTTTGTTTATTAAACATGGTGAACTTTGTCACAGAGTTGGCTTCCTTTAAGCACAGTTTGCTCCCTGGCTGATGAAATCTTATTGTTGACCTTTCCTTCCTTGTCTTTGCATTTCATTCTCTGACCTTTTCTCTGATCTTATCAGTCTCCGCTTTATTTCCTCCTGGGCTAATGACTTCTATCACAAGGACATCTCAGTCATGGAGGAAAGAATGTTATTTAATAACTGCTTGATTTTCATAACTAAATATAAAATGTTACAAAACACTAATTTGAAAAGATACACGCGCTCCAACGTTCACAGCAGCATTATTTACAATTGCCAAGGTATGGAAGCAGCCTAAGCATCCATCAACAGATGAGTGGATAAAGAAGATGTATACACACACACACACAATGGAATACTACTCAGCCATAAAAAGAGAATGAAATTTTGCCATTTGCAGCAACATGGATGAACTTGGAGGACATTACGCTAAGTGAAATAAGTCAGGCAGAGGGAGACAAATACTTTATAATATCACTTACATGTGGAATCTAAAAAAATACAACAAACTAGTGAATAAAACAAAAAAGAAGCAGACTCACAGAAACAGAACAAACTAGCGGTTAGCAGTGGGGAGAGAGGAGGGGGAAGGGCAATGTATGGACAGGGGAATAAGGGTTATTATGGAATTATATGAAATCACGTGTGTGAAACTTTTGAAAATTATAGAGCATTTATAGAACTTAAAGAATCTTTCATTCAATAAAAAGTTTTAATAGCTTAGAAAACTTAATGAAAAAGTTATAACCTTTTAATTGTAACAAAAACTCTACATAAAAACTTAGAGAAAAATATTAATGCCACATACACTTTAGAGGAACCCAAAAGTAGAACTGAATAAACAGATCTGCTTTAATGTTGAATAGAAATAGAAAATATTAGAATATATAAATGTATGCATATATAATTTTTATATATATATATATATATATATATATAATATTACATGTCCTTTTTACCTTGCATGTCTTCCAAGAGCCTTCGTGCCCTTTTACCTTTATTCCTTTTTGGCCGTGTGGCATGAGGGGTCTTACTTCCCCGACCAGGGATCAAACACAGGCCCCCTGCAGTAGAAGCACAGAATCTTAACCACTGGGCCACCAGGAAAGTCCCTGAAGGTGGTCTCTTAAATTCCCCTTAGGATCTCTGTGTTACAGAGCAGTGGGGGTCAAGGAGCATGTTCCTGAAACCAGTGTCTTTCTATCCACCACCACCCATCTGGTCTGCTGTACTTTGGATTAATTTCTTTCTAGCAGATGGTCCTTTTCAGAGGGTATTCGTATAGTAGTGGGACACGTTTCTCAGTAAATAGCTATATGTCAATAAATACTAATGTAGTCAATGAAATATTTATTGACTGTGTTCCAGTCTCTATGAGATATAATGTTGAGGAAAAAACAAACAGTCCCAACCTCATGGGGATTTACAGTCTAGCGAGGAAGACAAACATGAGTCACATAACACGCAAACAAATGTAACCTTGCGCTCGTGTCCAGTGCCAAGAGGGAGGTACATAACACACGCTGACTGCCTCTGCTGGGCAGTCTTGATGTACCTGGGAAAGTAAGGGAAGGCTTCCCTAAGAAAGTGTCACATGGGGGAGGGCGAGGTCATGAGTTCAACTTTTGAGATGCTGTGTTGGAAGTGCTTCTGAGATATCCAAGAAGAGATACTAAGTAGGCAGTTGGACTATATTTTGGGTGTGGGTTCAGAGGACTGATCAGGGCTGCAGATGTACACAGAAGAGCCATAAATGACAGTGGGAACCAGTGTTGCCTAGGATGGTGGAGAATTGGAACAGAAGAGGACCTGTATCCATCTATTATTTTACTAGAGATAGAGTCCCTGTTTTGGACATATATGTACCATCCACTCGTAACCGTCTTTAGGTACCAGCACTTTTCCTTGGAGGATCCATCCTTCTCCGTTTCTTGGTGGGGTTGACACCATCCCCAGCTCCAGAAGTGAGTGTACAGCTGAAGCCCAAGTCATCACTGTCTAAAACGATTGTGTACAATGCAAGTGTATAACAACACAATTGGATAACTTCCCCCGGCCTCTGTGATTGATTCCAGATGGTCATATGACCCAGTTTGGCCAATGAGAGTCATGCCTTGAATATTTATAGGACTTTTTGTGAGGGTTGCTGAGAAGATGCCCCATAAGTCTGGAACTACTAGCAGTTCTCTTGCCCCCACAAGGGGAGGACCTGCCTGAGAATGAAAAGCAGAGTTGACAGATGGAGAAAGACTGGGTTTGGGTGACATCAAGTCCGGCTTACCTGGATGATGAAGTTACATGTGCTTATAAATTTGCTTTCTAGGGTAAGCAGAATTCACTACTTAAAGCTCATTGCTACTAAAAAATTCTTGACATACCCATTCATGAACTTCTTTAAAGAAAATACCTGTAGGGAATTCCTCTGTGGTCCAGTAGAACTCTAAGCTTCCACTGTGGGGGATCCGGGTTCCATCCCTGGTAGGGGAACTAACATCCCAAAAGCCACGTGGCTTGGCCAGAAAAAGAGAGAAAGAAAGGAAGGAAGGAAGGAAAGAAGGAAGAAAATACCAGTAATGTACTGTGCTTGAGAAGGAACTCGCTCCCCAAAAGATAACTGAATCACCAAGACTTTGGGTCCCCCTGGTTAGAGGGACTTCTTTGCTAGAATTCTATGTCCTCCCATAAAGAAAGGTGACAAACTGCTGTAATGTTTACTAGGGATAAACTAGCAGACTTGAAAACAATTCCCCTGATCAAAGCTGAAGAAAAGCAAGACAGACTTTGCCCATACTGTAGATGAGGTGAAGAAAATTTACATTTGAATTGAAAATCAAAGAAAGCTCTTACAAAGTCACGTTGACCCCATGGATGTTTAAAACCTGGTTAGATATGTTTATTCTAGAGAAAAGAGATTTAAGTCCATCCTATAATAAGTCTGTGTGAAATACATGAAAAAGATTTTTTGTATTTCCACAGGAGTTTTATTTATTTATTTATTTGGCCATGCCGTGAAGCATGTGGGATCTTAGTTCCCCAACCGGGGATCAAACCCATGCCCCCTGCATTGGGAGCACGGAGTCTTAGCTACTGGACCTCCAGGGAAGTCCCTATATGAATTTTTTTGGTTGCAACATACACACACACACACACACACACACACACACACACACTCCTACAAACATCTCTCCTAATGAAGATACATGCCTTAAATATCATGCCTAAAGGATGCGTGCTGAATGTTAGGGAGAAGAGCTGGCTCAGGGTTTTTTTGGTGTTTTTTTTTTTTAATTTATATTAAAAATTTATAGCACAACCAGATGACCATGATTCAGATTTAGAATTTATTCACATTTATTCTTTTTTGCAAATATCTTTAAAATATATTCATTTAAATTTTTGCTATAAATCAGGCTAGAGAAGCAGATGTAGTTTTGTGCTAAGTACATTTTACAACTTCACAGAAGGGAAAAATGGCTTTGGACATGTTTTTGGAAACATTGTGTGGTTACTCAATGGAGAACTTGTACATTTTTTATATTTATGGTTTCTGCAATTTCCTAATAAGCCTTGGCACCCTGCCAAAGGCTATAAAAGACTGAGTAAAACTTATGATCCTTGAGCATGTTAAAAAAAAAAAAAGCACTCTATTGTAGATTAGTTGCATTAAAGGAGTCTGACAGCAGTTTCCTTTAATTGAAGCAGAAGTATCTTTTATTATTATTATTTTTAAATATAAAGCTTGGGTTTTTCTGTGTTTTTTAATTAATTACTTAACTAATTAATTAATTTTCAGCTGTGTTGCATCTTTGTTGCTGTGCGGGCTTTCTCCAGTTGCGGTGAGCAGGGGCTACTCTTAGTTGCAGTGCACAGGCTTCTCATTGTGGTGGCTTCTCTTTGTTGCAGAGCATGGGCTCTAGGTGCGCAGGCTTCAGTAGTTGTGGCGAGCAGGCTCAGCAGTTGTGGCGAGTAGGCTCAGTAGTTGTGGCTCGTGGGCTTAGTTGCTCCCCAGGATGTGGAATCTTCCCAAGGCTTGGACCCGTGTCCCCTGCATTGGCAGGCAGATTCTTAACCACTGCGCCACCAGGGAAATCCAGAAAGTATCTTTTAAACCGCAGTGTCGGTGGTGTTTTTTTCTGATTTCATGTTAATTCCCCTTATTTACACATCCTGAGAATCTCACATATTAAAAGACAAAGATCTTGGACGCTATATCCAACAGTTCAGGTTCCCTTAATCTGTGTTTTTGGTTCATCATAGGGGTCCCCGAGCTTTCCTGTTCTAATTATCTATTTCCCAAGCCCACATCTTGGGGGATCAAACAGCAAGTTTGATTTCAAGTATCTTGAGAGTAGCAGCCGTGACTGCAGGTTTTGGAATTCAGCAAATTGCCCTGAATGTAGTTGGCTCTTATATTTGTTGAACAGATGAATGGAGCTCCCTGGATCCCATCCACCATTCCAGGAGGACCAGTTCCAGGTGGCTTGAGTTCCAGAGGCTGGAGGCAGTAGAAATTATGAGCAGGATTAATCAGAGGATGGGGGAGGAAAAGTCAGCTGGGGATAGGTACGGAGTGGAAGACAGAATACATGGTAAAGGGACTCCTGTATTCCCAACTTGGGGCAGAAAGAAATAGGGGAAAGAATTCGAAAGAATTTTCCTACTGGGAAGGCAGCACTCCTGATTTCTCATGCTCCTGCATCCCCAGAAGCTACCAGGAATTTGATCAACTCTTTTTCTGAATGTTAAATATGTCTCCCCAGATAAAAGCAAGGAACTGTGTGATACACTGTGGCGCTAAACTTTAGTATCGGGGGAGCCCCAAAGGATTCCTGGAAAAAATGCTGGCAAGTAAAACATAAAGTCTATCTCATTAGTCCCCCAATTATTTATGCATATGCTCTTTTTTTTTTTTTCCTTGGGTAATTAAGGCTCTCTTGCCTTAAGCAATGTTTAGGAGCTCGGTTGCAGTAACTACACATGTAAGTTGATGTCCACGCGATCAGCCCATGGGCAGAGGTTTGAGCAAGCCATCTTCAAAGCCGAATAACACGAGATAAATACCAAGAGAAAGTGGAGAGGAAGCAAACGCCTAATCCATATAGTACCTATGATGCCAAATGAAAGAATCTGGTCAATATTTTTTTGTATCTTTGTTATACTTCAGCATTTCATCAAAGCAGAATGTGGAAGAAGTATAGCTCAGGTGATTCACAGTGATTACTCAGTTTACTTCATTGTTCAAGAAGTAATGTAATAATATTAAATTTTTTATGCTGCACATGTAGGTTCCAGCACAGATTCCCATAGGAGCACTGACAAAATTCAGTGCATGTGGCTTGTCAAAGTATCATGGGGTCATTTAGCAAATATTTTAACATGCCTTTCATGTTCTGAATTGCTATAAAATTGAACGTTTTCCTTTTCTGGTACAGGTATGTAATATTTACAAATAGATTGTTTTTATTCTTATTCGAGGTTGGCCCTGTGGTCAATCCATTTCCACAGACAATATAGTGATAATGGCCTCAAGATCGTGGGTTTATCTCTGAGCTTCCATTTTTAAGCCAGTGACTCTCAAGCATTTTTTCGCCTCAGGATACCTAAGAGATCTGTCACCCTTCCATCAAGTCTCTCAAGAACAGTTTCTCCTTGGACTTCCCTGGTGGCACAGTGGTTAAGAATCTGCCTGCCAATGCAGGGGACATGGATTCGAGCCCTGGTCTAGGAAGATCCCACATGTGGAGCCACTAAGCCCGTGCGCCACAACTACTGAGCCTGAGCTCTAGAGCCTTCGAGCCACAACTACTGAAGCCTGTGCGCCCAGAGCCCGTGTTCCACAAGAGAAGCCACCACAATGAGAAGCCCGTGCACCACAACGCAGAGTAGCCCCCGCCCGCCACAACTGGAGAAAGCCTGCACGTGGCAACAAAGGCCCAATTCAGCCAATAAATTAAAAAAAAACAAAAAAACAAAACAGTTTCTCCAAAGGCAGTAACTCCCAGGGGGACCGGGGAGCCCGCCACACAGTGTCTGGGGGGGGGGGTGCAAGTGCCCCGTCCCACCCCCAAGATGATGCTGGAAAGTTTATTCCATTCATTAGGCAACAACTTCCAGGGAAATGTAACTGCTAGTTATCGAACATTCTCTGTGCCAGGTGCCTTACATACACATTATTTACTCCTCACCACAGCAGAGGGATTACTAGCCACATTTAAAGATGAGGAGCTCATGACAGAGGTAAGAAACTGGCCCAGGGCCAGCCAGATGGGTAAGGAGCACGTTGGGATTTAACCCTTGTTTCCCAGACTCCAAAGTCCCTCTCCTACCACCATTGTGCTACCTCCTACTGACCAGCTACTTGTATCTTAGATGTTCACTGTCTTAGTTCATACCTGCTGCTCTCACAAAATACCACAGACTGGGGAGCTTAAACAAGAGATATTTATTTCTCACAGATATGAAGGCTGGCAAGTTCAAGATCAAGGTGCCAGTTGATCCGATGTCTGGTGAGACCCTCTTCCTGGCTTGCAGATGGCTGTCTTCTCCTGCGTCCTCACATGAAAGGGAGAGAAATCAACTCCTTTGTGCCTCCAAGAACACTAATTCCATTCATAAGGGCCCCACCCGAATGACCTAATCACCTTCCCAAGGCCCATCTCCTAATATCATCATATCAGGGGTTAGGATTCCTAATATATGAATTTGGGAGAGGGGACACAAACATTCATTCCATGACATTCACTTTATATTTATTTGGAGGAGCTTGGGTGAGAGAGTATTGTGTTTATAATGATGCGAACTTTTTTTTTTCCTTTGGAGGGGACTTAGGATGTGAACATATAAAACAAAAACCACTTTTGTCTGTATGTGTGCCCAGCTTCAGCTGAGAATCTTGGGGAACTTTATACAATGAAACAGAACTACCACTGTAGCTACTGCCTGGGTAGTAACAAGAGCTGCTATCCAGAGATCTCCATGGCCCAAGAACTCACTCCCACATTTCCAGATGAGTGCTAGGAGATGAGGTTCTTAAACTTAGATTCCTAATTTGGTACCTTGCTGAAAGGAAAACCAAGGCAACCAAAAATAGACTTATATGTTGACAGCTGAGAACTGACAGGACAACATGCAGGGGAGTGGAGAATTCAGGGTGTGTAGGAAAACTGGAATCACAAACTAATTCAAACTACCTTAGCAAAAACAAAACCTATCTAAAAAGAACAGGCCTTGGGATTTCCCTGGCAGTCCAGTGGTTAAGACCCTGTGCTTCCAATGCAGGGGGCACAGGTTTGGTCCCTGATTGGTGAACTAAGATCCCACATGCCATGAGATGTGGCAAAAAACAAACAACAACAACAACAACAACAAAAAACAGGCCTTGTTTGCCTTCTCTCCTTTAGAATACGAATGTTCTGGTCATAAGAACTCTTCCATATATACATAGGGAGATCATCCTGGATTATTTGGATGGGCTTGGTGTAATCACAAGGGTACTTATAAGGGAAAGAAGAAAGCAGGAGAGTCAGAGGAGATGTGACATCAGAAGCAGAGCTGGAGAGCTGCATCCTGAGAAAGGCCTGACCAATCATTGCTGGCTTTGAAGATGATCGAAGGGACCACGAGCCAAGGAAGGCACGCAGCCCAAGTTTCCTAGAAGCTGGGAAAGGCAAGAGAATAGTCTTTCCTAGAGCTTCCAGAAGGAACCAGCCCTGCCCATACCTTGACTTTAGCCCAGCGAGACCCATTTCAGACGTCAGACCTCCAGAACTGTAAGATAATAAATGTGTTGTCTTAAGCCATTAAGTTTATGGTGACTTCTTACAGCAGCCATAGGAAACTCATCCAATCGCATCGAGTTTTCCTGTGTCCTGGTGGAATGATGCCCACCTTCACGTAGCTGTACAATCCCCGCCAGGGCCTGGCCCTTGCTTGTCTCCTGTCTCACCTCCCTGGGACCCCACACAGCTCTCGGTGGTCCAGCCACTCTGGCCTTTCAGCATCTTCTGACTTTAAATGTTTCTCTCTCTCCACACACCCCTGCTGCTCCTTACCTCTTGTTCATCCTGCGGATCTTAGCTCCAAGTTTCCTGGGGACATCCGTTGGAGAAATGTTTATAGAGTGCTAGGGGGCTGGGAATAGAGAACAAAGCAGGAAGGGTCTCTGCTGTGCTAGGGGGGTGGAGGAAGACCTCAGATAAGTACCTAAATGATTAACCAAGCTCATTCCAGAGTGATGACCAAACAGGGTGCTGGGTTAATGGGCAATTTTAGGTGGCTGTCAGGGAAGGCCTGTCCAAGGGAAGACATCTGAGCTGAGACCTCAGTGATGAGCAGAACCCCTTCCTCAGAGGCGCTTCCCCTGAAGCCACCCCCGTCAGCTCTCCTTGCATCAATCTTTCTTTCTTTCCCTTTATTTTTCTCCCTTCCTTCCTTTTTCTTTCTTTTCTTTTCCTTTCTTTTTTTTCTTTTTCCCTTTCTTTTTCTTTCTTTCTTTCTTTCTTTTCCTTCCTTCCTTCCTTCCTCTTTCTTTCTTTTTCTTTCTTTCTTTCTTTCCCTCTTTCCTTCCTTCCTTCTCTCTCTCTTTCTTTCTCTCCTTCCTTCTTTCCTTCTTTCTTTCTTAAAGCTATTGACTTTGGCATATTTATCATAGATCTGGCCATATTATTGAATTCTCATTACTTTTTTTTGGCTTCATTGCCACGCGGGTTTTCTTTAGTTGTGGTGAGTGGGGGCTATGCTTCATTGCAGTGCTCGGGCTTCTTATTGTGGTGGCTTCTCTTGTTGCAGAGCACTGGGTCTAGGCCCTGGGCTTCAGTAGTTGCAGCATGAGGGCTCAGTAGTTGTGGCACACGGGCTTAGTTGCTCCATGGCATGTGGGATCTTCCTGGACCAGAGATCGAACCCATATTCCTTGCATTGGCAAGAGGATTCTTAACCACTGCACCACCAGGGAAGTGCCACTCCTTGAATGTTTCTGTCACAGTACTTACCTGCTGTTATGGACTGAATTGTGTCCCCTCCAAATTCATATGTTGAAGCCCTAAGCACTAACATGACTGTGTCTGGGGATGGGGCCTTTGTAGAGGTAACCAAGGTTAAATGAAGTCATAAGGGTGGGGCCCCAATCCAATATGACAAGTGTCCTTCTAGCAAGAGAAATGTTTGTGCACAGAGGAAAGGCCATGTGATGACACAGTGAGAAGGTGGCCGTCTGCAGGCCAAGGAGAGTTCTCATCAGAAACCAACCCTGCCAACACCTTGATCTTGGACTCCAGAACCGTGAGAAAATGAATTCTTGTTTAAGCCTCCAGGGCTGCGGTATTTTGTTACAGTAGCCTGAGCTAGTGCATCTGGTTTATAAACCTGTATCACCCAGATCACTGTCAAAGCCACCCAGCTTGTCTCCGGCTTTGGCTTCTCCTCTTATCCCTCCTATGGTCCAGTCTCTGCACCGTAGCCCAAGAGAACAACCTGAAATGTAAATCACATCATGTCACTCCCAATTCAGACTCATTAGAGCCACACAGAACTCTAAAGTCCACACTGTGGCCCCCCTCTGTCACTCAGACCTTTTTCCCCTCAAACACACCCACCAGAGAGGCCCCTCCTGTCCCCCAGACACCAAGCTCCGGCCTCAGGGTCTTTGCACTTGACCTTTGCTCTGCCTGGAGCACATTCCCTATCTCTGCATGACTGTCACCTTCCCAGATCGCCCACCCCCACCCATCTCCCCACCTTAAGTGGAGCCCTCCCATCACGGGCCTCATTACCCTGACCTAGTCTCCTTGGTTTTCACTGCCCGAAATGGTCTTTTTTGAGTCATTGTTGGTCCACACCACCACTCCCCATCCCATTGTTGGGCAGGGACTCTGCCTCACCCACTGCGGAGCCCCGAGCACAGCTGGCTGTTGAAAATACGCGTGGATGAGGGCTTCCCTGGTGGCACACTGGTTAGGAATCCACCTGCCAATGCAGGGGACACGGGTTCCAGCCCTGGTCCTGAAAGGTCCCACACGCCTCAGAGCAACCTAAGCCCGTGTGCCACAACTACTGAGCCCAAGTGCCACAACTACTGAGCCCAAGTGCCACAACTACTGAAGGCAGGCCCTGCAACTAGAGCCCATGCTCCACAACAAGAGAAGGCCATCTGCTTGGAGAATCCCCGTCCCCTCCACCCCCCCCCCCCCCCCAGCTTGCCATAACTGGAGAAAGCCCACACACAGCATTGGAGACCCAGTGCAGCCAATAAATAAATAAAATAATACATTAAAAAAAAAAAGAAAATGCACGTGAATGAGATGGCAGCTGTGTGTGTATGGGGGGTGGGGGGCGCTGGAGGACAGGGAGCCAGGTCCTCTAGGGTCCATCGCAGAGCTGCCACGGAGCTCAGGGCTCCCCTTCCTCATCTGGGGGAAAGGGGACAACAATGGTTGTCCGCAGGCTCCAAAGAGTTACAACTGGGAGAGCAAGAAGCACCGGATGAGGATTTGCTAAATAAACAGCGTCTCAGGGGAGGCCTCGCGACACCCGAAACTAGGTCAGTTCCCTGTTAGACGCTATTCTAACTCCCTGCTCTTCTGCTCCGGGGCCGCTGCCCAGAACACACGCGCGGCGCCCATCCGTTTGAACTGCACGTCCACCCCAATCAGTTCTCAGGACCGGTGCGTCCCGGCACCGCTTGGCCCTTTATTGGCTCCACCCCGCGGCCCCAGCCGGGCTCCCGCCCCCGGGGGCGGCCCCGGAGCCCAGGCCCGAGGGTCGCCGCCGCCCGGCCCCGACGTGGCGCCGCCACCGCCCCCGGCGCCGACGCTCGCGGGCGTAGCCAATGGCGGCCTCTCCCGGGCGGCGGGCGCGGCCTCCGACCGCCAGAGGGCGCCGCTCGGGCGGAGCGGAGCCGCCGCCGCCGCCGCCGGTCGCGGAGGGAAGCTGCGAGCGAGCGCCCAGGCCGCCGCCGCCGCCGCCGCCGTCGCCCGCTCACCGCGCGCCGCAGCCCGCCCGCCCGCCCGCCCGCCCGCCGGCGCGGCCGTGCCCGCAGGTAGGTGGGCGCCGCCGGGCCCCGCCGCCGGCCCGGCCCGCGCGCGCCGCTCCTCCGCCGCCCGGCGCCCCCGCCCGGCGCGCGCCCGCCGCCGCCTCGTGCTCGCGCGCGGTCGGTAACGGACGCCGGGTGGGGGAGGGGCGGCGCGCTCGGCCCCCCCGCGGCGAGGCGCCGGCCCTGGGGGCGGAGGGCTCGGCCACAAAGGGCGCGCGGCCCCGGCGGAGGGGCGGTCCGAGCGCGCGCCGCCGCCCGGGTCCCGCGGGCGAGCGGACGGGGGCGGGCGGTCCCGGTCCCCTCCCTCCCTGGGGGCGGCGGGGGGCTCCCCCCGGGGGCGCGTCTCCGCCGAGCGGGGCGCAGAGGGCTGCCTCTCCCTCCATCCCTGTTTGCGTTTCCGTTGGCAAAATACCTCCTCTCTGGTTAAGTGAAAAGAAAGATTTTTTTAAAAATTTTTCCATTATTTGTATGGCGTTCCGGTGATCGAGGAGCCCTAATTCAGAACCTTGGGTTTGGGGGCGGAAAGGATGCTCTCGGGGCGCTTGGCTCGTTTATTTCGGGTTACTCCCCACCTCCTGTTTTTGCGCGGGGCGCACGTCTAGGACGCACGGCGAATGGTTTCCTGCCTTTATTGTGGATCGGGAGCCGGCCAGGCTTTAGGTTTCTTTTCCGCACCCTTAAAGAATGAAGACCTGTCAGTTCCCATTAGCGCGAATTTCCTGTTGGGGACGGTCGTTGCAGGGGTGTGGTCCAGCTGGCAGGCTCCGGCTGGTCCCGAGAGGTCGCGCCTGCACCCCGATTGGGTGAATTTTTCGGGAGTTGGGTATTTTCCCCGTCCCCCGATATGTAGTTTGGTGTTTAAGAACCAAGGGTCTGCCTAAAGGCGATGTGAGCTGCCCGGGAAGGTGGCCATTGACCACAAGGGACTGTTGAGCGCTTGGAATGTGGCTAGACCGAATGGAGATGCGCTCCCAGTGAAAGACACATCTGATTTTAAACACTTAGGGAAAAAAAAGTAAACCACCTCATTCGTAATTTTTTTTCTGCTTAAATCACACAGAGTGAGATGATTATGTTTTGAACATATTGGGTTAACTCAAAGATGTTATTAAAATTAGCGTCACTGGTTTCATTTTACTTTTTTTAACATGGCTACTTGAACATTTAAAATTAGATATATGACTCGCATTATATTTCAATTGGACAGCGTTCAGCTAGAGCATCGGAATGGGGGCAGGGGTAGCTGGGAGCCTATGCCATCTGCTTGTTTTTTCCTGCTTCTGTGATGGCATGTGGCCTCTTCTCTCCTAGCTTCTCAAGGAACCCCCTGCCTCTTCCTTCTCACCCTCAGCTGAACTGTCGTGCTGATTGCTTAATGAGGATCTTGTCCTAATTTGCAGAATAATTCAAGTTAGTGGACAGAATTTTCTTTGTTGAAAAAATGTCTGTATATAGTCAGGTAAGATTCGACTCAGAATCAGATCATGAGCTATCAAAGCTGAGTATTTTCAATATTTGTGTGTGTGTATGATGCAAAGAGCATGTTAATTTTCAGGGCCTCTGCCACCCAAATGCCATCCTCCAAGTCACTGTGGCTTTTTCTTGGGCGCTCGTCATACCCTGACCTACACCCTCTTCCCTTCCCAGCCCTCAGATACTGTTTTTGCCAGTAAAAATGGTGGTTGTCAACCATATTGTCCCCTAATCCTTAATGTTGATTAAGTATAAAACCTGCCACTTTGGGAGGGTGTTAAGTGGGAGAGACTCAACTACTATAGAATCTCAACTCTAGGAATGGTGAGAATGGCTGTTGGAAAGTTGTGAGCATTCCAGTAAGGGACAAGGTAGAAACAGAAGATGTCTGTATTCTGTTGCCTTCGTTACTCTGGAAGGGATTTCGAGAGGAAGTATGATGTGCGGAGACTTGATTTCCAGACGATACCTTGAAGTGGTTTTCTGTTTTAACGAAAAAATTTTTTCTCCAGAATTTTAGGATTCGAAGTGAAATTTGTTTTCCAAAGTGTGAAGTGTTTACAAATCAAGAGGAAAACTTTAGATAGTATTTTTAAGGGTGAAGAAATAGTAAAACATTAATCCAGAAGTTTAAAAATTTATGCTTGTGACAATACATGTTTTAATTCACACACACACACAAAGCATATTAAGTGAGGTGAAAATTTTCTTTGATGTAGAGAAACAAGGTTTCCTTGTTTCTTGTTCTTTACCAGGTTTTGCCCCAACAAGAAACTTGCTTTTTAATTTTATTATGAGTTTAATGATGTGTTTTTAGTTAATTACTATTAATTTCACAGACCTTTCTAAGCCTTGGGAACCAGGTAGTGGATGCAGTAAGAGAGAGGCAGAAATTCTTCTGTTTCACAAATAAGAAAGTGGAAGCTTTGTATTTTATTAGAAAACCTGAGTCTGGAGCAGGATAGTAATCTGGCACTTCTGAAGACCTTTGCAGTCCTGGACATGTCACCCAGCTTGCCCAGGGGCTGGGCGCCCCTGGGCAGCTGTTTGGAAGATTTCACATCTTTCTTGTTCATTCCTCTCATACAGGGTTCCTGTATGAAGTGAGGTGTTCCTTGGGCCTTAGGAGGGCTGGGCCCTATAAGGGGCACCCCGCACATGTTGTTATATCTGACAGCAAGTTCAAAATGAAAAGCTTGCGGGCTGGGGTGTGACAAAAATATGAAATTTCCCTCCTGGGGATGTTTAGCACAGCCTTGATCATGGGAGTTTCCTTTTCAGTAAAAGGGGAAAACTGTCTCATAAAGTATCCAGTAGGAGATTAACTGTTCCAAGAAAATGCTAGAACATGGTAATAATGTTTCCCTCCCTGGGTTTGTGGTCTCTGAGAGAGGTAATGTATCCACATGCTTTTGTTAGTGTTAGCAGAGTGAAGAACACTGTTGCAAGCTGGGGTGAAGGGAACTTTAACTACCTTGTGTGTGTGTTTGTTTATGCCATTACCAAGAGAGGCTGGAGGCTGAGGATAGCATTTATGACAGACTGGTAATTATAATTTTTCACTTGAAACTTAGGAATGTCTTTTTTAGGGAAAAATACTGGTACTGCGCCGCATTGCCTAGGGCACCTTCTCTGGTCCCTGGTGAGGGTGTCTTGGAAGTAAGGCTGTTTAATATTTATTCCTTGTGTCTAATCACATGATGTTGTGGGCGGAGCGTAATTCCATTCAGAGTTCCACCCGGAGTGCTACCTTAACTCCCTGTGTCCACGTGGTGGGCAACCTCTGCTTGTCTGAGTTGCTTTAAATCATGTCCTTGGCACACATCATCGTGTGTGCCTGCGTGTGCAGAGGCCTGCGTTTGTCCTGTTCCTCTCGCGTGGTTTTGAAGTGCCCACCTGTCTGTCGCAGCTGCATGTGTCTTTCAGAGCCCAGCCCAGGGCCAGCGTCGTGTGCCTGCCCTCCTGGCACACGCAGTGTGGAAATGGATAGGAATTCAATCTCCCAGCCAGCCTGGCCAGCTCGGCCACTTCTGGGCTGTGTGATCCTGGACTGTTTGCGTCACTTCTCTGTGCTTCAGTTTCCTCTTAAGTACCTACCTCTCAGGGTTCTTAGAAGGATTCGATGATTTAATATGTGCAAAGCACTTCGAGTAATGCCTGGTGTCCAGGAAGAGACTTTAGTGTTAGCTGTTATTTCCATCTCCACCGTGTAGTGTAGTCACATCTCGTTTCCTTGGTGTCTTCTGATAAGAGGAGCTAGTTTCCGAAGTTACCAGGTAAGGCCAAAGGTTCATGGTTTAGCATTTCATGGTTTAGTTACAGCTTTGTACTGGACTTCACTGTAATGGGTTTCACCTAACAGGCACGGAATAAATATGTAAGGAATTGTACTGGAGAGCGGGGGGACCTCTCCTCCTGTAAAGCTTCAGAGTGAGTAAAGAACTTAAAATCAGCTGATTCCAGAAAGGTGATGTATGTTGCAGCTTGCAAGAGTTTAGTTAATTGAATGAAATTCCTATTTAATTGAGTTTCTGACTTTATTTACTTATTCATTTATTTTTACTGTTCAAAGCCCACCCCCCGCACCCCCCATTTCCTTTTCGTTTAAGGAGAAGAGGGTGTGGCTGACTTGCTTTTCCCCTGTTGGTAATGGATGAAACCCTTCACCGCACTCCTTGAGGAGTCACTTAAGGTTCCAGGTTTTTCTCTGTCATTATTTCTGGTTGATTCCCGCCCTATTGGTTTACTCCCTGCGCTGCTCCCTGAGGCCTGGGGTCCGCCTCAGCTGCCCGGCTGGCCGCCGGTCACGTCCTCTTGGCGCCTGCCCACACTTGCCCCGAGCGGCCGGCTGTGCAGGCTGCTTTGTATGGAGCGCTGTCTACACTTGGCCGCTTCATTCAAGTTTTCATTGACCTGGACCCAGAGAGTGTAAGGTGACCAGGACTGAGAAAGACAGGGGGCCCCTGGAAGGGAATGATGGGGTGAGGGCGGGGCGTGGTGACAGTGAGGGTGGGGCGTGGTGACACAGTGGGGGAGGGGAGGGACGGCCTCTAAAGCTGACACTGAAGCCAAGACTCTGAGATGAAAGGAGCCGGCTCTGTGCAGATATGGGAAGAGTGTCGTGGGCAGAGGACACAGCAGGCCGAGGTCCCAGAAGCACAGAGCCCTTGGCTTATCCCAGGAGCCTACAGGAAGAAGGCCAAGTGCCACAGGCGCTGGGAGAGGGTGGCGTCGCAGTCAGGAGTCTAGATTTGATTCTCAGTGCCCAGGGGATGCCAGTGGAGGATTTTAAGCAGGGCTGGAATAACTGATTTGTGCTTTTAAAGAGCATTCCTTTCAGTTTAGTGTGGGAACTGGGTGGGGGAGGGGACAGCGGCGAGGATGGGCAGCTGAGAACAGAGGCGGGAGAGGAGGGTATTGCGACATGCCCCTTGGCTCAGGCTGGGGTGGCAGAGGAGGCTTGAGAGCTGATGATTTTGACAGTATCACCGATAGAGGCTTTGTTGGTGGATTGATTGGATGTGGTGAGACAAAGGTTTCTGGTTTGAGCAGTTGGCCAGAAGGTGGTCTCAGTACTGAGAAGGTAAGTTTGGGCAAAGGGTTCGTCTTGGGAGGTCATGGGATTAGGGGGCCTTCCAGTTAAAAATGTTGAATAAAGGTCACAAACTGACGCAGAATTTTGTATGGGCCTTATACATAACAGTGTAGGATAGCCTTTTTGTAAATGGTGTTTGGGCAACTGGTAGCTATTTGGCAGGGAAAGTGTGAGTGAGTGTGTGTGTGTGTGTTCCGTACATCACTCCTTACAGTAAACTGGTGGATCTGATTGAAGAAAAAAAAGGTTTTTAAGTGAAACAGTGAGAATACTAGAAGAAAACATGGAGAATTATTTTATGATCTCAGAGTAGTGCAGACATTTCTGAGTATGTCAAAATCCAGAAGCCATAAAAGAAAGTATTGATAAACTCAGCTACTTAAAAATAAAACTTTTGTTGTCAAAGAGTACTATAACCAATATCAAAAGATTGACATCACATTGGAGAAAATAATAATAACATCACAAAGGACTGCTTTCCTCAACATATAAAGAGCTTCCGTAAATCAGAAAAACTCAGCCTGGAAGAAAAATGGGTGAAGGAAATGAAACAGTTCACGGTAAAGGAAGTACAAACGGCTCTTAAATCTGAAGAGATGTTCAGCCTCACTAATGATAGAAAGACTAAAACAAACAAAACCCCAACCACAGTTGTCACACTGTGTCTCATCTCCTTGACAGCGATGGAAACATTTGATAATTTCTTGAACCCTGAAATAGGTGGGTAGGGTCATTTGGTAAAACTTGGCAGGAGCCGGCAAAATTAAGAAATGCACATACCCTTCATCCTACGGAAATTCTTTGAAGATATGCACATATGAAATGTCCAGTGTACCTGGTGAACTTTTAAAGATTGGAAACAACCAGAATGTCCCATCACTAGGGGCCTGGTGATGTTATGGTGCAACCGTATCACGTAGCACACTGCCTGGCTGTTAAAGGTAATGCAGCTTGATATGTGCTGATATGGGCTGACCTTCAAGATACAAGGTACCAATCGGGAAAAGCAAGGTGTAGAACACATTAGGAGCCTGGGTTTGTATAAAAAATAACATATGCACAGGATATTTTAAACTTTTTATTTTGAAATAATTATAGACTCACAGGATATTGTGAAAGTCGTATATAGAATCCCATGAACCTTTCATCTGCTTCCCCCAGTGGTACCATCTTACCTAACTGTAGTACAATAGCAATGCCAGGAAACTGACGTTCGTATAATACTGTTAACCAGACTACAGACCTGATTCAGTTTTACATTCACGTGTGTGTGTGTGTGTGTGTGTGTGTGTGTGTGTGTGTATGTGTATCTATACAGTTTTATCCCATGTATAGATTCATGTAACCACCACTACAATCAAAATACAGCTTGATTCAGAGTATCTTTGTCAGGACACAGACAGATCGGAAACAATGGTGTGGATTGCTTGCCCTCAGAGGGCATATGGGTGGCTGGATGACAGGGTTGGGAAGGCAGCATTCTTTTTCACTGTCATAATATTAAACTCCTGCTTTCGGAACAGTTTGTGATGTCTGGGATCCAAGTAAAACTACCAGGTAGAGGGTATCTCGCAATCTGCCAGGGGACGGATGTGGGGAGTTGTCAGGCCCTAGACGAGGGTATTTAACATCTGGGCAGAGCAAGAGGTCCCCGAGGGGAGAGGGTGCCTGGGAGGGGGAGTCTGATGATGCCCCAGGGCCCTCACATTTAGAGGTCGGCTGGAGATGAAGCCCCTGTTTCAAGGAGGGAGTGGACACCTGTCACGTGCTGCTGAGCTTGAAGAAGAAAAGTGCTTGTTGGATTAACTTTATCAAATTCTTCCTCACTTTAAAATTGAGGCCAGATTTTGTTGACTGGATCCAAAAGTAAGATGGTGTATAAAGCATTTATCATCTTCTTTTAAAATGAGATGTGGGGGGTGGGGAGGCTTTATTTAACAGGTAAAACTAATCTACGGCGGAAAAAAAAAAACCAGAAGAGTGACTGCCTGTGGTGGGGGTGGAGCAAGGATTAGCTAGAGAAGGGGCCTGAGGGCCCTTTCTGGAGTGATGGTGATGGTGTGTCTCAAGACTGGGGTCTGGGTTACATGAGTGTATCATTTGTCAAAAGTTTTCCTTAAGATGTGTGCATTTTACCTTAAAAAACTGTAAGCAAATGCTGAGCCCCAGGTAATAGTATATATGCTGAAGTGTTTAGTGGTAATTTATAATTGAGGTCTGCAACTCACTTTGCAGTTTACGAAAACTGGGTTGATGGATGGATGGAAGGGTGGGCAGGTGGATTACGATGGGCAGAAGTAATAAATATAGCAAAATATTAATTATAGGATATAGGTAGTATAGAGGTATATGGTGTTCATTGTAAAAAAAATTTACTTTGTGTGTAAAATTCTTCATAAGAAAATTTAGGGGGAAAATCTACAGAACATGAAACGCTCTGTCATATTGTATTTAAATATCACCTGATATGTTCTCAACTCTAAACATGTAAAGGAGGCACAGTAGTTCATGCTGTTAAGAGGCTGCATCTTATTTTCTCTTAATCACTTGCTTGAGTTGTCAGCTCTTTTCCACCTGTCCTCTGTCCGTAAGAGGCCAAGGTTCAAGGTTTTCGAGCACTTTCTGGGAAAATAGCTCTAAGGCTCTTAACTTGGCGGATTATCATCACCCAAGAGTCCCTTCTGAGCCAGCAGATTTTCTTTTTGAGTGAACCTCAAACTAATTCCCTACCTCGCCAGGCAGGGGTTTGGAGAGGTCTGTCATTCACGGAAGGAAAGGGGATGCTTCTTGTCTTTGGCTTCATTTCTTTTGTCCCAGTCCCTATGGCCTGACCGCCCTGGACCCCCACGTGCAGCCCTGGGTGCCTTTGAGCTCTAAGGTTCTGACTCTGCTTTAAGTAAAATAGAAGAAAGGCTGGGTGGCCCCGAAAGTCATCTTTCTAAGGAAGGGCTCAGAAGCTTCATAGGCTTCTTTTAATACTTTCTTTTCCCAGAGGTCATTTATTTGCAAGGTTAAAAAAAAAAAGTTTTAAAGGTTTGCAGTGAAAAGATGCTACACCACCCCTTTCCCACAACCCTGGGTTTCTCTCTTGCTATAGCTTTCTGTGATTCCATCTGGAGATATTTTGTGTATACACAAGCAAATATGAATATTACATCCCTCCCTCCTTTTAAATAACAAGACAGGGTCTTACTGTGGATACTTGCACGTTGCCTTTTTTCCCCCAGCACAATTTATTCAGCCATTTCCTTTTTGACAGGCATTGAGTTAACGTCTCATCTTTTTCTCTTAGAAATCGTGCCTTTAAAGAACTTTGTAAATATGCATACATATGAATTTAAAAAAAGTTTTTTTATGGAAATGGCCAGACATGTTCAAGTAGCAGAGCAGAATGAACCCCTTGCCCACTCCCCTCATCCAGCTGAAACAGTTCCCTATGTTTTTGCTGCTCTTGTTTCATGCCCACCTATTTACCCCCACCCCCTCCTCAAGCTAGAGTATCTTAAAAACAAACTCCAGAAACAATTGTTTCACTTCAGTGTAATTTTTTAAACTTTTTAATTTGGGGATAATTTCAAACATAGTATTTGCAAATTCCAGGTGTACTTGTAAATATCAATACTTCAGAAAACTAACCAACTTTTAGATACAAGATCAAAATATTTAGAACTGACAGTATTTAAAAGACAAAAAGCAAAAGGTACAAGCTTCTAATTGTCAGATAAATAAGTGCTAGGGATATAATGTACAACGTGATAAATATAATTAACACTGCTGTATGATATATGTGAAAGTTGTTAAGAGAGTAGACTACGAGTTCTCAGCACAAGTGTAACCGAGGCCAAGCTCACTCGCTGCAGGTGTTGAGGCAAGGAATACGACTTTATTCAGAAAGCCGGCAGACCGAGACGGCAGACTGGTGTCTCCAGAAAACCATCTTGTGGGGTCTGGATGCCAATTTCTTTTATAAAATCAGAGAGGGAAAGGCTGTGAGGAGGTAAAGTAAATAGGTAGAATAGAGAGGGAGAGGTGGCAGGGAAGTAAAAGGGCCATCAGTCTCGCAGAACATCTCTGGGAATGACCAGCCAGTGTGAGGGGATGTGTTAATTTCTTCTTTCTTGCAGCCATTCTCACAGGTGGGCAGGGCATATTGTCTGCTTGTGAGCTGAACAGAGGCACTTTAGTTTAACATTCAGGCAGAGGGGCAGGGTTGCCTGAGGCAGGCTATCATATATGATTATAATAACCAAAGCAGCAAAAAGCAAAGGTTAAAGTCAAAGAAACAAGTTGAAGATGGAGTCCAATTTAGCTCTTCCCTGTTACACAATGACAAAGAAATTTTTCCTCTTTCTTTAATTTTGTATTTATATGAGATGATGGAAGTTCACTGAAGCTATTATGGTAATCATTTCATGATGTATGTAAGTCATCATTATGTTTTACACCTTAAACTTACATAGTGCTTTATTTCAATGATAATCTCAATAAAACTGGAAGGAAAAAAAAAAGAAAAAGTATTAGCACCAGTTTTGAGCCTCCGGGACATTCCAGCCTCCATCCCCACTCTACACTTTGAGGAAAGGTAGACTTAAAAATAAAACTTGCTTACAAATAATAAACAGTAATGAAACTAAAACATTTCAGCTCTGTACTTGAAACACGGGTGCCCTTTCCATGTCTGTCACGTGGGTCCATGTGGTTTATGTGACATGCTGTCCTCTGAGCATGTGCTCTCAGAAGTCCTCCTCCAGGGGTGACTGTGTGGACCCCCCACCCCCTTCCCACCCCCACCAGGGGGCATTTAGCAATATCTGGAGACACTGGTTTGTCACAACAAGAGGGGGGTGGTGCTGCTGGCCTCTAGTGGGTAGAGGCCAGGATGCTGCGAGCGTCCCGCAGTGCACAGGTCAGCCCTCCGTACTAGAGAACTACCTGGCCCAGACGACTGAGGTTGAGAAACCCTGGTTTAGGACGTTGGGAGGTGATGTTTTATCTGAGATCTCTTCTCCGTGGTTCTCCCATAGCTTTCTGGGAACTGCTTAATGAATGGCCGACTAGTCGTGGTAAATACCAACAGTGTTGACATTTGCCAGTGTTACATCGAAGATAGACCCTTACCGTCCAGAAAATTCCAATTAAAGTAGCTTCACTTAGATCCTTATTCTAGTAGTTGTATCAACAAGAATTTTTCAAAAGTCTGTGTAACAAAATACAGATAAGGTTTAGACTTTGCTCACAAGGAAGTCAAAATCCCTCAGATGCAAGCGGATGTGAAATCTTTTTGCTTCTGGAAAGCTTCCAGAAGCAAAACAAGGCCAGGACTGTTCTCATGGCCACTTCCGCGTGCATAGAGACGGGCCAGAAACAAAACCTGTTGTGGGAGGAGGGAAGATGAGAGGGGGAGAGAGAGAACTTTGGCGTGGCGATTGTTTAGGAGGGACCTACAAAATCTGCCCGGCTGTTCAGTGTGGGGTAGGCAGAGTATGGAAACCCTCTGCTCATGGCTCACAAGGTGGCGGAGACCACAGACACTACGCAGGTGTTGTCCTTGGCATCCAGGACCTTGGTCAAGTTGGTGGAGATGGACGTGTCCACAGCTAATTGTGTGAAAAGACCTAGATTATGGGTGTTTTAACTCGGGTCCAGGAGCCCCGTGCGTTGTGTAATTTCTTGCCTGTTTCTTTCCAGATTTCTCCTTTAGAAAGTGGATGTGTGGGGTAACATGTCCAGTGTGTCCGAGGAGAGAAGAAAAAGGCAGCAGAACATTAAGGAAGGACTACAGTTTATACAGTAAGGGCTCACTGCCTGCCTTGCGTTCTCGTCATGTAGTGGTTCCTTTTGGTGTGGTAGGGATTTAACAGGGATTAGGAAACCTTTAGTCATGTTTCATAAGTCCTGTTCATTTGGGTTAGAAATGAGATATTTTTGTTCCAGCAATATTTTCTGCTCTTGGACACTGATTTCTTTGTGTTCTGAAGGGGATCTTGCTGTCACTGATTTTTAGGGCTAAGATCCTTAAGTATCCACCAAAATGTTAGACTGAGGAATTTGAACCTAGTCTCATAAGAACAGTTCTGATGAGTGAAACTCAACATCTGTCAGCACACAGGGCTTTTGTGATCACACTCTCTCTGTTAGAAAGCCCGGTCTCTAGCTGGCCTTCGTGAAGCACATCAGTGACAGGACCATGGCCTGGGTGGCCGTGTCTATGCAGAAAGGCCTTTTTGTCCCTCCTGGGAAGGGGAGATTCTTCCCCTCTGTTCTATAGTAAATTGGATCAAATAGTACTAGTGGTTCTGTATTATTTTAAAACTTTTTCGGCATTTGAGGAATTAGGCCCTCTTTTAGTAGAAGTAGATTTGCAGGGAAAATGTTATACTTAAGAAAGTACAAAAGAATAGTTTCAGGTTATTTTTTCCCCATGACTACAGTTATATGTGAGTAATGGTCGTGAAGGAGAAGTAGGTCTTTAAAATGTGCTTTTAACCAGTGGAGAGCTAATGAGAACCTCAGTTTTAAGATGACTCCTGGATGAACAAATCCTGATACAAACCTGATCATCAAAGTTAATTTGTTTCTTCTTTTTAGGTCACCGCTGTCGTATCCAGGAACACAGGAAGAGTATGCGGTAAGGACTCTGGGAAGGTCTGCGTGAAAGCTCTACAATTAGCCTGTGAACTGTCACATGTAGCCGGGTTGGCAAACCCAGATGTGGCCCTCTGTCTGTCTTTGTAAATAAAATTTTATTGGAACACAAGCCACGCCCATTTGTCGATAAGTTATCTGTGGCTGCTTTCACAACATGGTGATTGAGACAGAGACCATATAAGCCTCAAATCAAATAGGAATCTCGGCATTTACAGCAAAAGTTTGCTGACCTGTATGTGTAAGACGACGTCGTTTTTTCCAGCGTACTTGGACAATTGTCCTATATTTTCTTTCCTCTATTAGTGTAGTTTTGAATTAATTTCTTTTGAGCCCCTTGACAATTACTTGTAGCCTTTCATGTCATTGGAAATGAGGGGGACAGAGTATATTGAGAGGGAGAGTGCAGAGTATCTTCTGTTTTTCTCTAGAAGCTGTAACAGTAGTAAAGAGGTGACTGGATAAAAAGAGGAAAGAGCTGGAGATGTGTCTAGGTAGTTAGAGACAAAGCCCCGCTGACTGGGTCTTAGACTAAAGGCTCTCATCTGTACAGACCGTTAGTTCCCCTGTGGCTTTGTGTCTCTGTGGGTTTTGGTGCTTCAGAATGTCACTCCTTTCTCTCTGCCTCCCTCCCTCTCAGTTCATTTCAGTCTCTCCCTTCCTTCCTTCTCTCCAAGCAGATGTAGAACTAAAAAACATGAGAACTAGCAATCACATGGAGCAGTCCTTTCATTTTACAAACATACATTTAGGGTCCAGAGAGGTGAAATGACCCGCCTCTCAAGTCACCTCAATTGTTAAAGGTTGATCTGAACGGTTTTCTTTATTACTGTCATCAGCTTAGATGTAAATTTGTAAAATGAGACAAAGAGCTGAATGTTTGTCTGATCTTGTGATAGGAAGGGACTTGTAATATCTTAAAGCAGTGGACTCCCCTGGTGGTCCAGTGGTTAAGAATCCGCCTTTCAATGCAGGGGGCGTGGCTTCAATCCCTGGTCGGGGAACCAAGATCCCACATGCCGTGGGGCAACTAAGCCCGAGTGTGGCAACTACTGAGCACGCAAGCCGCAACCTCAGAACGCAAGCGCTCTGGAGCCCTCACGCCGCAACAAAGGTCCCCAGTGCCGCAATTAAGACCCCACTGGGCCAAAAAGTAAATAAATAAACAAATAATTTTAAAAAATTTGCTGTCCTTTAAAAAAAGAATCTTAAAACAATGATAAAAATCCTGAAGGAGACTTAAGAACCTTGCCCCTGCTTATGGTGATAAGAAAAAGGTTTGGCATCCCCTCCCCCTAAATCAGTAAATGACCTAAACATTTACGAAAGAAGTACAAATGGTCCATAAAAATGTGAGGAAGTTTAACCTCCCTCTAGATGAGATATGCAAATAAGAAAGGATACCATTTTTCAGCTAGAAATGGGTAGATCTTTTTTTTTAAAGAAACCCTTCAATTTTATTTTATTTTAATTAATTAATTTATTTTGGCTGCGGTGGGTCTTAGTTTCGGCCCGCATGCAGGATCTAGTTCCCCGACCAGGGATTGAACCCAGGGCCCCTGCATTGGGAGCGTGGAGTCTTACCCACTGGACCAGAAGGGAAGTCCCCAGAAATGGGTAGATTTTATGTGTGCATGCTCACATACGTGTGCACACACGCTTTGGCGGGGGTGCTCTGACGCAAGCCACTCTAAGTATTCCTTTTTATTGCGTTTTTGGAAGACAATTTGGAAATACTAGTCAGAAGCCTTAAAATGCTCATTCCACTCGTAGAAATTTATCCCAGGCACAGAGTTGGCGGTGTCAACAAATATTGAGATGGTGCTTTTGCAGCACTGCTCTTCATCATGAGACATTGAACCTTTTCTTGGGAAATGCAAGCAGGACGAAACCCTGGCTGAGTTAGCAGTGGCTTGGCCTGGATTTCCTAATGTCTTGCAGCAGTGCTTGTTGCTCTGGCAAATTATTTCCTCTGAAGTTTTAGGTTCAAAATTAAAATTTGCTTACACTCTGACTTGTTCTTTAAGGGGTTTCAAGTATAACTTTTTTTTTTTTTAGGTATATTTACGGGCTCTTGTGAAAAATCTTTTTAATGAAGGAAATGATGTTTATCGGGAACGTGATTGGAACAACTCTATAAGCCAATATTCAGAAGCTTTGAGTATAGCTGATTATGCAAAGTCTGAAGAAATTTTAATCCCTAAAGAAATCATTGAAAAACTATATATAAATCGTATTGCTTGCTATTCTAATATGGTGAGTTGTGATTTTTAAAGCAATGTTTCTAGAGAGAAAAAAGGTTTTCAATAACAGTACATGAGCAAAAGTCAGTTTTCTAATTTCAGTTTATAAGAAAGGTATATTAACTGCTTTTAGAGTGGCCTCGAACTTTGAGAAATCAGCTTTGGCCAAATGTTTAGGGATTTTAAAAATAATTTGTTTCTTAGATACTGGTCCTTGGAGATTCCATTTTGAGTATGGCTTTTGATGGGGTGTGTCTGCTTATTAAAAAAAAAAATCAACCTGAGTGAATTCCCTGGTGGTACAGTGGTTAAGAATCCACCTGCCAATGCAGGGGACACGGGTTCCATCCCTGGGCCGGGAAGATCCCACGTGCCATGGAGCAACTAAGCCGGTGCGCCACAACTACTGAGACTGCACTCTAGAGCCCTCGAGCCACAACTACTGAGCCCATGCACCGCAACTACTGAAGCCAACTCACCTAGAACCATGCTCCGTAACAAAAGAAGCCACTACAATGAGAAGCCTGAGCGCTGCAACGAAGAGTAGCCCCCACTTACTGCAACTGGAGAAAGCCAGCACGCAGCAACAAAGACTCAATGCAGCCAAAAATATAAATAAATAAATAAATATTAAAAAAAAAAATCGGCCTAGGAAGATACAGATGTTCACAGATGGGTACAGGGTACCCATCAGGTATCTCTGTTGACAGTTTTTTTTCTTAGTTAGGATTCTCTTAGGTTTTTTTTTCTTTGGCACAAAACAGTAGTTAGCCTTCAAAAGAATTAACAAGCTCTTCACATGTCCGAATTTAAAAAGCAACATTTTGATGTGCTTGTAATTTTCACTATAGACATCCAGTAGATTTTAACCATGAATTTAAGAAAAGTATCCATGTTGTCACTTAGTTCTTTGCTAATGAACATTCATTGATGATTTGTTTTGTTTTCTATAATATATTCCTCATTCAGTAGCTGTTTGGGAGTTACGTTTCCATTTGATGAGCTCTCAAAAGGGGGTAACAACTGCGGGGAGGAAAACAGGACTGCAGAGTGACACGCGGGGGCCTCAGCCAGACCTGGAAAGTTTTCTTTCTGGAAGATCTGGGCTCTTCTACGGCCAGATGTCTGGGTGGTGGGTACATGAGTAGCCATCATGTTCTTTCTACTTCTGTGTGTTTGAAATTTCACGACAATAATTTTTTAAAAAACAAATACCGCTAACGTTCAATTGAAAAGGAGGGTCTAAATTTGTTTGCATTTACAGGGAGACATCATCGCAAGATGGGAGCTGTTTGATTGCTAACTTTGTTTGGTCTTCCTCACCAGGGTTTCCATGATAAAGTTTTAGAAGACTGTGATACAGTCCTCGGTTTAAATGCTAGTAACTTCAAAGCTCTGTATCGGAAATCTAAGGCTCTAAATGATTTAAGAAGGTACAAAGAGGCTTATGACGCTGTAGCGAAGTGCTCCCTGGCAGTGCCTCAGGTAGGGAATTTATGTTTTAGTTCATTCGTTTACATCATAACCGTTTTATTGCTTGTATGTAGAGAAATGACATTAAAACGTTACATTTTCCAGCCAGCCATTCACCTGCCGCAGTTGGGAATAATTGCCCATAAAGCACGTGTCTTGACAGAGTATGTTAGAACTGTTTTGCCTCTTCATCTTTACAGTTAGTAAATATAACCCTCCACTAATCATATATTCTCACTTTTTTTCAGGATGAACATGTAATAAAACTAACTCAAGAACTAGCTCAGAAATTGGGATTTAAAATAAGAAAAGCATATGTTAGAACCGAGGTAAGCTGGAGTTCTCGCTGTAAGGTATTTTCATTTTGTTTTGTAACTTGGAGTCAGTTCTGGTTTTAAATTAGCATCTTAATTTTCTTTCAGCTCTCGCTAAAATCAGGTCCTGGGGATGGGGCTACAAAGGTAAGGTTATTACTCCTATAAGAATGGTAATTTAAAAAAAAAGAAGAAGAAAAGATAGAAGCATTAGCAGTTTTGCTTTTAATATTTTTGGTTTGTGTCTTTTTTTTTTTTTTTTTTTTGGTTTGTGTCTATTTTTGAGACCTTTTTATTCCTCAAACACAAAAGTAGCCGGAGCTTCCTGCCCTGTGAAAAGAAAACAAACAATTCAAGTAATATCTGTTACTCTCAATCAGCATTTCCTGAGGCTAATGGAACATTTTACAGGATGTTAACAGCTGTCAGGTTTTATGAGAAAAAGTGGGTTGGGGCCACATATTAATTTTAGGAGTCATTGGGTTGAACATAATTAACAAGTTACTGTTTTTTAAAGGTAAGTCTTCTTAGAGCTGTAAGGATGCTGCTGAGAGTTGGGGAGAGAGTGGTGGCTAGGCTAGTCCCTCTGGATGGAAGGCTCCTGAATATCCTTTGAGAAATACTGGGCCACAGGAAACAAGTGCCAATAAGCCAGCACTGTTTAACGCCATATATTGCAAAGGTTTATGCATTTCATTTATTTCTATCTTAATTGTAAGGAGGTCAAATGTGAGAACCTGCATTGCTCCCTTAGAGTGAGTTTTATAGCTTGCTTTATGGGTTAGAATCCTGAAAATACCATGATCTATTATTTGGTTTAATTTCTAGGCTTTGAACTGTTCTGTGGAAGATATCGAGCCAGGTATGTTTTCACACACATCTTCTTAATCTGAAAAGTGCCAGCCTTAGATGTTATGTATGTTAATAGTGTTGTCAAATAAGATTACTGTGTGCTTATTAGTATTGAAACAAGGGTAATTTCGAAAACTCCATCAGTGCCTCTGAACGTGCGCCAGTGAGGGACTGAAAGTACTGGGTATCAGTGGGCGACCGTCCAATACTCCCTGCTGCCTCACTGCCCTCTAGTACCTCCACACAGAAGGGACCCAGGTGTTTTGAGACAGAAGGAAAAGTTTTCACAAGTGAATATATCTATTCCTGGGCAAAACAAATTGTTTTTAGGATTACTTGTACTCTTTTATTTGAATTGCTTTCACTGCTGTATCTATTTAGTTTTATAATAGTGTTCATATTTTCACCCAGCTCTTCATTTTCTCTATTATTGGCTATTAACACTAGTATTACATAAATACACTGAAGATAAGTGAGTACATGTCCGTCCATGTTACAGATTTATTAACTCCGCGGCAAGAAGCAGTTTCTGTTGTTTCTATACCTGCATCCAGTTTTTCTCACCAAGTTGGAAGTGAGCTGGCCTCAGTTCCTATTACGCACTTAGCTTCTGTTCTGCCACTGCAAGTGGAAGAGAGTTCTCTGCCATCGACAGTGTTGACAAATGGAGGAAAGATACCCTACGGTGTGGCAGAAGCATTTTTAGATGATGGAGATATGGTCCTTGGAGATGAAATAGATGACCTTCTTGATTCTGCACCTGAAACTAATGAAGCTATTATGGTAAATTTCAGTGCCACTCCTTTCTTCTGAAGGCAGGCTTTTTTTTTTTTTTTTTTAATTGTAGTATAACCTGCTAGATATTTTCAGTATTGACTATAGACTAAACTTTGGGTTTCTTGAAAATTACTTTTGTCCTTTTCCAGTGGTAACTGGCTAATTTGGTCATTTTTTAAATAAAGAAAGGAACATGCTAGGGATCACATATTATGGAAAAGGTAAGTTTTTCTGACAGAGAATAGGCATTTGACATATAAGGCAAAACGAATTCATGGATTAAGGACTTCTCATTCCTTAAGGATAATTCTCCTATAACCATATACCATAAAGAAGTGTCAGCAAACTTTGGTCCACAGGCCTGATCTGACCCAGTGCCTGTTTTGTACAGACTAAGAATGGTTTTTAGATTTTTACCTGGTTGGAAGAAAAAAAAATTTTAAGACCCATGAGCATATCTCATGACATTGCAGTAAGAGAGTTGAGTAGTTGCAACAGAGACCATGTAGTCCACAAAGCCTACAGTATTAACATCGAGACCTTTATAGAAAATTTCACTGACTCCTGCCGTGAAGTATATTAAAATAGTGGCAGCAGTAGGATGATTGCGGGGAGGGGTGGGGCTCAGAGCTGTTTTCCAGGGTGAGTGAAACCATTGATGTCCCGTGGAGCTGACAGAGAGAAGATGTAAAATGCAGACAGGCAGGGGTAGGGTTGGTTCTTACCACTTTGATCTTGGGCAGGTTATTTCACTGCTCAGTCCCTCGGTTTTCTCATCTGTACAGTGGTGGTCCTAGTAGGATACGTCTCATAGGGTTAGAAGGATTAAATAGATGATATATGATTTATCATAGTATAAGGCACCTGGAAGCTCGCGAAAAATCATTGCTCTGTGGGGGAGGGGCAAGGTAGCGTTCCATTTGTTCTTGTGAGGTTGTACATTCACATCCAGAAAGATGGTCCCCACTTTTCCAGGCTACTCCAGCTCCCTTCTCTGAAGCACCCTTCCTTCCGCTCCAGCCCCACACATATCCTCACAGTTCCTCTTCGATGAAGCCAGTTCTTATGAGCCTTATGGTCAGGGAAGGGTAGGGAATGTAGGGAATCCTAAGGAAGTTTTGAAAATGAACCATGAACATCTCATTTGGATTACAGTAATATTAGACATCACATCTCCATCCTTTTTAAAAAGTGGGCTTGGGGGGGAGGCAAGAGAGGGAGGGAATACGGGGATATGTGTATAAAAACAGATGATTGAACTTGGTGTACCCCCCAAAAAATAATAAATAAATAAAATTATAAAAAAAAAAAGTGGGCTTGATAAGAAATCAGCTCTGTAGCTTGGATCTCGCCACTGAGTCTTGATTTTGATTTCAACTTTGTTACATAACAGAATCACCCAGTGGAATAATTTGTTTTTATATGCTGATGTTAAAAGCGGTTTGGCCAGCTTGAAAGTGAGTTTCACGGACTTTAATCTGGTCTTGCTTCCCCTCCAGCCATCAGCCTTAGTCAGAGGCCCCCTCCCAACAGCCAGCGTTGGCCCAAACATCCCCTTCTCGGCGTCTCTTTTGGGGGCCTTGCCCATCAATGCGAGATATGCGCCTGGACCCTCCTTCTCGGAGTTGTATCCACCTTTGGCTTCATCCTTAGAAGATTTCTGTTCTTCTCTAAATTCATTTTCAATGAGTGAATCCAAACGAGGTAAGACTCGAGCCATTTATGTAAACAGTTACAGTTCATTTTCTAAAAAAGACAATTTGGTTTGACAGTTGTTTAACTAACTCTAGGTAGTTGGTACTTGAATTATTTTCATTGTAGCTGAAAATACATTGTAGCTCTAAATGTGCTAAATTTCTGTTGTAAATTCACCTGACTTAATTGTGCCATTTCAGAGATCAAGAAGCAAAGCCCTGAGAGCAGGAATATATGTGGTACTGGTTTTTTTAATAGGATAGTTTGTTAAGCTGGGTATCTCTTCTTTTGGGGGGGGTGAAATGACTTTCAACGTTTTCTCTAAAAAAGGACTACCCCACCTTAAAGGGTCTTAAAGACAGGCTATCCTTTTAAATTCTGAACTAGGCAAATACTTAGTTAAGACTAATTTAAAATCAGTGTTTAGAATGATAATAGATCCATCATCCATTGAGCTCGGCAGACTATGCCTGGTGCCTTAATTTTGCAAGAGATTGCTGAGGTTTTGGCCTGACTCCTGTTTCTGTAATCCTAGGCTTAATATGTGCTTTAAACGATGACAATAAAAATCTTCATATTTTTTGAGGCATTGTTACAGTTAAAGGGGTAAAAATCAAAATAATTGATTTAAAGATTGACAACTGAAGAAACTAAAATTTGTGGGAGACAGAAGGGCATAGAGAAAGTAACTGAGTGGTAGACTAAGAAAACGAAAGTAATTGAACCTTACTGATTTTCTTAGTGTTGTGATGAGTTCCTGATTCATATTTTCAAAAGGAGAGGCTCCTTTCCCATTTGGAGAATGAATGATTTTCTTAGTCTTTTTAATAGTCCCCCTTGGTAGGCCCTGCCTTAGCTTTTGTCTCTGAAAATTGCTTTTTATCTACATTTGCTTGTCTAAGGGTTATCTATGCCCTTGGTTTCTGGAAGGAGAGGAAAGACACTCCGTAGCCCTCTCTGAGTGTCGGTCACAAGCAAGAAAGCTTCTCGGAGCTGGGATGGGACAGTAACGTGGGAAGCCATAGTCAGCTGCGGAGCCCTGATGTTCTTATTACATGATTAGAATGAAAAGGTCTGTTGAAGTTTTTTTATTATTTTAGATCTGTCCACCTCAACTTCTAGAGAGGGAACAGCGCTTAACAACAGTAATTCTTCCCTTTTACTTGTAAGTGCCACTTCCTCTTTTGTAAATACGTCGCTTAAATTGCAAATAGGTCTTTTACTTAAGTAACTGGGTTATTTGAATGAACATGACTGTCTCCCTGAAATTCTGTGTGTGCTGTGGGAAAGAGCGCTAAAATAAGACTCTTCTAGAATATCCAGTAATAAATGCTCTGTGTTTAAGGCTGGATCTGTCATAGCAGATTAACCACAATGCAGGTAGTGTAAGAGGCTTTAGCACAGCATGAATGACAAGAAATACAAGATCAGGCGTGAGAAACGTGTTGGCTGATGAAGCAGAACAATTACCCATCACTTATAACAACTCCTGGAGCATCCAAAAAAGTGGGGGAGGGGCCTGGAGACCCAAAAGAGAGGAAAATGTAGAAGGAAATGGTTTTTAAATAGAAACACAGTAAGGACAGAAACGTCAGTCTGTGCAGAATGTCTTATTTTTTCAGATGCATCTGTTTCCTTCTTTAGTGATAGTGCAATATTTGTTGGCTGTTTTTTGTTTTTTTTTGTTTTGTTTTTTGTTTTCTTATTCTTCTTGCAGATGAATGGACCAGGCAGTTTGTTTGCTTCTGAGAGTTTCCTGGGAATGTCAAGTCACCCTAGGAATGACTTTGGAAACTTTTTTGGAAGTGCAGTAACTAAACCACCTTCTTCAGTGACTCCACGACATCCCCTTGAAGGAACCCATGAACTGAGACAAGCTTGCCAGATTTGTTTCGTTAAATCAGGTCAGGACCAAACAAAGGAGCTGTTCTTAGGAATTTGTAAATATATGTGGAAACACCAGCTACTGTGACTCTTCAGTCTCTATTTGAGTTCTTTCTAAAGAAGCAGCAGTTGTTGATTAGGGGCCTTTGGGGTCTAATAGGATAAGTCTCTGCTCTTCTTTGATATAATTTTATGTATATAATTTTATGTATAGAATCATATGGAGTAGAATATTTACCTGACCAGTAGGTGATGTAATGTTTGTGAAAATTAAAGTACTTTCTGTTGGATTATTTCATATCTTTACCCCTAAGGCAAGTGATATGAACACAGTTTATTCTAAACTGGACACAAGTTAATTTTCTTTCTTAGTCTTTTTTTTTAAACAGTGTTCTTTACCTTTAGAAGCCATCAGAATTCCTCTTCTAATAGTTAAATAAGGGTTATGTTTTGGGAGGGCTGGTGTTTTTGTCCTGACCTTTGGTTTGTCTGACAAACAGCACAAAAGGCAAAAATCACTTCTGTAGCTTGTTTACGTTTTGGGGGTTATGAAGATGGGATTTTTTTTTTAATGGAAATTTAATAATCATCATCCATCTCCTCACATCTGCTTATAAATATGCCTGTAAAATGAAATGATACTTTTTGTGCATATGAGCAATCCTTTTTACATCTTTTTCAGGCCCTAAGTTAATGGATTTCACTTACCATGCTAATATAGATCATAAATGTAAGAAAGATATTTTAATTGGTAGGATAAAGAATGTTGAAGATAAATCATGGAAAAAAATACGTCCAAGACCAACAAAAACAAATTATGAAGGACCTTATTACATATGTAAAGGTATATGCTGTACTTACTTAATTGGTGTACATTGCCTAAGTTAGAAATGATTTGCTACATTTGTTATAATGGTTACAGTATTACTGTTATTAAAAATGTTTAGATAGAATTAACAGCAAGTTCCTTGGATTGAGACATTGGTATTTCTTATATTATTTTTACCTTTGTTTTTAACTTCCTGTCTAGTGGGTGTTTTATAGTTGTTTATGGAAATAGGGATTTCCCTAGGTCTTAAAACTGTCTCAAACTTTAGGTTCTCCGACTTAGTCTAAATGGAATCAGAACACTGAACTAAGCCTTTGAAAAGTGTTGCTCTTTTATTTTATTTTATTTATTTATTTATTGCCTGAGTTGGGTCTTTGTTGCTGGCGCAGGCTTTCTCTAGTTGCAGCGAGCAGGGGCTACTCTACCTTGTGGTGCGTGGGCTTCTCATTGCAGTGGCTTCTCTTGTTGCAGAGCATGGGCTCTAGGCGTGCGGGCTTCGGTAGTTGTGGCATGTGGGCTCAATAGTTGTGGCTCCCAGCCTCTAGAGTATAGGCTCAGTACTTGTGGCACATGGGCTTAGTTGCTCTGCGGCATCTGGGATCTTCCCGGCCCAGGGCTCAAACCTGTTTCCCCTGCCTTGGCAGGCGGATTCTTAACCACTGTGCCACCAGGGAAGTTGCAGTGTTGTTCTTTTAAATTGTTTTTGAGACAACTGAGTATTTTCGTTTTTGTCAGACCACTTCACCTGAACGAGCTTTGAATGTCCTTAAATGATTTTTTAAACTTAGGTGGAATACACACGAATATCAAGGCTTTTTTTCCCCTGTCTGAAATAAAAATAATTTCGAGTCGTGGTGCTGTGTTTTTGTTTTTGTTTTAAGAGTTAATACCATTCCTGCATAGTAATATACATATCATGGTTTGAAGCTGTCCATAAATTGTTCTAAAAATTCAAATGATGCCCTAAGCATGTTTAATATTCATTGGTTTTGAAAAAACAGTGGCCCGTGTTTTAAATGTCTTTTAATTTCCTGTCTTTCTAGATGTTGCTGCCGAGGAGGAGTGTAGATATTCGGGCCACTGCACATTTGCTTATTGCCAGGAAGAGATAGATGTCTGGACGCTGGAGCGAAAGGGAGCGTTCAGCAGGGAGGCTTTCTTCGGTGGCAATGGAAAGATCAACCTTACTGTGTTCAAACTGCTCCAAGAGCATCTTGGAGAATTTATATTCCTTTGTGAGGTACTTTCTCCAAAGCTTACTTTCTGCTGTGAAATTGGTGGTAGCTTCCGACCCGCAAGCCCAGAAGTATCAAGTACTTTAGCCCTGGTCCTGCTGTATGATAAAGCATTTGCTCAGCAATGGTAGCCACTACTGTTATCTGAAAGAATACTGTTCAGACATCCTACTTACTGAGTATTAATTGGTGTAAGCATGTAATATATAGGTATGTACATCATAAGCATGGCAGAAAAGTTGTATCTCGTATTATGTTTTTATGGTAATTCTTCTTCTCTATTTCAGAAATGTTTTGATCATAAGCCTAGAATGATAAGTAAAAGAAACAAAGATAATTCTACTTCTTGTTCCCATCCGGTTACAAAGCATGAGTTTGAAGACAATAAGTATGTTGGTAGTTTCTAATTTTTATAGTGACAACATAGATTCTTTTTTTAGATCCAAATAAAACCAGAGTAGTATCCGCCCCGCATTCCCCCTCTCCTTTTTTTTTTAAAGAACTTTTATTGAGATACAGTTAACAGACAATAAACTGCATATATTTAGAGTGTACAATTTGGTATCCTAATCTCCCAGTTAATTCTCCCCTAACCCGCCCCGCATTCCCCACTTGGTGTCCGTATGTTTGTTGTCTACATCTGTGTCTCTATTTCTGCCTTGCAACCCCCCCTCTCCTTTTGTTGTTGTTTTAAAAGATGGTGACTATTTTTATTTATTTATTTTTTTTTTTAATTTTTTTTGGTGACTATTTTTAAATGGCTAATAGGTTTTGCTGAGAATTTTAAAATGAATTATTTAATTGAAATTTAATACAGGAAAGAAATACTGATTTATAGCTTCTCATGACATGGATTTAGGTATTTCATAGCTTAACATATAATTATCCTCTCCCCTCCCCAATTAATCCAACAGTTGCACACAGTGATTTAGTTTTTCTGATAAAGATTTAAAGTGTATTTTCAGCCTAGACTTTACATTTTATATGTGTATATACATTTTTTTAAAGCTATGAGAGAACAATAGTAAAATGTCACTCTGTTTTCCTCTTAGGTGCCTTGTCCACATTTTGCGAGAGACAACAGTAAAATACTCCAAAATACGCTCTTTTCATGGTCAATGTCAGCTTGATTTATGCCGACATGAGGTTCGATATGGCTGTTTAAGGGAAGACGAGTGCTTTTATGCACATAGTCTTGTAGAATTGAAAGTCTGGATATTGCAAAATGAAACAGGTAGGTTTGGGTGCGACTGAGAAATGTCTCAAGAGCAGTCAGGGTTTGTGAAACGGTATTGGAGACCCTTCTCTGTCTGCTTGATGTGACAGCACTGTTGATTTTATCCTGAGCTTTAAACCATGTAGTCACCTTGTCTTTAGAGTGGCCTGTTTTGAGTGTGGTCTCACATAAGCAATTGCTGATACAACTTCATGTATCTAGTATGGATTTGTGAGGAAGAAGGATTCCTCGGAAGGCACCATGAGCTATGTTTGTAAATATTCCATTTTGAAAGGCTGATGTGATATTCATCCTTGGGGACAGATTATGTCAAGTGAGGGTTAATTACAGAATTGAGTCTGACTGTACCTAGATTGGTGGCCTCTTATTCTGTAGAGCACCTAAAAAAGGGCTTCTGTGTTTTCCAGGTATCTCACATGATGCTATTGCCCAGGAATCTAAACGATATTGGCAAAATTTGGAAGCAAATGTACCTGGAGCTCAGGTATTTTTTTCCTGTGTACTTTCTGCGTGTGGGATCCTTTCTGGAACGGCCTGATCGATGTTAGTTGTCAGCAGATGCAGTTTACACTTACATGCAGTCCAGTTACTTTCTTAATGTTTAATTGAGTTGAGTAATTCTTAATGTGAAAAAAAATTCTGAATTTTAGTTGGTCATCATAAGAGAAAAAAAGTTAGGCATCCCGTGATACCTGCTAAGAATGGAGGATAGGGAATTCCCTGGTGGTCCAGTGGTTAGTTCTCTGAGCTTCCACTGCAGGGGGCATGGGCTCAATCCCTGGTCGGGGAACTGAGATACTGCAAGTCTAGTGGTGCAGCCAAAAAAAAGACTGTAGGATACGGTTTTCTTATTCAGCTTCATTGGCAAAACAGTTGGGGTCTTGGGCTGCGGGGATCCTTGGTGTAAGGGAGGTCGATTGTGTTTGTGGTTTTGGTTACCGCCCGGCCACACTGCTTTATCCAGCTATCCCCCTTCCCCTCCCCTGAAAAAAGTCCTGGTCATTAGCTGCAAAGATGACTTTCATACATTGAGATTTAGCATTTGTAATCTGCTTTTATCATATTCTCTTGTCTGGAGAACCGGAGATTTAGTTGTCAGATCATATATGTACAGTGGTCAAATCATCAAACCAGACAAAAACAGAAATCGTATGTTATTATGAGAAAAAACGCATGGTGATTGATTGTGTCCCCAGAAACTGGTTTTCTGTTAAATTAAAAGTAATCTTTTAATTATTTAAGGTACTTGGCAATCAAATAATGCCTGGATCCCTTAATATGAAGATAAAATTTGTATGTGCTCAGTGTCTGAGAAATGGTCAAGTCATTGAACCAGACAAAAACAGAAAATATTGTAGTGCAAAAGCAAGGCATTCGTAAGTAGTGTGTGTGTGTGTGGAAATAGTGCTTGCTTCATAATAGTCTGTTTCATGGGTGTAGAATCATACATAGAAGAAAAAAAGATTAAAACTCTGAAGAGAGCAAAGAAAAGTAGACAATTTAGGAGTAATTGCAAAGCAAAAGAGAAGAGATTTTTAGGATTTAGTAGCTAAGAATTCAACAGAATTCAATAGTGTTTTTCATGTATTTTATCATTTTCTTGTTTAGGATTCGTAGGGAGTGTTTGTTTATGAATATCAACAGGAAATGAAATGACAGAATCATAAGGCATTTCTTTTAGAAGGGTTGAGGAAACAAAAAACTCTGGTCCTTTAGGTACAAACTTTGTACCTGCCCCTTTATACTATGCCTTTGCCGGTGTGTTTTTGGTTTTTCTGAACTCCATTTTTCTTAGGTGGACCAAAGATCGTCGTGCGATGAGAGTGATGTCTATTGAACGTAAGAAGTGGATGAACATCCGTCCTCTCCCCACAAAGAAACAAATGCCTTTACAGTTTGATGTACATACGTAATTTTTAAGCCACTTTTTTTTTATTAGGCATTTCAGATCATTAGAACGTAGTAGTAATTCAGATGGAAACTGGTACCCTTTAAATAATGCTCATCGTGTTAATGAAATCTAAGTGGTCCTTTCATTTTCTTTCACCTTTTGTATGTGAGCTTCTGGGACAATTTTTAGATTGATTGGAATCATATTAATTACTTAGGAAAAGTAAGCAGACAGTGGGCTAGAGAACAGTGATGGTCATGACTTAGCTTATTTTCCAGATGAATTACTTTGGGAGCAAACGGGAGAGAATTTCATTTAAATTTGATTCCTCAACTTTGCTATAAGCCCAAGGCCTTCTGTATTATCACAAATGCTGTTGATGAGTTGTTTTTTATCATGCCTGTTTATTTCACTGAAGCAATGGATGCTCGCTAAAGGATACCCAGCGTTACAGGATTTTCTTGAAATGACCCAAAGGAAAAATGCTCCACGTTAGAGCAGCATGTTCTGCAGAAGCCCTTGGCATGAAAACACCAGACCCATGTAACGTGTGGGTAGCATTTCACTCACAAGGTGGCACATTTCAGCTCGGTCCCCCACCCCCTGTGCCTTACGTGGTCTTAAAGATGATTGTCTGGGCAAAGCCCTGGGGCTGGTCCGACTTTCCTCTTCACAAGAGAGAAGGGATTTCACTGTGCAAGGGACACTAGGAGCTCTGATGGGGGGAAACTTTCTGCCCCAATGGAGGAAATATGGAGAGAGCCTTTTGCCCAGAGAAGCAGTGCAGATGGATTGCAAAGTCCCTACGTAATCAGGCTCCCTTTCCGAATTGAGAGTTGAGGAAGCAGGTTCATTTCCCGTCACCCAACGTACCTTGCGTTTTTTAAAACTTATACAGGTTACAAGGCCAGTCTTTGAAGGAAGTGGTGTGTTTGTTTTTATCCACAGTGGTTTCAGCTTCGTAGATTTGGGTGATTTAATCCATGTGTTATGTAGGAGGTGAGGAAGGTTTATTGGAACCATTGATATATCGTGCTTCAAAAGACAGTGGAGATTATGGGCATATTCCTTAAAACTTTGCTAAAACAAAGACAACTGGGAACAATTCTAGCTCATGAGGCAGCTGCCAAGGACCTCTGATTATTTTCTCACCTTGGATGTGGTATTCTACCTTGCAATGTTACAGAAGCTTATTTCCTCTTTTTTCCTACCATGCTAGGTATTGCTAAGGGATCCTTTTTCTAAAAGAAGAAATAATACTCTGTGTATGTGTGTAGACAGTGTGGTGAGGTGGAGAGAGGATGGGCTTCAGAGTCTGCCCGAAGGGCAAGATACTCAGCCTTGGTTTGCTATCTGTAAATGGGAATAATTGCATCCTAGGGAAGATACATGAGATGGTGTTGTGTAAAAACCCAGCACAGAGCGGCCTTCTCCTTTATCTTCTCTTCTCCCTGCTTCTTATTATTGAGCTTTGAAAGAGGATGGTAAATGTCTACCTAGTAATACCTAAGTACTTATTGGGGTTCGATTGGGAAAAGAGTATAATAAAGTCCATCACAAGAATGTTTTGTTGACTACTGACTTCATGCAGAAAATGGGGGCGTGGGGGGCGGCAAGTCCCTGATGTTGGCCCAAGGGAGGAAAGAAGTAGTGTTAAGCATTGACTGCTGTTTGCTTTCTAGTGAAAGTCGTGGCTAAGCCTCTACTATTACATAAACCTGATATACAGGGCCAGCTCCTGTCGAAACATGGATGAAATAAGATAAGCCAACAATTGTACTAGGATTTATGCTTTATAAAGACACGTATGTTGATGATATTTAAGAGTGAGCTCGCAGTGACGGTGGTTTTCCTGGTTCTTAATAGTCATGGGTCTTAGGGACATCTGCATTCTGCTGATTACTGTCACTTTATTTCCCTACCAGTATTACTGTATTTACTCTGTAAAGTAAAAATGCAAATAACCAGAAGAGGTATTACTTGAATGCTGTATAACTGGATGGCCTGGTTAGTGGAGTAATTATCTTTAGACAATGCATAGCTAGTGAAAATGTGGTCGAGATTAGCTGCCAGTATTGGTGATAAGTAAATGTCCGTGATTTTTTTCTGACAGTGTTTAGTACCTTTGGGAGAGTTTGCGGTTTCTTTACTGCTTCCCAGGTGCTGACAGGGAGGCATCCTGGGTGTCAGGCAGGGGAGAGTAGGACCCGTCAGACTGAGGGGCTGGAGACTTGCCTGGCAGAGGTAAAATGTTCTGCTGTGTTAAAAGCAGCTAACTCTGAATAAATGAGTTCGTTGACACTTTCTTATAAGAAAATGCTCCATATTTCAGTTCTATACTTACTTTCTTTTGAAAATTTTCTTTTGAAAAGTTTTGAGACAGAAAGCTTAATATCATCATGTATTTGGGGATTACAGTCAATTTGAATAGAAGCAAATGAATCTCACTTTAAAATTATATTACTCAGCATTAGTATGGATAATAATATTTATTTTGCTTAAGTGTAAAAATTAGGCAGTTTTACTAAGTGTACTCTGCCTTAAAGCATATTCATATTTTATTTTTACTACAGCTGTGCAATCATATTGCTTCTGGGAAGAAATGTCAGTATGTTGGAAACTGTTCCTTTGCTCACAGTCCCGAGGAACGAGAAGTGTGGACCTACATGAAGGAAAACGGGAGTAAGTTGATGATTAACCATGGCCTTGACACCCGTGAAATCTAGCTCACCTGAAAGTCTCTTTCCTCTCTGTAAATATGCCAACTTACTGCGCACTCAGAAAGCAGTCTGCGTTCTAAACCGTTACCCCATTTTATCGGTGAAGCAGGGTCTGACCTCCGATCATGTTTGCTTAGGTTGGATTTGAATACAAATACAAATACATAGGTCAGCATCCTCTGACGTGTCATAGACATGTCCCTGATTCATGGTCTGGGGAAGTTCAGTCCTTCCATGAGCACGTAGATCAGATCATCTGCTCCTTTTGTGAACAATCACCCCGGAATTAATCAGGTTAGAATTGGCGGTTTCTTCAAGGAGCCATTACTGGTAGAACAGGTCCAGATTCAAAGGCCCAAGGAGAGAATGTTTGTCTTGGTCAAGTGTCAGGTTTATTGTGAGAGTGTCTGAGAGGAGCCTCGGACAACCTTTCACTTCTAACCAGAAAAGGTTTTGCTACCATGATTATTGCTCTTCAGTCTTGAGTAAACTGAAGGAGATTTACCGACTGCTTCAGATCTGCGATCTCTGGATTACAAGAACCAGTCCGATTGAAGCATATCACCTATCGTATTTCAACCATGTAAAAAATTCAGTGATGGGCGTGGATGGGACTCCTTCTTGCTTGGAGTGGGGACATCCAGCCAGGTCTTACTGAAGGTGTCCTTGCAAATCCAGGCTCTTGCAGTGATTCCTGCTACCACTGATCTGAAGAAAGAAGACTTTCTTAGTTTATTTCTAATCTTAGCCTGATGGTATGTTGTTAGAAACACTTGGGCAGACAGTAAAGCTGAGTTTTGACCAGATCCTCATTACCAGATTTTTTTTTGGCACACGGGCTTAGTTGCTCCGTGGCATGTGGGATCTTCCTGGAGCTGGGATCGAACCCGTGACCTCTGCATTGGCAGGCGGATTCTTAACCACTGCGCCACCTAGGAAGCCCTCATTACCGGATTTTTAAAAGAAAGATCAGTGGCTCTCAGGATTAATTTTGCCACACACCCCCCTCTCCCCTTGGGAACACTTGGTAATGTCTGGACATCTTTATTGTCATGACTTGTGGGGCTGTGCTACTGGCAGCTAGTGAGTAGAGAGATGTTAAATATCCTACATGCACAAGATTACTTCCAACAGCAAAGAATTATCCGGTGCAGAATGTTGGTGGTGCTGAGGTTGAAAAACCGTGGTTTATCGCTTGACGGTAATGCTGGGTACACTTGTTCTTACTGTAGGAAGCAGCTTGCAGCCACTGCCCAGGACCCGGTCACAATTGTGTTGTTGTAAATTGCACCCCAGCATGTCGGTCCTCTGGGACTGTGGCTTGACTGACAGGCTCTCATCAAGGTCAGAATCTCAGTCCCTATAGTAGGTTTCTCACATTTTTCAATAAACCGTGAGGAACACATCAGCTCTAGGTCCCCCAGGCCATGTAAGTAGCCTGGTGTTACAGCAGCAGCAGTAACGAGAGTTTCATGTGACACATCATGAAGCCAGGCCAAGGCTTTCCTTTTCAGCAATGCCCTTGGATGGTTTCTGAATTTTGAACACCCCTATAGTGTGCTGCAAATGCAGGGAGGAGTTAACACTAACGTCTGTGGTCTAACAGTCCTGAATTTGGTTCTTACCCCTGAGAGTTTGGAAATGGACCATTTCTCTGTGTCTCATACGATCAGTCTCCATTCAGTCTCCTCTCGATTTTCCTTTTTTTAAAAAAAAATTTTATTTATTTATTTTTGGCTGCATTGGGTCTTTGTTGCTGTGTGAAGTCTTCCTCTAGTTGCTGCTAGTGGTGGCTTCTCTTGTTGTGGAGCACGAGCTGTAGGCACGCAGTCTTCAGTAGTGGCTCGTGGGCTTAGTTGCTCCGTGGCATGTGGGATCTTCCCAGACCAGGGTCAAACCTGTGTCCCCTGCGTTGGCAGGCAGATTCTTAACCACTGTGCCACAAGGGAAGTTCCAGCCTTCTTGATTTTCTTTTGAAAATTATGCTGACTGATACAAAAAGAGTGCATGTTCTTGTATGTATTTAAATGGAGTATATAAATATTTGCTGCTGAAAGGAGTTCATTTTTCTTTAGTACAAGATATGGAGCAGTTTTATGAACTCTGGCTAAAGAGCCAAAAAAATGAAAAAAGCGATGATGTAGCCAGTCAGTCAAACAAGGAAAATGGAAAACAAATTCACATGCCGACAGATTACGCGGAAGTTACTGTAAGTACCTCAGGGTAGTTCCCCTCACCATTGCTTCCAGGCCTTTCTTTTCTTTCCCACCTTCTCCAAAACCTGGTTCTTTCACGGCCGGTCTGCCCGCCACCCCCATCTTCATCTTCTCTGCGCTGGCTCCCTGCTGTCAGTTGAAATCTCTTCATCCTAAAAACACCTTTCCTGGAGCCTTTTTCCAACTCTGGAGCCAGAAAATTGTGAGTCTGAGTCCTGCATCGTCTCCTTATAGCCTGTGACCCTGGGTAGGTTACTGAACGTCTCTGCAGGGGGTGCCTGTGATGGAGCTGTGAAGTGCAATGAGCCTGCAGGTTTATCCCAGTGCTGGGCCATGGAAGGTGCTCAGGAGATGTGGCCTCCCCACCGCCCGGTGCTCTTGTTCTCTCCTCAGCCTCCTGCAGTCTGGCCTTTGCCTCTGGGTTCTGTGGAGACATTAAGTCACCCGTGGTCTTTCACTGTTTTGGCTCTGTTTTAAATTTTTCAGACAAAGGGATAATATAATGACTGTCTTGAGCCCACCATCCCAAGTGAACTGATGCTAACAGCTTGTCGTGTTGGCTTCTGTAACGTAAATAAAATGTCACCGAGAAGGTTGGAACCCCAGCTGTCCCCCTTCCCAGAGGGACCAGATCCAGTGTGTGTTTTTCCAAGCCATGTTTACATATCTTGGACTGTTTATTCCTAATCTGTAGTTCCGGCTGGCAGGTTTTTTAAAACTGACACAGGCATGTGCGTGACTCTGCTCCTTGTTTCTGGTTTTGTTTCGTGGCCCCTCTCCGTATCGAGTCAGTCAGATCCAGGTCACGGACATGTCTCTGTGCACGATACGCCCTGTGAACTCTGCCCTCTCTGCCAAGGCTCAGCGCTAGTCCCCCCCCCCACCTTTTCGCAAGCACTGCCAGGGTTTCCCAGCTTGCCCTGTCTCTCTGGACCTGTTCTTCTCCAGGGTTGCAGGGCATTTGGGAAATACTACTCTGTGTCTGTGGTGGCACAGGGTTGCTAGTATGTGGGTCTCTGCCTCTGGGGCGGCGCCTTCCCAGCACGTGTACTTCCCTGGCCTCCGGCACAAGTCCTGGACGTCATAGGGGCTCAGCTCCTGTGCACGAGTGGAGTGGCTGCTCGTCCTTCTGCAGTGGGCAAGCCCCAGGCTTTCACATCCGCTCTGCTTTTCCTCATGATATGAATCCTCCCTGGAGTCCTGGTTTGAACCTGACCCTTGTCCTCCTGACAGACACCCTTGTTTGCACACCAGCTCCTTGCTGGAGACGGCTGGACCCCTGGCCCAGTCCATGGCCCCAGTTCTCTGCCTCCTGTGTGCTGGCACGCCTTCCGTGGAGGGGGCTTCTCCTTGGTCCTGCTCTTGACTTTGAGTTTTATGTTCTCGCCCAGCCTCCCCCCACTGCACGGACTCCCTGAGAATAGAGTCTGGGTCTTAGGTGCAGTCGTCTCTAGTCGTTCTGGTGCCTGAACTCGTGTGACCTGTTAGGGCCACACAGCCAGCCACCACTGACGGGACGCGTGTCTTCCATGCGCTCTAGGTGGACTTCCACTGCTGGATGTGTGGGAAGAACTGTAACAGCGAGAAGCAGTGGCAGGGCCACATCTCCTCTGAGAAGCACAAAGAGAAGGTTTTCCACACCGAAGATGACCAGTACTGCTGGCAGCACCGCTTTCCAACAGGATATTTTAGTATTTGTGATAGGTACGTGGGGCTCTTCAGTTTTCCACATGCAAACTGCTGACCTGCAAACCTGAATTTCACGGTTGTTATGCGAGTAGACAGAGTATTTGGGTGATGACGTCTTTAATCCTGGATGCTTGGATTTGGGCTTAAAGTTTTCATTGCTCCTTGAACATTTCCTTCACTCTTCTGTGTTGCATGAAAAGATTCACTAGTCTGCTGGTACTGGCATGAAACGTCCTAAGATAACCAAATAGGGAAGTAAGTTCATTCAGTCTTGCCCAAACGGTCTCTGAGCTGGTAGTGGTGATTCTCTGACCCTTCACAGCAGTCTTTCTCGTAGTAGGTGTTCATCAGTCTTGAAACTGCTTTTGAATTATATTTCAAGTGTAAATCTGGAACTTTCTCAGGTCAAAGGAAAATATTAGTATCACTCCTTTAAGTTTACTTAGAAAAAATTTCAATGAAAAGCTAGATAATTTTGAATTGCTCCTCATTTTGTTGGTGCTATTTCTATTTGATTTCCAAGTTTAGATCCACATGACACAGAATTATTGAAGATATTTTTTACTTCCTGCCCCTTCTGATTTCTTTCCACTGCATCAGGAAGGAGTAGAGTCTTTCTTCCCCCAGTGATGAGTATTTTTCATTAAATATTGCATTTAAATAAAGTACCAATTTCTCTATTGTAGCTGTCAAGGCAATAAAATATTCATTTTTCTAGGATTAAGAATTTGAGCTAAAAGTTTAATGCAAACCACAAAGATAGTGAAGAACACATTTTAAAGAGTTTTATAAACAACCGGTGGAGGCTTACCAAGCTGACTTGTCCTAACAGGTATATGAATGGTACCTGCACGGAAGGAAGCAGCTGTAAATTTGCACACGGCAACGCTGAACTTCACGAATGGGAAGAGAGGAGAGATGCCCTAAAGATGAAGCTCAACAAAGCACGAAAAGATCACTTAATTGCCCCCAATGATAATGACTTTGGAAAATATAGTTTTTTGTTTAAAGATTTAAACTAATATGCTGGCTTTTACGTATGTTACTTAATCAGAGCATTGACCAGAAAAGTTGAAAGTGTTGTAAGGCACGTAGCAGAGGAGCTGCAGACTTTCTGCTTGTATTGGCGTCTCTCGTCCCTCCTGAGCAGCAACCCACAGTAGGTAGGAAAACGGGCTGTTTGACGGGTCTGGCCAGGCTCTCACGGCATCAAATGGCCAAGCGATCGCTAACGGTCGCCATCTGTCGAACAGACTTTTGGATGAATTGTGTTGGGGAAGAGGATAAGGTTATGTTGAGGACGACTCCTTGAGTGGGTCCTTCAAATAAGAACCACAATGGTGAGAGAGAAACACTGTACTAGGATCAAAACACATGATGGATGAAATTCTTCACACGTTTTAAGAGGAACGAATTTGTCTAATATAATAAAGTTTGCTACTTATCTGTATGTAGGTTGCTAAAAAGGATTTTCTTAACTCAGATTTTAAGCCAAATAACCATTTAACACTAGTATATGTTAAATGGGGTATTTTTCTGTATTTGTATGTTTCACTATAATAAGGGAACTGAGGATAATGTGCATTGAGAATATTTTGAAAAATAATCAGCTGACTCAAATTTTATTTCTTGGTCTTTTGCTGTTTAAATGATGATTTTGAAAGATTAAACTTGTACTGTTGGTATTGTGTAGTGTATGGACCAATATTGCCTGTAATAAAGATTTTATATATAGATGCCTTTCATGTTTTGGTGTGGTCCCTGCCAATTCCTCAAAGAATTGTTAAAACTGGGTACTAAAATCACAAGGTTAGATTTTTTTTCTTTTGGCTGCACCACTCGGCTTGTGGGATCCCAGTTCCCCTACCAGCGTTCGAACCTGGGCCCTCAGCAGTGAAAGTGCAGACTCCTAACCACTGGACCACCAGGGAACTCCCTAGATTTTTTTTAAACATTCTTATTTAAGCAATTAATGACAAGAAGGCAAATTAGAGGGACATGACAGAAACTTTCACTCTGTCCCGCTCTCTTCTGATTCGGGTTGCTAAGAGGCTTCTCTTATTGATCGACATGCTAACCCCTCTGGGGGCTCCTCTGTGAGTGAAAACTCAGATGAACGCCCAGCAAGGGGACACACGGTCAGCTAAGACGTGGGCCGTGGGATCCCACAGAGACAACTGTCCAGCACGATACCCTCGATAGGGCCGTTTTGGTTGTTGAAAGACCACTGAAGGCATGGTCAGCACAGCCTGGCAGAGACAAGGAAAGGGCTGAGCTGTCCTGAGACCCAGGCCTGCTCTGGGTGTGGCGAACTAGGGAGAAGAGTCATCATCGGGGTGTGGGGGGCCACCACCTCATGAGATCACTGCCAGTACAGAGCCCCTGTTGGGGGTGAGAGTCAGATGGAATGGCTGATGGACTCGAAATTCTCGTCCTCATGACAACCTTGAGTCAGTGGGGTTTGGGGCAATCATAAAAAGGTCTTTGTTCAGCGTGAGTCCAGCCTGGGTAGGGGTGGGGGTGGGGGGGGCATGACTGCAAGTAGAGAGATGAGAGAGAAGGGACGCCTTTGGCAGAACCAGAGGCTTCAGAGCAACAGGCAAGCCCGGGGACTCCTTGAAGACAGCAGGAGGCTGGTTTCCCTCCATGTGCGGGAGGCATTTGGAACCAGTTTTATTTGGCAGGTGCACTAGGAGTGCCTCTTATTTGCCAAATAAGTAATCTGTTCTGGGGGACGTTTTCTGCAGAACAGACTGGCGGTGTTATCATCCTGCTAGGTCTCGCTAGTCTGATGGCCTTCATGACGTTTTTCTTCTCTGTCCTTCCAAACTCCTTTCATCCTTTTTTTCCCAGGGAGAATAGATGTTAAAAAGCTGTCTCTGGTGCTCTCTTTCAGCTTGCAGTTTAAAAAGTTGGTTGTCTTGGGACTTCCCTGGTGGTCCAGTGGTTAAGATTCTGCCTTCCAATACAGAGGGTGAGGGTTTGATTCCCCTTCAGGGAGCTAAGATCCCACATGCCTCACAGCCAAAAAACTAAAACAAAATAGAAGCAATATTGTAACACAGTCAATAAAGACTTTAAAAATGGTCCGTTTCCTGCACCCCCCCAATCTTAAAAAAAAAGTTGGTTGTCTTAAGCTCTGGAATCTAGGCTAGAAACTTAAAGTCTGACTGGTCAAGATGAGAATTTTTTGGTTTTTCACGCCCCCCCCCCCCCCCCCCCTCAGATTTTCTGTGTCTCGGCTTTCTTTCAGTTCTCTGTGCTCTGAGCTATCCTTTCAGTAAATTCCACTTTTGCCTGAATCATCCAGTTTCTTGCCCTGGTTTCAGCCAAGAACCACCCTGGCCACAGCCTTGGTCTCAGCATCAGGAAGCCAGTGCTAATTATTCCACGGTGAAGCCACACCCTCCATCCTAGAAGCAAAGAACAAGGCATGAGGGGGGGAACGGGAAAAGAAAAAAAAAGTATGAAGGAGCAAAACTCCAATATTAACAGCAGAGGAAACTAATAATTGGTGTGTCTACTTGGACATGTTTATCTCCGTTATCTCCTCCAGGATGGATTTCTTTCAACATTTAACAAACTGAGATACGATTTTTATAACAAAAGTTTTACCATTTTAAAGTACAAATCCACGGTTTTAATAGATTGCAAATGTTGTGCTACAATCACCGCAATGAATTTTAGAGTATTTCATTACCTAAAACCAAACCAAACCTATACCCCAGTCTATCCACTCCCCCTACTTTTCAAGCTATAGGCAACTGCTCAACTGCTTTCTGTCTGTGTGGATTTGCCTGTGCTAGACATTTCATGTAAGTGGAATCATAGAATATGTGGCCTTTTGTGACTGGCTTCTGTCACTGAGCATAACGTCTTCACGCTTCATCCACACTGTAGCAGGTATTGGTACTTCAGTCCTTTTAACTGCTGAATGATACTCCATTTTACAGATCTACCACATTTTGTTTATTCATTCCTCTGTTGATGGGCATTTGTTTCCTTTTGACTTTTTTTTTTTGATGTGGACCATTTTTAAAGTCTTTATTGAGTTTGTTACAATATTGCTTCTGTTTTTATGTTTTGGTTTCTTTGGCCACAAGGTATGTGGAATCTTAGCTCCCTGACCAGGGATCGAACCCACAGCCCCTGTGTTGGAAGGTGACGTCTTAACCACTGGACCACCAGGGAAGTCCCCTCTTTGGCTCTTGTGAAAGGGAACATTCACGTGTAAGTTGTGTTGGCTGCAACAAGCCGGCCCCATCAGTCCTGGAGAGGTGTGTGGGAGGTGGCAGGTGGACCCTTACTCTGCCCCGTCCTCCCACCTGTGTTGGATGTGCCCTGGGCAGGCAGGCTGGTGGTGGAAGGGCTAACCCCTCTCCATCACCCTCGACCTTCTCGGGCCTGCTCTTTGAGGACTGTTTGCCTTGCCACTGAGTTCTAGGGACCCGCATCAATTGGGAAACTGAAGGACAGTATGTTCCCTGGGCAGTTAGTGCAGGTTCAAACACTCCTTAGTTGACCTAAAGAGATTAGAATACTGGTTTCCTGTGAGTAGTTGTTGCAAGGGATGAATGCCAATTTCTGGAAAGGCAGCATTGGGATCTTGATACAAAGTCTCCAAGAAACAGCCTTGTTGTCCAGACTTACCCAGGGTCAGGGTCTGGGCTCCTTCCTAGCTTTAAAAAAAACAAGCAAAAGATGTTTTTTATATATATATATATATATATATATATATATATATATATATATATATATATATACACGTGTGTGTATATATATACAAATACAACATATACAACATACAATGTAATATTAACCATAAAAAAAGATGAAATATTGCCATTTGCAGCAACATGGATGGACCACAGATTATTATGCGTAGTGAAATAAGTCAGAGAAAGATAGATAATATAGGATATCCATTATATGTGGAATCTAAAAAAATAATATATGTACAAAACAGAAACAGACTCACAGACATAGAAAACAAACTTATGGTTACCAAAGGGGAGAGGGAGAGAGGGACAAATTAGGAGTCTGGGATCAACAGATACAAGTTACTATACATAAAAGAGATAAGCAACAAGGATTTACTATGCTTTGTATATAGCACAGAGAATTACCCAATATCTTTTTTTTTTTTTTAATATTTATTTATTTTGGCTGTGCTGGGTCTTAGTTGCAGCATGCAAACTCTTAGTTGTGGTATGCGTGCAGGATCTAGTTCCCCAACCAGGGATTGAACCCTGGCCCCCGGCATTGGGAGTGCAGAGTCTTAGCCACTGGACGACCAGGGAAGTCCCGAATTACCCAATTTCTTGTAATAACCCATAATGGAATATAAGCTGCAAGAAAAACTGCATCACTGTGCTGTATACCTAAAACTAACACAATACTGTAAATCAACTATACTTCATTTTTTTAAAAATTTAGTTGAAACTACAGGATGTAAAATACGGGTTTCCTTGTGTAAGAAGTACTGACAGAATACCAAACTAAAGACTCAGATTTAAGGAAACTGGTGAAAGGACAAATTAGAATAAAATACTTGAAGCAAGTGCTATCATTGCTTTCTGAGCCACCACAGTAACTCACTTTTTAAAATAACCAAATTTAGCTTAGAAACAATAGTAATGAAACAGTTAAAAAGAATTATAAAATTTTGGGCAGGGGAAAAATGATTATTTGCACACACAAAAAGAAAGAGCTCTGATTTAAAAAATTAACAAGCATTATTTCTCCCTGATTCTAAGAAAGAATTAATACCTGGGAGAAATATATGTAATCGTCTCGCTACCCCCTACTCAAATGCCACCACCTTGATCATGGTATAAAAAGTGGCCATGAGAGCTCAGCTATTGGTTGATGTGGACTAGTTAGGGCTGACCTAGCCTTGAAGACCAGTGCAGCCTGACCCAGATGGCCTGGTCTAATCTAAAATGAATTTCTTATTGTTTCAGGAGAACATCTGGGGCCAGTCTGGGGCCAGAACAGCAGCCAGATGACTACAGAGAGAAAAGGAAACATCCTTTTATTGATTCAGGGTGGTTTCCAGGCCTGTAAGACACCGGCCCTGCATTGCCATAAGATATTGTGGGTCTCATGAGATAACCCACAGGCAGCAAAATTTCTTTGAACTTTATAAAGACCTGTGCAAACGACAGGTGTCTCATGGAAGAGTAGGGTGGATTCTGACCTAGCAACCTGCAGTGAATGAGTACCAGTGACGTTGGACCATATTTGTTTTTGTTAGTAATATACCATGTAACTCTAATCTAGACAGAAATCAAGAGAACTAGAAATGGTAAAAAAGGTTAATATTGTTTTAAAAACAAACACATTTTTTCTCTTCTAGCTGCTTCCAACAAGACTGTATAAAACAATAATATAAAACTGTATTATTGGGTTTGTAGTAGATTAAAAAAAGAGTAATAATAGCATAAAAAGAGAGGAGAAAACGAAGCTGTATTGGAGCAGTTTCTGTATCTTATCGGAATTAAGTTAGTATAAATCTGCAGTAGATTCGGAAAAAATGTATATTGTAATCCCTACAGCAACCGCTAAGAATATAAACTAAAAAAAAGTTTGAAATCATTAAAGGAATAGTGTTTTAGAAAAGATCCACTTCATACAAAAGAAGGAAGAACAAAACAGACTAGGTATAGAAACCAAAGAGCAAAATGGCAGGTGACTATGAGCGACCATGTTTGACCTCTGTGGTTAACACGGAACGCTCTGGGTCACCTACCAAGGTGACCGTTACGTTGCGCAGTTTACATCCCTGGAAACTGCACCAGGGTCATGCGACTGGCTTGCGGCACAAGTGGGATCTCATGTTCTGTTTTTCTGCGTTTTTTTTGCGTGGCATCATACTACCTTAGTTCTCTCCGAGTTTTATCCGTCTGGTGTGTAGTTATTAACGGCGTAAGTCTAGTCTAGATCTGCGGCCCCAGCAGTTGGGTGATTACAGACATTCTCTCCGCTCCAGGTACACTTGTCCCAGGGAAACAATCCTTTCCTGTCACTCTCAAATCACATTTCATCCTCCCCCAACTTGTTTTTAATCAAAAAAATTATTTAGAAAGGACCTAACATTTAGAGTCAGAGAGGATTTAGAGTCCGTAAGTGCGAGCAGCTTGTTAACCAAATTGCCTATGAGTCTGAATTCCTCGCCTGCTAGCTTTGCGGCCACGGTCACGGGGCTTTTCCAAGCCTCTGTTTTCCCATCTATGAAGTGAGTACAGGCTGTACAGACCCTCCTCCCAGGGCTGCGGTGTAGGCACATGGTGCTCGGGCGCACAGCACGTCACTGGTGCAGGAAATGGACACCAGGAGACAACGGTCACTAAGATTTATTAAGTACTCACTATGGGCCCGGCAATTTCCATTCATGACCTCATTTAATCCTCAAAGCAGCTCTGTGAGAGCGCTACTGATATCACCCCCATTTTACAGATGTGTAAACCGAGGCTGTGACCGCTCCCACCTCACTCCAGGATCCGTGGGCACTTCTCGCCTCTGTACGTGTTTTCCTTTCCTTAAGCGGGGACAGTAAATGGCAATTAAGTTCCTCTGGGGACGGCAGTGACATTAGCAGACTGCTGTCACCATCACGGCTCTTCGAACTCACGGAGCCAAGCGGGGACGGCCAGGAGCTCCCAGCTGCTTAGGTCCGAGCTGGGCGGATCCCAGGGTAGGAGTGGCTCCAGCGCCTGCGCAGACTCAGTGGACGCGGTACCCGGGCGAGCACGTGGCGACGGCGGCGTCCGCGCAGACTCCAGGGACGGGGGCGGGGCCTGTGGGGAAGCGCCTGCGGGGAGCGGGTCCGCGCAGACTCCGTGAGCAAGCGGGCGTGGCCCACCAGGGGCGGGGCTGCCAGGCGGTGTCCGCGCAGCCTCTGCGGGTGGGGGCGGAGCCACCTGCGCGGGGGCGGGCGCCGCGGAGGCGGCAGGCTGACGTGGACCGTTCGGGTTTGCGGGCTCGGCGAGCTGCGGGATTTGGGGGGCGAAGGGCCGGGCCGGGCCTTCGGGCCCTTGGCGGCGGCGGCGGTATAAAGCCGGCGACGGGGAGCATGTAATGTCGGAATGCGGAGGCCGCGGCGGCGGCGGCGGCAGCAGCGGCAGCGACGACGTCGAGGACGAGGGTGGCGGTGGCGGCGGCCCCGCGGGCTCCGGCTCGCTCAGCCCGGCCCCGGCCGCGTCCTCGGAGGGCCGGCTTCGCCGCGGGCTGCGCGGCGCCTCCCTCATGGCGCGCCGGCGGCCCGAGCTGCTCTGCGGAGCCGTGGCGCTCGGCTGCGCGCTCCTCCTCGCCCTCAAGTTCACCTGCAGGTGAGGCTGCCCGGCGGCCCGGGCCCGGCGCCCGCTCGGTCCGGCGGGCGGCGCGTGGCCGGCTTGCGGCCTCCGGGGAAGTCGGGCCTGACTTTGCCTGGAGCGGTGGACTTGATCCTCCTCCAGCACGCGGCCGTGCCCGCCGCTTTCCCTCCCCGGCCGGCCAGCCATAAGGCGAGGTTTGGGGTGCTGCCCGGCTCCCCTTCCTCCCGTTTTAACACCGAGGAAGGTGGGCCAAGTCCTGAGCTGATCGTCACCTGTTGAGGTTTCTTGCGGGTGCACCTGTCGCCTCTGCCCTCATTTATTTCCTCTGTGCCTCGGGTAGGCGTAGACGACCATTAGCGACCCAGACGCTGAGGATTCGTGCATTCATCGACCTAATCATTATTTATCCGCACCTACTACGTGCGGAGCGCTCAGCCAGGTGAGCAATGAAGAGGAAAGTCCGTGTTCTCCATTCCAGGGGGGTGTTACAGGCAGTAAACTAGCACACTTAATATAATTTTAAAGGGCTTCAGTAAGTGCTGTGCAGGGCATAGAAGCGATGAGGGTGGAGCAGAAAGGCTTTCCTAAGGGAGCTACATAGGAAAATCACTCCAGAAGGGGAAGGGGCCAGGGTAGAGGAAACAGCAAGTGCAGAGGTCCTGAGGCTGGATAATGCTGGTGTCTTTCCTTCCTGGAACTGGAAGGAAGGCCTGAGTAGGTTGGAGAATAGTGAGTGGGGATAAATGAAAGTTAATGTGTCTCACTTTGGTAAGTACACCGATAGAAAATTTACTTTGAGTTTCAGGAGTACTTTTGGCCTCCCACGTCCACAGTGTATCTCTTGGGTCTCCAGGTTTTATGAATCTGTGGTGCCAGTGACTGGCATACTGGCCACGAGGAAGATTTCAGCTTGGAACATTTTTGTTGAGTCTGTTAAGGACAGTGCGTGGCCCTTGTTGTCAAAGAGATGTCAGAGGATTGGGGATTTTAGTGGAAAGAACAACTTATAATAACTATCATTGAGCATATGCCATGTGCGGGGTGCTATACTACCAGCAGGGTTTCTCAGCCTTGGTACTGTTGATGCTTTCGGTCAGCTAATTCTTGTTGTGGGAGGCTGTCCTGTACATTGTGGGATGTTTAGCAGCATCCCTGGGCTCTACCTACTTCATGCCAGTACCCTTCCTGCTGCCTGCTCCTACCCCCCACCCCATTGTGACAACCAAAATTGTCTCCAGACAGTACCAGATGTCCCCTGGGGAACAGAATCGCCTGTTTGAGAACTACAGATTACATGAATGCATTTATTCCTTTAACACGTGATCTGAGAGCGTATTATGGATCACTGAAGTCTCAATCCCCAGTAAAATCTGGATATATACCCTCTTACCCAGTTTACACACAAAGGAGTGGAGCTTTGGTCATGTTGCAAAACTTGCCCCAGATCACATCCACCTAATAAGTGGCAGAGCTGGATGGAACCTGTTTGTTGTCAGGAACTAGGCTCTTAGCCTTGTTCTTTATCATGTCCTGCACAAGGAAATTAGACAAAGTATTTTACAAGGTAGAGTATTGCAAGGTGGTATTTGGGTTCAAATTAGGAAGAAAGGTTTTCTTTCCTCCAAGGGTGGGGAGCTTACTTGGATCACTTTGTCCATCTATAGTAATAACTCATAGTGTTTGCGCTGGGAGAACAGGGCTTAATAGATATGAAGGTCCTTTGAGATTTCAAGAAGAAGGAAGAGTGTAAATCCAGGTACTAGAGCAGACTGAGCAAGATCCCCACCTGCTTCAGGGAAGGAGGTTGAGCCAGTGAACAGACTGCTTGCCTGTCGGGCTTCTTTCTGTGCACTGACAAATTTGACAGTGTTTTAATAGACTCTGATTGATTTTTTTTTAAGAGTCTCCTTTGATTGAATGGTGTCATGATACTACTTTATCGCTCTACAACTGACTAACATTTCTGCCACTCTTTTCCTATTTTACTTTTTTAAAAAAAATAAATTTATTTATTGATTTATTGGCTGTGTTGGGTCTTTGTTGCTACACATGGGCTTTGTCTAGTTGTGATCGGGGGCTACTCTTCCTTGTGGTGCAAGGGCTCCTCATTGCTGTGGCTTCTCTTGTTGCGGAGAACAGGCTCTAGGCGCGTGGGCTTCAGTAGTTGTGGCACATAGGCTCAGTAGTTGTGGCTCGCAGGCTAAGTTACTGCGCAGCATATGGGATCTTCCTGGAGCAGGGATCGAACCCGTGTCCCCTCCATTGGCAGGCAGATTTTTAACCACTGCACCATCTAGGAAGTCCCTCATATTTTACTTTTAAGATCTTAGTGTTAATGAGGACAGAGGCTTAAAGGACAGTAGAATTTTTTTTTTTAATTTAATCTTTATTAATAGCTCCAGGCCTGAAATAAGTGACACCCCTCTTCAGTGTCTTGTTGCTTAGCTTAGTTCAAATCAGATAGTATTAAGAAAAGGTAGACTTGGGGGTTGATACACTATGAATAATTGTGCATTTCTGGGCATTTAATCTGTATCCTACCTGCCTTTCTATGCATTGGAATCTCCATGACTTCAGCCTCACTTTCCTTATACCCTAATTTGTGGGTGTGTTTTTGTCGGGAAAAAATTGTGAGTGTGTGTTTGTGTATCTGTCTCTATGATCTCTATTTGTATATATATTCATTTTGCTTTATTTCATTTTGTAACCTCAAAGCCGCTTCACATCCTCTTTGGAAGGAGGTGTAGAGTATGATTCTCATAAAAAAAATTGGGAGTTGCAACAGGCCTTCCTTGTTTGCAACCAACTCTTGAGTTTTTGGTGCCTGAGAGACTTCAAAGCTGCAGGAAATCTTTGATCTAGGTATAGTTTCTCAAAAATGATAGCAGATTTAGGAGTTAAGTGGAAACGCGTGAGTATTTCTTTTGGGGCAGAGGCCCACGTTTCTCTGCCCTGGTTAACGTTTGCTTTTTCACAGGCCACAGGTTTCTCTGGCTGCTTTACTTGAGGAGGTGCTCAACAGCAGCGTGCAGTGGATGGTCATCCTTTGTTTGGCTGTCGCAGACCTGCATTTCCCTCAGATGGCATGTTTAACCCTTAATGTGAAATTTGAATAGTAGAAAAATAATACCTCCAAAGAGCAGAACTTTGGACTTGCTGAGAAATGTGTCAGCTTATTCGCCACAGGGCCTCCCTCACCTCTGCATGACTGTCTTCCTGCCACTCAGGTCTCAGCTTGAAAGATACCACCTTGACCACCACCCCACTGAGGAGCTCCCAGGTCCCGTGTCACATCACTCTGTTAAATTCTCCGCAGAGCATGATTATTTTGTGTGGTTTTATGTTTGTTTACAGGTTTGGTTGTTTGCCTGTCTTCCTCCCTGAGAAAGGAAGCCCCTCGGGAACATGTGCGTTGGTTCCTATAGAGCAGTGCCGGAAGCACAGTAACATTTGCTCATGAACTTTTTTTTTTTTTTTTTTTTTGAGTTGTGTAAGTGACTGAGTTTTTCAGGTCATGAAGATATTTTACAAAGACAAAGCTCCATGATTGCAGAGTTAAAATGTTAGTATGAGTGCATAAATAGGAGATTTGCTCTGACCTTTAACAGCAGTACTTTATGATGTTAATAATTTTTAGTTAAAATGGGAAAGCAGTATATTTAAAACGGTCTTAATTCAGGAAGCTGACACCTTCTAGATGTAGAGAAGGGGGGTGGACTCTTTTCCTCAAACTAAATGACCCAAGGCTCTTAAAGTAGCTTAAGTCTTGGGTGTTTGTATGATTTCCTTTCTGGTTCTAAATATCTGGCTGTCTGCTGCGTATCTCAGAGCTGGCAGCACGTTCCTTCCTTTTCCTCCTTCCTAATATTTTGCTATATTCTGAAAAACCAGATTATCAAGTTCATTTGCACACATATAAAGTTAGAACACAATTAGGTGGTCCTCAGAATCACTCTAGGGCGAATGGACCTTCTGATGTTTTGATTCTTTCAGATTGTTCTTACTAATTTATGTTTGTATGGATTTATGTTTAATTTGCTTTCACATGGGTTCAGGTAAGGTGAGTAGGGTAGATTTGTTCATTTCACAAATTATTGAACTTCAGAGTACTGGGAACTGCGAAACAGTGAGGATTTAACAGTGAAAAAGAGAACCAGGGTCCTTGCCCTCATGGAGTTAATAAACAGGTAAAATAAGTAAGTTACAGATTATGGTGAGGGCTATGAAAGCAACTTCTCAGTGGGAAGCTGAGAGAAAAAAATTTGCGAGCTCCCTGCTTCTGGTAGAGTCATCAGAGCAATTCTCGCTGAGGAGGTGGCACATCAGCCAAGCTTTTTTCCTCATCAACTTCATTGTAGTATAATTTATATTCAGTAAAAGTCATACATTTTACATATATAGGTCCATGACTTTTGGCACATGTAACCACCTCCATCCTCCTAATCAAGATATAGAACAAGCCAGAAAGAGAAAAACAAATACTGTATGCTAACTCATATATATGGAACCAAAAACAAACAAAGGGGTACCGATGAATCCAGGGACAGGACAAGAATAAGGATGCAGATGCAGAGAATGGACTGGAGGACACGGGGTTGGGGGGGGGGTGGAGGGGGGTGAAGGGGAAGCTGGGGCGAAGTGAGAGAGTAGCGTAGACATATATATACTACCAGCTATAAAATAGATAGCTAGTGGGAAGTTGCTGTATAACAAAGGGAGATCAACTCGATGATGGATGATTGCCTTAGAGTGCTGGGGAACGGGGGAGGGTGGGGGGGAAGTCGCAAGAGGGAGGGGGATATGGGGATATGTATATAAATACAGCTGATTCACTTCGGTGTACCTCATAAGCTGGTACAAGAGTGTAAAGCAATTATATTCCAATAAAGAGCTTTAAAAAAAAAGTTAACCAAGTCCTTTTGGAAGATTCCTGGCTAGGAATGGAGAAAAATAATCCATGTCTTTTGTTAGAAATGGATTCATATGAAAAAGTGGGGTGAACTCTTCACTCTTATGTTTCAGTAGTGAGATTCAGCAATGTAATAACCTCTTGGCACTGTCCATGTTGTTATTAGAGCTTGTACTATAGTTCAGCTATATTATGAGTTAAGTAGACGTCATCTGAATGGACCTGGCAATCTAATGCCATTTATTATTTCTAACAGTAAATGTGTCTGCAGATTCATTCAACCAATATATAACATAACAGTTTATAACATGATTTGTCTTGTATGTGAATTGAAATTTTAAAATAAAGCAACACTGAATCAAAAAAAAAGATACAGAACATTTCCTTGTTCCCCTCAAATTTCTCTCAGTACGCCCTTCTGTAGTCAGTCTTCCCATCCTGCTCCCAACTCTAGACAACCACTGATGTGGTTTATTTCATTATAGATTAGTTTTGCCTGTTTTGGAATTTCATATAAATACATTCATATCATATGTATTCTTTGCTGTCTGACTTCTTTCATTCAGTAAAATTATTTTGAGACTCATCCAGTGATAGTATGTATCAGTTCTTTTTTTTTTTATTGCTGAATAACATTTAATTGTAAGAATACACCCCAGTTTATTTATCTTTTCACCTTGATGAGTTACTGCAGCTTTTTTATGCTTACTATTTATGTGGTTTATCTTTTCCCATCCTTATGACTTTATGTTTAAAATGCTTTTAGATAGCACATGGTTGGGTTTTGCTTCCTTATCCAGCCTGGTAGTCTCTTTCCCTTAATTGGGTGGTTTAGTCCTTTTATATTTAATGCAATTATTGATAATGGTTGGTTTATGTCTACCTTCTGGCTATTTGTTTTCCATTTGTGCCTTCTGGTTTTTGTTCCTTTCTTGGTCCTTTTCTGCTTGCTTGCTTTTTTTTTTCCTCCCTGCACCACGCAGCTTGTGCAGTGAAAGCAGAAGTCCCAACCGCTGGACCACCAGGGAATTCTCTCTTTTGGGTTAATTGAATACTTTTTAGGGTTCCATTTTTATTTCCTCTATTGGTGTTTTAGCTAAGGCTGCTATAATGGTTTTATACTATTTTAATGCAGATATATGGACACCTCAGGGCATTTATTAGAACTCTTTAATGTGGTGGGATGCAGCTTCAACCGAGATCTTTTTGTCTTTGATAGGGAAATAGTGGCAGCTCTGTGACTTCTGACCACGTGTTTAGTTTTGTTTCCTTTCTCCTCCTGATCTGGGAATCTCAAGTATGTACATAGGAAACCTGTTTTCCAATTAAATGGGCTGTTGCTTTGTTATTCATCTTTATTAACCTTTGGATCATAATATATATCTGGAGAAATCTACATTATAATTTAATTATTACTTTTGCCTGAGTGCCCTGGGTAAGTACAGGCCAACTCCAGCTAAGAAACTTAATGTGAGTTGATCGTAAGCATTTCCCATGCCTGTTAGTGCGTGCCCCATGTTCTCTCCTCCCCCCTAATACTGAGCGAGCTCAACTGGTGGCTCTGAAACCCTCGAGATCATTGGCTTTGTGGAGAGCAAGGCTGCAGAGCGATGAGAATGGAGTCATTCGGAGTGGGGGGAGGCAAGGATTTGGACTATGGGAAGACACCCTTCTCTTCTGCTCACCAGTGCCCACCTCCCCTCCCCGCACCCCCACCAACCTCGGCAGACAATGTTAGAGGGTCATTTTAACGTGCTATTCATGTCTTGCCTTCTCTCAGCCAAATGTTGCCTTAACTTAGTACAAAAATATTACTTTTATACTCCAGGACAATGTTTTGGGAACTCCATTTTCTTATTGAAAGGAAGACTTTTCTTTTAAGCTTCATTCTTCTTCCAACGCAGAACTGTTGTTAGAAGATAACTAAGCAATGTTGTTTGTGTTTGCCTCTTTTTTTTAGTCGAGCAAAAGATGTGATAATTCCAGCAAAGCCACCTGTCAGCTTTTTCTCCTCGAGGTCTCCGGTTCTTGACCTCTTCCAGGGTCAGCTGGACTACGCAGAGCACATTCGCCCAGGATTCAGAGGTGGTGCGTGCTGTTCTTCTTACGCCCCATGGTGTGGACAGTCCATCGCCGCCAGGGCAGAAAATTGAACAAGCAGCGAGTCAGCTTTCAGACCAGGTAATGTTGACATTCAGCCTGAGAATCAAATGACTGTCAGTTCATGTGCAGGGCTGGTTGTCCCCATAGAGACCTCTTTACCCAGGTAGCTGATTTTGCCAGTGTGAGGGTCCAGAGAGCCTTACGTCAGAAATTGTGAAGCTTTCTATAAAGAAACAGAGGATTTCTGATTGTGATGGTCATTAGTTCGTCAGAGGCAGGGAAAGGGAGGAGATTCTCCATTTCCTTATGAGGCAGGCCAGCGCTTATCTCAGGGTGCCATGCTGTTTGGTTTTGGTGGAGAGACTGAAAATCCTCGTTGAATATACATTTGATATTTGCTGATTAGTTATTTTATGTAAGAAATTTATGTATCATGAGTACAGTGTAAAACTAGGCTAGACCTTTTAAATACCTGGACCAGAACTATATTCAACAAATATTTAATGAATGCCACCTTGGTGCTAGATAAAAGGGGTCTATAGGTGGTTGATATATAGGCCTTCTGTCTGGCAGTGGTTTTCAATCAGTGGATCCCAGTTGTCCCTTTATAAAAGAAGTATTTTATGATGTCCCTTTTTCTGTCCTCAAAAGGAGTTCATAGGTGAACTACCTATATATTTAATTTCAAAATAGCCCAATTTAATGCACTAATTGTAACATAAAGATGGGGGAAAAAAGAGAAGTGGTGTGTAATTAAATCGGCATGTTTCAGTATGTAAGTGCTTGGGTAAGTTAGGTTCCTGTTCCTGCTACCTTTATGTAGAACCACTGAGAATGGGACCAGTTACAAATACAGGCCCATAAAGGTAGGATGTGTTTGGCAGGCTCAGGTGACACGAGGGCATTGCTCTCAGTGATTTGATTTTTCTAAATGGTAAAGTTCTGAACCAAAGTACTTTCTGCCCCTCAATTAAACGGCAGTTGCATTCTTAAGAAATTCAGTGAACACAAAAGCTGTGCTTTGGATTCACATGTAAAGTGGAGCTGGGTTCTGAGCATTTGAATGACAACAGACAGGTTTCCCTCAACATCAGTGTTTGGCAGGACGTTTAAAACTGCTCTGGGTGATACAGATGACCATTCCCGTGCAGAGCAGTTTCGAGCATTGCAGGGTAGGTACCACGGCCCCCACCACTTGCCCTGTCGCTTCCCCCAGCCATTGACAACCAGCCAAAAAGCATCCCAGAGATTTCTGAGAAGCTGCTGCTGAGACCCACTGATCTGGGGTGACTTGTGGCCCAGCTGAGTTCCAGAAGTCCATTTGGAACTCAGTTGGTTTTTCTTAGAAACAATGTTATAAATGATAGGCTAGGCTTCCTGCCCAGTAACTATTTCATATACCTGAATGTAGTACCAGGTACTGTTTAAATACAAGTTTTCATTCCCTATAACATTGATTCTGAGGGGGTTGTGATTTCGTGTTCTAGCTTTGGACCCATGGAATTGATCTATTCCCTGTCTTCCTTTTACCTCCCCCCCCCCCCCCCCCCCCCCCCCCCCCCCGTCTCACCCCGCTTAAAAATGGCTGATAGTAACCATGCCGGCACTCGCAGGGAGGAAGCGACTCTAAGGGAGCACTGAGAGGCAGGCTTTGTCAGTCATTGCCTGAGTTTTCCGAATTTAGAGAACTTGTAGGGGAAAATAGGAGAATCTGTTGTATTTTAGGGTAAGTGGCAATTACTTGTTATCTTACTGTCAGCCTAGGGAATGCGTCCTTCGGAGTGGCTGTAGGGATGGCGTGCTGCTGTGCAGGCGCGTGCTGTTTCTCAGGACAGCCCTGCAAGCTGATGCTGGCAGCTGTTTTTCTGAAGCAGGACCTCGGGTTTAGAGGGCAAAGCAGTTTGTTAAAGGTCACAGCACAAGTGGTGGAGGTTACAGTGCCGTGCACAACTGATGGGCTTTGCTTTTTTCAAAAAATTTTTTCAGCTCCTTCTAATTTGAGAACTTACTGTTTTATGTTCTCAGTAGGGAAAAGGAGTGGGTTTATTTTTGGAAACAGGCAAAAATTTTTTGAGCCACTTTACTTAATAAAATTAGCAAACATGGTAGATTGTGCCCTATTTTTGAGATGTCAACCTTAGTGAAGATATTACTGCCCATCTTTCTCATATAGACTGTAAAAGGAGCTCTTGAGAGTTTCCACTAAGTTTTGAGCAATATCGCTAAGTGTAAGGCATCTGAAAGTGACTTTTCATTTGTAATCTTCATATTTTTTCAATATTTTGTTATAAAAAAATTTATACAGCAAAGGTGACATATATCTGCCACTTAAGCTCTATTAACATTTTATTACACTTGTTTTATCTTGTATTTATTCATTTTACCATCCCTCTAATCAGTGGTTCTCAACTAGAAGTAGATGGGGACCTTTGGGACTGTCTGGAGAGGTTTTTGATTGTTACTACTTGAGGAGGATGCTACTAGCATCTAACAGGTAGAGGCCAGGGATCCTACCATGCCACATCCACTGTGTGGAACAGCACTCCCCCTCCCCCAACAAAACCAAACATAGCATCAACAAAATCCCTATAACAATTCAAGCCCAAAATGTCAGTAGTAGCAAAGGTGAGAAACTCAGCTCCAATCTAACTATTAATCCATCTTATTTTGGGTACATTTCACAGTAAATTGCAGACATTGGGACATTTCTCCTTAAATACTTCAGCATCTATCTATAAATACATATTTATTCCATATTTTTGCTATCTAATAGTACATTTCAGAACATAGTTCTAGTCACCTATTATTAGTTTTTAATATAGTTATTAAAAATGGCCCTTTGAAATTCGGGATATTTCATCTGTAGGTAAGATTTCTTTTGTTCTCAGATGCTCTGTTTGAGTATCAAAAGACATATCCTACTGCTAAGTTTTAGTGTAATCATACTCAGAAAAAGTTTGTTGGTGTCATTCACGTCAGAATTTGAAGCAAATCATTTTCCTCTTGGGCCAGACTCTAATATTCAGAGTCCTAGCTGGACATCGTGGACAAGCGTCTTTCTTTGTCCTTGTCGTGATGAATGAGGACCTTCTTTGAACACTCAGAACTATTTTTTTAAAACTTTCTGTTTCGCAGAGGAATTGTTTCATTTCTATAATTTTATATTTTAAATATTGGTAATTTTTCAGTTGTTATTTATAGTCATTTGAAACCTTCTTTGGCTTGCAGGTGTTGTTTGTTGCAATTAACTGTTGGTGGAATCAGGGGAAATGCAGAAAACAGAAACACTTCTTTTATTTTCCTGTAATATATCTGTATCATCGGAGGTAAGAACTTTCAAGTAGTGTTTCTAATTCCAATTAAGTTTATCAGTTTCAAAGTGAGTTTTGTTTTATTCTGTTTAAAAGTATTCACTGTAGAAAACTGAGAAAATACAGGTAAGCAAAATAAGTAAATAAAAGGATCTGTGATTTTATCAGCCATTCATAATCACTATGTGTTTTAATTTAAATCCTCCTGTGACTATAATATCTACCCCCCCCGGTTTTTATAAATTAAAAAGTGGGATCATATAGTAATACTATCTCCTCAGCTGTTTTTTCTTTCTTTTGTGAGTATTTTTTCATGTCATTACGTATTCGATAGCATTGTTTTTAATAGTACCAGTTACTCCATTGTGTGGCTGTACATTTCAAATGTTCTAAAAGTATTTTATGGTATAAAAATATACAAAAGTCCTTATCCCATTACCAGGCAGCATAGCATAGTCAAGAGGGTATCCAACATCTTTTCAGATTGGGAAGAAAAAGACTGCAAGTCTGCAGTCATATAATCTATCATTATGAAATGCAGAGAACTTTGAAAACCTGAGAGACTTCCATGAACTTTGTCCCCAAATGCAAGCATCTGGCCTGAAGTACCAAGAGGCCGCCTGTAGTCTTTATACCATACCAGGGTGCCACTGTACTTATTTTGCTGCAGAAAAACTGGTGTTTGATTTTGAAGAACTGCCCAGACCTTGCTGTGGGTATTATGTCTAAAATCTGACCTGAAGGACTTTGGAGACAGGAGATGGGATTTTGGGCTCTGTTCTGTGTAATTGGCTTAAAGTTTGTTACTGAAGGTAAAATGGGTTAAGCAGAGTTGACTAGTAAGAGCTTTACTTTTTTAGGCCTTATTTCCTTCCTCTAAAATTCCTGGGCCTTAATCAATGGGGATTTATTAGAAACATCAACAGACTGTCATTTGTGGATTATCTGTCACCTTCCAGCACACTCCCGTGTCTCTAACAGAAAATTTTGTGGCACAGAGTGTTGTTTCTCAGGAGCTATTAAATAGTAATGGGGCAAAAACATGCTTTCCTACCCCATCTCCACCCTCAAATTTTCCTGTGGGTATAAGTACAGTTTTTCTGAGTAACTTTCTGATGGTTACTTTTTTATTTTTATTTTTCCTTAAGGTAAGTATAAGGTGTTATACTTGAAGGATCTAAAAGTCGGTGCTGTGTAATGGTTGATGAGCTTGCCTTGGAGAGATCCGTGCATTTCTTTTTTTGGAAATAAGAAATAGGGCACAGATGGCTGGCAGGGAGTGTAGGCCTTGCAACTGTATGTAACCAAGCCAGCTGCCCAGAGCTAGGCTTAATTTGATGTGGCATTAAAATCACAAGAGTTCCCTTGAATTGAGTACGAATGTCATTTGGGGATATGTGGATGTGCAACATTGTCTTACACAATTTATATTCTTAGTTTTATAGAAGGATTGAAAGGACATGAAAGGAATTTTAGAAATACTTAGTCCAGCCCTTTCATTTTACAGATGAGGAATTTGAGGCTGGTACTTGCCCTGAAGTGCTTGCCCGTTATCTTTGCCTGTTAAACTTTTACTTGTTTAAGTCAGTTCAGACCCATTAATACTCATTTCAACATCTACCATTCTCAATGTACCAAAAATAGAAGTAAGTGCTAAGGCACAGAGATACCCAAAAGATAGTCTTTCCATATCGTATTTAAGGATCTTTAAGCCCTCTGTTTTATACATACACATATGAATGAATGTGTTCCTTCTGCTAACTTCTCTTGTGAGCCTTCGGTAGTCTTGTGGTTCTGCTGGCTAACGGCGCTTGCAAATACGACCCTTGAGTCTTATCACTGGACAGACCACTGCTGTTTGTGCGTGTTGTTGCTGCTGCTGTTTGTGTAATGACTTAACTAGTAGTAGCTCCTTAAAGAAATTAACAGGCTTTTTCTGTTTTATGAGAGTAGATTCCATTTTTAGTAGTAGCTGCTTACAGAAATTAGCAGGCTTTTCTGTTTTGTGAGAGTAGATTCCATTTTTAGTAGTAGCTGCTTACAGAAATTAGCAGGCTTTTCTGTTTTGTGAGAGTAGATTCCATTTTTTGGCTTGTATTGATGCCAGTTATGAAGGCAGTTTATAAAAGACCCCGAAGCAGGGAGTAGTTTTCTCAAAATACTCTGTGCAAAGTTCAGCTACCCTCGGTCAGCTTGTCCTAAGGCAGTGGCTGTAGTGTGTTGGCAAAACGTGTTTTACATCCTGCATCCTGGGATCTTTTCAAGTCACTGTGACCCTTGTAACACAGAAGGAGGGAACCTCAGCAGAACCTGTTTGCTTGAGTAACAAGGTTTCCAGATCACTTGCCTCCTTTTTGCTGAACAAAATAAGTTATCACGTGATTTTTTTTTTTCTTTCTTTAAATTAAAAATTGGTGGTGGTTGGTGGGGTTGGTGGTGGTAGTAATCTTAAAACTCGAATTAGTTAACAAATGAGTTGTAATAAGTCTTGAATTGATAGAATTTGTTTACCCAGTCTCTCAGCAGCTGTGCATGTAGAGTGCTGTTTTTACTTTTTTCATGCTCATGTTCCTCTGTCTGGTATCAAAAGTCTGCAGTGCACACTGAAGAATGGTGTTTATCTCATCACATTATGTGTGTGTGTTAATTTCTGTACCATATATTATAGTAATGTGATCACCATTTATATAGTTCTTTACTGTGCTTTATTGTTGCTGTTAACAGTAAGCTTAATGTCAGTTTGTTTAGAGAGAAGAATGGTTATGGAGTTGCTGAATTTCACCATACTCCCCCACCCCTGCCACATACCATCCAGTTATATTTGAGCAATGTCTCTATTGTGCAAGACTGAAGAAAGCCATGTGAGGGTTCTGATTAGCTTAGGAGGGTAACTGAATGTTGGAAGTATCGCTTAGAAATACTAAATCAAATCCCTGTGCGTCCTCAAGCACAACTGGAGGGGAAAATAAGGAAGATCGTTTATACAGGTCCCTGACTTCATACTTCATATAGTTTTTTGTTGTAGTAGAGCGTTAAACAGGTTTAAGGTTCGTTTCGTGATCCTTTGTGTAAGTGCCTCTGATAATATTTAATAACTACTTTTTAGTAGCCAAGGACCAACTGCTCAACTTGTTCCTTATTTCAGAGTGACTTGAAAAGGAAAGTCTGCCCCCAGGGCCCCCGCCCCCCCCAGTTGAATTGTGTAGTTAAGATCCTGTAGTCCTTTGGCATTTGGTCAGTTTCCAGGGTTGCCTGTCTGTTTTGTTTTGTTTTTTAAAGAAATATTGTGAGAATTAATTTTTATCAGAGACGAGAATGAACGTGCTTTGCTTTGAAATCAGTTTGCAGAATTAAGCTCAAATAAAAATGTAACAGCTGCTTATACCTCCCCTCACATAAAATGCTTGTTCTTAATTGGCCCCCCGGTTACCTCCTGAGACAAGGAAGGCTGCTTATGTGTGAACCAGTTGGGATCCTAAGACATTTTCATTTTGTGGTGTTGATGATTTCAGTTGTATATTACAGGTGTAATGTGTGGTGTATTATTTTTATTTTTAATTTTTATTTTTTTGGCACTAGTTTTGGACCAATCGAATACAAAGGCCCCATGAGTGCTGTTTACATTGAGAAGTTTGTCCGCCGGGTGATGAAACCACTTCTCTACATCCCATCTCAATCAGAATTACTAGATTTTCTCTCAAGCTACGAGGTACCTATCTTTCCTATCTTCTCCCATTCCCCCAGGCTTCACTGGGTTATACTGGATTGTTTATATTAGAAGAGTCTTTATACCTCCTGATTTGCAGCAATTAAAAGATCACATTATAGATAAGCCCCCATTAAATGCTTTTTGAGATACTTGATTATAGGGATAGTTTGGCTGTGTGAATTTCTAGAGAGCAGAATACTTGCAAAACCTTGTCAGTTTTTTATTTGGGAGTTTTTAACAAGCTTTCAGTTTGTCTCACAATTAACTTAGGGTATGTAAGAATGAACTTACAATTTATATGCAGCTATAGATTTCTAAAAATTCTATTTGATGCTTACATCATTTTACTCTGAGATATCTGGTTTTTCTTGTCAGTTGTAGTTTAGCTTTAAAAAACAAAACAAAACTAGAAATATGTTCCTTTCTGTTTTATTAAGTACATAACAGTTTCAAGGTTCATTAACAAAAAGTTTCCTAACATGGCATCTCTACTGCTTTCCCCTTCTGATGGATTATTTTGATAGGATCCTCGGTGAGTGTTCAAGACAGCTTATTATTGAGAGGCCAGTATAAAGCTTAAAATAATCTCAATAAATTATAAAAATAGTTCCACAAAAAAATTCATTGGATCAAGTGTAAAATCATACCTGGGCACAAGTAAAAATGGTACTTAGCTACAACAAAATCAAGACCATAAGTACCTGATAGAGATAAAAACCATATGAATCCACACCTCACTAATACAGAATTTAGTAATTGTCACTCGGTCGAAGTTTACCTTTTGCACTATGTATATTTTATGTAGATGGGACGTGAATTTCTTTCCCTAGAACATCATTTACAGCTTTTTTCAGTTATGTTAGAAACACTTTGTGTTAACTATTGGCAGATTCTCTAAGCCAGCAGAGTTACTATCTAGTTGTTCTGCTTGTAGTTCTCAGATGCGCGTTATAGGGTGAATGCTTCCTGACTCTTATGTGGATAAAGGGTGGGTTTCTGTGCCCCTCACGGGCTTCCTCCTGTTTTGCCTGGGAGGCTGGTGGGCAGGAGCTACAGTAGGAAGCAGGGCATCAGGGCCTAATACCTTTGGCAGCACTAACTGGGTCTGTGACTTGGGGCAGGTCACTCATCTGTTAGGCGTCAGGGCCTGGGAACAGGGTTTTCTTGAGACTCCTTTTAACTTTTAGGTGTCATGATTGTGTGATGTGGGTTTTCACATAGATTTGCAGCAGATGACAGGCAGTCACTGGAGGTGGTCAGGCAAAATGGTGAAGAATCAGAACTCAGAGAGACTTGAATCCAGACTCATCTCCATCTTAGTAGCTGTGTGGCCTCCGGCTGGTATTATACTTAACCTCTTTAAGCCTCCATTTCGTCATCTATGAAACAGGGATTAGATGAGATTTAAAAAAAAAAAAGAAAATGCCTGCTAGGATATAGTCCTAATAAATGAAAATTTGTAAGTGAAAATGACGTTGTGAAAAAATCCTGGATATTTAGCACGACTGAGGGGACTTAAAATGTGCACAACACCTGCTGGAATTCCCTACTTATATTGATATAAAAACCTTTTGTTTGTTTTGTAAATAAGACGATAACAAATAACCTGTAAGGGCCAAGAGGTCTTCCTTCAGGTTAGCTCAGCTGGGACTTCTATAGAACACCGTGTCCAGATTGGTACCCTCTGTTTTTTTCTTCAAACTTTCACTCAGTGGCTTCTAAAAAATAAAAAAATGGGAGAAGAGCTGTGAAATATCAAATAGCATACAGCATGTACTTACCCTTCCCCAAAAGAGTGTGGGAAAAAATGGGGTTGTTTAGCCTTAAAAGAGCACAGAGAGGTGGCTTTGTTACTATGTCCAACTCTATCAGAGATTTGTATCCAGAGAGTTCTGAGCCAGTTCTTAGCAGCAGTCATGTGATAAGATGGACTCAGCTAGGATTCTAGAGGCCTGGGTTTTAGCCCTGACACTTAGCCCTGACAGAAATCTTTGATTTTTATGCCGATTTCTCATCTCTGAAGTAAGGGAGTGGCTCAGATGATCCCTCCTGACTGTTGGCTTTGGTGAAGTTTAGAGGTTGGAAAGAGGCAGACAGAAGAAGGTTCATCGTTTTTGGTTGGGAAGGTATTTTTGAGATAGTGCCTTTGAGCATCTATATCAGAGATCTTTCTGCTTCTTTTTTATTTATTGCCTCTAAGATGTTTGTAGTGTCTCTGTAGTTGGATCTGCAGGAGAGTGACAAGTGCATGGTTATGACTGAGCAGCAAGGATGATTCCTGACCTTGAGCCTGTGCATTCTTTGAACCTGCTTTTCAGCAGCACTTTCAGAGATGATGCTCTAAGTCTGATACTGAGTTCACATCAGAGTCACTGTTATGCCAGTGACATTACTCAAGGTTGTTTTTTGACAGTGCACTTAATTAGAAGATGTACAACAACGATTAGACTGCCTTCAAGATGGGACCCAAGAGAGTGCTGCTCATATGGGACGCTGGATAGCTTCTGTCGGCCTTTCAAATACCTCCCGAAAGCTGAGATGAAATTGTTGGGTTGGCAAGAGACAGTATTAGATTAATAGTGAAAGAACTCGGGAGTCAAGCCCTGCATGGTTTCAGATGTGAAGCCACTTATCTTGTGAAACATACCAAATACTGCCTAGAAAGAAGTGGTATCAGTTTCATTTACTCTCTGTAAGGTAACATAAAGACTGAATTCCAGATCCAGAAATGAAACCATTGTCATGGTTTTGATAGTTGAATAAGTAGGAAAGTTAAAGGCATTTTGGGAAGCCCCACTCTGGAGCATAATGTACTTTTAGACATTCCTCTGAATTAAGGTTTCTCGACCTCAGCATTATTGGCATGTGGAATCAGACAGTTCTGTGCTGTGGAGGGGCTGTCCTGTGCTTTGCAGAATGTTTAGCAGCATCCTGGGCCTCCATCTGTTAGATACCAGGAGCACCTTCCCCCCTTACTTGTGGCAACCAGAAATACCCAGACATTGTCAAAGTCCCCTTAGGGGGGAAAAGTCGCCTTAGTTGAGAACACTGCTCTCAGTTATTATTTCCCCAAATAAGGCCTTAAGGATGCCTCACAGGTCTTAGTATAAAAAAGTTTTTCATGTAGCATACAGAATGCCACAGTCTGATTGTTGCAAGTTTATCTGCTCATAAGTGTAACAGTAGAGGGAAGATGAAAATTAAGCAGTGCCTTAACTAAAAAATTGTGGAGTGTTACCTGTGGGGAGCTAGAGCCAGGTGTGAGTTATGTTGTTATCAATAGATGTCCCTGACACTCAACTTTTTACTCAAATTGTTTGTCCATACCACATCCCCCCTCAAAAAAGCATGCATCCTAAACGAGTTAAGGGTATTGGTGATTTAAAGAAGTCTTAGTATGAAAGATACTTGTTTTGATCACAAGCCCTGTTTCCTAATTTATATTTTTTATAAATATGGATTTCAGTATCAAGTGTGTTTAAATTTAAGTATACCAAAATTGGGCTGAAATAATTTTTTTAATTAATTTATTTATTTTATTTATTTATTTTATTGGCTGTGTTGGGTCTTTTTTGCTGTGCACGGGCTTTCTTGTTTTAGTTGCAGTGAGCTACTCTTCGTTGTGGTACACGGGCTCCTCATTGCCGTGGCTTCTTTTGTTGCAGAGCACGGGCTCTAGGCGCGTGGGCTTCAGTAGTTGCAGCACATGGGCTCAATAGTTGTGGCTCACGGGCTCTAAAGCACAGGCTCAATAGTTGTGGCGCATGAGCTTAGTTGCTCCGCCACATGTGGGATCTTCCTGGAGCAGGGATCGAACCCATGTCCCCTGCATTGGCGGGCGGATTCTTAACCACTGTGCCACCTAGGAAGCCCTGAAATAATTATTTAATGTTTCTTTGGCACTTCTGAGTTTTGTTAGGGTGGCATTGTTTTTTGCTTCCATCTCTAGATGTGTTTGTAACGTCATATAGGAGTGCAATCGATAATTTCTCCCTCATATAAAAAAACCACATTGATTACTTATAAGTTTGTCTCTGATCCAGATATTTGTGAACAGTTTGGATCAACATAAGTTTGTCTAGTTAGTGTTTATTACTTGGGAAGTGATGATACCCTGAAATTAACAACTTTCTATATTGACATAAAATTTTATTATGCGTATACTGAACTTTATTCACATATTGCTAGTATAAAGAGGAATGCTCTAATTCTAGCTTGATTTGAATTTTTTTATAAGTCCTGCAGGTGAATCCTTTTAAAAGCCTATTGCAGTTGATTTGATAATGAATTACCTAGAAGAGTAGACGTTTTTAACCAATGGAAAATATTTTATTTGACTTAGATATCTCAAACCTACCCAAATCAGATCATTCACCATACTTTTATGTTTATAAAATATGACACTGAACCCAGATGCAATTTTTAGGAAAATAATTTTTCCTTTAATTTACTGAACATTGCAGAAAGACATTAAAGGGTGAATATTATAAATACTTGACTCTGTAAATTCCAAAATACTTTAGACATTATTAGCAAACAAAAAGTGAGTAAACTATGCATCGGTAAGTGCCGTGTAGTTTTCAAGTGCTTTTACTTCTGACCTTCCCAACAAGCATGTGAGATGGATGGAAATTGTAGATCCTTTTAACAGATTAAGAAGATAAGGTACAGAGAGGGTATGATGTACCCTAAGAGAGACTGGACTGTAGCCCAGATCTTCTGGCTCCCAAAATTCTTCTTTGTACACAAAGGAATGTTTAAGGTCTCTGATTTGAAACTTCACTGTGTATCTAGAGGTTAAAACTTTGAATATTTAATTATTTTTATGTCATTTTTGAACCTTTCTTTTTCATGAAAGAGAAATTTTGAAAGTTGGCTTCTTAATTTAACTGTAACTTTTTCCCTTTGTCTTTAGGAATGGTTGTAAGAATAATTAGTGGTAAAGGATGGGCCATGGCTATTGACTTACTGTTAAAACAGTAGAGTTTTACCATTTCCTGTTATTAATTGGGTCACTAGCATTTATTCTGCAGAACTGGGAGTGTTCTGTGTATGATAATCACAGTATTGAGGCCAGGTAGAGTCTAGAATGTTCTTCCCAGATATGCACTAAAATCATACCTGCCTTATAAATAATGAACGTAGCTAAAACTAAGTGGACTTTCTGGTGGACACTGCAGAGGAGATCAGGAGCTTTAAGTCATCGTGTTGCAAACCATGTTAAGAAATTCTCCTTTCTTCATTTTCTTCATTTTAGAATTCCTCTTCCATTCTTCCTGCGTATTTAAGATACAGACAGGACAATTTAATTTATTACTTGTAGACAACATAGTCAGACATAACCCAGTGTCATTTTTATTTTGGATAGACATTAAGTTGGTTGGAAAGGGAATAAGACCAAGTATGGTAATGTCACTTTTCACAGTCACCTAGTTTTAGGGCTCATTTGTCGGTATGTTTTAGACATCATTTGTCTTAATCAGTAGCTTCTACATCAATAATGCTTTCTTTTTAATATTTTAAAGCATGTGACAGAATCATCAGATTTATACCTTATAATCTACCCACCAAATGCCAACAGTATTATTTAGAACTCTTATATCTGTAACCAAAATATTTTTGAAATCTTTTCATGAATTTCTATAATTTATTTAAGAGCAGTGATTTAGCATACATCCATTCATTTGTTCTTAGCAGTTTTGGTAAACCAAGTTGTTTTAAATTTAAGTGGGATAGGGGAAGACTTGGGAGTTGTTTGGAGGGGAGAAGTTCTCCAGGTGACAGAAACCTAAGCACTTCGGAGAAAAACCTAGTAGACTACCTGGTACCTGTTGTTATGTTGTTTGTTAGTAAAAGTGTTGTTTGTACCCTGAATGTTGCACACATAAATAGATACTGTTTCTGTTAATGCATAGTTCTATACAGCTGTGAATTAAGTAGCTTTAAGTTTTCTAAGTGTGAGTTAACAGGGCAGAAATGTTTCAGTTGCCACTGAGGAAAAAATGTAACTATTCTCATGGCCACTAGAGGGTGTGTACACTATCTGCTGAAATTTATGCGACACTGCAAATGGTGCTCACTTAGGAAAAGAAATATTTTATGCTGATGAGGATGTGCTGGCCTCCTATAAATAGCCTATTTCCAGCTTCGTCATTATAGCGGGTACTGAATATACTGTACATCATGGAATGGAGTTGAAACACACAAACTGGGTCAAGTTATAATCTGGTACTCATCATGTTTTGTTCTTCACTAAATTGTAAACTTGATGAGGAGGAGCTTTGTCTTATTTATCTTTTTATCCCCATTCAGGCTTTAATAAATATTTATTTTGTGCCTGCTTTGTGCCAGGCACCATCTGAGCTTGAAAGGTAGTGATGAACAAGAGAGAGCTTCTGTTTCATGGAGTTAAAATGTGGAGATAGGGGGCTTCCCTGGTGGTTCAGTGGTTAAGACTTGTGCTTCCAATGCAGGGGGCGTGGATTCAAGCCCTGGTCGGGAAACTAAGATCCCACATGCGGGGGCGGGGGGGGCCACTAAGTGTTTGCGCCACAACTAGAGAATCCACATGCAGCAACTATGGAACAGCCAAAAAAAAAAATGTGGAGATAGACAAATAGGAAAATAAATAAACAAGATATAGGGGGCTGAGTAGTATCCCCCCCAAATTTGTGTCCACCCAGAAGCTCAGAATGTGGCCTTATTTGGAAATAGGGTCTGTACAGATGTCACGAGTTAAGGATCTCAAGATGAAATCATCCCGGATTTAGAATGGGTCCTAAATCCACAGGGAAGAAGGCCCTGTGAACATGAAGGCAGGCATCTGGGAGGGACTGGTGGAAACACTGTGGCTGGACCCTCTGAGGTTGGACCATCTTTACATGTTGGGGAGCATCAGAGTGTGGAGGGACAGCCTGCGTGCCAGCAGGCTTCCACCCCAGCCTCAGCCCAGGGTCGGGCTGGCCCACATCCTGTGCCTGCTCATCTGAAAGAGAGCCTCAGAAGTGTGAGGCAGGGGCCAAGGTGTCTGCTTTGAACCAGCTCTTGGGTTTATTTGCAGCCCAGTAAACAGGGGGTGTAGACCTTTGTGAACATGCATGCGTTTTGTTCCCCAAACTTCCCTTTTTCCAGATTTAAGAAAGAACTGTGGCGGAAACTCTGAAATATATGATCATTTCTCAAATACAGCTTTGGTTGCAGATACATTGAAACTTCGGGGAAATGGTTGCAAAATTTATTTTATTTAAAGCATAACCAGAGCCAGTTCAATAACTTTTAAGTGGTAATTTGCAATAGAAATAAACAGATAACTATCACTTCACTGTATTTCCTTTTTATTATTTTGAAATGTCATATCATTAAATATGCCACTTTTCAAAATTTAATACAGACTATCACAGTATCATGAATATTTGAAAAATAGTACCTAAAATATACTTTGCCTGTTTCTTGTGTTTTAAATAGCTAGTATTTTATAATTTTTACAACCTTTAATCCCCTTATATAGTTGTTGAATCTTATGATCTTCATTTCTTTGGGAAGGAAAAGTAAAGATAATTTTGCTTATGGAGTTGTTTGTATTGTTTATGGTATTTCTTTGGTCACACTACTTGGAAATTTCAGTACGGGTCTTCTGAGGGTAGAGGCTCTTTCATCGAAGCTCCAAGCGCCTTGGAAAACTGTAGCCCCTTGCAAAACCGTAGCAGTGGTGCCATCAGCAAGAATAAGCCCTTACACTGCAGTGAGATCTGCAGAAGATCCCTACAAATGGTCTCACCTGCATTCATTTTCAAAGGTTTAATCTCGGTTTCTCACAAAGACTCAAAATTCACATTGTTTTTGCTTCCCATTAACATGTGTTTACATAAACACATATGTAGTTGCATACATGCATGTAGAGAGATGCATGTGTATGGGCCATGTGTCTCCTCCTGTGAAGCCACCTGAGATAACATAATGGAAGAAGAGAGTTTAAACTTACCTTGTTCAGTTATTAGCCATGAATCATTTCTTAATATTTAGAACCAATTTATTCCATTTGGTTTTGGTTTAGGAGATTGGTCGGAATTGAAAAGTAAATGAGTCTATTTTCTTTGTTACTTTTCATTTTTATCTTGTATCCAGTATTAACTAAGTGACTAAAATTTCTGAAGATCCTGTCTCCCTTTGTTCATGGTACAAGGGCTTATATACCATCGTAGCCTGGTTTGAAACCTTAAGAGCCCAAACACTGTAATTCTACTTTGAGCCAATTGTGGATTGGCTTTTTGAAAACATTTTAAGGAATTTAGCAGAAGAAAATCCTGTTTCAGTAATTTTACTTTCTGACTTCCTCAGAAATTATTATTATAATTAGTTATTTCCTGGGTTTTTTTAGATGTTAAGATTAAGCATTCTATCTCAGTTTCTACCAGAGTGAAAACCAATTGATTTATTTAACATGGAATGTTATTAGAGTTAACAGGTGATTTAGATTTGGAAGATAGTATGTTCTACGGATCAGAAATTTCCTCTTTTATACAACATACCAATTTTTTTTTAAATAAATTTATTTATTTATTTTATGTATTTATTGGCTGTATTGGGTCTTCGCTGCTGCACACGGGCTTTCTCTAGTTGCTGCGAGCAGGGGCCACTCTTCATTGTGGTGCACAGGCTCCTCATTGTAGTGGCTTCTTTTGTTCCGGAGCGTGGGCCCTAGGCGCATGGGCTTCAATAGTTGTGGCACATGGGCTCAGTAGTTGTGGCTCACGGGCTCCAGAGCACAGGCTCAATAGTTGTGGCGCACAGGCTTAGTTGCTCCGTGGCATGTGGAATCTTCCCAGGGCAGGGCTCGAACCCGTGTCCCCTGCATTGGCAGGCGGACTCTACCACTGCGCCACCTAGGAAGCCCAAAATACCAATTTTAAACTTCAACCAACAGGTTAAATTTCTGCTTTACCTTTTGAATGTGACTTTGTCCCAGTGAGCACATCAACTCCAAAATTATCTATTAAGAACACAGTCTTACGTGTTTTAGGACTAGAAAGGACTCTTTACATTTGCCTAGTATTTCATAGTTCATCAAGCTCATTCTTCTCAGTAGCCCCATGATGAATGGTCCCCATTTGCCAGATAAGGAAACTGAGCTTCACATTGAAGGGTTCGCCCGAGATCATTTAGTTGTCAGACTTGAGCTTGTATCTTCTGACCCTTTCCTCAAGAATCTCACAGTTGGGCTTTTAAAACATATAGAACAAAACCAGACAGAACGAGTGCCCAAAACACCTTGTAAAAAGGAAGAACTTACTCTGAACAAGAAGGCAGAGTGTGTCTGGTGGGGCACAGTTAATTGGTTTGGAAGAATGGAGGGGCGTTCTGTGTGAAGCTTTGAGAAAAGGCATGAACAGCTGGAAATTGGGGCGGAGGAGTAAGAGGGCTCTCAGCAGACTGACCTGACAGGAGAGGAGGGTGGCCATTGTGGAATGCTGGGCTCTGAGCGTGGCGGGAGGAAGGAGCCCCTCGAAGGATGACCTTGAGCACCAGTGGAGCCAGTCGGAGGTGGTCTGATTTCCAGTAAGTGTGAAGTTGTGTTTGGAGTGAGGGGAGGAAGAGGTTGAGGGAAAAATGTAAGAAAGGTTACAGATCAATGACCTAGTTTGTCTGGAGTTGCTAAACAAAAGCAAGTGAGTGCCTGAACTTGAGTGAAGTTTCAAACCAGGGATGTAGAGCTATCCGCAGAGGGTGGAAAGACCTGCTTAGGAAGTTTCAGCTCTGAATTGCCCTGTAGAAGCTGCTGCAGCTCCATCCCTTGCCCTGTTTGTTGTCTAAATGGAGGGAAAGGTCAGCCCTAACTGGCAACTTTTTTCATGGGCTTAGGCTTTATAAAAAATGAAACGCAACAAATTGCAATTGTTAAATTATAATGACATGCCTTTTTTGTTTTAAAATTTTTCCCCTTATGCAGTAACCAGCGATACCCCAGTCACCTAATTCTGCTCTTGTTCTGCAGCCTGGAGTACTCGGGTACTTTGAGTTCAGTGGCTCACCCCAGCCTCCCGGTTATTTGACCTTCTTTACTTCAGCATTACATTCATTAAAGAAAGGTAAACACGATTCATGTTAAGACATTAGAACTTTAACAGAAGTGTATGTATATTGATGTTTTCTTTTGCATATGTTATCTTTATGATTGTATGTTTTAGTTTTCTTGATTCTTTTTCTCTGTATTTGTATTAAATAATTACATTGTTTTTTGTTTTATTGGCAAACAAAATTTTATGCTGTTTCAAGTATAGTCTCTTAAATGTTTAGAGACTTTTTAAAAATGTAGCTGCATCACACAGTGTCTGCAGTGATATATTTTGTACTTTAAACTTTATTATAACCTCTTTTTTTGGGTGGAGTTGCAAGTTTTGGTCGGAGTCTTCAGTGGTTGTATTGTCAGTTGGATGTATCATAATTTAGGAATACATTTTCTTCATGAAGTATTTCTGTAAGTATGAAGGTCATGTCACATTACAGCATAAGCCTATCGCCAGGTTGACTATATTCAAATCCATATATATATATATATATATATTTTTTTTTTTTTTTTTTTTACTTAGCTAAATTATATTTTATTTGAAGTCCTACTTTTAAAATTAAGCATTGTATCCGGCCCATTTTTTCATGTTGCTCCACGTTCTTTTCCCTGTATCAGCCATGACCTGTGTCAGTTCTCTGCTACATACTTTTACCTGCTCCTCATCTCCTTGTTACCACTCTGGTCCAAGCTCCTTCCCCACCCCTAGACCAGACCAGGGGGCACTTACCTGGTACCCAGTCTCGCCCTCTTTGCTCACACAAGGGCCTTTGTGCTCATCCTTCTGCCTGAAAGGTGCCCTCTCCCTCCCCAGCCCCAGGGCCCAGCTCTCCACCTGTCAAACCCCTGTAAATCCTTCAGGTTCCAGCTCAGATATCACCTCCCCAGTATCCCCCCTGCGGAGAGATTTGTTGTTTTCTTTGTAGCACTCAACATAGTTTGTATTGATGTGTGTAGGTTATGAGGTGATTTGTTTCCTGTCTGTTGTCTTCCCTGGGCTGGAAGATTTCTGAGGGTGGAGACCATGTGTCTTCAGTTTAGTGTTCTTTCTCCAGCACCTGGCACACAGCAGGGGCTCAGTCACTATTTGCCAAATGAGTGATGAGATTGATGGCCATGTTACCTTTCCCCCAGTAGGTCAGCCAAAAATATGTAGCCATCCTCCTATTCCTGGAAATCACATTGCTTCAGTATTTGGAGGGGGTATTATAATAGTATGCTATTAATATGTCAAACAGTTATATTACTGGCCATTTTAATATGTCCATTGTCTTAAAGTTTTATGCATAGAGAATCTACTGTATTCATGCTTTTTACATGGGGGACATTGTGAAAGGAGCTCAAGCTGTCACATTAGGTGTGTCTTCTGTCCACTTGGAAGACTTTGGGCTGCACAGCTTCAGGTGACTAAGAAGGTTCAGTGAGTCAGTTTGAATTTTGAAAACAAAATACTACCAACGTAAATGAGCTTAAGCAGACAGATGTTTAAAAATCTTCTTAGAAAACTAAAGTCCTTTGAAGATTATGTATAAAAGGGTAGCACAGAGTCAATCACTAAAATGATGGCAGCATCCAAGTTCTTGAGTTGAAGATGTTATTTCAAGATTTGGAAGGATGTTTTGTTATCCAGTTGGCTTATATTGTGTGTTAATGATTCATCTTAAATTACTTTTGCATTCAGAGGTTTCCAAAATTTTGCTTCTTTTTGGAAAAACCCTTTTTTCCCCCTGCTGTGTGTGGTTTTTTTTTTTTTTTTTTTTTAAGTATAGTTAACTTACCCCTATTTTTTTCTTTTCTCTTTGTTTTTTTAAGCAAGGAGGGTAATAAATGGATAAAAACTACTTGAAGGTAAAAATGAACCTCTTGGTCAAATCACTCATTTTGCCGAATGATTACATGAAATTTCCTCCTGGAATAAATCCAGCTCAATTTACCTTTACTACATTTCTTCCCTCTCTTGTGAGTCTAGTTGGGTCTTGTAAAATCCTGTTGCATATGAACTTTGCAAAAACTGAGTTCATTCTGATTAATAATTTTTCACCCCATTTTTGTGGGTAAACTCCCACTTAAGCTTAATGAACCATTTTTAGAAGAAAAAGAAAATTTGGAAAGATGTTTAAGAAAAAGAAAATTTGGAAAGATGTTTCCGTAAATGAAGGATTACCTAAAGTAAATCTTGCCATGGGCATCTGGGTTTTTTTCCCCTTTTCTTTCTCCTACCCTGAAGTCAAATGGTATTTTACTTATTATTGGTAGTCGATGTTCAGTAAGAGAAACGTGTGCAGACTTTTTTTTAATTGGGTAGTTTGAAATGTAAATTCTAGGTCATTGTTGTGTTTCTATTATGTACGTAAATTGAGACCTGAGGAACATTTGACGCACTTAACATTTGGTAATAGAGAGCTTAACTGACTGTTAGCAGTGTTTAGACCGTTGTGGTAGAAAGCAGATATCCTGGTTCACCAAGCCACAAGCATATATAAAATACATGTCGTTCCGTTGCCTAAATGTTTTCTTCATATTTTTTTTTTAATTGTCTTAGAAATAGCCAGGACACTCTCTAACATTCGTTTCTTAAAGCTCGCTTGCCATCAGTCTACAGATATTTTGAGAATGTACCATGCATGAAGCATCCTGCCTGAGTGCTAGAGGGGTGCTGAGAGGGGACATCTCAGTTACCTGTGTCCTTTGCCTGTTGCTTTCCAACTTGGTGCTGATTTTGTCAGTTTATGTCGGCGCTCCTGTTTGGTGGCATGGGCAGTAACCCTTTGTTATATTACTGTCCATTATTTTCTTAGCCATTTAACTTTTATCACTTTTTAAAAAAATTATTTATTTATTTTTTAATAAATCTATTTATTTACTTATTGGCTGCATTGGGTCTAGTTGCAGTGGGGGGGGGGCTACTCTTAATTGCAGTACTCGGGCTTCTCATCGCGGTGGCTTCTTTTGTTGTGGAGCACGGACTCTAGGCATGCAGGCTTCAGTAGTTGCAGTACATGGCTCAATAGCTGTGGCTTGCGGGCTCTAGAGCACAGGCTCAGTAGTTGTGCCACATGGGCTTAGTTGCTCCACGGCATGTAGGATCTTCCCGACCCAGGGCTTGAACCTGTGTCCCCTGCATTGGCAGGCAGATTCTGAACCACTGCACTACCAGGGAAGTCCCACTTTTATCACTTTTTATATAGCAGTTCTTTTTCTTTTTTTTTTAAAGAACTTTTATTGAGATACAGTTAACAGACAATAAACAGCATATATTTAGAGTGTGCAATTTGGTGTCCCAATCTCCCAATTCATTCCCCCAACCCTCCCCGCTTTCCTCACTTGGTGTCCATATGTTTGTTCTCTACATCTTTGTCTCTATTTCTGCCTTACATTTCCACTTTCATAGTTGTTAGCATTTGCCTTATGTATTGAGGTGCTCCTATATTGGGTGCATATATATTTATAATTGTTATCTCTTCTTCTTGGATTGATCCCTCAGTCTTTATGTAGTGTCCTTTCTTGTCTCTTGTAACATTTTTTATTTTAAAGTCTATTTTATCTGATATGAGTATTGCTACTCCAGCTTTCTTTTGATTTCCATTTGCATGGAATATCTTTTTCCATCCCCTCACTTTCCATCTGTATGTGTCCCTAGGTCTGAAGTGGGTCTCTTGTAGACAGCATATATATGGGTCTTGTTTCTGTATCCATTCAGCCAGTCTGTGTCTTTTGGTTGGTGCATTTAGTTCATTTACATTCAAGGTCATTATTGATATGTATGTTCCTATTACCATTTTCTTAATTGTTTTGTTTTTGTTTCTGTAGGTCCTTTTCTTCTCTTATGTTTCCCGCTTAGAGAAGTTCCTTTAACATTTGTTGTAGGGCTGGTTTGGCGGTGCTGAATTCTCTTAGCTGTTGCTTGTCTGTAAAGCCTTTGATTTCTCTGTGGAATCTGAATGCGATCCTTGCTGGGTAGAGTCTTCTTGGTTGTAGGTTCTTCCCTTTCGTCACTTGAAATATATCATGCCATTCCCTTCTGGCTTGCAGAGTTTCTGCTGAGAAATCAGCTGTTACCCTTATGGGAGTTCCCTTGTATGTTATTTGTCATTTTTCCCTTGTTGCTTTTAATAACTTTTCTCTGTCTTTAATTTTTGTCAGTTTGACTACTATATGTCTTGGCGTGTTTCTCCTTGGGTTTATCCTGCCTGGGACTCTCTGCGCTTCCTGGACTTGGGTAGCTGTTTCTTTTCCCATATTAGGGAAGTTTTCAACTATAATCTCTTCCAATATTTTCTCGGGTCCTTTCTCTCTCTCTCTTCTCCTTCTGGGACCCCTGTAATGTGAATGTTGGTTTAACATTGTCCCAGAGGTCTCTTAGGCTGTCTTCAGTTCTTTTCATTATTTTTTCTTTATTCTTTTCCACATCAGTGATTTTCACCATTCTGTCTTCCAGCTCACTTATTTGCCCTTCTGCCTCAGTTAATCTGCTGTTGGTTCCTTCTAGTGTATTTTTCATTTCCGTTATCGTGTTGCATATCTCTGTTTGTTTGCTCTTTACTTCTTCTAGGTCTTTGGTAAACTTTTCAATCTTTGCATCCAGTCTTTTTTCAAAGTCCTGGATCATCTTCACCATCATTATTCTGAATTCTTTTTCTGGAAGAGTGCCTATCTCCTCTTCCTTTAGTAGTTTTTCTTGGGTTTTATCCTGTCCCTGCATCTGGTACAAAGTCCTCTGCTTTTTCATTTTCTCTATCTTTCTGTGGCTGTGGTTTTCAGTTCCACAAGATGAAATACTGCTGATACTGCTTGATACTGCTGTCTGCCCTCTTGTGGAGGAAGCTATCCAGCAGTTCTTTTTAAAAATTTTTTAAAAAATTTATTTATTAAGTTTATTGATTGATTGGCTGTGTTGGGTCTTTGTTACTGTGCGTGGGCTTTCTCTCGTTGCAGAGAACTAGGGCTACTCTTTGTTGCAGTGCACAGGCTTCTCATTGTGGTGGCTTCTCTTATTGTGGAGCATGGGCTCTAGGCATGCGGGCTTCAGTAGTTGTGGCATGTGGGCTCAATAGTTGTGGCTTGTGGACTCTAGAGCTCAGACCCTATACTTGTGGTGTATGGGCTTAGTAGCTCCGTGGCACGTGGGATCTTCCCGGACCAGGGCTCGAACCTGTGTCCCCTGCATTGGCAGGTGGATTCTTAACTACTGCGCCACCAGGGAAGCCCTATATATAGCAGTTCTGTATTTTCATGTAGTTAAATCTGTGGTTCTTTTTCTTGATTTTTTTTTTTTGAGAAATCTGATCACTAGTTCACTTTCTTCTTTTTCAATTTGAAAATTATTTAGTACTTTATGCTGCCTGGATTTACTGTGGCTTAAAATACAGAGCACAGTTAATTTTCCTCCCTTCTTATTGGCTAATGAATTAGCACTATTTACAGAATAATGCTTCCTTTATCCTTCTTCATCTTGGTGATGCCTGCTTTATCAGAAAATATTTTCTTATATGTAATTGGATCTGTTTCTGTGTTTTCTCTTGGTCTAGAGCCCTCTTTTTGTATGAATAAATGTAATTTCATTTTTTACTTTGTAAGTAATTACCTGGTGAAGTCTGGATTCTGCATCCTCTAGTTCTTGTGTTTTATGGAATATTCTTTTATATCCATCTATGCATTTGGCTGAATTTGGGTTGGGATTTTATTAAATTTTTAAGTTGACTTAGAGGTAATTGACATGTTCATAAACTTAGCTTTCCTTTCTAGAATCACAGCGTGATATTAATTTATTCAGACCTTCCTTTCAGTTTTTTGTGAAAGGTCTTACACATTCCTCATTAATGGTTAATCCTTTCAAAGTGCTGAATGATTAACTGTGGACTGGCAGTCTGTGTGTTTCAGGATCCTGGGGAAGCCTGTCTCTTGTACTTCTGCACTGTTCTTCTTGGAGCGTTTCCACCTTTGATCTTAGCAGACAGGCTCTTGCTCCTTATGCCTAAAGAAAATTTGGTAGAGGGGTTGATACTTTTAAGTTGCTTACTTGATTTTCTTCCATCTTATGATTAATTCATTACTCACTGTAAAAATTTGTTCTGACACAATGTTATATTCTGCTGTGATTCAGTGACCTTTTTTAACAGAGAAAATTTGCAACAAATTTTGTTCATTTGAGCTTCAAAAGGGATGCAATGCCACCTGGGGCGGGGGGTGGGGGGGGGGTGGGAAGCAGTGCCCTGGGAGCTGGCAGTATCTGGTCCTTAGCCTTTTTCTGCCCCTGGCAGGGTCTATAAACTTGAACAAAATGTCTAACATTTCTGTGTTTGAGTTTCTCTGTCTGTAGCATTGGAGACGGTGGAGGGAAAGGTAAATGCTTGTTTTATGAGGCCACCCCATGTGTGAAGTATGTTGTATGTGAATAAAATAATAGTCTGAAAGTCTGTGGTAGTTTAATGAGAAAGCCATTGGCTGGAAGCACCTGAAGTAAGTACTATGTCTGTTTTCTTAAAAGCATATACACCAGATGTTATGTATCTTGACTGACCAGCAGACACAGGTCTTCCTCTTCCCTTTTCCTGGAGCACTGCATACCTGCTGCTTTTTGTGTAGTTGGCCCTCCATATCCATGGGTTCTGCACCTTTGGATCCAGCCAACCCCAGATCAAAAATATTAGAAAAAAAAATTCCAGAAAGTTCCAAAAAGCAAAAATTGAATTTATCACGTACCTGGTAACTACTTACATAGCATTATGTTGTATTCACAACTGTTCACTTAGTGTTACACTGTATTAGATATTATAGGTAATCTAGAGATGATATAAAGTATACCAGAGGATGTGTGTAGCTTACATGCAAATACCATGCCATTTTATATAGGGGACTTGAGCATCCATGAATTTTGGTATTTAGGGGGGTGGGGGGCTGGAACCAATTCCCCTGGACACCAAGGAATGATGGTACTGCATGGTGTTCTCGCTGTGGAATTGACTGCATCTCTGTCCCACCAGAATTTGAGCTGGTTTGTTTAGACAGTATTTATTGAGTGCCTTGAGGCCAAGGTTTTGTCATCTTGCTTCTCCAGCTCTTACAATTTAGCTAAAAGTTTGAAGGAATGACTAGTAAAGGACACCTAACCTTGAAATTGCTCAGGTGGGAGTGACTTTTGCGTGGGATGTTAAGTCATTGTGGATCCCCTACAACCACCACAACTTCTCCTCATACCTGGCCTTTCAGGTTCAGTAGACCATGTGCAGGAATCACTCCCACTGGACTGGATGGAGTCCCTGCCTGGCTCATTCTTCTTACTCTTTCTTCTTGGCTTCTCACTGTGCCCTGACACTAGAATCCTAATGGATTGAGTTGAAATTCACATGATACTTCAATGGCATCTTCAAAACACACTAAACTATTAACTAAAGACATTGTTTCCACTCCTTTCTTTCACTTTTAGGAATTCCTAAAGGTAGTTGACGGGAAACCTTGTGGCATTAGTTTTCTAAGAAACACCTTTGGAAAATACTATTGTAATGAATTTTTTTCATAGGATCTTATTAGAGGAAGTAATCCCAGTGTAGGGTCCCTTCTACTCCACCAGGTGGCGTCTGATGGTGCTGTGATTTGCTGGTGGAATTCAGTCAGGACACAGAAAGCTCCCTCCATATCCTTATTCACGAATAAAGCTTTTTTGGAGCACTTTTCTGTTAGATTGCGAAACTTTGCATGACATCAAGAGGTCTGAAAAGTAGGATTTTCTGATCCTGAAAGTGACATTCTTAAAGTCATTGAAAAAACAAGAGACTGACTTCTTAGGTAAGGTTGACTCTGAAATTGCTTTATTTTCTCAGGTTCCTGGGTCTGACTCTTGGGAGTTTGGACCAGGCATTGGGTTTAACAATTCTCCGTGAATGAAGCAGGTTCTAGGTCACTTGGTTTTCTCAGATACTCTCATTTGTTGTCACTGTACTCACTTTTTCTAACTAATTGCCTGTGTTCTGAGGCCCTCTGGGTACTGATGAATACACATTAGAATAAACACATTAGAAATTCCATACTTTTTGTTCCCATACCTAAACTGACTTGTAAATTGTGTTGCTATTATTTTAGCAAGGATACGATCATATTTCATAGCAAATGCTTTTATTCCCGTTATGACATCTCTTAAGCCTTGTAAGTGCTGCTAGATAAACAGTAAGGCCAAAAACAGACATCCCCACACTTTCAGTTAGATTCAGAAGCATGACTTATGAATTCAGCGAACATTTGAGGATCCACGTCGTGCTGCAGCTGTAAAGATGAGTAGAACTTGTTCCTCACCGTCAGGAGTGCCGCCAGCTCGTGTGACCAGCAGGTGGGCTTGCCCACGGTGTGAGTGCAGTGGCACGTCTGTGACAGGCTTTGACCGAGCTCAGAGGTGAGGTGTGCAGATCAGATCAGGCAAGTCTGGAGGTGGGGACGGTTTCCCAGGAGAATGAGGGGTCAGCCTTCAGGTAAGTGTGTAGGGAACGAGAAAGTGGAAAATAGGTGGCGTTGAGAAAAGCAAAAGTTGTGCAGAGAGCTCAGAACCAAATGTGGTCATTTGTAGATATTTTGATTCCTTGAACCCGTGTATTTGAAAAATTACACCATCTTTACTTTCTGATTGTCTTGTGGTATTTTCTACCTTTTTAAAGTTGTCCTGTTTTTAGTAGTGTGTGTGTGTGTTGATTTCTGATGCTATGTCTTCAAGGTTATTGGGGTTTTGTGGTTTGTTTGTTTTGTTTAAGCTGAAATAAGACTCCTGGACAAAGAACCAAAAAGATTAATCACTTGAAAACCTCTCAGGGATCACCGTCTATAATATGTCACCAGCTTACAGTGAAACGGCTCGGTGCAGACAGACCCCGCTCTGGTCTCCACCTGACCGCTTGTTATGTACATTGAGCGTGATGAGCCGACACTGGACGGTACACTCTACCAGGATGACCCCGTCTTCACCGCCACTCTTTGAAGTAGGAACTGTTATTGTCTCAGTGTTACTATCTCAGGTGAGGAAACTGAGGCTTGGGGAGGTTGCTAACAGAGTCCAGGTCACTGTGAGGCAGAACAGTGGCTTCCCAGAGAGGCCCACATTCTCATCCCCAGGACCTGTGAATATGTTACATTACTTGGCAAGTAGAAATTGAGGTTGCACATGGATTTGGGTTGCTAGTCAGCTGACATCTAGAAAGGGAAGTTATCCTGGATTGTCTGGGTGGGCCCAGTGTGATCAAAATGATTCTTAGAAGTGGAATCGAGAGGCAAAGAATAGTATCAGAGTGAGGCAGTGTGAGGAGGACTTGCACGGCCATTGCTGGTTTTGAAGACCGAAGGGGCCACAGGCCAAGGAATGCAGGTAGCCTCTAAAAAAGGTGGGAAAGGCAAGGAGATGGGCTCTCCCCTAGAGCCTCCAGGAGGAACATTCCCTGCTGACACCTTGATTTTAGCCCAGTGAGGCCCGTTTTGGGCTTCAACCTCCAGAACTTTAAGATAAATTTGTTTTTTTAAAGCTACTGAGTTAGTGGTAATTTGTTACAGCAGAAATAGCAACTTAGTATAGCCAGGTACCAGTAAGTGAGGAGTGAGACATCTGCCTCTGTGCTCTCCTGGGGTGGGGCAGGTGGCACAGTATGGTGATTCCCACCTCCTGGTCTTTGCCCTTGCTCCTGCTTAAAAGGCAGTGCCTTGCCCTAGTTATTATCTGCCTTCCTAATTTTTCAAGGCCTAGCTGAAGTCCTCTGGGATCTGTAAGTATTGCTCAGCTGACATGTCTGGCACACTGTGGATGTCAAGGGGAGATTTCCATCCACCGGCTCCCTTCTTGGAACTCCTGTTGCACTTGTTGGCTGTGTCTCTCACTTAGCAACCAATGTTGTTTTCCGATTTTCCCTTAGACTTTAGTGGTATTCTCCTACTAAGTGGTCAGGGACTGACTTCTGATCAGGCATGTTAGTGGCAGGTATCCTGTGTGGACCACAGCTCACCAGTCACCCCTTCTCACTGATCTTCAGGTTCCCCTTCTGCAGGAGAAGCGAGCTTTGCCCTGGTTGCCTCTGAAGGAAACTTCAGCTTGAAAATGCATTGGCCCTTGGCCTGTTTTTTTTAGACCTGGGAGCTAAGAATTGTTTTTATATTTGTAAAGGGTTGTTTGAAAAAAAAAGGAAGAAGAAAAAAGGGTATGTGACACCTATGCTAGACCCCAAGAGCAGCATAGGAGGGGATGGAGGAGGGATTTCTAAGCAGGTGTGTTTTTTTGGTGAAGTCTTTCCCTCCCTGAGGGTGTTTTTTAAAAAGGAATTTAATTGAAATACATACAAGGGATGTATTTGACTTGATCATTTTCATATTATGCTCTGGTTAAGTGAGAACAGTGGTGTGAGGGTGTTAAGTTTACTGTCATGTTAGTAAACAGGACAGTGCATAGTTAGCTCTATAGTTTATGTTCCCCTAAAATGATGTATTTTTCTTTCCCTCCTCCCGAACTCACAAGAAAGAGAAAAATCACAGCTAAGGAGTTACGTGTTTACTTAGAGTTTAGCAGTATTTTGGCAAGCACCAGAATGTGCATATTGTATCTCTGGTGCTCAAATGCCATATTTTTTTCTCGATAATTGCTTTGTGCTTCATAGTAAGAATTTTGAAGAAGTTCCCTGGTGGTCTAGTGGTGAGTGGCAGTGGCTCACTGCCATGGCCTGGGTTCAATCCCTGGTTGGGAAACTGACATCCCGCAAGCCGTGCGGTGCAGCCAAAAAACAAACAAAAAAAGAATTTTGACATTATACAAATCTCAGAGTCACAGTTCTCTGGGGAAAAAATGCAAGCAATAGCTATAGTTCATGCATTGGAAAGAAACATTTCTATAATCTATTGCGTTTGTTTGAAGATTTTTTCATTTTGATGAGTGCATGTAGCATTGGCAGCGTGTGAGCCACCATCTAGTGAGCAGTGCTGATCACTGTGTAAATGCTGAGTAAGTGTGCAGGGGCTGCTGTTACCCCATTCCTGTCGTTTTCCTCCTTCCTTGTCCAAAACCTTGTGAAGAAGAGTGGCAAAGTGGAGGTTAATAAAAATGGCAGAGTATAGAGTCAAATGAGAATTGTTGCCAGGATGGAAGGTACGACAGTACACGTTTGCCTTTGGGAATGTCACTACTTCCCAGAGTAGAGAATGAGAGAAATTTTCCCAGGGAGTAAATAACTTCTTAGCCATGCAGATAATAAGCCATGTGGCTTAATCCAGTGGTATTCAGTTTTGAAGAGTATCATGGTTTACTTGTTAGCAGTTTCCTTTATCAGTATTTTTCTTGACCTGATATTCCATTTTGTCCTGTGATCCCTGAGAGATTAGCTCGCATAGAAGCCTCCTGGAGAGCAGATGGCCAGTCCTCATGTAAAAATTTCCACGTTGTGCCGTTCCAGCATTTCTGCTCATTCTTTCAGTGTATCCTTGGGTACCTTACTTTGTAGGACATCGAGTGCTATTTACTCTAGGCCTCTGAGAGAGAATTAATTTCAGAAGCTTGGCAGTTTATACCCAGAGTCACAAGGTTTAGAGCCCCACATTTTCCTTTCTGAAAGAGAGAGTGGGAACACTCTTTTAAAAATAATCATTCTCTGCTGTTGGAGGGGTTTTCATGAAAAAAATCTTTGTCTTATGTATCCTTCCCAGGTAATTGTCCATTATTCAGATTTACTGGCTAATGGGCTTTTATCTGAGCCTAACCTTCCTGAGTTACATGAATCTTGCTTTTTCATCATCGCCACTTTGGCACAGTCCAGTAGAACTATAACACGAACCACAGAAGTATTTTAAAATTTCCTGGTGGCTGCATTACAATTTAAGAAGAAATAGGTAAAATTAATAATTTATATTTTATTTAACTCAGTGTACCCAAGTTATGAGCATTTCAACATGTAATCAGCATAAAAACTGTTGAGATATTTTATTCTTTTTTGAACCGAGTCTTTTTTTAATTTTTAATTTTTTTATGTTATTGGCTGCTGGGTTGGGTCTTCATTGTTGAATGCAGGCTTTTCTCTAGTTGTGAGGAGTGGGGGCTACTCTTCGTTGTGGTGTGCAGGCTTCTCATTGTCGTGGCTTCTCTAGTTGTGGAGCACGGGCTCGTGGAGCACAGGCTCTATGCACACGGGCTTCGGTAGTTGTGGCTCGAGGGCTCTGGAGCACAGGCTCAGTAGTTGTGGCGCACGGGCTTAGTTGTTCCACGGCGTGTGGGATCTTCCCAGACCAGGGATTGAACTCGTGTCCCCTTCATTGGCAGGCAGGTTCTTAACCACTGCTTCACCAGGGAATTCCATCCATGTTGTCTTAAACATAACTTAAACATTTTCTGATAACTGAACTGAGTATCACTTTTAAATTAAATTAATTAAAATCAAATAAAGTTAAAAATTTAGTCCCTTGGTTGCTCATATTTCAAGTGCTCATTAGTCACATATGGTTAGTGGCTACCACATAAGACAGTGCACTTGGGACCTAGGCCTCATTATCCAAGTATCCCGTGGAAAACAATTATTTCCTAAGATACTGAGTCTCCTTTCTATAGGCACACCCTCGAGTTAATGCTTCAGAGTGTCCTCCTGGTAGTCTGTTAGTTGGTGAGTGCAAATTGTGTAGCTTTGTTTCTGGTGGGACCCTTTATTATTAATTTTAAAGCATAGTTAAAAATCTTAGTGGAAAATAATATGAAATATATGGATATATATAACTGAATCACTTTGCTATACACTTGAAACTTAGTATTGTAAATCAACTATACTTCAATAAAAAGCAAAAGAACTATTCTCTTTTGCTAACAAAAGAAACTAATTCTTGTTCTTTCTGGAATGTTTTGAGAATTTTAATATTTTGCCTCACTGAGGTCTTGCCTCAGAATATGTTTGCTTTACCTTAAAACTGAACTGAAGTTTTAATATTAAAGGTTGAATTTAAAGCTGTGGTTTTAAGCAAAATAAAGTAGTCTGATATTAAAACATTATGCAGTGGTCAAAAACAAAAACCCTGATGCACACCAGAAAGATCACAAGTGAGCCAGATGAATCTAAATGGAAACCAGGTGGAATTTCAGATCTTTCCATTCTTGATGCGTCCCTGGTGGTTGCCACGAGGTAAGTGGTGACAGTGGGGTGTGAAAGGCGCAAGAAGTGCTCATTAGCTCCACCTGCGAGGGCATGGGAAGCAGGGGTGGAGCATTCTGTTAGTGGCAGAAAAGAACCCCAACCTCATAAAAGATAGCAAGGGGTAAACCTGCAGTAAGTGCTAAAAGCAGACAAAGTTTGATGGATCAAAGCTAGGAGCTGTTTGTTACTCAAAACACACGAACAGCGAATAGGCATGCTAGTATTCGATCCGCTCACCCCATGTCTCATGGGGAGCCTAGTGGTGACTGTGTGCGCTGTGGGTTGCCTTGTAGCTGAGGGACACAGGGCCCAGGACTCAGCACCTTTTGTAGCCCTCGGCAGACAAGCCAGTCTTCATGCTGTGTTTACCTTGACCTACTTAGTGTCTGTGTGACCAGCTACAGAAACTGCTCAGTTAACCACTGCCTTCACCCAGATGTTCTTTCAAGAGGTTGTTACATCTTGCCCTGGACTTTCTGACACTTTGCACTGGATGATTAGTAGAGACGATAACTGGCCAGTTACCTAGCTAACAGAGTTTATTGAAATTTTATTATTATTATTAACTGAGTAGGATCATGCCATTGTTGGACCATTGATGGGGGAGGGGAGAGCACAATTCTGAATTTATTTTTAATTATTCAACACATTCAAAGTCCTTAATTAAAATATTAAAGCTCCATTATTTTAGGACAAAAGTATTCATTTTAATAAAGAACAAAGACCCCTATTGTAGGAAGCCCTGAAGCCCTGCTTATCAGAATGTTCTGGATATGGAGATGAGAAGTGTTTATTTTCTTGTGTCATTCTGACACTGTAAATGTCCTCTGCTAATTCAGGTATCCTTGTACACATGAGACTGCAAATTTAAGCTGCTTCTTCCAGCAAGATTTCCACTGTATGCAAGAACTTTTAAAATGTGTGTTTTTTGTCCGTTTCTCTGTGTGAAAAATAAAGTTTTGAAACTGTAATATGTTTGGGCGTGTTAGAATCTGCTCTATGAAGGCAGCTGTCCATTCTTATTAATGCAGTTAAACAGGTTTTTGAATGGCGCCCTTCAGCTTTTGAGTCAAGCTGTCACTACTTATTCCTCTGCTCCAATAAATCATGTTGGCAACTTTGGCAGACTATCAAATGAGTTTCCTACTGGCTGCTTTCCCTTCACTCCTCTCTCTATTGATGGCTGTCTACCAAGATTCAGCCCTCTCCTGGAGAGTGGGGTCTTTGCTTCTACCAATTCATACCCTCTCTTGGGTCCTGCTTTTTCTTCTGACAGCTTTGGAATCTGAACTTATATGTTATGCCATTTTTCTAAAGTTTAAATTTTGTACTAATTTTATACTTGTAGGAAAGTTGCAGAAATGGAATAGGGAGTTTCCTAAAGCCCTGTCTTCACTTAGCTTCCCCCAGCGTTAACATGTTATCTCAGCATTTATTATGGTGCTTTTGTCAAAACTGAGAAATTAAGACCGGTACAGTATTGTTAACTAAACTGCAGACCTTATTTGAATTTTGCCAGTGTTTTCACTGATGTCTGTTTTCTTTTCCAGGGTCCAATCTGGGATCCCACATCGCATTTAATTATTTTTTCTCCTTAATCCCCTCCTATAACAATTCCTTGCTCTTTCCTGTCTTTCATGACATTGACACTTTTGAAAAATGCTGATCATTGTTTATTTTGTTGCTCAAATTGTTCCGACTTTGGCCATTAGGAGCATCTTGGGTTGGCGCCTGTGTCCTTTGAACACATTCCCCTCCTTTTATGAGCAGTTCTTTCCTTCTGACTCAACAAGGTGTTTCAGGCTCATCTTGTACTTCCTTTGTCCCAACTCTGGGATCATCCCCTTCTCCAAGAAGCCCTGGTGTCTTTTTATTGGGCAGTGACACTTATTTTTTATTTATTATTTATTTTATTTTTTAAATTTATTTATTGGCTGTGTTGGGTCTTTACTGCTGCACACGGGCCTTCTCTAGTTGCGGTGAGCGGGGGCTACTCTTCATTGTGATGCATGGGCTCCTTATTGAGGTGGCTTCTCTTGTTGCAGAGCACGGGCTCTAGGTGCACAGGCTTCAGTAGTTGCAGCACACAGACTCAGTAGTTGTGGCTCACGGACTTAGTTGCTCCATGGCATGTGGGATCTTCCTGGGGCAGGGATCAAACCTGTGTCCCCAGCATTGGCAGGCGGATTCTTTTTTTTTTTTTTTTAAGCTCATTATTGGAATATAATTGCTTTACACTCTTGTACCAGCTTATGAGGTACACCAAAGTCAATCAGCTGTATTTATACACATATCCCCATATCCCCTCCCTCCCGTGACTCCCCCCCACCCTCCCTGTCCCAGCCCTCTAAGGCATCACCCATCATCGAGTTGATCTCCCTTTGTGGCAGGCGAATTCTTAACCACTGCGCCATCAGGGAAGTCCCTGGACAATGACGTTTAGAAACCCAGATCTGGGTGCAAGATATGATCTTTGGTATCAGATGGCATTACTTCTAGGCCCTTTCAGCAGATAGAGCTAGGACACATGTGTATTTATACCCAGGCACATGCATGCCTCTATAGTTTTGTATCTGTTATCTGTGTCATAAGTCATAAGGTTATGTTAAAAATCATAAGTTTATACTGATTTCCTCTGATTCCAATCCGACACCACAGAGTTTACTTTAGCTTTCCCCTCATATGCAACTTCTTTCTCCTGCCCTGAGAAGCCTGGCTCTCATTGTCTTTAGTTTTACACTATCCAGTCAAGATACTGTTTGCAGTTCTTTTCCGGTTCCACTATGTCTCCCCTCCCACTGCCCCTTCCCTGGGAGGTGATGCATTTGCAGGACAGTTGGGTTTATTTGTTAGTGCCTGTGTTCCACATTGGATCCCCACACATGCTGGTTGGTGTCATGATTTTTGTTTTTGAGTATGTGAAGCCTGTGAAGCTTGGCCATAGTTCTGATACTTGGAGGAAGGTCAGGCTGCCTCACCCCGTTCTCTAGTTCGCATTTGCCCTGACCCCCCCCCACTTTGCTGCTCACCCTGTAAGTAAGCCATTTGTGTCATTGCTGGTTTATTCTTCTTGTGTTTCTTTGGTTTTGTGCCATTTTAAAGTCATCAGGCTTGTGTTAGATGGTCCAGCCTGGCACCAAGGATGCGGTCACCCTCGCCGCCTCCTCAGCAGCCCTGCCGCTCCGAGAGGAAGAGGCCACCACTGCTGGAAGGTGGACTCCTGTGATTGAGCTAGTAGCTTCGTGTGTTTAATACCTGAATATTTTAGCTACTTAGACATCAGTTGCTAACATTTAAAGTTCAACTGATATTTTACTTAATGTCTGCTAATGAAAGCAGAAAGGGGATAGGAAAGAACGTACTTTTTCCTATACCACCTTATCCACCCTCCTTTAATACAAGATATTTTAGTCAATTTTTAATCACACAAACATTAGGTTAAATATTCTCCTTGAGGGAAAAAAGAAAGCTCCACACATATGGATAAAGTTCCCTTTGATCTCCATTCCCCAACACAAAACAGTTTTTATTATCCTTTCAGATTCTGTATGCATTTCTAAACATATGTGCCTGTAGTGAAAAACATTTTAAAAGTGTGAGGCTTTTTTCCACATAAAAGGTACACTTTATTTTTCTTCAGTTTGCTTTTTTTACTAACATGTGTCTTAGAAAGTCTATTCACGTTGTATAGATAGTTCACTGTTTTTAACATCTGTAGAGTATTTCTTGGTGACCGTCCTTGCGTGTGACACTTGGTGCACATGTGTAGGCACAAGGAAGTGGGTTGTGGGGCTGCAGGCTGTCCCTGTTCCCTTGCAGTCAGTCTAGCAGATTGCCCTCCCAGGTGGCTGCCATTTTACCTTTTCCACCAGCTTTGCATCAGAGTACTCATTTCTCTACTGGTCACCAGTATTTGATATTTCCTGTGTCTCAGGTTTTGGGCACTTTGAAGGTGAAAAGTGGCATTTTGTTTTCATTTGCTTTCCGTGAAATAGTGAGGTTGAGTGTATTATTAGCCTTTTACATTTCCTTTTCTGTGATTTGCCCATTGTTAGCTGCTTTCTTTTTCTTGCTAATTTATAAGAGTTCCTTGTAAAGCCTAGATTGATTCATTTAACTAATATTTATTGATCAAGAGATCAATATACATATGCCCAGACGCTGCTTTAGGTGCTGGGGTCACAGCAATAAACAAGGTTTCTCATTTCACAGAACTTAAGAGGAAGTTGGACCAAAGAAAATCTAAATAAATTAGTAGGATTATGTAAATGATAATAAGTGCTATTAAAAAATTAGAATAATAATGGTAGAGAGAGGGCCTGAGTCAGGACGTAGCCCTAGTTTCCCCTTGCAGACCATCCTCTGAGTGTTTGCCCGGAGTGGGGTGTTCAGGGAAGGCTTCTCAGAGAAGGTGGGGCTGGAGCCGAGATCTGAATGATGAGAAGGAAGGGGCTGTGGAAGTGAGCAGACAGAACAGCACGTGCCTGGGCTCCCAGGTAGGGCTGGCCAGGTGGGGGAGGGGGTGGGGGCATGGACGGACACAGCGCAGGTGCTTTTCAGAGATGGGTATCAGGATTAGACGTGAGGTCTGTTTCAGAAGGTGGTTTCTTCAGCTCCTCCTTTTCTGTCTAGGGTAGGTGTCCACAAAGAGCTTTGCTCCGGGGTGTTTGTGCATCAAGGTTTGATCATTGGGTTTTGTGATGGTTTTAAGGCATAGGCTTTTTCTTTTTAATAAAGGAAAATTTTCTGTTTCAGATTACCTAGGAACAGTACGATTTGGGGTTATCACAAATAAACATCTTGCGAAACTGGTATCCTTAGTACACTCTGGAAGTGTGTATTTACATAGACATTTCAACACATCACTTGTAAGTATTTTGAAATCACGTTTATATTAGCGCAGTGACTCTTAACCTTGTTTAGACACAGACTTCTGTGAGAATTGGATACAATCGATGGACACTGTCTCTAGGAGAGTGCATGTGATTTTATATGCAAACTCTGAGTCCCTACAGCCCCTCTCTAGAGCCCACACCCCCCGGTTTAGAACCCGTGCATTAGAGGGCTCTTGGATTTAACACTAGAAATTCTGTTTATAGTCATAGATTTTGATACAGCCTTGTTAGTTTTCCTTCTTGGATGAAATTGCAGAATTACTCTGTTGGAGAAGTATTACTCTGGGCCCATGTTCTCAGAGGTTAAACTTCTGTTGGGCGATGTTCTTTGTTCATTTGTTCCATTTATCAAGAATAGTAATGTGGCATGCTTTTCTCCTTTAGCGGATGAAATGGATTTTGAAGTCTTGTCCATCACAGTGAGAAGTTGATGGCTTCCCACCCCAGAGAGCCCGGATTTCCGTTGTTGTCTTTGCTCACTGATTTTATTTGCTTTTTGGTGGACCAACCCCATATCAGCTATTTCTGAGCTTTTGACCTGTATCCTACTTAGTCCTGTGCTTCTGCTCTGTTTATTGCTACTTCCTCAGTCCCAGCACTGAGTTTATTTTTCTTCAGTATTTTCTCTCTCTGACTTCATTGATGGTGTCAGTGACTTACAGGTCGAGTGAAGACCAGAACCCCTGCACCCAGTGTGCCCAGCCCTTTAAACCCACCCTCCCCTTGGCTCAGCATGTAGGCCTTGTGCTGTTAGACCCTCCTGGGGGGTGCCCTTGGTGCCAGTCACCCTGGCTTCTGCATTTCTCTGTCGACCAGATGGCTTTACTTCTCACAGTTTATACTCCCAAAATCAAATGTGTTTCAGAGTTTTGAGATACAAATTTTATTATGATGATTATGTTTTTTCAGACTCCCACCATCCCACTTTGAGAATCACTGCTGTGATGGTTTCTCCCGCACCCACCCACTCTCCCTGTGCCTCTGTCTGAGCTGCTTTTGACTTCATCTGCTTTTGCTGTCTGTCATTTTCCTTCATCCTTCTTTTATAGCATGCTATACAACCAACATATATCATGTTTATGTACAGTAAAGTGTACTGAGGAAGAAATTTAAAATAGATGAAGAAAAGGTAGGACTATGAGAATGATACTGAAAAAGATCTTGGGCTTACTGCATCAGTTCCATAGTTTTTAAGGTTGGATGGTTGGTGTAGCAGCAGAATTCCTTTTGTAAATGAAATATTATTGGGATACCAGTATTTTTTAAAAATAAAAGCAGTGGCCATCTTTGTTATAAGCCAATTGAAACCTCTGTTTTGGGGAGTGTAAAATATCTCATTTTGTGGAACTCTCCAAAACATTTTGGGGAGAGTTTTGTTTGAAACCCAGTGATTTATATCATTGAAATTTCAAAAATAATTTTATGTTGACATACTTTGTTACAGGACAACAAAGCAAAAAATTTAGATGTCTCTCTCCTTCGTTCTGTGCACGTGAAGTGTAATCTGTGGCCTTGTACAAGTTCTAGGTCACTCATGGATTCATGCAAATATCTGTTGGGTTCCTGCTCTGTGTCAGGTGTTCTAGTCGATGGGGATACAGGTGAGCAAGGCAGATACAGACTTCTGCCCTAGCGGAGGGTCCCCAGGGACCAAGGTAAACATGATCCTCGACTCCATCACTTCTTTCCCTTAGAGCTCCCCTCGTGCAGGGTGGTAGAGGTCATTGTTGCCAGCAGAAGGCAGGGAGACTTATTTGTTGATAGATGAGTCTGTCTGAAGGGGAACTGATGAATCACACGATGTGAAAGTCACCTCTTGCAGCTGCTTTTGCTTTTCCGAGCCGCTTGTGAGGAAGCGCTGTGTCTGGAGAAACAGAGCCAGGGTTTAGCTGCACAAGCTGGGGCAGGTCGCATTGCTGCTCTGAGCCTCATTTTCCTCACTTGCGAAGTGTGGGATTGAGGATGGGGCTGATGTGCTTTGATCCTGCCCTGCCTTTTATCTGTGCGTTTGTCCTTCCCAGGTCTTTCCCAGGGAGGTCATCAACTACACAGCTGAGAACATCTATAAGTGGGCCTTAGAAAACCGAGAGATGCTCCTTCGATGGCTGTGGCCACACGGCGGCAAGAGTCTCCTGCTGAACAATGAACTGAAGAAAGGACCAGCACTTTTTGTATTCGTACCTTTTAATCCCTTAGCTGAAAGTCATCCTTTAATAGATGAGGTAAGAGTCATAATGGTAAAAGGTGTCTCATAAGGAGTAGGAGAACCTCATTCACTTAGACTTTTCTTATTCCACGATCAGAGCAGTTTCCCCTGGTCACTGAGCAGCCACCAAGAGTAGCAGCTGTGTTTCTGGGGGTTGTTACTCCTTTCTCCTGTAAGTGGGCAGGAGGGCCCGTGCCTCGGGTAGCATCTACCACGGCCTCTCCGGCCACATTGCTAACAGCTGCTCAGGTCTGGGTGAGTCAGAGGGGACAGGGAAACCAAACCATGCCTCTCCGGAGAAGGACCAGATGGCCCTCTTCCTGCAGTGATTGATGTCCAGGAGGGAGGCGGAGGGAGTGGACAACACAGGCAGGGTTTCGTGTGGCCTCTGGGATGCTTTTGTCTTGGGGTTTGGCCAGACTGGGCTTTTTTGTTTGTTTTTCTGTTTTGTTTTGTTTTTTTAAAATTAATTAATTAATTAATTAATTTTATTTATTTGTTGGCTGCGTTGGGTCTTTGTTGCTGCACACGGGCTTTCTCTAGTTGCTGTGAGCCGGGGCTACTCTTCATTGTGGTGCGCAGGCTCCTCATTGTAGTGGCTTCTCTTGTTGTGGAGCACGGGCCCTAGGCATGTGGGCTTCAGTAGTTGCGGCACATGGGCTCAATAGTTGTGGCTCACGGGCTCTAGAGCACAGGCTCAATAGTTGTGGCTCACTGGCTTAGTTGTTCCGTGGCATGTGGAATCCTCCCAGGGCAGGGCTCGAACCCATGTCCCCTGCATTGGCAGGCGGATTCCTTACCACTGCGCCACCTAGGAAGTCCTTGGCCAGCCTGTTGACCCTGGCCATCCTTAGCCCAACAGCCAGCAGCCACAGTGGTGACCTTGGGATCCCGTGTTTTTCTAAACCTTGTGTCTCACAGAGCTGTTTTCAAGACAACCGCCATCAAGAGTTAGCCCCTCCCTCCTGCCTTTTCCGCTTCATCTGGTGCGTTCGCTGTCTCTGGGTGTGGGTGTATTTTACACATGGGTCATTTGGAGGTACTTAGAGCAGTAACAATCAGCAGAGAGCGCCTGGGATTGCTGAATTGGATTTACTAGTGGTTTTATTTTTTCCTCCCCTCAAGGATCCCTTAATTGGCCAAAACCAATTTCAAACAGCCAGTGAAGCACTGGCCAGGCTACCCAGACACTGTCTCTCCCGAGCCCCTGCGTGAGTCTGATGGCCTGCCCACCTGGGGGAGCCAGGAGGCAGGATTCTTGCCAGGTCAGACCCCTCACTTTGCTGCTCTGGAGTCTCTTTGTTGAAGTCCTTATTCCTGCCGGGGGCCTTCTGAGTGAGTGCTGCTACGATGGCTTAGAGGAGGAAAGAGGAGGAAATGAAAAAGCTTTGTTTACTCTCTGATTAGGGAGAACTTGAAGTAATAAGACTTGATTTCTTTAGAAAATCTTCACTACACAGTTATTTTATGAACTAAGACACTCTTCCTTTACTAAGACACTCTAGTATTAATAGCCCTTAAAGCTCTTTGTAGGAAAAGTGGGGTTTTCAACCAAGGTGTTACATGTGGTTGTGGATTTTTACTTTAACTTTTAAAGTTTTCTCCTGGAGAGTCCTATCTTGTCTGGCTTAGTCATGTTGGGGTTCTGGGTTGGGTGGTATTTTGTGACTGGAGCCCAATTCCTCTTGAGTTTAGGTACCTGGTGGGAGACACTTACTTTCCAACTCTCTGTTTCTGGGTGAGTGTCTTCCCCATCTCCCCTAGTCCTGCATCTGGGCCTTCTTTTTTCTTAATAATATATTTACTTACTGGCTGCACTGGGTCTTCATTGCTGTGTGTGGGCTTTCTGTAGTTGGGGAGAGTGGGGGCTACTCTTCATTGCGGTGCATGGGCTCCTTAGTGGTGGCTTCTCTTGTTGTGGAGCACGCGCTCTAGGCATGTGGGCTTCAGTAGTTGCGGCATGTGGGCTCAGTAGTTGTGGCTCACAGGCTCTAGAGCGCAGGCTCAGTAGTTGCGGCACACAGGTTTAACTGCTCCATGGCATGTGGGATCTTCCCGGACCAGAGCTCAAAGCTGTGTCCCCTGCATTGGCAGGTGGATTCTTAACCACTGCGCCAACAGGGAAGCCCTGGTCCTTCTTTTTCCATCAGGGGTTTGCCAGCGACTCCTTTCCTTCAGGCTCCTCGTGTCCCTGCAAGGTGAAGAGACCCCCTTAACCTCGGCCAGCAGCTGAAACCAGGCAGTGTCTTAGCAGTGTTGTGAATTACTCAGCCAAGTGCAGGATGTTTCCCTGTTCATTCAGGTCCGCTTAGCAGATGTTTATCGAGCACTGTACCAGGGAGCCATGGGGGAGAAAGACAGAGAAGGCACAGCCTTGGTCTCATGGTCTCGGGGGCCTGTCCAGCAGGGGACAGCTTATAAATCCAGGCAGAGGAGGGTCAGCCCCAGGAGGAACTGGAGGAGAGTGGGCGCTGTCCCAGGAAGCTAGGGGCTGGGCTTGGAGGGAGGTGGGGGTGCTGTAGGAGGGGTGAGTGTTTGAGACAGGCCTTCAGGGGTGGCCAGGATCGTGATGGGTTGAGAGGAACTTAAGGGAAGGAATAGCCTGAGCAAAGGCACAGGGGTGGGGAGGGGTGGCAGGTTTAGATATTAGCAAATAGGACAGGGTGTATGGTCTCCGTAAAGGACTGATTGGAGAAGACCCAGAAGAAACCTTTGGAGGAGAGGTCCTTGGGTGCTTCTTTGAGGACTTAAGGATTAATCATCGCCATCAAAGTCTCGTTGACAATGGAGCGATGTCAGTAGCCGTGTTCCAGAAAAGTGAGAAGCAGTAAGATGCTGAATTTGGATGGAGTGGTGGGGATGGAAAGTGGGACATGTGACCAGGGAAAGAGTAACACAGTGAAGTCATCTTCAGGGTTGGGCAGGGTGGGAGGAATGAACACCTCACTTACATGGGGTGAGTTGTAAACTCAAAGGCTCCTTGACCACAAGAATTTGAGCCTTAAGCCTTGTTTTTCCATTATGCTTTTAGGCCTAAGTTTGGGCAGGCAATTGAAGAGGCTTGCCTTGTCAAGAAGAGAGGGGTTGTCATAGAGTGAGCGTGGTAGAGTTGGGGGTAGTAGAGGTTGGGGCCGCTGGGGGTGGGGTCAGTCAATAAGGGACAGCCACGTGGGGGCTGCACTGTGAGGCCCAGGCCAGGACTGGGCAGCTGCTGTTCCATACGTGCCAACCCCGCCCGCCCCGGAGAGCACGGCCTACACTGCGCACAGCATCAGGCGCCTGCCCCTGGCGTCTCTAGAAAGTCCTGGAGAGGTCATAAGCCATCTCAGCATGCTTGTGAAAAATCTTTGCGCTGCCAGCCAAGAGTCTACATGGGTTCTTAGCTTTCACCATGCTACTCTGAGGTGTCCACTGCATGAGTCTGGTGGACAAAGGCACGGTTATCTTGTCCAGACTTACAGATTTCTCCAATTAAAGAAAATGGAAGGAAGCATTTATAGTGCAAACATTTAAAGTTATTTGCCACATTTTCCTTATTAGTTCACATGAAATTAAATATGACATCAAGTGATTCACATAAGGGATATAACTGGAGTGCCTTTTCAAAACTTCCTGTTAAAGAAAAAGTAGAAACTGGTTCCGTTTATAGGAGAAAATTAAGAACTCCTCACTCTTCAAGAGCATTGCTGTACAAAATATTTTCTTCAGTTAAGAATATCCTTTACACGACTGCTTTGTTTGTGAGAGATGTTAAGAATGAAAGCGATGAGGAAGGAAGACCTCATAAGGAGTTTTGCTGCCCTCAATGTACTCCTGCTTTGACTTTTCATAAAAGCCCACGGTAAATAGTCATCCCCTGGTATCCACAGTGGCGTTGGTTCCAGGCCCCCTGCAGATACCAAAATCCAACATGCTCAAGGTGCGTACATAAAACAGCCTAATATTTGCATATAACCTATGCACATCCTCCCATGTATTTTAAATCGTCTCCAAGATTTCTTACAATACCTGATGCAGTATAAGTGGTATGTAAATAGTTGCCTGTGTGCAGCAAATTCAGGCTTTGTTTTCTGGAATTTTTCCCCCTGAACATTTTTTATCCATGGTTGTTTGAATTGCAGATACAGAACCCGAGGATATGGAGGGCTGACTGTACTTGAAGTTTTGTGGGTTTTGGGGGGGACTGGGATTGGTAATCTATTACCTCTTTGAATATAAAGTAGTACCAGGATGGGGCAAGAGGGCAGCTGGGCTCTTTATAAATTATATGGGCTTGACCTTTTCAGCAAAATGTGCTGTCAGAGCCTTGTCCTTTAAAAAGGGCTGAGATGTTTTTGTATGTGGGGAGAAACCAAAACACTGGTGTATCATCTAAAGCATCCCTTTTTATGCCCAAGAACTAGTTAATCTGGTTTTCTGTACAAATGCATATGTCTTAAATTAACTCTGTAAGTATCATATGTTATGAAATGTGGGTTTTCTTTTAAATTGGAAAAGCACTTATTAAATGGTTTTTACACACACACACAGACACACACGTTTTAATGAAACAAAATCCTGAGTGACTTAACACCTTTTAAGTAACCTTGGCAGGATTTAAGTTAGCACACAGTTCTATTTTAGGAGGTATGAATGCCTTTGGATTATAATGCCTTGCTCGTCTTTTTCATTAAACTGGGCTGGGTGTTGGGTGGTGAAAGGTACTCAGTTTGGAAATGGAAGAGTCTTGGAAAGAAATGGGGATCTGAATGGCTAACAGTGGTCTGAGGGTAAAACGGTTCATCTCACCAAGAAGCGGGAGCATGTATGTTACCCTGAGATGCCTTTGTTCACCAGGTGTTTATGGAGCATTTGTTATGTTTCTGCTCTGGGCTAGGCTCCGGGGATAGCAGGGTACATCCAACACGTATCCCCACAAGGATGCATAAGCCTGTGGAGAAGAGGGGCGTCTTGACAGACGCTTGTGAGCCTCTGGGAAGGACTTCTGGGCCCCTGAAGATGCAGAACCTGACTCTTCCCAAGGTGGGGGTGGGTTAGCTTTCCCAGAGCAGCCATCCTCGTTTAGGGTCTTGGGGAGAGTGTTGAGGTTTGTCAGATGGAGGAGGCCCCGACCAGGCCTCTAAAGGCAAGGTGTTGTGAAAGGGCTTGGCCTTGTCTCAAGGTGGTGGGGTGACACCAGAAAGGCAGATGCAGGTCAGGGTGTGTTAGGTTTTGTCCTCCAGATAACAGGCAGCCATCGAGTGTCATCTGGCCGAGGAGTTCATGCTTAGGGTTGTATTTTTAAAAATAAGTGGTGGCAAAAAAAGAAAAAAAAAAAAAGTGGTGGCAGTGTGGAGGCTCGGTGAGGCGGGGGAGAGAAAGAGGGCAGTCTGTGAGGAGTGGGGGCCTGAGTTGAGGCAGTGGCGGTGAGGATGCAGAGGGGGAGCTGCTTCGTGGTGCTGATGAAGTCAGAACTGGCTGGATTGGAGCCTTGGGTGACGTGGAGGAGAAATTGCGAGTCAGCTGATTCTCCACTTTGATGATGCCATTTTCCAGGAAGGGTGGTACAGGAGGAAGGCAAAATGGATGAGTATGGTTTGGAAGACGTTGAATTCTTAACCTCCTGTGAAACATGAGTTTACTCGGAAACAAATGCTGTGAAATATTTGATCCACTCATTAGGTGCTTGGGAAGTTTTTAGACCATATTTAAGATGAAGAAAGAGGACATTGTCTGGAGGAGTTTTAAGGATGTAAAGGAAAACACACTCTGCCGGGAGCTGAGATTTCAGTTCTGTTCCTGGCTCTTCGGTGTGTGTCGTGGCTGAGCTGCCTCACCCTGTCACGTGGTGGGCTAAGACGTCTCCCTCTAAGACCCTTCCGTCTCTGAACAGGCAGTTCAGGGTTTGTTAACAGAGTGACATGATCTGAAGAATAACCCAAGCCTCTTTATTAATAGCTTTTGGTGTGACAGCTTCCTGTTTGATGTTTTCGTGAATCAGACAAGATGCTTTCCAGGCCTCAGAGCACTGGGTCTGTCCATCAGTCCCCACCACACCTCTCATGAGCTCCACCCTGTGTTTCAGATCACCGCAGTGGCCTTGGAGTACAACAACTGTCACAGGGACCAGGTGGTGGAGCGGCTCCTTCAGCACCTGCAGCGAGCGGATGCCCCGGTGTTCAAGTCTCTGGCACCTGAGCCTCCGGCCCCGCTGCCATCCCCCTGCTGCAACACCGTGGTGCTGCCCCAGTGGCACTCCATCTCCAGGACCCACAACGTGTGTGAACTGTGTGTCAACCAGACCGCCGGCGGCCTGAGGCCGAGCTCGGTCAGCATGCCCCAGTGCAGCTTTTTTGAGATGGCAGCAGCTCTGGATTCTTTCTACCTCAAGGAGCAGACCTTTTATCATGTGGCATCAGACAGCAGAGAATGCAGCAATTTTCTAAGTTTCTATAGCCCTTTCAGCTACTACACTGCATGTTGCAGGACCATAAACAGGGGCATGATGGGCTTCATTGATTCCGAGCAAGATGTCTTTGAAACCCCAACCATTGCATTTTCTTCCCTTGAGAAGAAATGTGAGGTTGATAGCCCAAGCTCCATTCCTCACATTGAGGAGAACGGGTATCTCTTTCCTGAACTGGACCTGAATAGCACACGCTTCACAGGCCTGAGCTGCAGAACCAACAAGACCCTAAACATCTACCTTTTGGATTCCAATTTATTTTGGTTATATGCGGAGAGGCTGGGTGCTCCGAGCACTGCTCTGGTGAAAGAATTTGCTGCAATTGTTGATGTGAAAGAAGAGTCTCACTATATCTTGGATCCAAAACAAGCTCTTATGAAGTTCACCCTAGGTACCGTGGGCAGTTTCCTTCCCCAAGTCTAATGCTTTACCTGACTTAACATAGGTAACTGTTATTTAGGGATCTCATTACAATTGGCTCTTAGCTCTGCAGCTGGTCATAATTTTGAAAGAATCGAATTTTGTCTATTAAATGGAACAGAAACTTTCTAACTCCAAATTTTGGATCCGTTGGTCACTTAGCCCTTGAGGACTAAGAGTCCAGCATTCCAGATCGGCAGCGCCTCTCTAAGGTAGCGGGAGCTGTGGTCTGTGGGAACCTGGCCTCTGTGATGGACAGGGTGGTGGAGAGGGATCTGGTGCTAACTCCACAGGGGCTGATGACAGCAGCTTCATTCTAAAGGTATTTAAACAGAAAGCAGTGAAATGATAGAACCGCCTGCCCCCCACCCCCACCCCCTTTTTGTCTCACAGGTTTAACTCTCTAAATATCAGGGCTACCAGACCTAATTTGTTCTGCTGCTCTTTTATAACAAGTTGAGAAGTGCTGCTATGACCTTGGCTGCCTCGATTGTAACAAACAGATGTCAAGTGGAATAAACAAGTGTCAGGTTGCAAACCAGCAAAACTCAATATGGGGGGGGTGGGTAAGGCTCCATTTTGGGAAAGCACCCGAGAACTTGCCCTTAGGCTTGGCAGCAGCAGTGAAATAACCCACACTGTCCTGTTCCCAGGGCTTCACTGGCATCCTTGATGTGCACACAAGGAAGTGAGAATTCAAAAGCCATGTTAGTTCAACCTCGTTGGAAACATGAGGGAAAGTTAGCGTTTGCCAGACGGAGACAGAAGGAATTTGGTGGGGAGGGAAACCTTTTATTTTCAAGTTTTGGAGCCTATGAAAGCAAGAGTAAACTCAGAGCCCCTAAATAATAGTCATTTTCACTTCTGTCTTTTAAGTCCAGGTGAAGCTTGTTTCTTACATTAGACACGTTTGAAAAGGCTTATGTAAATGGCGATTTTTTTTCCCTTACATCAAATTATATATTATAAACACAAAGCCTCCTGAGTACTTAGAGGAACCCTGTGACCAGTCACTTTATGAAGTGTGTTCTCTTTTCATGCTACAAATTGCTCCTAATTCATGTTTTCTAAAGTTACATTTAGGTATACTGAGTTTTCTTAAATTGAAACACGCCTGTGATTTTAAAGTAAGTGTTTATTGGATTTTCCTGCATTCTGTTGTAATACTCAAGCATTCGGTGAGCTCATGTGGGCACCCTGAATTTAACAGTAATCTGAAAGAAGCTTTCTTCTGATTTCTTTTCATTTTCTATGTCTCCTCTGAAACATGTAGCTCTGTTCTTTGTCCTGTGGTTGGTGACAAAATTTGTCAGAGTTCTCGTACAAAAACATTCACTGTGTATCGTTGTTTTGCAGAGTTGACTCTTAGTCATCTGTCTCTGGGTCAGTTTCAGAATTCAGGCTTCATTCAAATTAGTAAATAATTCTTGGTTTCATATTTCAAAAATGTAGCCAACCAAGTGTTATTCAGATGTTGATGATGGATTCTCTTTAGTATTCATACGACTTTCCTCCCCTTCCTCCGAGGGTCATGTTATTGTTCACTAGGACCTCAAAATGGAGAGAGTTAGAAGAAAAAAAAAAAGAAGTGAAACTCAGATTAGTGCTGCTTCAGATGATAGGAAGGAATCTGAAGACAGTGTCGGTGGTGGGGAGGGTAAAACTCTTGGTTCAAGTTAGGGTTTTGGATTACTTATGGGCTTTATTTATGTGTTTTTCTACTAAATATAATTGAGTTTTTCTTAACCTTTTAAGAAAGAAACTTGAAGAACTTCAATAAAGAAACAAAAGCCATAGCTCCTCGTGCTCAAATTAACGAGTATTTAAACACCTTCCACATTACAGCAGCTTATGCAGTTACTGCGTCAGTAGCTATGCTTAAAGGTCTTGGTATTGTAGGTTGAAATCTCGATGGTGGCATGTACTTACACAGTCGTAGGTGTCTATTTGTGGACCAGTGTTATTTTTAAAAAAGAGCATCGAATTCCTAGTACATGTATAGTAGAACCTGGAATGCCTCATGGTGCTTTGTTACCTAAAGTGCTGTCTGCTGAGTTACTGCTGCCAAAGCTACCCACTGTCCCCCCCCGGGTGGCTTTGTTCAGGATTTTGCCTGTAGGTGAAGTGTTAAAAATGTGGGCCTGTGAAGCCAGCCCGAGTTTTTAAATGTCGAGTTTAAAGTAGGCCAGCTACTTCCCTTGTACTGAGAGAAGAGCTGATCTCATTTTCTCTTCATTTTTAGAGTCGTTCATTCAAAACTTCAGCGTTCTCTACAGTCCCTTGAAAAGGCATCTTATCGGAAGTGACTCCGCCCAGTTCCCTTCTCAACGTTTAATCACTGAAGTGACAACCGATACCTTTTGGGAAGTGGTCCTTCAAAAGCAGGTATGGACTCATGAGCGAGGTGAAAATCAAGCCATCTGTCCCTATTAAAGTAATTTCCAATGCAGTCACGAGGCGAGCAGTCGGTCCTGACGTACAAAAGATCCACCACATCACAGTCTTACTCCAGAACATGCGTGAATTTCATGGTGGCTTTGGGATTGCAGTACATCCTTAAGAAAGCACGTAATTGAAGATAACCTAAAGATTAAATTTTCACTGTAATTTGTGCACGAGCAACATTTATCGAATGCCTGCCGGGTTCTAAGCACAGCGAGGACCCGAGGAGCCCAGTAACAGCCGCGGCTTCCTCTCCCCACAGGATGTGCTGCTGCTTTATTACGCACAGTGGTGCGGCTTCTGTCCAGCCCTCAACCACGTCTTTATCCAGCTGGCTCGGCTCCTGCCCGCGGATGCATTCACTGTGGCGAGGTAAGGAAGCCCGTGCTGCGGCACGTTAGGGCGCATGCCTCTCTTCACTCTTCCTTACTGCTTAGCCATATGGCCTGCGAGGGCCCGCACATCTTCTGTTGACCTTGGGTAATACTTGGTAAATTGTCAGCTTAAAGCTGTGAGCAAAACCTCATTAGAGCTGAAGTTTCCCTGATGAATGCTGAGTGTTCCTTCCATGACGTGGCATGAGTTTAGTCCTGTTTGAGTTCGTAAGAGGGTGAGTGCAGTTCTGTGGGATTGGTGCTGACCTCGTTGCTCGGACAGCCCCCCAAGTGGCCAGCTTTCTGGAATACATGGCACTGGGGCCTTGGCCCAGCAACAGGGGGCCAGTCTCTGCTGTGCTGCCACCCAGCCCTGGGACCTGGCACAAATCTCTCCACCGGGTCTCGTTTCCCTCCTCATTCCTAAAAGTAAGAGGAAAGATTGGCTGATATCCACATGTTCTAGTTTTGTGATTCTGTGGTGCTCTGTGTGGGCTCTTTAGTAAACAAAAAAATTTTAAATCATTGTTTTGTAAAAACAAGACTCAGAGAGTTTTTGGATGGTGTTGTTGGCAGTTTGAGGGGGAAATTATTTAGATTTAAGCTATAGCTTCTTCCTCCCCCTCCTCCCAAAAAACCCTTCAGATAGATAGAATTAAATATAAAAGATCAAATTGTAGAAAAAATCACAGAAGCTAGAATATGGAATTTGCTAGTTCCTTCAAGAGGTGGAAACTTGCCAAAACAAAGCAGTTGAAAAAATAATGAAAGATGAACAGATTTCACTAGAAAAATGTGCAACAAAAATAAACAGACTTACAAAAGGACAACAGCTGTATTTTCGAGCATATATGTCTTACCTCTGTGTATGCTGTAACTTAGAGCCACATTTGAGGCGTTACTATGCTGCAAGATTTTTATACATCCATATTACCTGACTTAATCCTTATACCATTCAGTGGAGCAGGTGTGATTACCACTGTCTTTTTACTGAGGAGGAAACTGAGGCTCAGAAAGATTAGGCAGCTTTCCCAGAGGTATGCAACCTGTAAATGAGAGACCAGGATTCAGAGTCAGATGTTCATGCTTCAGACCCTGGGAAATTAAAATGGTTTAAGAAAACTGCTGAGAGCAAAATGTGGTTTGTATATATAATGGAATATTATTCAGCCTTAAAAATTAGGAAGGAAATTCTGACACACGCTGCAACATGAGTGAGCCTTGGGGATGTTAATGCTAAGTGAAGTGGACCCAGAAGGACAAACACTGTATGGTCTCCCTTGTATGTGGCACGTAGAGTAGTTAGATTCATAGAGACAGAAAGCAGAATGGTGGTTGCCAAGGGGTGGGAGGGGAGGGAGGGAGGGGAGAACGGGGAGTAGTTGTTTAATGGGGTCAGTTTCAGTTTTGCAAGATGAAAGAGCTCTGGAGACGGATGGTGGTGATGGTTGCACAGCATTAGGAGTGTGCTTAATATCACTGCACTGTACACTTAGAAACGGTTAAGATGGTAAATTTTATGTTACGTATATTTTACCACAATAAAAAAACTGAGGGATGGAGGCAGATACAGCTGAGAAAGACTGCAGTGTGAAGAAAGCTCATGAACAGGCTTTTCATGTAAAAGCAGAGAGTAAATAAACAAGTGGGGAAATTATAATCTAATAAATGTAAATTAAAACAATAACAAAGTATCACTTACACTTATTAAATTAACCAATGCTCTTAAGTGGTAGAATCTTATATTGATAAAATTAAATTGGCACAGTCAGATATAGCTAATAGAATAAGTAAATTAGCATAAACTTTTTGGAAAGCATTTTAGCGACATTTGTAAGAAATCACAAAAATGGTTATACATTTTTGATCCAGTTAATTTCACTTTGGGGAATTAAGGAAATAGGACTTCCAGAGAAGCATGCGGTAGTCATTGCAGCATTGTTTATATCCAACAGTAGAAAAACGGTTAAGTAAATTATGGTTGGGCATTTGATGGGATTTTTACCCCTTCATTAGAACAATGCTTTCATATAATTAATTAAAAAGAATAGAGTTTGAAATATGATGGCTGCTCTTAACAGTATGGAGGCATATATACCAAAGCCTGAGTGAGAATCCCAGGAAGAAGGTCCCGATTAGCCCACTGGGATTCTGAGTGGATGTTTACAAATATGTTTCCTTTAATTTTACAGTTTGGTTTTTCTTTTAAATGAAAATCAGAGGAAAAAAACATTTGATTATAGAATAAACTGTTCAACACCATTTGTTTAAAAAATAGAAACTCTGATGTTCTCGGTAGGCTTTCACAGGGAGAGGCAAGAGTGCTGTTCTGTTAATGAAGCGATTTAAAACCATTGTTATTTGGTTATGTCAATTTTTTTTTAAGTGAATTTCATCCTTTTGGACACATGCATGGCACTGATTTCCCCCCTCCCCACCCCACTCCCAATTATACTTTCTGAAAACTCCGGTCAGGTTAATGATTCGAAACATTTCCATCTTTTGTATGCACTATTTGTGAATATTGACACCTGGCCAAGTGGCCCTCCATGGGCTGCTTCCTCCTTCTAGGATGTTCTTTTTGCTTCAACTGAACAGTCCCTGGCGGCGGGTGGGGGAGGCCTTCCTGCAGGCCCAGCTCAGGGCAGGCGGCAGGAGGGGCCCCCACCTAGTTCAGTAGTAATTAAGCACAGGTTGGGTAATTTAGCACAAACGGCATTTCCTGTATTAGAAAATTAATCTAAAATCTGCTAAGAAAATACAGCTTTTTTGCCTCTGTCTAGACTTACAAAGTATAGACTGTAATCTTTTTTTTCTAGTTTTACGTTTTCAGAGGCTCGATGTATTTTGCTCAATGATATCTTTTTTTCCAGAGCTGATTCAAGGGTTAAAGTACCTGCCCAGATCCTGTTAGGTGCATGGACTACTCCTGAGGTGTCAGTGAGGCTCTTTTTGGGGGGGATTCCACTTTTACGACATGACGTTTCCCTCAGTGCGTTAGGCGGGCAGTTGCGTGTCCTAGAAGGCTCACTGCTTCCTGCGTGAGCTGTGCCTGCCTGCCTTACACCCCCTGGCGCGCTTACCGCTGGGCGCCAGTCTGTGTGGGCACAGATGGTGTTCTGGATTCTTAGGTTACTTGAGAAGATCCTTTCACACTGGAGTTCCTTGGGCTGATCTTTTGCTTTTTCTCTTCTTTCCCTTTGCCAGGATTGACGTATCTCAGAATGATCTTCCTTGGGAGTTTATGGTTGACCGTCTTCCTACTGTCTTATTTTTTCCCTGTAACAGGTAATGCTGAATTTTTAATATTTGGGCAGATGGGATTCTTTTGCTGAAAACGAAATGGGTTTAAGGTACTTCACAGAAGTGAAATGTACATCATTATTTATTACTAAAGTATTTAGGTTAAAATGTATTCAAAAAATGTACCACTAGGGACCAAGGGTAAAAGGGCTTTAGTGTCACGATGTCAGGTGTGGTGGTTTTTGTAAGTTTGCCCCTCCTGGAGTGTGTTTTACATGAGCATGAATGTGGCCAGTGGAACTTGTTCACCTTCTTGGCCTTATGAGCACACAGCAGGTGCTGAGATGGACAGCAGAGAGCCCCAGGTTCACGTGGGGCAAAGCAGCAGCTCATTGTTGGGCCTCACAGGGAGTCAGGCCTGGCCTGCCCGCTTTCACGTGAGCCATTTCTCATTGAGCCCTGTGGACAGCCACCCCGGACCCCTGGTACAAGGAGGAAACGGCAGCTCTCCTACCCACTGCACCCCCATCCTGAGGCTCAAGGAGCCTTCTGCCCAGGTGTGCATACTTCTGTGAATGTCATCACGGGGCTGTCACCTTGATCTCTTCACATTTGTCTCAGTGGCGCTCCAAGGTGAGTGATCAGGGCAGCTTCTCTGAAAGCCCAGCAAGCAGGGATGGGCCGTTAGCAAGGGGACATGACCTGGCAGTTAGTGAATGTGGATCCAGATTGTTTTGGTAGAAGGGAAATTAACTCTTGCCCTTTTAAAGCCTGATGAACCAGATGTTCTCTTTGTACAGATTCCCTTTTGTTTTTAAAAGGATGGGTCCTCAGGGACCCAGTCACGTGGTTTTGACAACATCTTTGCCAGGAAAAGCACTTGCAGGGTGATTTTCGTGACGTTCCCAAACTCACATATGTTTTATTCTCCGGCGCTCACGTTTATGATGTATTGCAGCCGCTGCCATGCTCTTCATGTTTCTCTAGGAGAGTGCTTCCTTCGTGTGCGCTGAATCGTTTCCTTGCTTTTTCCTCTTTATCTCAAAGAATTTTTGCTGGAATACTTCCTATGGTAGTAGGGTCTTGTCAAATCACACACTAAAAACAGAGTGTGACTCACCCAGTTCTCCCGCTGACTGTATTGTGACGAGCCTTTTTCTTTCTAAGAAGTGTCTCAAGTGCCACACAGTCCAGGAACCGTGGACAGTAACACAAATAATTCCATCGTGTGTGGGACAGAGGTGAAGTTTAATACAGCATAGTTTTCAAATTTCAAGCATAGTTTGAAGAAGCATGGAAGTCCTAACACCCAGTGCGTGCCCTCACGTGGAGAGGTTCTCAGCAGCTAGGATCGTTCCGTGTTTGGGTCGAGTGCCTTTCATCCTGAGGTTGCCTGCTGGAGTCAGCATAGAGATGAGCTCATTCTCTGCACCCTGCAGCAAGGTCGCTGCAGCCCCTTCCTGTTTCCCAGCAACGTGAATACTGAACGGGAGAAGATTGTCCAGGTCTGTTTTAATGGAGAGAGCTTGGTAAAACCAAAGCCTTACTGCTTTGGAATGGAACTTTTCTTATTTCCTAAAAATAAAAGCTAATCACACGTGACGTAAGCTCCTCATTAGCTGGTCCAAAGTGAGTGTTCAGTTCACTCGGAAGGGAACTGGGTAAAGGATATGAGCTGACAGCTCGCAAAAGAGGAAACGAAAAGATTGGTGACTTGCAGTAAGACCTTTCTCATAGTGCCCGTGCTTATGTCATTTTTAGTGAGAAGAATGTAAAAGTGTATATGTGCTTGGGTGACACGTAAACTTACGCATGCACTGGGTTAAAGTGTGTGCAGAAGGGAAGGTGGCAAGAGGTTGACAACGATTTTGGAGGAGCGAGGGTTGTCAGTGGTCTGGGGGTGCCTCTCATATGCTTTTTACATCCTTTGCAAATTGTCCTCAGTGAGCATATTGTGCTTCACAATCATGAAAGAAACCGTAAGAAAGAGCTTGTCCTCTGCCCCAGTGTGCAGCCTGGGCCACCGCCTGCTCCCGGCAGGGCTGCCTTCCTGTGCCGGGGCACCTTAGGACCACTCTTCTTCCACCACTGTGTGACGTCCCAAAAGGCAGATGCTCTGGTCCGGCACTGGGCCAGGAGATCAGAAGTGGGTGGAGGGTTTATTCTAATGTGTCCCCTGGGGAAGGACCTCACATTGTAGGGGAGCAGCCCACCCTCCCTCAGTATTATAGCCCCTCTTTGGAGCAGATACCTTCTACCCCATTGGTCATTTTGTATTTGGCCTTTTCATGCTAGAGATGCGTAAGCACGCTCCCAGTGAGCTTAGAGGAGAGTCAGACAAACAGTGGGGCCTTTTACCACCACACTTTCAGAATGATTACCATTTTGCAAGCAGTTTGTTGATGCTCTGTGTCCTTGCTACTTCTAAGAAGTGTGAAAGCGTTTCAGCACACCCATCAGGTAGGTCCATGGCGATGGCTCCAGAGACTCTAAAATAGCATGCTTCACCCATGTTGTCTCCAGATACACACGCTAAGCTCTTTGCCAGGGATGATTCATATTTGCTCTAGCCTAGAAGACCAGGTCGTGCTGCAGAACTTAGGGGTGGATCCAGCTTCTGCTTGTCCATCCTCACCTGCACTTCACAGGGGCCAGGATGTTCTTAGTTGTTGATTGAATGGCTGGGAGGCCCCACTTGAAGAAAGCTTACATGTTAAGAAAACTATGCTTTAAAGAAAGACGTGTTTATATATTTACCCCCAAAGTTTAAAAATTATTCCATTTACCTGAACGTTTCCATAAGCTTATAAAATGGGGCATATCTGATTTTAATTTACTGTGATTTTTATTTATTTTTATTTTTTATTTTATTTTTTTAAACACTTTAAAAAATAAATAAATATTTATTTATTTATTTATTGGCTGTGTTGGGTCTTTGTTGCTGCACGCAGGCTTTCTCTAGTTGCGGATAGTGGGGGCTACTCTGTTGCGGTGTACTGGCTTCTCACTGTGGTGGCTTCTCTTGTTGCGGAGCATGGGCTCTAGGCATGCAGGCTTCAGTAGTTGCGGCACACGGGGCTTAGTTGCTCTGTGGCATGTGGCATCTTCCCGGAGCAGAGATTGAACCCATGTCCCTGCACTGGGAGGCAGATTCTTAACCACTGCACCACCAGGGAAGCCCTACCTGTGATTTTTAAATTTTTTTTTTTAATTTTTAATTTTTTGTTGTTGTTGGCTGTGTTGGGTCTTCATTGCTGCGCACAGGCTTTTCTCTAGTTTCACCAAGCAGGGGCTACTCTTCGTTGTGGAGCACGGGCTCTGTGTGCTCAGGCTTCAGTAATTGTGGCACGCAGGGTCAGGAGTTGTGGCTCACGGGCTTAGTTGCTCCACGGTACGTGGGAGCTTCCCAGACCAGGGATTGAACCCATGTCCCCTACATTGGCAGGCAAGTTCTTAACCACTTTGCCACCAGGGAAGTCCCCCTGGTGATTTTTATTTCATAGGGAAAGTGCTACCCTTTGATAGAACACGTTTTTTCTTTTCTGAGGTATTTGGCCACTGGCTTTGTGTATGGAGAGGGTGCGCGAGCTTTTATTGAGGGGTTTCTGGTTAGTTTCTTAAAGGAACAGTGTGGTTTTTTTTTTTTTCACGCTAACATTCCCTGAGCCTTCAGGTGACTCATGCAGTCCTTACAGCAGTCCTGTGAGATAGATGGGACTCGTATTCCCCTCTTTACAGACAAGGCAGTGCAGGCCACAGAGGAGCCCTGTAAGGCCCTGGAGGCGTGCCCTTCACCTCCCTTCTTTATTACTGGGTGCTGTCTGTCCCACTTATGCTAAAGCTAGTGGTTTGGATTTATTGCAGCCAGGAGTTATATATACACAGGTAAATGTATCTGTGGTAGAAATTTTGGTCATCAGAGAATTGAATGACAAGTTCTGAAAAGGAATTTTCTACATCGGGACTTGCAGCAAAGCTTTGGGGAAAATCCCCTTCATGTGTCACCCTCCTTCCTTATCCTCTGCTCTCAGGGCCTGGCAGCCTTAATTCCTCAGAGCCCCTTGGTCTGTTTGTCAAGGGTGGGGCTCCAGTAACACCTCCCCCATCGTGACAATAAAATGTGTCTCCAGATGTTGCCCTGTGTCCCCTGGGGGAGGGAGGGTACAGTTACCCCAGTTGAGAACTCTTGCCTCAGATAATGTGTAATAAATGCTTGTTGAAGAACCAGGCTGAGTGTTGGAGGGTTTTCCCATCTCACCAAGCACTGTCGATGGCCACAAGATGACATGGGTGTCAGTCTTCCCCCAGGACACCCTTCCTGACACATCACTGGGCATCTGAGAGCACATGGAGGCCTCTCTGCCCTGCATCACTGGCTTTAGGCCTGGGCCTGGGAGCTCTTATCTTTCTTGGAAGGTTGTGAACAGAAACTGAGCTTTTTGTCCTCAGGAACAGACACACCTTTGAGATAAACCACCTTAATTACAGAAGCAGCATATGGGACATCCTCAGCTTTGTAGAAAATTTTTTGCCGGATGACATTTTCCATGCTGACTTCCTTTTGATAGGAAATAAGCACTTGACCATCAGCGACAGTCTGGTTTTGGACTAAGAATGTTGGCGTGACTCTCTCATCTTTGACTCCTTTCCCTTTCTCTCCAGAAAGGACCTAAGTGTGAAATACCCCGAAGACCTTCCCATCACCCTTCCAAATCTTCTGAGGTTCATTTTGCATCACTCAGACCCTGCTTCCACCCCCCAGAACTTGGCTAACCCTCCTACCAAAGAGTGTCTTCAGAGCGAGGCTGCCCTGCAGCAGGGGCACATCTCCCACCTGGAGAGAGAGATCCAGAAGCTGAGGGCGGAGATCAGCGCCCTGCAGCAGGCACAGGGGCAGGTGGAGGCCCAGCTCTCGAGCGCACGCAGGGATGAGCACCGGCTGCTGCGGCAGCAGCACACGCTGGAGAGGCAGCACAGCCTGCTCCGGCTGCACAGCGAGCAGCTGCAGGCCCTGTACGAGCAGAAGACCCGGGAGCTCGAGGACTTGGCCCGCAAGCTCCAGGAGCTGGCCGACGCCTCGGAGAACCTCCTCACCGAGAACACGTGGCTCAAGATCCTGGTGGCCACCATGGAGCGGAAACTGGAGGGCAGGGATGGGGCCGAAGACCGCGCTGCCCCCAAAGAGGCACACTCGGAGCACCCCGAGCCCTCGGGCACTCCCCGACTGCCAGCCAGCACCCCTCCGCCTTCCAACATCAGCTCCACGCTGGCCTCCGAAAGGAGCACCAAGAACAGGACAGACTAACTTTGAAAATGACATGAAGAAATCAGAGGTGAAAACTGTACATTGGGAATATATTTATGCAAATTTTATTGAAATTTATTGTAAATAAAGATTTTCTCAGTGGTCTAGAAAATCAACTTGAATGTCATTCAGCTTTTATTGAACAGGGCTGACATCCCTTCCACTTATTGCACAAACTTGGTAGCTTTGAGACAAAACAGTAGCAGTCCGTTTGAAGGTCTGTCTGAAAAGTTAGTCCATATTTTAGTGGCTCAGTGTTGGAGTTCCCTCCCCACCCCTCTGCGACTGCTGCTTCTGCGATGACGTGCAGGATGAAAGGCCAACATCCTGACCGACTAGTCAGAAAACCTGGATGCAACAGTTGGGCTATTCATAAAGAATTCAATGAGAGGTCATAACTTAACTAAGCCATCTGAGTGTGTGGCTCTGGTGTCTATGCTAAAAAAAGTAGCTATTGACAACGAAGAACAGTGAGAGCTATTATGTGGTTGGCCACCAGTTCTGCAGGCACTTGCACTTGCCTTCAGAGACCCTACTAGTGCCCCACCGTGCCTGTGACCCTCACCCGGCACTGACCCCATGCTGATGGGCCTGATGCAAATGGCACAGATGTCATGGGATAAGGAACCTTCAGAAGTGAAACTAAGGAGAAAGTGATGCTTCAGCTTTTCAAAACTGAAACTGCACAGGCACAGTAAGAAGCTCAGGGCAAGCGTGACAGTCAGGCAGTGGTCATTTTCAGGGTCAGGGTCAGGCTCAGGGACTGAAAATGCAAGTCCCAGGAGCTCCTCAGTTACCTGGGTGAAGGACAGACAGCCTTAAGTGCAGGCTGCCACCTGCAGAAAGTAGAGGTAGAAAGCCTGAAGTTCTGAAACGCAAGGGGAATGGATCAAACGCACCTAACACCTGCCCCATTTTTCTCATGTCCTTCATTAGAAAGCACACCTTCTCCATGACCTTCCAGTTGATTCCTTTAGAACTTCGGACCCTCCCCCCCCGCCCCCCAGCCTGACTCATGCTTGGCCATCTCTAGGTGGGGGCCAGGGGCCTCTCCTCCCCTGCACTAAAGCCCAGCTGTGCTGTCTCAATCCTGCCTTCAGCTCAAATTGCCTAACTAGCTACCCCTCCCCTCCCGCCAAGCTATAACTTAATGTTTGACCCTTAATTTAGGGGTATGCCACTAAAAGAAGTGTTCCCTAAGCTCCCTCCTAGGGGTTCTGGTAAGTTGGTTCGTTCAACATGCTTTTTAAAGGGGATCTAGGTGAGGCCAGAGGAGCCACCTGCAGCCTGACCAGGAGGCCAGAGCTTTGAGGGGGAGCTGGGGGCGGGGTGGTCAGCCCCTGGCCACCCGGGAGCTCCCTGCCCGTGCTGCTGACAAGGCGGTTCAAGTGCTAAGGACCAGCACTCCTCAGCTCGGCCGGGGCTGGCCTCCAGTTTATTACTGAGGATGTGGACACAAATCATGTTTTAATCATGGTAGTTTAGGATGTGCTTACAGTGGTGGGATTAAAAACCTAAGCAAGTTCACTTAAGTATACACAAAGGACATCTTGGAGGGGTGGGGTGGGGGTCACTGGCTCGACCAAGAGCCACCAGCTCCTCATTCCGAACCTGAAACTCACTCTCCCCTGGCCCCTCCCCTGGGCACCCACTCAGGACAAGCTGCCAGGGGCTCCTGTGTCCGCAGGCACACGAGAAATGACACTTGGCGCTCTTAGAGCAAGGTCAGGGGACCCTCCTTCTAGGTGGCCTGCTGAGGAAAGTGAAATCCAGTGCCCAGCAAGGGGGGGTGGAAATCTGAAAGGAAAGGAAGCGAATTTGTGAAAAGGTCCGGGGCAAGAAATCAAGCCCCCTCTCCAGTGCAGAAAATATTAAATACAACAACAACACAAAAATCACAATTTTCTCTCCTTCCTGGGCCAACCGGGTTCTGGGTACAGGTAGCCACCGCCGCTCGGGTGTTGCCGGTGAAGCCTGTGCTGGGTGTAGCAGGGTGGGGGCGGGGTGCTCAGCCCGCGCAAGGCCACGGGGTGGGAACTGCTCTGCCACTAGGACGCCTGGCAGCCTCAGGACTCGGGACTCCTGCCCTGACTCGTCCTTCACCGGCTCCCAAGCAGCTGCAGTAGCTTCCTTGCAGTCGCTCCACTAGCAACAGGAACTGGCACTGAAGGACCTAATCTACCTAGAGCTGCAGGGGGCGGGGCGTGCTGCTGCTCCCATCCATCGCTCACAAAGCAGAAATCGCCAGAGCACCACAGCAGGGCAGCTGCGAGACTCAAAGCCGATATGTCACATCCTCTACATACACTCACGTGTATCAGAGCCCCCTTCCCTAGTGCAATGTGGGCCTTACACGTCCCCCACTGCCTTGACTCAGCTCAGCGTTAATACGGACAGTCCCATGTGCTCTACGTGATATTTTAAAAGATCAGCAAAAGAGGCTTAAGCACGTGCTTGGAGGGCCTATTTACAGTTCACAGGCTTGTGAGTTCACGCATTACAGTAGTAGCTCCATCAAAAACAGGCTCAGCTAAACATTCAAGTAACAAAAGCGCTGTGGGGCCGTGAGCCCCAGCAAGGTCAGGCCTGCCCACTGCCTGCAATGGGCAGCCCCACCAGGAGGCCAAGGGGTTGCCCGGGGCCACGAGCCCTGGCTCAGGACCGCTGGGACCCCGGGAGTCAGTGCATGCGAGGACAAAGCCCGGCGAGGCCATGCCAGCAGGTGTCAACCCTTCCTCTCAGACGGCAGCATGTCTGTGGTTTCGCCCCTCCCACGCCTCTCGGCTGGCTGCAAACGGGCCCAGGAGCCTCCGCATCCCGGCTCAGCCGTGGACTTCGGGGCCGTTGGGGGTCAGCTTGGCCTTCCTCTCCACGCACTGTCCCTTGGCTGAGTACTGCACCAGCAGGAAGGGCTCCTTGGTCTCGCCATCTCCCACGATGCTCTCCTCGTCCTCCGACTGGCTGATGCGCTGCAGCCGCAGGTAGCACCAGCAGCCCAGGATCAGGGCCCCCAGGGCCGCAACTGCAATGAGGATGACGATGACGGTGACCACACCCGTGGTGGGGCTGTGGTCCGTAATAGACATGGTCAGCACGTGGGGGGGGCTTCCTCCGCAGGCAGGTCTCACGTGGGGGGGGGCTCAGCGAGGCTGGGACCCAGACTGCACGCCAGAGCCCTGAAAGACAAAGCAAGATGAGGCTCCACTGGGGACTCCGCTGGGGACGCGGACAGCTCACATGCTCAGGCTGGCTCTTCCATGGGGTCTGTTCTTAATCGTTCTTAAGCCTGACCGTCCCGCCCTCACCTTAGTGAAAAACAGGCTGGTTGGTGTTTGCTGTTTTTTTGTTCGTGATGCCACGAGCATGCTCTTCGCTCACCCCAGCTGCTTCCATTTAATACCTTCAGTGCCTCTGCTACCAGACAGGCAGTCACTCTCGCTCAGCCACGAACCTGAGAAGCAGGAGAGGGGGCACCCAAGACCTGTGACCCCACTGCAGTGGAGGCCGAGGGTTTAAGGTGACTGTTGTAGAAGCCCAGCACCACTAGGTGTTCAGTAACTGCTCAAGGATTGAAAGGAGCCGATGCTTCAAGGCAGCCAGAGATGAGGGATTCAAAAGCAGGGAAATGACATCAGCCTCTCTCGTGAACAGGGGACATATATAGCTCAACGAGTCTTCCGGAACACCTGTGAGAGGGTGCAGCCCACGACAGCCTTTGCCCACAAAGAAGCTGTAGCTGACTTTGCTCGGGAAGAGCTCTGAGGAGGGCCAGGGAGAGTGTGACAGACCAGGCCCTGCTCTCACCAGGCTCAGCGTCTTGGTGCAGGAGCCAGAGAGATGGGTCCATGCGCCAAACACCTGTTGCTACAAATGCAGGAAGTAATGCTGGGAACACAGGGCACCAGGTGCCTCGATGCTAAACTGGGTGGGGCAGGTGATACTCAGGTGATGCTGATGCTGCGGTGTGCAGGAAGGCAAGCCCTTGAAGAGCATTCCTGGCAGGGGTACACCGTCTGCTAAAGCCCTGAAGGCAGGAGGACCCGCTGGCAAGTGAGAGGAGCTGAGGGTGGCAGCAGGAGATCAGCTGGTTTGGGTGGGGGCGGGGAGGGGGTGCATGTGCCCCAAGGCCCAGACAGCGAGCAGTTGGAGGTGGTGGCTCCCCTGGGTCCCAAGACCTTGCACTTTTTAATTTCTCCTGCCTGACCATAAACGGAGCAAATAATAGCAACTAACACCCAGGTGGTTATGAGGATGCCTGTGACGCCTGGGCACAGGGTGGGCACAGAGTCGGCACTCAGCTGTCTGAATCCATTTTCTTGGAGCAGATGGACATCAGCGCAGGTGGACATGGTTGGAAGGAGAAGGTTTTCCCTCCAAACAGGATGGAACCTGCCATCCTTGAGCAATGGCAGCCTTAATTAGAAATGATTCTTCACACCATGGAGTCCCCCCCACCCCCACCCCAGGGCCAGGTTTGCCTGAAGGTCAAAGGCAGCGAAGTCAACGCCTCTGAGTCTGTCCAGGGACCAGGCCCTGAGAAAACTCTACAGACCCCCGAGTTCTGCCCTGCTCCCACGCCCGCGCCTGCAGAGGGGTCCTGGGCAGCAGGGGGCAATACCCCTGGAATCTGTCCCCTTCTTACCACCTCCAGGGTCAAGCTGCTGCCATCACAACAGGCTCCCTGGTCCACCTGTGGGGGCCACTGCAGCCAGTGCCCCTGTCACTCAGAGGAAAGGCCCCAAGTCATTACAGTGACCTACAGGACCTGACATGAAGCATCTCCACCCCGGCTCCTCTCCCGCTGACCCCACACTCCCTCCTACCTCCAGGCCTTTGCCCAGCCAGGTCCCTCTGCCCAAATGCTCTGCTCCCCTTACCCTTGTTCAGTGGTTCTCAAGAAGCAACCATGCCCCGCAGGGGGCATCTGGCAACATCTGGAGACATTTTTGTTTCTAACAACCGGGGAGGGGTTACTACTGGTATGGAGTGGACAGAGACCAGGGATGCTGCTAAACCTCTCGCCTTCGGAACAGCTCCCCAAAGATCCCAGACAAACATCAACATGTGGAGGCTGCCCTGGTTAACTCCAGCTCAGGCAGGGAGCCTTCCTGACCCTGCGGTCCAGGAAGTTCTCTTCTTCCTGTGGCTGCACTCCCTTCCTCCCCGCCAGGGCACCAGCCTCAGTCTGCAGCCCTGGCTTCTGTCAGGGCCATCAGGTTGGCACCTGCCCCCCCGTGTGCTCCGAGAGTGGCCCTGCACACGTCCTCCTGGCCTCTCCCCTGCCACCATCAGGGCTACCATCAGCTCCCACAGCCCTGTTCAGCCCGTCCTCTCAGGCCTCCAGATGGGACAGGTGACCCCCCCCCCCCCGCCAACCCCGGGAGAGCCTGCTGGCTGCAGCTGGGGGAACCTGTCCCAACCCCCATGCTCTCTTCCCGCCCAGGAGCACACCCAGCTGTCTGCCCCTCCCTGCCTCGCCCTCTGCACTGGCCCTCGTGTCCAGCGCCTGCGGGGGCGCCTGTCCTCCCCCCTGGACTCCTGGACAGGAAGGCAAGTCACTATCAATTCGGAAGGGGAAGTGTGTGTGTTTGGGGAGTGGGGGATGGCGGGGGTTCAGGGACAGGAAGTGAGAAATCAGACAATGGCAGCAAGACCTGGGGAGGGGGGGACCCCAGGGGCCAAACCAGCTGAGGAACCCAGGAGGTGCCCCCGAGGTCCTGGGGGGAACGAGCAGTCCCAGGACCAATGAACAGACTGAGGCAGAAGCAGCCCCAGCTCCAAGGACCCTCTGAGAGGAGGGGTGACCTTAAAACCCTATCTGCTGCCCCCACCCCAGGCCAGGAGGAGGGCGCAGAGCCAGGTATGGGCCTCTCCCCCGTGTGAGCACAGAGACAGGTGACTAGGCCAGTCACACTTGGGCTGCGGTCCCTGCCCTCCCCTGAATGTGTGTTTGTTCCTTCATTCACTCAGCAAGTATTTCCTGAGACCTGATCTTTTAAAAAATCTGATCACGTCATCCCCTGCTTGGAACCCTCCCTGGTACCGGCTGAGAATCCAAATTCCTTGCCTCCCCAGCTTCTTCACACCTTCCTGCTTCCCACTTCAAGGCCTCTGCACTTTCTGTTCCTTCTGCCTGGAGTGTGCTTCCCTGAGTGTCCCGTGACTGGCTCCTTCCCATCAGACGGGACTTTCTCAGAAGGTGACTCTTGGGGGCTGCCTTCCCAAATCACCCAGGCTCCAGACGCCCCTGCGCCTACCCCCAGCCGTGGTCTTGTACTACCTCCTCTTATTTCCTGGCACTCTTTGCCACCTGACATCCCCTTGGGTCACAGAAGGTGTTTCCCTGGCTGTCACCTCCTTCCTGCAGTGGACTCAGCCTACAGGAGGGCACTGTCCATCTTGCCCACTGCTGGGTCCCTGGCCCTATTACCACCACACAGCAGGTGCTTAATAAATGTCTGCTGACTGACCACGCCAAGCCCTGGGAGGCAGCAGTCAGAGGAGACCCTGCCTGCACAGGGATCACAGGCGGCAGCCCCCACCCCTGAATGCCCCCGAATCTCGAAGCCACCACGGGTCCCTCCCAAGGGAGCTGGCAGCCTGTGTGGAAGGACAGGCTGCAGCCTGAGCGTGGGGGCAGAAGCCATGTGTGCACGTGGGTCCTGGGCAGGCCTGGCTTGAGCCCATGAACGGGCAGCTGTCCCCGCACATGCTGTGGGGAGGGGAAGGAAGATGCCACCAAGGTGCAGATCCCAGAGGACCCTTAAGCATGAGGGCGGCTGGCCAGTTCCCCCTGAACCTTCTTGGCCTGGGCTGGACCCCACCCCTTGCTTCACCTCTTCAGGGCCTCCCTCCTGTCCCTTGGAGCTAAGATGTCTCCTGCAAGTCAGCTGACCCCTCACCCTGATCCAGGAAAGCACACGGGGTGGGACACAGAGGACCACAGCTTGGGGCTGGACAGACGCCCAGGACGGCACATGGGCGCCCAGGATGGCACATGGGAAACCTGGACCCCCTCAGAACAATCATCAAAGTAGTTAACACTTACTCCAACCATCATCTAGTCCTCCCAACAAGCCTGTGGCTGGTGGCACTGCTCACCGTTCCCATCCACATTTCACAGATGGGGAAACTAAGGCGCAGGGAGCTTGAATGGACTTTCCGTCCAAGAGTGAACTTGGACAAAAAAATGGAGGATGGGACCTGGAAGTGGCGCCCAGCAGAACAAAGGGAGGGGTCTTCCAAGTGCAGAGGGTCAGGCCAGCCTGGGAGCCAGAGCACAGCCAAAGCCTTTGGTCTCCGGGCACTCGGGGGGGTGGGCAGCCGGCCATGCTCCCCTCAACCTCTGTAGCATCTCCTTGCCAGCTCCCTCAGTTAGGATGAAGGCTGGCACTGGAAGCCCAAGGCCATTTGGGTCCCCCAAACACACATTGCCAATCCTCCACCCTCCCTCCGCTCTCCTGCTCTGCCTTCCTCAGATCTCACTCACTGCTCCTGGATAAACAAGCTCTAAAGCCCAGCATCTGCAGATGCCACCTCTCTGAGCTCCCCTCTCCGGCCCCCCACCAATGGGTTCAAAAGGACAGTCCCTGCCTTGGCCACCAGCGAGCTAAGGCAGGCATCTCCCACTGTCCTGCTGTCCTCGGAGGCCCACAGCTTAGGTCTTCCCCAATGTGAGGTTGGGTTTAGTGACCCCTGCCTTTTCGGCAGACCCCAAAATGAAGCCTTAACCCCACTCCACAGGTCCCTTCACACACTGAAGGCCCAGTGGAGCCCCAGCCAGCACCAGAGCAGATCTGAGTCCCCTCCTTTGCCCCATCCCACCCCTCCACTCACTATTGCGAGCTGTTGTGACCCAGCCAAGCAGGTTGCTCCTATTGGCCTCAGTTTCTCAGCCTGCAAAAATGGGAATGAGGCCCTGACCTCACCAGCCAGGTTGTGGGGAGGCTGAGAAATGATAAGAAATATGAAAACAGAAGGGCTGTGGGGCCACCAGGTTTGTGTGTCGCCAGGCACCACAGCTTGCTGGGTGTCACAGGGAGGAGAGTGAGGCCTTAGGGTCGTCCCTTATCCCCCCCGGAGGGACCTACTCCCAGGAGGGTACAGAGGCTGGTCTAGGCCCAGTGCCACAAATGGCGCCTTCCTCAGGGACACGCTGCCACCTTCTTCTCGCTTAACTGGGCACATCACGAGTGTCACCTGGCCCAGCTGGACACCAGCTCATCACCCCCCACCCCCTCCCGCCACAGCCTCGACCTTCTGGGGCTGCCCTGCTTACAGGGGACCCACCACCTTCACAGGGGTTATGCCAGGCCCCCTTCCCCAACAAAGCCATCTGCCAGGTGTGCCAAGAGACCAAGCTGTCTCTTCAGGGAACCCCAGTTCACAAACCCGGAAACATTTCCTGCCCAGGTTCTGATCACAAACAGGACTGTGGGGAGGATGGGGCAGGCTGAGCAGGCGCTGGGACCCAAGAGGGCATCACACGGGCCCCTGCCCTCCAAATGCCAGGGCAAGAACAGCAGGGATGTGGATGAGAAATTAACAGTTATTGGGCTGTGCCCGGCTCTGTGGCCAGTGTCACCTCACCCTCCACCACCCACCCATTACACCACGGTCCTCCTGAAGAGGAAACTCGCACCAGAACCCCCTAGGTTCCCCTGTGCAGAAGAGGAAGCTGGCGCAGGCAGAACCCCAGGGACTGCCCCAAGGTCAGTCCAAGTCTCCTGTGCCCCCACCCTGTGAATCAGCCACTGGCCATTCTCACGGGCTGCCCCAGGGTCAGCCACTTGCCAAACAACTTTGGTAATAACAGTAGATTCTGCAGAAGTTGGCAATGATTACTGTGTGCCAGACACTGGGCATTTCACACAGATCATCTCCTTTCAGCAGCAAAACAACCCTAGAGTTAGTACTATGCCCGCTTTGCAGATAAAGAGTCTGTGGCTCAGAGAAGTTGAATCAATTGCCCAAGGTCACACAGCTCAAAAGTAACTGCGCAGGGATTCAAACCCAGGCAGCCTGGATCCAGAATCCGGGATTTCAACTCTGACACTAAAATGTCATATTATTTGACTCCCATCTCCCTGCTCCCTTGCCTGAGGCGCCAAGGGGGCCAAGTGAACCCCAGTCCGCCCCCATGCGAAGAGTCTGGGTGGCTGGGGCCGAGGGCTCTATGCTGGGGACACAAGGATGATAAGCGCCCGGGCAGCTCCCGCGTGCCAAGCGCGGGCGACGTGCAGGCGCAGTGCCAGCCGCGCTCCACGCACCCTCTCATTTAACCCTGCCAGGCGACTCCGTCGTCTCCCCAACTTTACCAAAGAGCTAAGCGAGGCTGGAGGGAGGAACGGGCTCGGCCCAGGGGGCGACAGCTGTAGGGGGAACGACAGCTGGAGAGGCAACTCCAGTCGGCTTGACTGTGAGGGGGGAGCTTGGAGGACGGGGGTACCACGAGACCCAGTCATGCCCACGCCGCACAGTCACCGCCGACGGAACCGGGCACCAAACGCCGCAGCCCAGCCTCAGTTTCCCCACCTGCGAAATGGGCGCCAGACGTCGCCAGGACCCCCACTGCTACCCCCTGGAGCCCTCCTGACCACCCTGGAGGCTGCCAGGCTCCCCGCCTCCTGTTATTTTTAAAAATCCCTAAGTGTCCAGAGGAGCCCCGCAGCCGGCCTGGGGCGCAGAACTGCGGGCCGCGCTGAGGGGCAGGCACTGGGCTAGGGGGAACACCCGCTCCCTGCAAAGCCGCCGCCGCCCCCCGCCCCCCGCCGCCTCCTTTGTCCCGATCTCGCCGCAGCGCAGCGGACAAAGAACCCCCGCCCGAGGGCGCGGCCCCCCGGAACAGACCCTCCCCCCGAAGCCGCGCCCCCTCCCGGGCTGCCCCTCCCCCGCCGCAGAGACCCCCGGCCCGCGGCCGAGGCGCCGCGCGCGCCCGCGCGCGCGCGCCCCCGCCTAGTCCGGGGCGGCCCCTTCCCCTCCTCAGCGCCCCCGTCGGGCCCGAGCGCCCGGCGAGGTCGGCCCAGCTCACCATGGCGCCGCCCGCAGCCCAGCCCGATCGCTCCGCAGCAGCCCCGCGGGCCCGGCTCCGCCCGCCCGCCAGCCCGGTCCGGCCGCCGCGCACCGTCCGGACGCAGGAGCCCCGCTCTGCGGCGGGCGGGGCATCTCCGGCTCCGCCCCATACGGGGCGTGGCCCTCCTAGGATAGCCAATGGTAGCCCGCGCTGGGACGGCTGGGCGGGGCGGCCCGGGGCGGGGTCACGTGCGCGTGGGGCGGGCCGCCCAGGCGGGGCGGGGGCTGAGTGCAGCTGGCAGAACTGGGGGCGGGGGGCGGGTTCGGCCTCCGTGCGCCGATTGGGCGGGTGGGTGCGGGGCCCCGGGCCGGGAGCGCTCCCTCCAGCCCCCAGAGGCTGCCCTCACTCCTGCCAGCTTACGGAGGGGAAAACTGAGGCGCAGGGCAGGTAAGAGTGTGGCGCGCTTCCCGGAAGCAGGGAGCAGCAGCATCCCGGGCAGGAGCAAAGGACAGGCAGGAACCCTGAATTAAATGTCCTTCCTCGGGGAGGGGGCTGGTCACTCACTCGTTTATTAGTTCGTTAATTCATCATCCATCTATCCATTCATTCAACATTTAGGGAACACCGACCAAGTGCCGGGTACACCAGTGATCGCGGGCACGGCCACGAACAAGACAAACAAGGACCCTGCCCTCACGTAGCTCTCTTTCTGCTGCGGGCTGAAGCTGTGGGGAATTTGCAGTCTCTTGGCCTCTTATAATCATGGGTATTTAACGTAATAACCCCGCGATTAGGCCCTCACCAAGAGCTATGCCCTGTACTCACCTCTCAACACATTTCATGGAGACAACCAGGAAAGGAGGAGCTACTCATTTTGCAGCTGAAGCTCCAAAGGACTGAAGTACCACAGCCCGCATATAATGAAGGCGGGATTGGACGCCACGCCTGTCTGCCTGGGAATTACTGCCGGTTAGTCCACTTGTCCACCCAAGAAGGCGGTCCAACAGGAGGACACTCCCCCTTGTGGCCAGCCGGGGCCCCTAAGAGGGGCAAGGGTGGGTCCTGCGCCTCTGGCTTGGAAGGCAGGAGGGGCAGGTGGAGCCCCTCATCCTGGGAGCTGGGAGTCTTGCCTGGAAATGTCTTCGCCAGCCTCAAGCAGAGCCCTCTGGGAAAAGATGGAGGGCCTAGCTCTCAAGGCCATAGTCGACACGTTCTCCTTGCTCGCTCCATTCCAGGCTTGCTGGTCTCTCCTTCCTGCTTCAAATGCACCAAGCTGTTTCCCACCTCTGGACCTTTGCCTATGCTGTTTCCTTCAGCTGAAACATTCTTCAACTCCGTCTTTCAGAGGGCCCTCCCTGATCTCCACCTAGCGCAGTCCCCTTTGTTATTTTCCTGCCTGTGCATTGCGAAATTGTACATTTGCAAGAGTATATGATGCATGCATGTTGAGTGAAGGAATGAATGGGGAGACCGCAGACCTCTAGGTCTAGCCCAGCTGCACCCTAGCCAAGAGGCCAGGCCCAGGAGGTGAGCTGGGGGTTAAGTAAGAGTGGACAGAGAGGCAGAGGGGCTTCCAGCTCCAGGCCAGCTCCCCAGAGGCCAGAGCCAGACAGCTCAGCTACTCCTGAGGCTGCGCCATGCCTCCCTCAAAGGCTCCTGCCACATTAGCCACACCTGGGAGCCCAGGGTGAAAGGAAGCAGGTTCTTCCCACAGAGCCAGTTTCAGCGGCCTCTGTGGTCCCAGCCTCAAGTAGCCAAAGACCTCATTAGTGGTGAGCATATGGGAGGAGCAGGCTCAGAGCCCCAGAGCCAGGGTTGACAAAGAGATGACAGGGGAAGCAGGGACACTTGGGGGGAAAAGGTTCTGGGAGATAAAAATGGTGAGGGGGAACGCAGCATAGCATAGAAGGTGAGCGTCAGACCCCCTGGGTGCAGTGCAGCCTTTCCTGCTGGGTAGCTTTAGAAAAGCAGCCTAACCTCTCTGTCCCTCAGTTTCATCATCTGAAAAATGGGGGTGGCAGTAAGTTGACCTCACAGGGTGGCTGTGAGCACCACAAGTGCTTGGTGCGGAGGAAGCAATTCCATTCACTCTTAACATTAGTAGTGGGGATGGACAGTAATGGGGTTCGACCTGGGCTTCCCCATTTGGATCTTGACCACATCACTGAATTTCTGTGAGCCTCAGGCTCCTGGTCTTCACAGTGACAACCCACCGCTGGGGTGCTGAGAGGTGGGGGATTGGGAATAGCCCAACTGGGTCCAGCCATCCCTCTAGCCCTGAGTGAGTGGCTTCAACAATAACAACAAATGAATAATAATAGCAAATCCTGTTCTAAGCACGATGTATGCATAAACTCATTTTAATCCCCATTTTACAGATGGGGAAACTAAGGCACAGAGTGGTACACATGCACAGAAATCACCAGGAGGTCTTGTTAAAACGTAGATTCTGACTCAGTAGCTCAGGGCCCTTGGTTCTGCATTTCTCTCAAGCTTCCAGGTGGTGCTAATGGCTTGGGGACCACACTTTGAGCAGCAAGGGGCTAATGCATTTGCTAAAGGTCACAGGTGGTGCACACCAAGCCTGGATTTGGTCCTGTACAGTAGCTGAGTCCTACACTTACCCGCCACCCTAACTGCCTGCCCCAGCCGTAGCTTGCTCCCGTACAAAGAGGCAGGAAGTACAGCTCCCCTCCCCAAGCCCATTTCCTCTCTCTCGTGGGGCGGGGGCGGGGGGGGCCTACCACCTCCCTGCATTGGTGACATCTGGCCCGTAGAACCACCCTGCCCCCAGCGTCCCAGGGGTCCTCCTATAGATGACATGGAGGCTTTCAGATGCTCATTAGCCAGAAAGATAATTAAGGGCAAGGACTGAGCTCACCCTGGCTTCCTGGGGCTTGCTGGGGCCCAGCTGGGCCTGCCCTGTGCCAGCCTGGCCCTGTGCCTGCTTCCCTTGGGGTGCCAGAGGGGCTGGGACAAGGGAGGAACTTGCTGGGGAGTAGAGAGGCCTCAGCCAGCCTCCGGGGAGACTCGAGCAGGGCCTCCCTGGCCAGCCTACAGCTCTTAGGGTTCCAGGCCCAAAAATGAAATGAAAACTGCTTGGCCAGAGGGAAATTCCCCAAAGGGTGAGAGGTGAGCCACTGGTGAGTTCTGCAGGGCGAGGTTAGGTGAGACATCGAGAGGGCATCACTTAGCTCTGAATCACACAGCAATCCTGGTCGAGGAGAGAAGTCCTCCCTTGCTGGTAGGGGGCTTTAACTTCTCTCTAGCACTGGCTTGGACCCCTTATAACCTGGAGGGAGCAGATCTCAGGCTGACAGTCTTGGGCAAGCTATACTCTTGATCTAGAATTGAACAACGTGTTGTTCTTCTGCAGTGTATGTTACTTTCTATTTTTGGCACAGATACTGCTTTTCCATTTTTTGATGCTGACATACCAGTTTTTAAAATTTATTTATTAAAAAAAAATTGGGGGGGCCTCCTGGCATGGCTTATGGGATCTTAGTTCCCCCACCAGGGGTTGAACCCGGGACCATGGCAGTGAAAGTGCTGAGTCCTAACCACTGGACAACCAGGGAATTCCACTCTCCTCCCCCCCCCACCCCCATTCCTTTTTAAATCTGTCTATTCAGGGGGAAAAAATGAGTTAATTTAAAGCAAAATGTAACAGAAGTAACTGGAGATGGTTCGGGGAGATGAAAGCAGGGCAGATGGTGGCAGACAGATGGCTGAAGTGGGAACCTGCCAGAGGTGAACCCCACAGCCGCTCACAGCCCAGTCCTCTTACTGCAGCACCAGATAGAGCCCCTGGCTGGGGTGGAGACGTCCCGTGGGCTCCTGTGTCAACCAGAAAAGTCCAGCTGGGTTGTCGTGGGTTGAGGGGGCCTGGGTTGGCTCTGGTCTTCATTCCTGGAGTCTGTCTTATCAGCGTGATGAGGGGCAGCCTCGGGGAGGGGGGAGGGCATGGCTGCCCCAGGGTGCTCCCGGTCCTGAGCCTGGCCTGCATTCCCACATGCGGTCCCCACCCCCCCCAAACACACACGTACCCCTGAGCACCAGAGCCGCTTAATCACCCATTCACTAAATCATTCATTTATCCCCTCAGTTTTTCATTCATTCAGCCGGTCTTTAGGGAGCACCTCCTCTGTGCCCAGCACTGTGCTAGGTCCAGGGAGACAGCTGTGAATCAGACGGGACACTCAGCCCTCTTGGGGTTTACCGTCTCCTGGGGGCAGACAGATGATAAACACAGAGATGAGTCCACTACAGGGCTTGTCAGACAGTGCATGCGCGAGGGGAAAAGGGAAAGAGTAAGGTGAGGGGCAGGGGCTCCCTGTCACAGACATGGAGGCAAGCAGACCATGAGCCATGCAGGAATCCCTTTTATTTTGATTTTAAGTAATTTTTAAAAATTTATTTATTTATTGGCTGCGTTGGGTCTTCGTTGCTGCACCCAGGCTTTCTCTAGTTGCAGAGAGCGGGGGCTACTCTGTTGCAGTGCGTGGGCTTCTCAGCGTGGTGGCTTCTCTGGTTGCCTAGAGCTTGGGCTCTAGGTGTGCGGGCTACAGTAGTTGAAGCACACGGGCTCAGTAGTTGTGGTGCATGGGTTTAGTTGCTCTGTGGCATGTGGGATCTTCCCAGACCAGGGCTCGAACCCATGTCCGCTGCATTGGCAGGTGGGTTCTTAACCACTGCACCACCAGGGAAATCCCTTAAGAATTTTTTGATGAAACTTCAGGTACAGAGAATGATGGGCTGATGACGGCTTATTCTCTTTTGTCCTTGCATGACCTGCTTTTCTTAAAAATGTGCAGTTATTTTAATCATGCAGTACACACCATGTAACCCATTAATCAAAAGCTAGGACCCTAACAATGGCCAATGTCCAATCTTGAGGTTTTCCCATCCCATCCCCCACACGTGGTCCCCATTGCCTTGGGTCCTGTCTTCATTACTCCCTGCTTTCCTTTTTGTATGGTTTTTACCCTCCAAGTATATTTTTTTATGTTAGTTTCTTCTTACTAACTTTATTAAGAGAGTATATTAGCTTCCCAGGGCTGTTGGAAGAAATTCCCACAAGCTGGATGGCTTCAAACAACAGAAACGTATTCTCTCACAGTTCTGGAGGCTAGACGTTCAAAATCAAGGTGCTGGCAGAGCCGCGTTCCCTCTGAAGGCTCTGGGGAAGGATCTGCGCCTTGCTCCTCTCCTGGTGGTGGAAGCAACCCTTGGCAGTCCTTGACTTGTCAATGCATCACTCCAGCCCCTGCCTCTGTCTTCACATGCCTTCTCCTCTGTGTGTCATCAGCTCTCCTTTTTCCCCCGACATTGTTGAGGAATAATTGGCAAATATATTTGCATGTATTTAAAGTGTGCTGTGTGACACTCTGATGTACCGCACATTGCAGGATGACGACCCAGATCAAGATAATTAACATACTCGTCACCTCACATAGTTACCTCCTGTGTGTGTGTGTGCGCGCGTGCAAGCACCTGTGTGCATCTGGTGAGAATGTTTAAGATCTACTCTCAGCAGCTTTCAAGTATGCAATAACGTATTTTTTTTTAATTAATTAATTAATTAATTTATTTTTTTTGGGAGGGTACACCAAGTTCAATCATCTGTTTTTTTTTTTTTTTAAGAGCCGTCATATGTAATTGTTTATTTATTTATTTTTTTATTTTTTGGGGGGTACACCAGGTTCAATCATCTGTTTTCATACACATATCCCCGTATTCCCTCCCTCCCTCGACTCCCCCCCCACCCTCCCTCGAGTCCCCTCCATCCTCCCCTTCCCAGTCCTCTAAGGCATCTTCCATCCTCGAGTTGAACTCCCTTTGTTATACAACAACTTCCCACTGACTATCTGTTTTACAGTTGGTAGTATATATATGTCTGTGCTACTCTCTCGCTACATCTCGGCTTCCCCTTCACCACCCGCCCCCTCCCAAACCTCGAGTTCTCCAGTCCATTCTCTGCATCTGCGTCCTTGTTCTTGTCACTGAGTTCATCAGTACCATTTTTAGATTCCGTATATATGAGTTAGCATACAATATTTGTCTTTCTCTTTCTGATTTACTTCACTCTGTATGACAGACTCTAGGTCTATCCACCTCATTACATATAGCTCCATCTCATCCCTTGTTATAGCTGAGTAATATTCCATTGTATATATATGCCACATCTTTATCCATTCATTTGTTGATGGGCATTTAGGTTGCTTGCATGTCCTGGCTATTGTACATAGTGCTGCAATAAACATTATGGTACAGGTTTCTTTTGGGATTATGGTTTTCTTTGGGTATATGCCCAGGAGTGGGATTCCTGGATCATATGGTAGTTCTATTTGTAGTTTTTTAAGGAACCTCCAAATTGTTTTCCATAGTGGCTGTACCAACTTACATTCCCACCAACAGTTCAGGAGAGTTCCCTTTTCTCCACACCCTCTCCAGCATTTGTTGTTTCCAGATTTTGTGATGATGGCCATTCTGACTGGTGTGAGGTGATACCTCATTGTGGCTTTGACTTGCATTTCTCTGATGGTGAGTGATGTTGAGCATCTTTTCATGTGTTTGTTGGCTATCTGTATGTCTTCTTTGGAGAAATGTCTATTTAGGTCTTCTGCCCATTTGTGGATTGGGTTATTTGCTTTTTTGGTATTAAGCTGCATGAGCTGTTTGTATATTTTGGAGGTTAATCCTTTGTCTGTTGTTTCATAGGCAACTATTTTTTCCATTCTGAGGGTTGTCTTCTATTCTTGTTTATGGTTCCTTTCACTGTGCAAAAGCTTTTAGGTTTCATGAGGTCCCATTTGTTTATTCTTGATTTTATTTCCCTGATTCTAGGAGGTGGGTCCAAAAGGATCTTGCTTTGATGGATGTCATAGAGTGTTCTGCCTATGTTTTCCTCTAGGAGTTTTATAGTGTCTGGCCTTACATGTAGGTCTTTAATCCATTTGGAGTTTATTTTTGTGTATGGTGTTAGGAAGTGTTCTAATTTCATTCTTTTACATGTTGCTGTCCAATTTTCCCAGTACCACTTATTGAAGAGGCTATCTTTTTTCCATTGTATATTCGTGCCTCCTTTGTCAAAGATAAGGTACCCATATGTGTTAGGGCTTACTTCTGAGTTCTCTATTCTATTCCGTTGATCTTCCTTTCTGTTTTTGTGCCAGTACCATACTGTCTTGATCACTATGGCCTTGTAGTATAGTTTGAAGTCAGGAAGCCTGATTCCACCAACTCCATTTTTCCTTCTCAAGATTGCTTTGGCTATTCGGGGTCTTTTGCGTTTCCATAAAATCATAAGATTTCTTGTTCTAGTTCTGTGAAAAATGCCATTGGTAATTTGATCGGAATTGCATTGAATCTGTAAATTGCTTTGGGTAGTACAGTCATTTTCACGATGTTGATTCTTCCAATCCAGGAACATGGTATGTCCCTCCATCTGTTTGTGTCGTCTTTGATTTCTTTCAGCAATGTCTTAAAGTTTTCTGCATACAGATCTTTTGCTTAGGCAGGTTTATTCCTAGGTATTTTATTCTTTTGGTTGCAATGGTGAATGGGAGAGTTTCCTTCATTTCTCTTTCTGCTCTTCCGTTGTTAGTGTATAGGAATGCAAGAGATTTCTGTGCATTAATTTTGTATCCTGCTACTTTACTAAACTCATCAATTAGTGCTAGCAGTTTTCTGGTAGAGTCTTTAGGGTTTTCTAGGTATAATATCATGTCATCTGCAAAGAGTGACAATTTTACTTCTTCTTTTCCAATTTGGATTCCTTTTATTTCTTTTTCTTCTCTGATTGCTGTGGCTAAAACTTCCAAAACTATGTTGAATAATAATGGTGAGAGTGGACACCCTTGTCTTGTTCCTGTTCTTAGAGGGAATTCTTCCAGTTTTTCCCCATTTAGAACGATGTTGGCTTTTGGTTTCTCATATATGGCTTTTATTATGTTGAGGTAATTTCCTTCTATGCCCATTTTCTGGAGAGTTTTTATCATAAATGGATGTTGAACTTTGTCAAAAGCTTTTTCTGCATCTATTGAAATGATCATATGGTTTTTATCCTTCAATTTGTTGATATGATGTATCACGTTGATTGATTTGCGTATATTGAAGAATCCTTGCATCCCAGGGATAAACCCTACTTGATCATGGTGTATGATTTTTTTAATGTGCTGTTGGATTCTGTTAGCTAGTATTTTGTTGAGGATTTTTGCATCTATATTCATCAGTGATATTGGTCTGTAATTTTCTTTTTTTGTGACATCTTTGCCTGGTTTTGGTATCAGGCTGATGGTGGCCTCATAGAATGAGTTTGGGAATGTTCCGCCTTCTGCAATATTTTGGAAGAGTTTGAGAAGGATAGCTGTTAGCTCTTCTCTAAATGTTTGATAGAATTCGCCCGTGAATCCATCTGGTCCTGGGCTTTTGTGTGTTGGGAGATTTTTAATCACTGCCTCAATTTCCGTACTTGTGATTGGTCGTTCATAGTTTCTATGTCTTCCTGGTTCAGTCTTGGAAGATTGTATTTTTCTAAGAATGTATCCATTTCTTCCAGGTTATCCAATTGATTGGCATATAGTTGCTTGTAGCAATAACGTATTTTTAACTATAGTCACACCACTGTACTTTAGATCTTCGGAACTTATTCTTTTTTTTAATTAATTTATTTATTTTATTTGTTTATTGGCTGCATTGGGTCTTCGTTGCTGCACATGGGCTTTCTCTAGTTGCGGCGAGTGGGGGCTACTCTTCATTGAGATGCGTGCAGGCTGCTCATGGCACTGGCTTCTCTTGTTGCAGAGCACGGGCTCTAGGCTTCAGTGGGCTTCAGTAGTTGCAGCACGTGGGCTCTAGAGCGCAGGCTCAATAGCTGTGGCACACGGGCTTAGTTGCTCAACAGCATGTGAGATCTTCCTGGAGCGGGGCTCGAACCCAGGTCCCCTGTATTGGCGGGCAGATTCTTAACCACTGCGCCACCTAGGAAGTCCCTAGAACCTATTCTTGTAACTGAAAGTTTGTACCCTTTGACCTACATCTCCTCATTTCCCCCTCCCCCCAGCCCCTGGCAGCCACCATTCTATTTTCTGTTTCTATGAAATCAGCTTTCTTTCTTTCTTTCTCTCTCTCTTTCTCTGTCTCTCTCTTTCTTCTCCACATATAAGTGATAACCATCCAGTATTTGTCTTTCTGTTTGGCTTATTTCACTTAACATATGGTGGAATAATATTACATTGTATGTATGTGTGTGTGTGTGTGTGTGTGTGTGTGTGTGTGTGTGTATGCCACATTTTCTTCATTCATCCACTGAAGGACATTTAGGCTGTTTCCATATCTTGGCTGACATGAATAATACTGCAGTAAGCATGGGAGTTCAGGTATCTCTTTAAGATACTGGTTTCATTTCATATGGATATATACCCAGGAGTGAGACTGTTGGATCTTATGTATGGTAGCTCTATTTTTAATTTTTTGAGGACCCACCATACTGTTTTCCATAGTGGCTGCACCAACTTACATTCCCACCAATGTGCACAGGGTTCCCTTTTCTCCACACCCTCCCCAACATTTGTTATCTCCTGTCTTTTTGATGATATCCATCCTAACAGATGTGAGGTGATAGCTCATTGTGATTTTGATTTGCTTTTCCCCGATGATTAGTGATGTTGAGCACCTTTTCACATACCTATTGGCTGTTTGAATGTGTTCTTTGCAAAAATATCTATTCAGGCTCTTTGCCCATTTTAAAAATCTGATTGTTTCCTTTTTTTTTGGCTCTTGAGTTGTGTAAGTTCTTTGTATATTTTGGATATTAACCCCTTGTCAGTTATATGGTTTGCAAATATTTTCTCCCATTCTGTAGGTTGCCCTTTCATTTTGTCGATTGTTTCCTTTGCAGTGCAGAAGCTCTTTAGTTTGATGTAGTCCCACTTGTTTATTTTAGCTTTTATTGCCTGTGCTTTTGGGACTTATCCAAGAGATCACTGCCAAGACCAATGTCAAAGAGCTTTTTCCCTGTATTTTCTTCTAGGAGTTTTATGGTTTCGGGTCTTACATTTAAGTCTTTGGTCCATTTTGAGTTATTTTTTGTGAGTGGTGTAAGACTGGGGTCCAGTTTCCTTGTTTGGAATGTGGATATCCAGTTTTCCCAGCACCATTTATTGAAGATACTGTCCTTTCTCCACTGGGTGTTCTTGTCGCCTTGTCAAAAATCAGTTGACTGTATATGTGTAGATTTATGTCTGGGCTCTCTGTTCTTTTTTCACTGGTCTTTGCACCTGGTTTTATGCCAGTATGTTTCATTATAGCTTTGTAACATAGCTTGAAATCAGGAAGTGTTGATGCCTCCAGCTTCGTTCTTCTTTCTTAAGATTGCTTTGACTATTTGGGGCCTTTCGTGGTTCTATATAAATTTTAGGGTACTTTTAAAATTTCTGTGAAAAATGCCTTTGGACTTTTGATAGGGATTGCATTAAATCTATAGGTCACTTTGGATAGTTTGCACATTTTCACAATGTTAATTATTCCAATCCAAGAACACAAGAGAACTTTCCATTTATTTGTGTCTTCTTCAGTTTTTCTTTCATCAGGGTTTTTGTTTTGTTTTGTTCTGTTGTCTTATAGTTTTTAGTATACAGGTCTTTCACCTCCTTGGTTAAATTTATTCCTAAGTATTTTATTGTTTTGATACTACTGTGAATGGGATTGCTTTCTTAATTTCTCTTTCAGATAGTTCGTGGTTAGTGTACAGAAACACAAATGATTTTTGTGTGTTGATCTTGTATTCTGCAACTTTACTGAATTCATTTATTAGTTCTAATAGCTTTTTGATGGAGTCTTTAGGGTTTTCTTTTTCTTTAATTAATTAATTTATTTATTTATTGGCTGCATTGTGTCTTCATTGCTGTGCACGGACCTTCTCTAGTTGAGGCAAGCAGGGGCTACTCTTTGTTGCGGTGGCTTCTCTTGTTACGCGCTTCTAGGTGAGCACGGGCTTCTAGGTGAGCGTGGGCTTCAGGAGTTGTGGCACGTGGACTGAGTAGTTGTGGCTCATGGGTTCTAGAGCACAGCCTCAGTAGTTGTGGCACATGGGCTGAGTTGCTCCACGACATGTGGGATCTTCCCGGACCAGGGCTCGAATTCTTAACCACTGCGCCACCAGAGAAGTCCCCAGGATTTTTTATACATAAAAGCCAAACAGATAATTTTATTTCCTTTCCAGTCTGGCTGCCCATTTTTCTTTTGTTTGCCTGATTGTTGTGACTAGGACTTCCTTCTCTTATTAGGATACCAGTCATTGGATTTAGGGCCCGTTCTCACCCATAGGACCTCATCTAAACTTAACTAATCACATCAGCAAAGAACCTATTTCCAAATAAGGTCAAATTTCCAGGTACCAGGGATTAGGACGTCAGTGTATCTCTACAGGAACACAGTTCAACCCATTGCAAAGAGAATCCAGATAACTAAAAAAAAAAAAAAAAAAAAAAAATAGTAGCAAGCTGTCTGACTCTTAAGGGGCTTAATGTCTTCATTTCATAGTCTACATATAGGTAAGATTGGCCCATATTGTAGTTCGCTTATTTTAACTGTTGTGTCATATTCCACTAGGTTAGTGTGCCACGGGTGACCCATGTGCTCTCCTCTGGGTGGCCTTTTGGGTGGTATCCAGGTGTCTGCTAATTTACAGTGCTGTGTGGGTGTTCTCATAAGTGCCTCTTAGTGCCGATGCAAGAGTTCCTCTGGGATGTTTACCCAGAAATGGAATCACTGGGACACAGAATACGTGAATGTTCAGGTTTAGGAGATGATAACAAGGTACTTTATGAAGTGGTTACATTCATTACACTCCTGCCAGCAATAGGTACAATCCACATCCTCTCCGACACTTGGTTCTGTTAGACTTAAAAATGTTTTGCAGTTGCGTGTGAAATTGCCAGCTGAGATGTTGATTTGCATTTTCTTGATCACTAATGATGCTGAACATCTTTGTCAACACTGAGGTCTAAAATATATTCACTTTTATTTCCTGCTAGGAGATCTGAAGCTTTGGTTTTGACATTTAAGTCCATAATCTATCACCTTTCCATATTTAATTTCCAAAGGATATTTACCTCTAATTCCTACTAAACATTTTAAAGTGGTTTTTGTTTGTTTGTTTTGGGCATGTAAGTCCTTAATCTGGCGTTGATTTTTGTGTAAGGAAGGATGAGTCATATAATCTTAGGAGCTTTTGTAGAATAACAAGTGTATTTTGGGGACACTGGGGCAGGATGTTCGACTGGAACTCTTGAGTATACCGAAAATTGTTCACTGGATGTTGAGTTCAAATTCTGCTTCTCCCATGGACTGCCTTTATGATCTTATACTTCATCTGGGTGATCCTCGGTTTCCTCATCTGTAAAATGAGAATTATAGCAGATACTGCTCTTGGTTGCCATGAGGATTACATAAGACAAATTATGCAAGAAGCTTCCCACATTGCCAGGTACACAGCAAGAGAACACTAACTAGCATTATTGAGTACTTACCACGTGCCAGGTGATGCCAAGAACTATGCATGTGTTATTTACTCACTTAACCCCTGACAACTCCATGAAGTCAATGGTATTTTCCACACTCTACAGATGAGGAAACTGAGTCTCAAATAGGATGACTGAGTTCCCCAAGAGCACAATGCTAGCATATGTCAGAGGAACTGAACCCTGGCAGCCTGGCTACAGAGCCCTCATCCATCACCACCACACATCAAAGCCATTCCCTCCCTCCCTCCCCCTCCAGAATCTAGTCTCTGGGCCCTGCTTCTCCAGGAGGAAGGGTGTAGAGATTGAAATGGATGAGTGATAGGCAATGGGTTGACCCCTGATTCCCCTGTGGCCCCCTGGGAATCGAGGGGGGAGGCCAGGGCTCCTGGTGGGGAAGTCCATCCATCTTCCCCTCCCCTGAGGCAGCTGGCCACCACAGTGGAGATGAATCACAGGCCACCGTGTTCTCCCCAATGTCATCTATTATTCACAGCCATCCCAGGCCTGAGGTTGCTTTGGGGTCAGGCAGGAATTATTCCCAAGGCCCAGCTCTTAGGGGCTTTTATCCACAGCTGAGCCTGACCACAAGCAACCTTATTCTCTAGATCTGAGGGCTGAGGACTTTTCACCGAGAGGGGACGGATACTCCAACATGAGCTACAGGCCTGCAACCCACTAGCAGAGCACTTGGGGCTGTGTTTGAGCCCAGTGCTGCCACTTTCCAGTTACCTTCTTGGGACCTCAATTTCCTTATCTGTAAAATGGGAATAACCAGCCCCACTTTGGTAAAAGATTTAGAAATGACCTACAACTAGAGGCGTGAGTAGCCCATAGCTGGGCTTGGTCTTCAGAGTTGCTGTTGTGACATTTGCTCTTTCAGTGATTGTCTCCCAGGCCCTGCTGGGGTTGTGGAGAAGGTGTGACCCTTTAAAGTTCACCAAGTAATTTTTTTTTTAATTTTAATGAAGTATAGTGGATTTACAATGTTGTGTTAATTTCCACGGTATACAGCAAAGTGATTCAATTATAGATATTCTTTTCCATACTCTTTTCCATTATGGTTTCTCACAGGATATTGAATATAGTTCCCTGTGCTATACAGTAGGACCTGTTGTTTATCCATCCTGTATATAATAGTTTGCATCTGCTAATCCCCAACTCCCAATCCTTCCCTCCCCCACCCCCTCCCCCTTGGCAACCACAAGTCTGTTCTCTGTGTCTGTGAGTCTGTTTCCGTTCTGTAGATAGGTTCACTTGTGTTGTTGTTTATCTTTAATACATTTATTTATTTATTGGCTGCATTGGGTCTTCATTGCTGCATGCAGGCTTTCTCTAATCCCAGTGAGCAGGGGCTACTCTTCGTTGTGGTGCATGGGCTCTAGAGCACAGGCTCAGTAGTTGTGGTGCACGGGCTTAGGTGCTCCGCGGCATGTGGAATCTTCTCGGACCAGGGATGGAACCCGAGTCCCCTGCATTGACAGGTGGCTTCTTAACCACTGCACCACCAGGGAAGTCCCTGTGTTGTATTTTAGATTCCATATATGTGATGTCATATGGTATTTGTCTTTCTCTTTCTGATTTACTTCACTTAGTATGATAATCTCTAGGTCCATCCATGTTGTTGCAAATGGGATTATTTCATTCTTTTTTATGGCTGAGTGGTATTCCATTGTGTGTGTATATCTTCTTTATCCATTCATCCGTTGATGGACATTTAGGTTGTTTCCATGTCTTGGTTATTGTGAATAGTGCTGCTATGAGCATAGGGGTGCATGTATCTTTGTGAATTGTAGTTTGGTCTGGATATATTCACAGGAATGGGATTGCTGGATCATATGGCAACTCTATTTTTAGTTTCTCACCAACTAATTGTTATTTGCAGCCCGGGTTGTAACCATTGTCTTCATCTTGGAATTCTTAAGACTGACCCCTCAACAGATAAAATGCAATGAAGAAACAAAAAAATTAGGGAGGAGGTACCTGTAATTCTGTAGTTCTCAAAGCATGGTCCTCAGCATCACCGGGGAGCTTGTTAGAAGTGCACATCCTTGAGCCCCACCCAAGCCTGCTGCATCAGGAAGTTTGTTTTAGAGAGGGGAGCCTAGTGAGTTGTGTTTTAACAGTTCCTCCAGGAGAGCCTGGTGCACACAGAAGTGTGAGACCGACTGCTCCCTGTCCTTTGCTCACTTTGATGACACAAGTTGCCATGTTGTGAGCTGCCACAGTGGAAGGGACCACGTGGCAAGGACCTGAATGCTGCCAGCATGTCCTGAGGGAGCTTGGAGGCTGATCCTTGGCCAGTCACACCTGCAGATGAGACCACAGCCCCACCAACACTTAGACTGCAGTGCGAAACTCTTAAGTTTTCTCACTGGAGGAAGTCATGCCCAGATCCCTGCCCAACGAAAACTATGGGATAATAAATACATATGTTGTTTTAGGCTGCTAAGTTTTGTGATAATTCATCATTCAGCAAATAGAGAACTAATACGGTGGAGATTGGCAGGAGGGAGAGAGATGGGGGCGATAGAAGGGTATACTGGAGTAACCTAAAGTCTACAGTAATGTATATGGATAGTGGATTCATTTTGCTGTACACCTGAAATGAGCACAACATTGTAAATCAACTATACTCCACTAAAAAGTTAAAAATTAAAAGATTAAAAAAGGAGGACAACAGCAACAAAATAAAGTCTGCGCTAAAAGGGGTTTAAGAAACATATAAACTGATTTCAGTGTGCCGACCTTGTTTGGATCCTGATTGAACATATTGACTGTTTTGTTTTAAGCTGATATTTGGGAGTGTGAACAACCAGGGGATCCTGGATGATATTAAGCTGTATTGGTCACTTTTATTTGCTGTGGTAGTGGTACTATGCTTATGTTTGGAACAAGAGGCTTTGTGTTTTAGAGAAATCTCTTGACCTCGTTATGGAGGACGTGACGCTCTGTTGGGGAATTGCTTTAAAATAAGCAGGGCAGGGAGGGAGTACATGTGACAGAAAATGATGAGTTGATGGTTGCTGAAGGGAGGGGGCAGTGTGTGGAGGCTCCCTCTACTATTCTCTGTGTTTTTGTGTATGTTTGAAATTTTCCATGGTAAAAAGTTTAAAAAGTGGGAAATCCCTGGTGGTCCAGTAGTTAGGACACCACGCTTCCACTGCAGGGGGTGCGGGTTTGATCCCAGATCGGGGAACTAAGATCTCGCATACTGCACGGCACAAGCAAAAACAAGTTTAAAAAATGGAGTAAGCCCAATGTGTCCATTGTGCAGATGGATAAAGCAAACCCTAGCAGCAGGCAGGAGGATTGGGGGGACCATGGAGACACCTTAGGTCGTTGACACTGGGGTCCTCTCCCTGGGCCTGGCCCTGTGTTTTGTTCATCCTGGGGAGGGGGCTTGTGCAGGAGACTCTGGGGCCTGCTTCCCTGCCTGAGCCTAGGGTGTGGAGAGGACTCTCCCCCATCATCCGAGACTCCGCTCTCCAGCAGTTCACGGCTGACACGCTCATCCATCTGAGGGCACTTGGTGGCTCACTTTTATGTGCATGCTTGAGAGAGGCATCTTTTAAGTGTATGAGGGTGGCTGTTTTTTTTAATTTTTTAAAATATTTATTTATTTTAGGCTGCGTCAGGTCTTAGTTGCGGGATCTTCATTGCGGTGCGTGGGCTTCTCTCTAGTTGTGGTGCACGGGTTTTCTCTCTCTAGTTGTGTGCATGGTCTCTGTAGTTGTGGCACACGGGCTCTCTAGTTGAGGTATGCAGGCTCAGTAGTTGTGGTGCTCAGGCTTAGTTGCCCCACGGCATGTGGGATCTTAGTTCCCCAACCAGGAATTGAACCCGCATCCCCTGCATTGCAGGGCGGATTCTTTTACCACTGGACCACCAGGGGAGTCCCTGAGAGTTACTGTTATTTTGTCTTAACATATTAAGTCATCCCAGAGGGAGTGTTTGATTGTATTTTATTTTAGATCTCTCTCTCTTTTTTTTAAAAAGATACTTGCTCATGGTAAACTCAAAGGGAATACAGTGCAAAGCCAGTCACCCTCCTCCTGTCTTCGAGTCACTTTCCAAAGGCAACTATTTAATTCATCTTTTCAACAGATTTTTATTGAGCACCTACTATGGGCCAGGCACTATGCCAGGCTATGATGTCAGAAAGAAGTATGAGCCACCAATGAGAGCTGCACATGACATTTAAAGTTTCCAAGAGCCACATTTAAAAAAGTAGAAAGAAACAGGTGGGGACTTCCCAGGTGGTCCAGTGGGTAAGACTCCACACTCACCATGCAAGGGGCCCGGGTTCAATTCCTGGTTGGAGAACTAGATCCTGCAAGCATGCCACAACTAAGAGTTCACATGCTGCAACAAAGATCCTGTGTGCCACAACTAAGAGTCAGCATGCTGCAATGAAGAAGCCTGCATGCCGCACCTAAGAGTCTGCATGCTTCAACAAAGATTCTGTGTGCCACAATTAAGATCTGGTGCAGCCAAAATAAATAAATAAATAAATGGATATTTTTTTAAAAAACAGGTGAAATTAATTTTGAAAATACATCTCTTTAGCCCAGTATATCCAAACTCAGTATATGGAATCAATGCAAAATTATTAATGAAATTTTAATGATCTTTTCGTATTGTATTCATTAGCTCAGGCTGCAATAACAAAATACAACAGATAGGGTGGCTTAAATAACAGAAATTTATTTTCTCACAGTTCTGGAGGCTGGACGTCCAAGATCAAGGGGCTGGCAGGGCTGGTTTCTTCTGAGGCCTTTCTCCTTCGCCTGCCTTCTCGTTGTGACCTCACATGGCCCCTTCTCTGTGTGTGTCCCTGGTTTCTCTCAGTGTCGGAATCTCCTCTCCTTATAAGGACACCAATCAGATTGGATTAGGGCCCACCCTCACAGCCTCATTTTGCTTCAGTCACCTCTTTAAATGCCCTTTCTCCAAACACAGTCATATTTGAGGAAATGGGGGTTAGGACTTCAACATATACATCTGGAAGAGGGGACACAATTCTGCCCATGACACGCACTAGGTCTTCAAAACCCAAACCCAGCCCAGTTTCCAGGGCTCAGTCACCACATGTGGCTGGTGGTTGCCCTGTTGGACAGCAAAGTTCTGGGTGTGGGAGTCACAGCAGTGAACACAACAGACGGGCATCCCTGCCCTCAAGGGGCTTCCATCCAACTGGAGGAGATGGACAATAAACACAGAAGTAAAATACATCAGATACCATACACATGCTAGGGAGGAAAACAGAGAAGGAGAGGAGGTAGGGGTCCAGGTATGCATTCTCCATCTTCTCTGTATGTCCTTCCAGAGTTATCCTATTTCAACACAGGAGATGGATGGATGGATGGATTAATGGATGGATGAAGATATATCCCCATTTAAAAAGCACAGAAGGTAATATTCCATCCCTGCTGTTCTGTTCTTTGCTTTTCTCCCTCGAAAATATATCTTGAAAATCACTTCTGATCATCACACATAGACATGCCTTATTCTTTTTGATTTTCTGATTTTAAAGGATAATTTGAAACATGAAGAAGACACAGTTCTACTAGAACTGTGAGCTAGAATGATAGAAGCTGGTGCTTGTTGAGCGCTGAGTGTCCTGAGTACCAGTCATCTCATCTGACCTCTCCACAACCCCAGAAGGTGGGTGCTGTCTCCAGAAAAGAATTTCAGTTCATGAGCAGCTTTTATAAACAGGTGGATGAGAACACGTACTGACTTCCGAGAAATGTCAAGTCCCAGCTTGCGGTGCTGAGAGATGATAGGGTCTGAGAGATCTTCCTGTTGAGTTAACAGAATAATGAATGTAGGCATATAATTTATTCAAAATACTTAATATATTATATCTATAACAAAATCTATACAATAATATTTAGAGGAAAAGAAATAATTGAGAGAAAATACTAGGAAAGCTGCAAAACCAGGAAGAGCTGAGAGGTTGCTCACACAGGAATTGAGCCTGGGGCCCGCAGGCTCAGGGCGGGCCCTGGGGCTGTGCTTGTGGTTGAGGGTGTGGATGGGGCCCTGGGGTCCAGGGGTCCAAGCAGGACTCTGCCCCCTTGGATCTCACTCTGGCCAGGGAGAAGCTTCCAGAAGGGAAAGTGGTATCAGGAATTAAAATGGAACCTGCCTGCCAGCCTCCACATGTGAGGTGAGAGGTTGGCAAAGGCCACATCCCCAAACCACAGCCCACCCCCTGAGCCTAGAACGCTCTGCACCGGGCCAGGTGTTCCCTCCTGTGATGGGATCCCACACCAGCATCTCTGCCAGGGCATCTCAGGGCCACTGCACAGGCCGGGATTCCAGGCAGCGTGCCTGCCCTGGCAGGGAACGCCTGTAACTCTGGAACAGGCTGATGGGGCGGGCGACCATGGGACCTACCTCAGGGCAGAGCCAGCAAGCCCCTCAGACAAGGAGCTGATGCCGTTGTGATAGGCCTGAGCCTGATAGGCCCTGTGCTGGAGCCAGACTGCCCCACCTGGAATGGGCTCTGCAAGGAACACGTTCTGAGCTCTGAGTTACACAGGCTGTGGATTCAAGCCTGGCTCTGACTCATCTCAGCTCCAAGACCCCAGTCTCCTAGCCTTGGTTTCTCCATCTGTAGCATGGATGTGGTACACAGGCAGCTGAGCGCTTGGTGAGAACTGGCTGAGAGTGAGGGATGTGCAAGAAAACGAGAAGCATTTTTGAGCAGAGCTGGTGCCTCCTGGGGCTCCCCGGTTCCCGATACACAGAGGAAAATCCTCCCACTGCCCTGGGCCCCTGCCAAGCCCTGTCCCTGCTGCTCTGGCCCTGGAGGCAAGGGTTTGGAGCTGGTGAGCATGTCTCTGGCAGGTCCTGGCAGGGAGACTGCAGGGGAGTGAGCACCTCCATCCGCCCTTGTATCCTCCACCCCTTCCTCCCTCCCTGCACTGCAGCCTTGCTCAGCCACCGTGGTTCCCTGACACCTCCTATCTTTCCTGTCTCAGGGCCTTTGCACAGGCTGTTCCCATGACTGGGGTTCCCTTCCCCCTCTTTTCAGACGACCAATCACTGTTCAAGTCCTAAGAAGCCCTCCCCGAGGTCCTGCTGTGTGGCCACTGCCCAGCCCGGGTCTCACCGTAGTGTGTGGTCCCCAGCAGACTGAGCCCACTGAGGGCCGAGATCAGATCTGTGCAGCTTGGTAGCCCAGAGACAGTGGATTCTCAGCAAATGCTTATAGAGAGCCAATGCATGAAGGAATGTGCATGTCTCCGCCGCATCCAGGCTTTGATGTGCCAGGGGCGGTGCATTTCAGTCTACAGGGAGGCAGACGTTAAACAGATAATTGTACAGTCACCCTGAACAATCCCCAAAGGCAAACCCGGTGCCATGAGAGTGTGTAGAGGGAGGCAACCTTGACGGGGATCTGAGGTTTCCTGGCAGACATGATGTTTGAGGCCTGATCTGAAAGCTGAGTGAAAACAACTAACTAAGCAGATAGAGACAGAAAGATCTTTCCAGGCAGAGGGAACCACATGTGCAAAGGCACGGTGGTCGAGAAACACCCAGCGGCGAGTACGTGTGAGACACCATGGGCCACGGAGATCGGAGTAAAAAGGTCGGGTCACGGGGAAGGTGGTAACCTTTATCCGCTGAGCACTGTGAGGACATTAAAGGGTTTCATCCTCCCTGGGAAGATGAGTGGGACCCAAATTAAATTTTAAAGAGCTGGCTGTGTCTGCCTCGTGGAGAACAAATCAGAGGGGCCAGAAGAGCAGGGAGGAGGCCCCTGCAGCCCTTGAGGGACTTGGACTGAGGCAGGGATGGACAGGTGTGGAGGATTTTTAGCAAAGAGGCAGCTGACAGGCTCAGCCATGGGGGTCTGCAGAGAGAGCAAAGGGGAATTCAGGGTGAGGCCTGGGGTCCTGCCCTAAGAAGGGCCAGGCCAGCTGGGAGCAGCCTGTTCTCAGGAAGAGGGTCTGAAGAGCCTCCGGAGCCCTGGCCATCCACTGGCCACCAACCAGCCAAGAGTCCCCTGGCCAGAGCCGTGGGCCTGGAGACATGAGGGGTGCTGACCCTGCCCCCACGGACGACACATTCCAGGAGACAAGTCTTCTACCTCCTTTGAGCCCCACCTCGCCCTGGAGTTGCTGAATGACCATCTCTGGGTGGGAGCCTTGCCTGTCCTCCTGGCTGAGAGCCAGAGGCTCATCCCCTCCCTTGGGGATCAAGGGCTCCCAGAGGCCTCCCAAGAAGCCCCCACCCAGGCTCAGCCCAGCCCAACCCCCGGGAAGGTCCATTAGACCGCTCAGAATGCACGTGCCAAGTCCTGGGCATGAACAAGGAGACAAGATCCCTGCCTGCAGGGGGCTGACAGTCTAGAGGAGGAGGCGGGAACATGAAAACACTGATAAATACATCATGAAATATGACTTCAGAGATGGATAAATGCTCTAACAAGTGATATGATAGAGACTGCCAGGGAGGGTGGGCTGAGGACTGCGTGAGAGAGGGGGTCCGGGTGGGGCCTCCTCTGAGGATGCAAAGAAGCGGTCATGGAAGAGCATTGCAGGTGGGGAGAACAGTCAAGGCAAAGGCTTGAGGTGGGCCCAGGGGGACTCGGAGGGGAAGACATGGTGGGAGAAGGGGCCCGTGGGATGGCCCGGGGCTGGACGGCCCTGGTAAGCACGACACTGGGGATGCTTGGCGGGTTTCAGGCAGGGTGATGGGCTCCATTCCCCCGACCTACCAGAATCTCCCTTCTCGCTCAGCCTGGAAACCCCCTCACCCGTAGTTCCCTATTTTAGCCCTTTCTAGCCCCTCTGCTTCTTTCACCCCCATTAGAGGTACTCCCTGGGCTGGAATTTCCCCAAGATCTGCTGCCGGGGGGCGGGGAGCTAACACTTATCATTGTCAAAGCTGCCATGCAGGGACCGCCTCCCGTGTGCCGCGCCTCATGCTGGGCGCCCTCTGACCTGGCCCCCCGGCCCCTCACACAGACCCTTCTGATTTTTTTTAAAATTTTATTTATTTATTATTTTTTGGGGGGTACACCACGTTCAATCATCTGTTTTTATACACATATCCCCGTATTCCCTCCCCCCCTCAACTTCCCCCCCACCGTCCCTCGAGTCCCCCCCACCCTCCCTGTCCCAGTCCTCTAAGGCATCTTCCATCCTCGAGTTGAACTCCCTTTGTTATACAACAACTTCCCACTGACTATCTGTTTTACAGTTGGTAGTATATACATGTCTGTGCTACTCTCTCGCTTTGTCTCAGCTTCCCCTTCACCCCCCGCCCCTTCCCAAACCTCAAGTTCTCCAGTCCATTCTCTGCATCTGTGTCCTTGTTCTTGTCACTGAGTTCATCAGTACCATTTTTAGATTCCGTATTTGTGAGTTAGCATACAATATTTGTCTTTCTCTTTCTGATTTACTTCACTCTGTATGACAGACTCTAGGTTTATCCACCTCATAACATATAGCTCCATCTCATCCCTTGTTATAGCTGAGTAATATTCCGTTGTATATATATGCCACATCTTCTTTATCCATTCATTTGTTGATGGGCATTTAGGTTGCTTGCATGTCCTGGCTATTGTACATAGTGCTGCAATAAACATTATGGTACAAGTTTCTTTTGGGATTATGGTTTTCTTTGGGTATATGCCCAGGAGTGGGATTACTGGATCATATGGTAGTTCTATTTGTAGTTTTTTAAGGAACCTCCAAATTGTCTTCCATAGTGGCTGTACCAGCTTACATTCCCACCAACAGTGCAGGAGAGTTCCCTTTTCTCCACACCCTCTCCAGCATTTGTGGTTTCCAGATTTTGTGATGATGGCCATTCTGACGGGTGTGAGGTGATACCTCATTGTGGCTTTGACTTGCATTTCCCTGATGATGAGTGATGTTGAGCATCTTTCCATGTGTGTGTTGGCCATCTGTATGTCTTCTTTGGAGAAATGTCTATTTAGGTCTTCTGCCCATTTGTGGATTGGGTTATTTGCTTTTCTGGTATTAAGCTGCATGAGCTGCTTGTATATTTTGGAGGTTAATCCTTTGTCCGTTGTTGACCTTCTGGTTTTACGGGCCCTGTTTTACAGACCAGGAGACCCGGATGCAGTGTGACTTGCTCCAGGCCATGTGGCCCCAAGGCAGGAGCCAAGATTTGAACCCAGCTCAGTCTCATCCCAAAGGTTTGTCAAATCCTATTCATGCCTTGTGAGAGTTTCATGATCATGGGAGATCCGGATTCTTCTGCCCCTTTCCTACCTGCCTCCCTTGATTCCCCCCCATTTTGGTAAATGTCGCCACCAGCTCCCCAGTTGCTGAGCCGGACGCCCCGGAGCCATTCTGATCCCTGGCTGCCCCCCTCTTCCAAGGGCCGTGCGTTAAATGCACCTCGACAGGGCTTGTTACAGCTTTAACACCCAGGGTGTCTGGCTAGTGGTTCTCTCTCCCTCCCTCCTGAGAGAAAAGGAGGAAGTTAAATTGTAGCAGGTTATCACTGATCTAGAGAAAGCCGCTCGGAGGTCTGTGGGCACCTTTCTCTAAAGGGACATTTGACATGATTGCAGTAAGTGCAGTGGGTCTGAAGCCCAGGCCAGCTGGCTGGTCCCTGGTGTCCGTAAAGAACACCGCAGGACCGGCCGGCTGCTCCCACCCCAGAGGAGCCATAGGGAGGTGGTGGCCCCCACAACCCACCCCTTCTGCCAGAACGGAACTTGTAGGGGGCTGAGAGTCAGTACCTTCCCCGCCCCACCTCCACCGCCCCGGCTTCCTTGAAGCGGTGTCCTCTTAGGGGGCAACTTCTAAAACCAATTGTGGTGATGGGTGCATAGCTCTCTGAAGACAAAAAAAGAAAAAAAAAAAACCCACTGAATTTTACTCTTTAAAGGGGGGAATTGCATGGTATGTGAATTATAGCTCAATATATCTACTTAAAAAAACAACAAACCCAGGTGTTCTGTATCTTCCCCAGGAGGCCCAGATCTGCTCAAACGAAATGTGAAAAAAAAAAAATCATGAGAATGCTCAAACATTACCTGATAGCAATAATCAGAGCTAACATTTCTTTAGTGCTGGTGACAGGCTGTGACTCTCACCACAATTCTATCAGACATTATTACACCCCCACCTTGACAGATGGGGAAACTGGGGCACGCAGTGGGACTGTGACTGGCCAAGGTCACACGCAAAGAAGTGTCAGAGCAAGGTTTGAACCCCACAGTCCAGGGCAAGAGTAAAGAGGATAAGAGTATAACCATCAACAAGTGTCCCCAGCCCAAGAGGGGTCCCCCCACGTTCTTACAGCATCAGTAAACCACAGGCTGCTCTAGTTCCAGACACCCTGTTTTTACTGGAATCACGTGAAGTATATCTTTTTCTAATGATTTTTAAAAACTTTTTTGTTGGAGTATAGTTGCTTTACAATGTTGCGTTAGTTTCTGCTGTACAGTAAATTGAATCAGTTATACGTATACATATATCCCCTCTTTTTTGGATTTCCTTCCCATTTAGGTCACCACAAACCACTGAGTAGAGTTCTCTGTGCTAAACAGTAGGTTCTCATTAGTTATCTATTTTATACACAGTGGTGTATATATCTAATGATTTTTTAATTGAAGTATATTTGGTTTACAATGGTGTGTTAGTTTCAGGTGTACAGCAAAGTGATTCAGTTATACATATGTATACATCTATTTTTTTCAGATTCTTTTGCCTTATAGGTTATTTCAAAATGCTGAGTACAGTTGCCTGTGCTATACAGTAGGTCCTTATTTATCTATTTTATATGTTGTAGTGTATATATGTTAATCCCAAGCTTTTAATTTATCTCTCCCCCTCACTGCTTTCTCCTTTGGTAACCATAAGTTTGTTTTCTATGTCTGTCGGTCTATTTCTGTTTTGTATATAAGTTCATATGTATCAAACTTTTTTAGATTCCACATAAGCAATATCATATATTTGTCTTTCTCTGACTTACTAACTTAGTATAATAATCTCTAGGTCCATCCATGTTGCTGCAAATGGCATATTCCATTCTTTTTTACAGTTGAGTAGTATTCCATTGTATATATACCACATCTTCTTTATTCATTCATCTGTCAGTGAACATTTAGGTTGTTTCCATGTCTTGGCTATTGTGACTAGTGCTGCAGTGAACATTAGGGGTGCATGTATCTTTTCGAATTATGGTTTTCTCTGTATATATGCTCAGGAGTGGGATTGCAGGATCATATGGTAGCTCTAGTTTTCATTTTTTAAGGAACCTCCATATCTTTTGAGAAAGGTACAACTTCCTCTAAATCATCTTGTTTCAGCTCTACCCCCACCCACTTCCCCGCCTACCCCCTGCTGGATTCTTCTATCATAAATCATATCATCTCATCATTTCATTCATAAGTTCTTCAGAGTGTATCTCTGTGAGATGAACTTTCTTAAATAACCACATTTTCATTTAATTACCACTTTTACACCTACAAGAAGTTCATGATTCTGTAATATCCTCTCACCGCCCCCCTTCCGCCGGTGTTTCCTAAACATATTTAATGGGTGCTTGGTTCAAATCAAGAGACAAAGTCTGTACATTGCATCCGGCTGGTATTTCTCCTAAATCCCTTGTAAGCTATAACGATTCTCTCTTTTTTATTTCCTTGCCTTTTAGTCGCTGCAGAAAGTGTGAAATCCTTGCTCTTAAGCATTGATTTGCTGCCTCTTAAACAGCCTCCAGCAGAAACTGAAAGGTTGGGGGGTGGGAGATGGAGGGGACAGAGGATGGTGGGGGCTCGGTCCAGCCTCCAGGCCTTGCGGAGAACCTGGTATTTCCACCATACTGGGTATCTGAAAAGAAGTAAAGTCAGGCCGAGGTAGAAGAGCGGAGCACATTGATGTTGGCAGCAGCTGAATATATTCATTTGTCCATGTGTCACAAATGCTGTCAATCCCACCTTCAGAGCACATCTGGAAACGGCCCTTTCTCTCTTGCCGTGGGTTGGAGGAGGTGAGGGAGGAAGCGGGTGGTGGCGGGGGAGGCTCCCACAGTCCAGGCGAGAGCTGATGGTGGCCTGGGCCAGGGTGGTGGCTTTAGGTGAAGAGGGAACAGATTCCAGGAGTGTTCTGGGGGTAGAGCTGGTTGGGTGCAGTGGCTGTATGGACACGGAGGGCAGGAGATGGCCGGGGTGCTTTTGACAGCAGGCTCCTTTCTCTCCAGGAAAAGCAGCCTTCTTGCCTCGAGCTCATGTACGCAGGCCCCTCCCCCCAGCTCCCAGCTGCAGCTGGGGAGATGACACACACCAAAATGAGGGTGACTCACTCCTCAGCATGGACCACCAGCACCCCACGCTCCACCTTCTGAAGAGAATGAGCCAACAGAGGAAAGAGAGGGGGTGGGACAAGGGCACGGATGCCAGAATCAGCTGCTTCCCAGCACCACGACCTTGGACGGCTCAGTACCATTCCGAGCCTCAGTTTCCTCATCTGAGCAATGGGAATGCCCATTCCCACCTGGCTGGACATTGTGAAGAAGCAAACGGTGAGCTGTTCTGAAGTGGTGGCCTTGAGAAAGAAAGCCCAGGTGGGCCCAAGAAAGTCAGGAGGATGCGAGGGGTGGCTGGTAGCGAGGCTGAACATGATAGAAGCGTGGTCTGCAGCTGACTGGGGTGTGGGGCCAAGCACATCCCAACTAGTCCTTGATCTCCACTGGGGTCAGCCTCTGAGCACCCTGGTTATAGGCACAGCTGACCCAACAAGGAGGGAAGTGATTGGGGCTTTTCTGTGGTTCGAAACCCTCCCCACACTGGCCTCTGCCAAGCCTTGGGCCATTTTCTTTATTTTCCTTTTCTACTTCGACACTGATCATCCTGTGTTAATGAAGAGGCAGCTGAGAAGATGGCTAAGAGCGTGGATTCAAATCCTCACTCAGCCACCTAACTGCTGCTGTGATCTTAGGCAATTTACTTCATCGCCTGGGGCTCAGTTTCCTCATATATAAAACGAGCATAATCATACAAATCTCATAAGGGGCTTATTGTGAGCAGTAAGTGAAGTTAAGCAATTTTCCTAAGGGTGAGTTAATACCTGCAGAGTGCTTAGAACCGTGCCCAGTAAATGGGAGCCTCTTCCCCCCTGCGTCCTGCATCCTTTAGACATGACCTCCATAGTCTTTAACAGTTTTCTTGATTTATGGATGACATATTCCAGATTCATCATATTCATTTTCTACCTGGAATCAGCTGTTTCTCAGAGGAGCCCTGTTCCTTTTGGTGATAAATGGGAGTTAGGAATCATAGTGTAGACCTTAGGGATGCTCGTTCCCGCTGAGCTAACACTGCACCTAGGCTTAAAGCTGGGGACAATGGTGATTATCATTCACATTTAAGATTACAATCTTTTCATTTAACTTCTGTGATTTTATATATCTTTTTTATTTTTACACAGAAAATCTTGGTTCCTAACAAGATTAACCCAATTTCTTATCTTCTTTATCCTATATTTTAAAGCTAGCAGTTTCAACCTAAGAATACCAATATAATCACTACCTATAAGGTGATTGAGTGGTGTTGAAGAGTTCATTGTGCTTCTGTTTCTTTGTGATTCTATGCTCCTTAGGATAAAGCCCATCAGGGATGTACAATCAAAATGCTGTTTTATTATTTTTTTAATTAATTAATTAATTAATTAATTTGCTGCATTGTCCTCATTGCTGCATGCAGGCTTTCTCTAGTTGTGGTGAACGAGGGCTACTCTTCGTTATGGTGCACAGGCTTCTCACTGCGGTGGCTTCTCTTGTTGTGGAGCATGGGCTCTAGAGCGCAGGCTCAGTAGTTGTGGTACATGGGCTTAGTTGCTCCAAGGCATGTAGGATCTTCCCAGAGCAGGGATCGAACCCGTGTCCCCTGCATTGGTACACAGATTCTTAACCATTGCACCACCAGGGAAGCCCCCAAAATGCTGTTTTAAAGTCACTTCCAGTAATCCTTCTGAGTGTGTTTGCAAAGTTGACATTTAGTCACGATTGTTCACTTCTGCTGGGTATTTTTATTTTTATTTATTTATTTATTTTTTTAATTTTTATTTTAAGGGATTGCTTTTCTTGTCTTTGCTTTACAATTTTGTAAGTTTGAGTTTACAAAATAAATATGCTGAAACCAGATACACTCAATGAAGTCTAGCCTCCATATTTGTCCTTTTTGCTAATTACCTCTCTCCCTATAGGTAACAGCTTTTATTAGCTTCTGCTTTTCCCTCCCTCCCTCCGTCCCTCCCTTCCTTCCTTCCTTCCTTTGCTGTGTTGTCTTCATTGCTGCATGAGGGCTTTCTCTAGTGTGGCGAGTGGGGGCTACTCTTTGTTGCAGCGTGCAGGCTTCTCATTGCAGTGGCTTCTCTTGTTGCAGAGCACGGGCTCTAGGCGCACGGGCTTCAGTAGTTGCAGCACACAGGCCCTAGGGTGCACGGGCTTCAGCAGTTGTGGCTCTCGGGCTCTAGTGGCTCACGGGCTTAGTTGCTCCACAGTACGTGGGACTTCCCAGACCAGGGATCAAATCCGTGTCCCCTGCATTGGCAGGCAGATACTTAACCAAAGCACTACCAGGGAAGTCCTCCATTGTTTCTTTTTGAAAATATAAGCAAATGTATACACACTCCACACATATTCAGAAGATAGAATACTTTGCACGCACAGTTCTGCTCCTTGGATTTTGTTTTTGCTTTTTCACTTAATCACATATCTTGAAGATCACTCCAGTGCAGGATTAGGAGAGCGTCTTTGTTCCTTTTCACAGCTGTGTAGCACTCTCTGATGTGGATGTCCATTTTATTCAACCAGTTTCCTCTTGGTGGATGTTTGTATTGTTTCCAGTCTTTGCTGATACTATTAGTGTTGCAACAACAACAAAACTTTGTGCATACCTGATTTTGTATTTTGGGCAGTGTATTTTGGGGGTAGATTCTTAGATACTCTCATGGGATTTTTTTAAAAAAACTGTCTCTTAAGACTTTAATTTTTTTAGAGCAGTTTTGGGTTCACAGCAAAACTGAGAAGACCTCGTGGGATTTTTTTGTCATAACTGTAATACCTATTACTCAGGAGTTCACGGTGCTATGGGTGTGTATAACAGCTGTGCACATGTGTGGGTGGAGGTGCCACTCGCTGAGACAGGAAGCACTGAGGAGCTCTTTTTAACCTTGTACTGTGTGGTTTAACAAGTAAGCTAGCCTTTGTGCATGGTAGAGGGAGCAGGATTCGGGGTGTGGGAACTGAGGCTGGGGTATGGAGGGGCATGCAGACAGCAGTGATGCTCCAATTTCAGCTGAATGGAGGCCCCAGGCTGGTCTTGGAGAAGGGGGCGGGGCGGGGGGGCGGTCTAGCACGCCTGGCACTTCCAACCCCAGCTGCTTCTGAAGGGACTGTCTGCATCTTCCAGGAAGGAAACAGGTGGGGGAGGGGACCATTGTCCACCACTGCTGACTGCAGTCCACTCTGAACCCCGGCTGGGATAAGTAACCATCCCCACCCCCACCCCCCCAGCAGGCCAGGGGAAAGCAGCCTGAATCTGGCCCAGACTTGGGAGACACACTGACCTGGGTTCAAATCCCAGCTCTGCCCTGTGACCTTGGACAAGTTGCTTAACCTCTCTGAGCCTGTCTCCTCCTCTGTCCAATAGGGATGAGGCAGGATCTGCCTCACAATGGTGAGGACACTGTGGGAGTGTGCAGGTGAAGTGCCTGGCTGGGGCCTGGCACGTAGTAGGTGCTCCCCACTGAGGAACAGCCTTCCCTTCTGCTCTGTGGCAGGGCTGGGGCGCAGCTGTTCAAAGTCCTGGTTCCTACCTTCTCTGAGCTGAAGCAGCTAGAGAAACCCACTAACTTGTAGACAGTAGAGGAACCCATGGGCACAGGAGTCAGATGGGTGACTTCTGGCCCTGCCACTTCCTCTCTAGCTGACTTTTTCACCTCTCTGATCCTCAGTTTCTCCATCTGTCAAGTGGGGATGATAAGACCACCTGCCTCACAGCAGTGTTGGGAGGAAGAATTGAGCTCAGACGTTTAAATTGCTCAGTCCAGTGCTGAGCATGTAGTAATGCTGACTAATGTCACAAGAACCATGATTGGTCTGGGCATCCCACAGGGGGCTGCTGTCTGTGGTCAGCTGGACAGGCCAGAGCCTGAGGGACACCAGGGCAGGGGGCAGGGGGTGTGTAGGCTTTGCAGCCCCTGATCAGGCAGGCACATGGGCACTGGTAAAGGATCATCTTTTTAAGGAGGGAAACTCAGGACTCTCATACAAATATAAAATCTTTGAACACATGTCAAAGATTTTATTTGACTCGAATTTATGAGGGAACTAGCAAGATGTTACAGCCAATTCAAAGGAAGATTAAAAAGCTGCACGTGCGCGCATGCGGACACACACACACACGCGCACACACACACACGCACATACACACACACACACACACACACACACACACACGCAGGCAATTGGGAGTGCTGAAATGAACTTACAAATAGGTGCAAAACTGGTCAGTGTGCACAGGGCAAAAATCAGTTGTGTCTCTACCGGATGCAAGTAATTTGCATTTCTATGGAGGAGAATAATTTGCATTACAATCGGTTTTCTACATCGTGTGAAATACCTTGAAGATGATGAAAGGCCAAGATAACCCAGAAGGGTGCATTAGGCAAGACACCCAGTCATCTTCTTGCCGATTTCAAAACCTGTCCTCATTTTACACACACACAGAGTCACAGTCACTAACAAAGGCAGTCATTCACACACACCCTCATCACACATCCAGTCCTCCCTCTGTGTGTGTGTCTGTGTGTCTCTCCGACTCTCCCTCTTTTGCAGGGATAGTGATTCAGGCTCCCACCGCCGTGCCTTTGCTTGAGCTGCTCCGCCTGCTGAGCACACATCCCCATCAGTCCTTGCCCACCCACATCTTGCCCGTCTCTCAAAGCTCCCAAAGAATGCCTCTCTGAGCAAGAATCCCTCTTTGTCCTCCACCCCAGCCCTTATTTCCCTCTGTCTTCCATGTGCTTCCACTCAGGCACCCATGTAGGGTAGGAGGAGCGTGGATTCCAGAATTGTTCAGTCTGGGTCTGCGTCCCAGCTGTGGCACTTCCCCACCATGTGACTCTGGGCAAGTCACAGCATCTCTCTGAACCTCAGTCTCCCCACCTATGAAGTGGGATGATAATAAAACCAACCTCATGGGTTTTTTTTTTTTTTTTTTGATGTGGACCATTTTTAACGTCTTCATTGAATTTGTTACAATACTGCTTCTGTTTTATGTTTTGGTTTTTTGGCTGTGAGGCATATGGGACCTTAACTCCCCGACCAGGTATCAAACCTGAACTCCCTGTATTGGAAGGTGAAGTCTTAACCACTGGACCGCCAAGGAAGTCCCCCATCATGGGTTGTTTTTGTTTTGTTTTGAAGATTTTGTCAGCAGAGGCAGGAAATGTGCTTAGCAGAGGGTTGGACACACAGTAAGTGCTCAACAGAGGTCAGCTGTCATTGCTGCTATGAAAATAAGGCTCCTAATTCCCTTTGACTAGGTGGCCTGCAGAAGGGCTCTGTCAGTAGGTCAGTGGGGAGGGGTGTCACCTAACAGCTGGAGTGGAGGGTCTCCCCAGACCTGGCCCCACTCAGCTGCTGTCGATTCCCAGAATTGGGATTAAGCAGAGAGGCTGCCGGGAAACCCAGACCCAGGGGGATGCTGGGGCTGATGGCTGCAGCTGGGCTGGAGTCCCCCAGGCCGCGGTGATGGATGGCGGGCTGGGTCGGCAGAGGAAGTGGCTGCTCTGGACAACAGCTGGCCAGACGCTGATGGATGTCACGGGGGAGCAGGGATGCAGGGAGGATTGCAGAGTCTGAGGGGCTGAGGGAGGCTAAAGCCCAGACGCTGGAGAAGTCTGCCTGGGGCTCAGCTGGAAGAGCAGCCTGGTGGCCGGTGTTAGGCACGCAGGGCCCAGTGGGGGGTGGGCATTGGAGACCTTGGACAGTGTGTCCTGGACACTCCCTCCTAGTATCCCATCAAGAGGGCAACACCTAAAGGGCCCATGAGCTTCAACATCAGGCTCTCAGGGTCCAGGACAGTAACACCAATAGCAATGTGATCCCAGTCAATGCTTATAACCACCTGGGCAATGGCTTACTATTTTCCCAAGTTTGCCTGTGGAGAAACTGATGCTTAGATTGGGTCAAAGGAGCCAGGATCTGTGTCAAAGCAAAGATCACGTCAATAAAGCAAAGGAGTCCTCTAAGTAGCACTCAGGAACCCTTCCTTGTGATCACCAGCTCTAACTTGCTTGTCCAAATTCTTTCATTCGTTCTTTCATTCTTTCATTTATTCATTCATCCATCCACCAAACCCCAACTGACTTCTTCCTCCATGCCAGGCCCTGGTTGGGTGTCAGGGATACCTGAGTGCTCAGACACAGCCTCTGACCTCACAGAGCTCAGCCCCCAAGGGCAGACAGACCAAAGGCACACAATCCCAACTCAAGACCTTGGGAGTATGGGGCAGTCAGGGATGGCTTCCTGGAGGAAGTGGATCCCGAGCAGACACTTGAAGGACAAGTCAAAGGAGGGACCCACTCTTCTCTGGGCAAGGCAGGGCAGGGAGTGGGAAGGAAAGAAGGCTTTTCAGCAGAGGGGACATTGGAGCTGTATCCTGAATGACAAGTAGTAGACAAATACAGGCAAGGTCTTCCAGCAGCAGGAACAGCATATGGAAAGGTCCGGATGCAGAGATCACCATAGGGTGAGTGGGTTTGTATGCAGGAGCCCAGGATGGAAAAAGAAATGGTAAATGATTGGGTCAGCGACAAGACAGGGCCCAGGTCTAACAAGCTTTTGGGTTTTTTTGTTTTTGTTTTGTTTGTTTGTTTTTGAGATACAATTGATATGTAACATTGTATTAGTTCCAGGCATACAGCATAATGATTTGATATATGTATATATTGTAAAATGACACCACAATAAGTTAACATTCATCGCCTCACATAGTTACATTTTTTTTCTTGTGATGAGAACTTTTAAGATCTCCTCTCTTAGCAACTTTCAACTGTACATTATTGTTAACTATAATCACCCTGGGGTACATTATATTGCTGGAACTTATTTATCTTACAACTGGAAGTTTGTACCTTTTGACCCCCTTCACCCATTTCGTGCCTCCCCAGCCCTACCCCTGGCATCTGGCAGTCACCAGTCTGTTTTCTATATTATTTGGCTTTTTTAGATTCCAGATATAAAGTGAGATCACACAGGATTTTTCTTTCTTTGTCTGACTTATTTCACTTAGCATAATGCCCTCAAGGTCCATCCATGTTGTAACAAATGGCAAATTTCATCTTTTTATGGCTGCATAGTATTGCATTATATATACCACATTTTCTTTATCCATTCCTCTGTTGATGGACACTTAGGTTGTTTCCATGTCTTGGCTATTGTAAGTAATGCTGCAATGAACATGCAGATATCTTTTTGAGATAGTGGTTTAATTTCCTTAGGATATATACCCAGGAGTGGAATTGCTTGGTCATATAGTATTTCTATTTTTAACTTTTTGAGGAACTTCCACACTGTTTTCCATAGTGGCTGCACCAAATTGCATTCCCACCAACCATGCACTAGAGTTCCCTTTCCTCCACATCCTCGCCAGCACTATGTCTTGTGTTTTTGATAACAGCCATTCTGACAGGTGTGAGGGAGGAGGTTTTGAATGCTGTGAAGGGTGTGACTTTATACTGAGGTCGAGAGAGGACCACTGAGTATTGCAAGCCGGGAGAGTTACTCACGAGATCTGAACCCTGGCTGCAGTTAGGAGGGTGGATTAAAGTGGAGACTGGAGGCCACTTGAAGGCCTAGGCAGTGATTCAGGAGAGTGGCTGAGGGCCCAGCCTGGGCAGGGATGGGTGGGTGGACACAACAGCATCCAGGATGCAGAGTGGACAAGGCTGGAGACAATTATTTCCTGTGCGAATGTTACCACAGAGCCGCAGAGATGTCCTCCTGACCTGTTTATTTGCATTTTATAAATGATAAAGCATTGGGTTAAGTTTTGAGGGGTGCAGTGGTGCACCTGAGTTTCCATTGGCAGGTGGTAGAGTAGGGATGAGAACCCAGGAATGCCCACCTACAAACGTAGTTTCAGTCTCCTTCTGGGTGCTTTCAGCCAAGTTGCCCTTCCACGAATGACCTGCAGGGGGAGGCAGAGAGCAGGAGGCCAGGAGGCACCCGGCCAGAAGGGGGCGCTGCTGTCACAGGTGGCTGGGCCGGATGCGTCCGGGTTGGAGGCAGGGGACTGGGCAGGCCCAGGGGTGGTCAGCTCTTACCGCCTTTTTACAGAGGGGGACCTCCAGGCCCAGAGAGTGGGAAGGGCCCTCCTAAGGGGTGAATCAGCATCGTCATGATACCCCACCCCCCAGTCCAGTGCTCCCGCCCGGGAACTTGAGCTGCATTGCCCAGGTCTGAGGGCACCAGAGGGACCTTAGAGGTCAAGAGTGGGGTCCATGACCCTCAGACTTTCCCTTAGGAGTAGGCCCCCCAGGTTTTACTGGTGCCCAGCCTAGCCCCCCCAGGAGGCAGGGGGATGGTGAAGATGACCCTCAGGATGTGGTCCAGGGAGGGAGCCAAGACTCCCTTAAAGAAATTTCTGGGCTTCTCCCAGTGGGTGGGCACCCACCAGCCTCCACGGAAAGGGCGGTGGGGGAGGAGCCGTGCCAGGTGGCACCCTTCTGGCCCAGTGTCCTGTGGTTCATCTCCTGACCTTTTCCATTTTCTTTTTTCTTTTTTAAAATTTATTTATTTTATTTATTGGCTGCTTTGGATCTTCATGGCTGCACCTGGGCTTCCTCTAGTTGCAGAGAGTGAGGGCTACTCTTCATTGCAGTGTGCAGCCTTCTTATTGTGGTGACTTCTCTTGTTTCGGAGCACGGGCTCTAGGCGTGCAGGCTTCAGTAGTTGCAGCTCATGGGCTCAGTAGTTGTGGCACATGGGCTTAGTTGCTCTGCGGCATGTGGGATCTTCCCGGACCAGGGATCGAACCTGTGTCCCCTGCACTGGCAGGCAGATTCTTAACCTCTGCACCACCAGAGAAGTCCTGAGATGGCTAACTTTTTATTTTGACTAATGAAGACATTAAAAATCTCCCCAACCACCTTCCCCCTGCCTCCACTGCTTCATAAAAGAAAGGAGGTTCGTAACAGCAGGAAGGCCTCCACCTCAGAATGGACAAGAGCTGAAATGGAGTAAGTCCAGGTTAATGGAGAATTCAGACTCTGTATGTTTCTTGTTTTGCTGAGGACACATGAGAAGTCGGGGCCTGGAGAACGTGGGCCGAGCCAGAAATGGTAAAAGAAAACCATAGCTGAGAACACCAGATGCTGGACCAAAGCTGAAGTGTGACTTACAGTGTCAGGTGCTTGTGGGGGAGTTACGGGTGTCAGGCAGTGGGGCTTCCGGGCCAGTAGGGTAACCAGCCATCCCGCCTGCCTAAGACTGAGGGGCTTCCTGGGCCCTAAACTTTCAGTTTTAAAACTGGGACAGTCCTGAGCCAGTGGGATAGTGGGTCACCCTAACCCAGCAATTGGGCTGGGGGATGGGAGAGGGTGCAGGCCTGTCCTGAGGGGTGGCACAGCCTTCAGCAGCTGTCCCTAAACTCCTGCACAGGGGAAGGCAGGACTTGTGTGGCTAGATCTTGTGATTTTTATTATTTTTTTTCAAGAGAAGCTAGAAATCTTTTTTTTTTTTTTTAACACAAAAAAACCCTGAAGTTTCAACTGCTTGCAGCTAATTCAAAAACTATGAAATGCTTTTCAGGCCAAACCAGAGTGCGTTTCACGTTGGCCCCGGGGCTGCCAGTTTGACACCTCTGAGCACAATTCTGATCTGGAGACATGAGCTGGTCCTTTGGCTCCCCTGAGCCTCAGTGTCCCTGATTGTGAAGTGGGAGCCGTTCTGCCTCCTCCAGGGCTGTGTCATCTATCCGCAAGTCAGGTGCTCCGGCTGGCACATAGGAAGCTCTCAGTCAATGGGAGTTAGCAAGAAAACACTCGGTGGTCCATCAGCCGGTGAACAGACATGCAGAATGTGGTCTGTCCGTACAGTGGAATGTCATTCAGCCTTGAAGAGGAATGCAGCCCTGTTACAAGACGGATGAATCTTGAGAGCATTGTGTGAAGTGAGAGAGGCTAGTCACCAAAGAGCAGAGGCTGTGTGATTCCATTTACGTGCAACATTCAGAACAGGCAAGTCCGCAAAGACAGAAACTAGCGGTTGTTAGAAGCTGGGAGAACAGAGGGGAATCGGGGTGGGGGGCTATTGCTGATTTTTTGGGGTTTGGGGAAGGGTGATGAAAAGTTCCACAGTGGCTTGTGGGATGGTTGCACAGTTCTAGGAATGTATGAAAAGCCATTGAACTGTACACTGTAAGAGAGTGAGTTGTACGGTGTGTGAATTCTGTCTCAGCTGGTCCTGCTTCCAGCTCTGACCCAGCTCCCTGTGTAGCCTTGAGCGTGGCGTTCCGCTCACCCCTGGGTCCCCAGTTCCCACCTGGAGGACACAGGTGTTGAATCAGGTACGCTCTGAGGCTGCATCCGGCTCCGGCAGCTTATGGTTTTATTATGACAGATGGTTACGTATTCACCAGGGCCACCTGCCCACTGAGATCTGGGATAATATGGGGCAAAGGTGGCCCATCAGCTCGGAAACCTGTAATTCTGTGCATGCCTGACTGACCACAGGGACTGGAGGGAGTCAAGCAGACCCCTGCGGAAACCCACAGATGTTTGCAGTTGACGACAGACAGGTCAACAGATGTTATCAAAGAATTTGCCAGCACCTATTGCCTGTTTACCAAAACTCCCTCAGTGAAGTTCACCTTCAGCTCACAGAGGCAGCCCCTTGGGCCCCAAGTCAGGGATGCCTGGCTCTGATGGCCGTTTACCTGCTGTGTGCTCTGGGGAAAGTCGCTTGACCTCTCTGAGTTTTAAATTCTGCATGTGTGAAAGGGAGGTGGTAATGCCTCCCTCCCAGGACGATACTGAAGATTCAAGATGATAACGTCTAGAACACTCGGCCAACCAATCAGTGGCAGCTATTCTGATTCTTTACCCTCTCTCAGCCTCTGTTTCCTCATCTGTAATCGGAGGGGGTTTATCTACATCAGTGGTTCTCAGCCGGGGGTGATTGTAACCCCGGAAGACGTGGGTGGGATTGTAACCCCAGAAGACGTGGGTGGTTGTCGCAACTCAGGGTGAGGGGCGCTGGTGTTACCTAGCGGGTCGAGTGCAGAGACGCTGTGGACACCCACCAGTGCAGGGGACGCCGTGCAGAACCCCACAGCAGAGGGCTCTCCAGCCCCGGAGGTCAGTGTGGCTGACACCGAGAAACCCTGGACTGTGGTTGTCTCTGCCTTTCCCTCCAGCTGCAGAAGATGTGTGGGTCTGACCTGCGTTGCCTCGTGCTGGGAAGGGGTCTGAAGCGTGCAGTCTTTTCACCCGGACTTGGCTGCATAGAATGGCCTTGGGCCTGGAACACTTCCTTACTGGGGGGGTAAAGAGGCCCCTCAGCCTCATCCCCTTGTGTGGGGTTGTCCTTCCTGTTTCAGACCCAACGGGTGCCCCTTTGGCCTGTGGAAGTGTGCGCATGCGTCACATGGCACCTGGCCAACCCCACTGCTGTACCTGTGCCCTGTGGGGAGGCAACGGGGTCCTTCCTTCTGCAACACAGGAGGGGTGCGTGCATGGGTGGCCGGGAGGGCCCCGCTGCCCTGGGGGACCGTATATGTTTATTATTATGCGTTGTATTGTCCTTCTCTGGCCTGCAGTGTCAGCTCCAGGGATGGTGTCTGTTTTGTCCTGGAGGGATCTTCGAAGCACAGCACAGTGCCTGGCATGTAATAAGTGCTCACTAAATGCTTTTGGAACGAGTGTGTGGCCCAGTTGTCCTGACATGGGGAGAGGGAGGTGGTCAGACTCCCAGATGCCCAAGGAAAGATCTCCCCCATCCCATCCCTTCCCCTCCTTCAAAAAGTCTCTGTCGGGATGGAAGGGTGTGGCCAGGCCTGGGGGCACTCAGTGGGCTCCTCCCCCAGGGGATGCTTGTCCCTCTGGGTCACACCAGGAAGTGAGAGGGAGCCACTGCTCCGGGTCCTCAGGGTGTGGCTCACGGGTGCCCTTGGTCTTGTTCTGTCCACAATGTTCTCAGCCATCACAAACCTCATTCTGGGCTAGTGTTAAGAGCAGGGTCTCGGGAGCCAGGCAGAGTTGTGCCTCAGTTTCTTTCTCTGTATCACTGAGATAATGCTAGTGCCTCGTCAGTGGATTGCTGTGAAGATGCAACGAGTGAATATAGAGCAGGACCTGGCCTGCAGGAAGCCTGCATTAAATGTAGAGTTTGTTGTGATATGTTTATCAAGGCTCTCTGAATCTGGATGGAGACCCCAAGATTCTTTCCCATGTGACCAGCACTTCCACTCCTAGGTGTGAACCCAAGAGAAGTAGAAACACAGAAATTTGCACGGGGATGTTCGTAGTTGCATTTTTCATAACACCAAAAGGAGGGAACAACCCGGATGTCAGTCCGCCGGATGAGTGGATACATGGAATGTGGTGGATATGTACCATGAAATGTTACTGGTCAATAAAAAGAAAGGAAGCACTTTTTTTATTATTTATTTATTTATTTTTGGCTGCGTCGGGGTCTTCGTTGCTGTGCGTAGGTTTTCTTTAGTTGCGGTGAGCAGGGGCTACTCTTCATTGCCGTGCACGGGCCTCTTACTGCAGTGGCTTCTTTTGTTGCAGGGCTCTAGGCTTGCGAGCGTCAGTAGTTGTGGCACATGGGCTTAGTTGCTCCTCAGCTTGTGGAATCTTCCCGGACCAGGGCTGGAACCCATGTCCTCTGCATTGGCAGGCGGATTCTTAACTACTGCGCCACCAGCGAAGTCCCTGTTTATTTATTTTTATTGAATTATAGTTGATTTACAGTGTGGTGTCAGTTCAGATGTACAGCAAAGTGATTCAGTTATACATGTATATATCTATTCTTTTTCAGATTCTTTTCCCTTATAGCTTATTACAAAACATTGAGTATAGTTCCCTGTGCAATATAGTAGGTCCTTGTTGGTTATCTATTTTATATATAGTAGTGTGTATCTGTTAATACCAAACTCCGATTTATCCCCCCACCCCAAGAAATGAAGTACTGATATGTGCTACAATGTGGGTGAACCTTGACAGGATGCTAAAGACACAAAAGGCCCCAAAGTGCATGATTCCACTCATAGAAAATGTCCAAAATAGGCAAATCTATAGAGACAGATGAGTGGGTGCTTAAGGTTGTGGGGAACAGGATGAAGAACAGGGAGGTGATAATAAAAGGTAAGGGCTTCTTTTTGAGGTGGTGAAAATGTTCTGAAATTGACTGTGTGATGGTTGCACAACTCTAAATATACTAAAAATCATTGAAATATACACTTTAAATGGGTGAACTGTATGGTATGTGAATTTCTCTTTTGGCTGCGCCGCACGGCATATGGGATCTTAGTTTCCCGACCATGAATCAAACCTGTGTCCCTGCAGCGTAAGCCCTAGACTGGACTGCCAGGGAAGTCCCTGGTATTTTGAATTATATCTCAATTAAAAAAAAAAAAAAAAGGATTCCAAAGCTCTCAGCTGAGGCAGAGCCAGTTTTCAGGGTATTTCTTTAAAATTCACACACTTGGCCTCCAGGGGGCCCTGTCTGGCTGGTAAGAAATTGGCACTTTTATCTCCGTTCTGCTCCGCAGTTACCCAGATTCCTTTATCTGCCTTGCTCACAGCCGGGCCAGCATTTCCCATGTACATCGCCTGCTTTCTCATGCTCACGTGTTGTCTGGGTCCCTCGGCTGTGTCCCCGTCTGTCTCCAGGCTGGCTGTCTGTCCATCCCTAGCGTCACTGTTCCTCATTCTAGCTCTGCCTACTCTTTCAAAGAGGCTCCTGGGGATGGGGGATCAGGCAGGGCCAAGGCAGGAGGCCATACATGTGACTAGAGTAACCAGTTGCACAGATGCTGGGAGAGCCGGAGACCTGGGAAGGCAGCCCTGGGGCAGGAGGGTGGCGGCAGCCCCGTGTCCTTGGCCCGGAGGTCACAGTGTGGGTCACCCCACCTGCTCCTGCCCAGCTGTGCAGAAGCCAGGAGTCGATGACGGAGGAGGTCGGGTGCAGAGGGAGATGCGCCCTGGAGAGGCACTAGGTTCGAATCCCACCCCTGTCAGCCCCCGACTGTGGACCCTGGGCAAATGGTCTCCCTTATCCAAGCCTCAGTTTCCTCCTCTGTAAAATGGGGCTAACAGCACGTAGCTCATAAGTTTGTTGTAAAAAAACTAAAGGCAGTGACGTGTTCTAAACACTTGGCATGTGGCAGAATGTGGATTGCGGTCAGCTGGAACCCTGTGGGTAAGACTCTGGAGTTCCAGCCCCAAGGTAATTCTGGCAGGCTGTGTGACCCTGGGCAAAGCCCTCAACCTCTCTGAGCCCTGTTTCTGCATCCATGAAATGGAGATAACAGTTCTGCCCATTTTACAAGGATGCAGGTGAGGACTCAGCACAGTAGGCACCTAGAGGGTCTGGCTCTTCTGGGTATCATGACCTGGTTCTCTCCCTCCTCATGGGACATTGGTCCAGGCCACCCACCCCAAACCAGCTCTCTCCTCTCTGGGCTTTCTTCCTTCCTCCTGGGCAGTATCTTGCCAGTGAGCTGGCTTGAATACAGCCTGTGGAGCTGTGTGGAGGGGAGAAGTGGGCTGAGATGAGTTTGGAATGGACGTCATGGAATCATGCTTACCAGCGATGCCATTCTACCCCCTGGCTGTGACTCAGCTGTTAGGATGTGATTTCCCATCCTGTGTGTGTGTGTGTGTGTGTGTGTGTGTGTGTGTGTGTGTGTGTGTGTCGGGGGGTGGTCTTTGTGACCTGCCAGAGGGGCCATCCTGACCTCCTATCCCAGCATCAGATGAAAAGACCTTGCAGCTGGTCCCTCCTCTGGTGTGCAGGGGTGACTGTGGTCGTGATAAAGGGCAGTGATTTGTGGAGCTTTCACTGGGGCTGGTGGCAAATCAAAGAGGAAGTCATCCACAGCTCTGTCTGCATGGCATGTGCCCCTTTGTCCTTATGAAATATTGCATAATAAAAACCTCAGGCTGGCTCTGCCACCCACTGTGTATGTGACCTGTGACGTCACCTCATCTCGGTTTCAGCTTCTCAGGCTGCAAAACGAGCTCTGAGACGAGACCGCATGTGTTCCTTCATTGATGCCTGCATTCAGTCATTCCACAAACATTGTTGAAGCACCTGCCAGGTGTACCTGCCAGGGGATCCACTTGTGAGCACCTGATGAGGTCCCTACCCTCACAGTCCAGACATTCTTTTTTTTATTTTTATTTATTTATTTATTTGTTTATTTATTTATTTATTATGTTTTTTTGGGGGTACACCAAGTTCAATCATCTGTTTTTATACACATATCCCCATATTCCCTCCCTCCCTCGACTCCCCCCCACCCTCCCCGTCCCAGTCCTCTAAGGCATTATCCGCCCAGACATTCTAGTGGGGGAACAGTCAACAGACAAACAGGTCCAAACTGACAAATTGTGGGGCCCAGAGGGAGAAGAGCCACGTGCTGGGACCCGGGGCAGGGAGGCTTCCCTGAGGCATTGATGTGGGCTGAGCCCTGAAGCACAAGAAGGAGCTGGCCGTGCAGGGCACGGGAGGTGGGGGGGAGGTTCTGGGCAGGGGAGCAGCATGTGCAAAGACCCTGAGGCAGGTGTTGTCGGAGCTCACTGGAGGGCGAGGGAGCTCTGCTGGCAGGAGGGGTTAGGTGACATCAGCTGGGGCTCCTGAGACAGCTTGAGGAGTTCACGCTTCATGCTTGGGCTCATGGGGACAGAACCACAGGACCTCTGGCTGGGGAGGGCCATGATTGCATCTACCCAGGAAGCCATCCCTGGCCTCCCAGACATCTTGCTGTGGGGCCTCTGGTGTCCCATCCACTGTGCTGAGCTCTGGAGGCAGGTGAAAGTTATGACAGTTAAATTGTGTTGAGCGTTTACTGTGTGCCGGGGCCATGGTAAACCCTGAGATATATGTTAATATACATATGTGTGTATGTGTGTGTATGTATGTGTGTGTGTGTGTGTACGTGTAGGTTTTTAATTTTAATTGGGGTATAGTTGATTTACAGTGGTGTGTGTGTGTGTGTGTGTGTGTGTTTCTTAATTAAAAATTCACTTTGGGAGTTGCCTGGTTGCCTAGTGGGTAGGATGCTGGGCTTTTACCTGTAGCCCAGGTTCAATCCCTGGTCGGGAAACTGAGATCTTGCAAGCTGCGCAACGCGGCCAAAATAAATAATTTTATAAAAAATCACTTTACCCTCATGATGATTCTATGAGATAGGCCTATCGTTATCCCCATTTTACAGATGGGGAAACTGAGGCACAGAGCAGTCAAGTGACTTGCCCCAGGTCACACATTTTGTAGTGAGGAGAGGGGTTGGAGAGAAAGAGGCTGACGCGAGAGACACCTAGGACTGCGGAGGAAGCGTTGTCAGGCTTGAGTGTGTGGCTGGGTGACTGGTGAGTGGTGATGCCCTGAGGATGTAGGGTACCTGGGGGAGGAGCAGCTCTCCTGGGTAGAGATGCTGGTGAGCAGTACGGTACCTTCTCGGGTAGGAATTTGTTTACGGGAATGGTGCACCTGGGTTTCTGGCCCTTCCTCGAAGACGAAGCACAGAGTGGTTGTCAAGACTGTGGATCCTGAGCTGTGTGACTTTGGGCCAGTCACTTAACCTCTCTGTGCTTCGGTTTTCTTATCAGTGAATTAGGTAATGTGATGATAGCTCCTTCTTCAAGGGTGAGTGGGGATGAAATAAGATGATGTTTGTCTGGTACCAGCACCTGGAACATGCTCAAAATATGTTAATAAGGAAGAGAAAGGCTGAGACCTGGAGAGGCAAGCAGTACAAGAGCCCCAATCTAGGAAATGACTCACAATAAGTTGCTGGCCCCACCTCCCAGAGCCCAGGTATCCCCCCACCCAGCTGCCTTTGCAGTAAGTATTCAGGATGCTCAGGCCCTGACTTAGGTCCATGCCACGCTCCGGTCAGAGGATGGAGCCACTGTCACTTTGGCCAGATTCCTCCCGAGGTCTCCTAACTCTGGAGCAGGGCTCAGAGGGACCAAACGTCATGCCTGCCCTAGTCAGGGCGGAGGCCACCGCCCACACAGAAGGGCCGGGAGACTGTCACATGGTGCCCCATGTTTTTGTGATGACCTTCTGTTTGTGGCAGAGTCGTCTGGAAACAGGAAAATCTTGGTCAGAAACCATGTGATTCACAGGGGGCTGGAAGGCAGGGGACGCAGCCGGGACACCCTCATTCCTTGGGGATCCTTCTGGAGTTCAGGCACCCCTTCCAAAAGCATGCTTTTTTGTTGTTCTGAAAGATGTACCTGGATTTATTTCTGTTGACTTAGTACTGGATATTTCTTCTAAAGAATATTTTTATTATGTAAAGATTTTATTTCCAAATATCTTAAACACTAGTTTGACATCGTATCTCCCAGAGGTACAGACCACAAGAAAAATGAGAGAAGCGGGACTTCCTTTGTGGTCCAGTGGTTAAGAATCTGCCTTCCAATGTAGGGGACTCAGGTTCAATCCTTGGTCAGGAAACTAAGATCCCACGTGCCTCAGGGGCAACTAAGCCCACGCCCGGCAACTGCTGAGCCTACATGCCTCAACAAAGATCCCACGTGCCACAGCGAAGACCCGACGCAGCCAAGAATAAAATAAAATAAATATTAAGAAAAGAAGAAAAATGGAACAAGCAGAAACTCCCCCCAAAGATAAGCAAAGGGCAACAATTATTCCCTTCTTGGCACATCCATGTCTGCTCAACCACTGAAAGAACAAGAATAATTCTAGAAGCATAAGAGAAATGCATGCATCTTGGTAAACAGAATTTTCACAGTAGGCACTTCCTTTAGACCAGTCGTACCCAGTAGAAATATAACTAATGTAGCCACATATGTCGTCTTAATTTTCTTGTAGCTGCACTTTTTTAATTTTTAAAATTTTTATTTATTTTATTATTTTAAAATTATTTACTTTTATTTGTTTTTATTTTATTTATTTATTTTAGGCTACACTGTGTAACATGCAAGATCTTAGTTCTCCCACCAGGGATGGAACCCGTGCCTCCTGCATTGGCAGGCAGATTCTTAACCACTGAGCCACCTAGGAAGTCCCTAATTTCAGTTCTTAATGTAGCAACATTCATGGACCCTCCTTTTGTCACCAACAAGAATCACAAGTATTTTTATATCTCATGACTGTCATGTATATATGACATAGCTGGCTTCTTTTGCAACCCGTGGCGGGGGGGTTGCATTGAAAAAGACTATTCTGAATATTAAACTCTAGTTATTAAAATTCATACCAAAATATACATGCCAAAGTGTTTAAAGGGATGGGTACTGATGTTAGCAACATTTAGAAATTTATCAAAAAATAAAATAAAATGGCTAGATAGAGTTATAGATGGATGGAGAGATAAAGAGATGGAGGAATGGAGAGATGGATGGATGGAGGGAGGGAGGGATGGATGGATGGATGGATGGATGGAGAAAGGGATAGAGAGATGGATGGATAGATGAAGGGATGGAGAGAGGGATGGAGGGATGAATAGATGAGTAGAGGGATGTAGGGATGAAGTGATGGAGGGATGGAGGGATGGATGGATGGATAGATATAACAACATGTTATCTGGGTGATCAGTACAGGGTGCTAAAGTCTTTCACTTTTTCTGTATGTTTGAACATTTTCACAATAAAGTGTTGGGGGAAAGGTTTCTAAAAAAGAGAAAAAGATGAAACTGAGAAAGAAAAAGACATTCAAAGTCTGAGCAAAGAAAGAAGACTCATCTTAAAGATCATCTTTATCGAGTCCTTATCAAAGTCAGATTATACAGAGAAGAAAATGAACATAAGAAGCACAAAAAGAAGACACATAATGCAGAACTTAAGTAACTGTAACATTAAGGGGGGAAAAATCAATTATCTATATAAAGAAAGTTCAATGCCCAGGCTGTATTGTCAATGTGATGCCCACTAGCCATCTGTGGCCACCTGAGCAGTCGAAATGAATAAAACTGGTCAGATCTGAGATGTGCTGTAAAATATACACCAGATTTTGAAGACTTAGTACCAAAAAAAAAGAGAATGGAAAATAGCTCTGGGATATTTTAAAATATTGATTACATGTTGAAATGTTAATATTTTGGATATATCAGATTAAATAAAATATATTGTTAAAATTAATTTCCCTTGCTTCTTTTTACTTTTTTAGAAATGCACCTACAAGGAACTTCCCTGCTGGTCCAGTGGTTAAGACTCTGTGCTCCCAATGCAGGGGGCACGGGTTCAATCCCTGGTGGGAGAACTAAGATCCCACATGTCACACAGCATGGCCTAAAATAAATAAATAAAATAAAAATAAAAATAAATAAATTTTAAAATACATAAAATAAATAAAAATTTTAAAAATTGGGTTGGATCCCTGCTCCATGAAGATCCCACATGCCACGGAGCAACTAAGCCCATGTGCCACGACTATTGAGCCTGAGCTCTAGAGCCTGTGAGCCACAACTATTGAGCCTGTGTGCTGCAGCTCCTGAAGCCCACATGCCTAGAGCCCATGCTCTACAACAAGAGAAGCCACTGCAATGAGGAGCCCGTGCACCACAATGAAGAGTAGCCCCTGCTCGTCACAACTAGAGAAAGCCTGCGCACAACAACGAAGACCCAACACAGCCAATTAATTAATTAATTTAAAAAAAAGAACTGAAGTTAGACACTAAATTTCAGTTACAGGCTAGTGAAAGCAAAACTTTAATTTTTTCCTATCCAAATCTACAGACCCTCTGAATTTGAGGACCCCTACTCACTTCTTATTTCATAAAACCCAAATAAATCATGCCGTTAGCATGTTAAGGCAAATGCTACCCACGGCAAATTCTCGAGCACTTGTTAGACACATTATCTCATTTCGTCCTCACACCATCCCCACAAGGATAAAAGAAAACTGTCTGCTCACAGCACTTCTGACACCAAATATGTGGGATTTTCTCCCGCACCAACCAGTTCTCCAATTCTCCAGACACCAACCTGGTATCATATAATTGAATTCAATTTTGACACTACCTACCTGGAGTTAGGTATCCGTCCCACAGACTGCCCCCACTTCAGATGCAGCCACAAGTATTGGGTCCCCAGAGCACCCCTACTTCTGTCTGATTTGCCTGCAAAATCAGAGGGTCTCACCACCTGCACCCAAGTTTGAAAATTTGGTGAAATGCTTCACAAAACTCAGGAACACTTGTGTTTACCAGTTTATTAGAAAAGATGTGATAGAAGATACAGATGAACAGCCAGAGGAAGAGGTACACAGGGTGAGGTCTGGAAGGGTCCTGAGCGCAGGAGCTTCTGTCCCTATGAAGATGGGGTGCACCTCCCTCCCAGCACATATGCGTTCAGCCCGGAAGCTCTCCGGGCCCCGTACTTTATGTAGGTATAATGAATCCTTAGCTCAGTCTCCAGCCCCTCTCCTCTCCCTGAGGATGCGGGTGGGGCTGAAAGCTCCAAGCTTCTAATCATGGTTTGGTCTTTTGGGTCACCAGCCGTTACCCGGGTACCCACTAAGAGCCACCTCATTAGGACAAAAGCCTCTCCCATCACCTGGGAAATTCCAAGGGTTGTAGGAGCTCTGTAAGTCACCCCTGTAACCCCGTCACTCAGGAGATTACAAGGGTTTTAGGGGGCAGAGACCAAATATCTATTTCTTATTATGTCACAGGGGGTAGAGAACTATTATCAGCCCATCTTACAGCTGAGGAGACTGAGGCCCAGGGAGGAAATGTGCTGTGCTCAGGTGCCCGGCGAGCAGGTGACAGTACTGAGTCCTCCAGTGGATTGTTTCACCCACTCCCCACAGTAGTCTTAGGGGGCCATGATGAGCCCTGGCCCCGACAGCCAGCAACCGAAACAGATCCGGCTGATACAAACAGAAAAGGAGTCTCTTGGAAAACTCAGCCCTGGTGCTGACTATAGTCTAGAAAGTGGGCAGCAAGCTCATGCCTGGAAACTTCAGGTGGGGTTCTGCCCCAGGGCTGCAGGCCTGGCCCCAGGTGCGGGTGTCCTTGCCATCCTGTCCCTGCGGGGGAGCCCCCTCCCTGCCTCTCAGTGGCACTAGTACTCACTCTGTTTGGGTCTGTGTACCAACTGCCACAGCCCGGGACATGTGCCTGCATCCTAGCTGCCAGGAGGCTGTTGAAACACCCACTGCCAACCTCAGTGTCCCCAGTGGGAAGCAGAGCTTTCTCCCACCGAGACCCACAAAGATGGAAATTTCCCCAAGTGTGGGGAGGGGTGCAGCCTGTGCAGCCCCAAACAACGCCCAAGGTAGATGGTGCTCGCTTTTTTCTTAGTTTATTTATTTATTTATTTATTGGCTGTGTTGGGTCTTTGTTGCTGCACGCAGGCTTTCTCTACTTGTAGCAAGCTGGGGCTACACTTCATTGTGGTGCGCAGGCTTCTCATTGCAGTGGCTTCTCTTGTTGTGGAGCACGGGCTCTAGGTGCACGGGCTTTGGTAGTTGTGGCTCGTGGGTTCTAGAGCACAGGCTCAGTAGTTGTGGCGCATGGGCTCAGTTGCTCCGCAGCACGTGGAATCTTCCTGGACCAGGGATTGAACTCATGTCCCCTGTATTGGCAGGCAGATTCTTAACCACTGCACCACCAGAGAAGTCCATGTTTTTTTTTCCTTTTAATATTTATTTATTTATTTGGTTGCACTGGTCTTAGTTGTGGCAGGCAGGCTCCTTAGTTATGGCAGGCAGGCTCCTCAGTTGTGGCATGTGAACTCTTAGTTGCGGCATGCATGTGGGATCTAGTTCCATGACCAGGGATCGTACCCGGGTCCCCCGCATTGGGAGCACAGAGTCTTACCCACTGCGCCACCAGGGAAGTCCCCAGATGGTGCTCTTCTTACCCCCTTTACAGACAAACAGACTGAGGCTCAGGGAGGAAGGGGACCCTGCCTGGATGGCCCCACTGTCTAGCTCTTCCCTGTCCTCCTGCTTTCTCTCCCAGAAACACCCAGGGTCTTTGCACTGCTGCCTAGAATCCACTCTTCCCAGTGTGGCGATGCTGGGGACTGGCCCACAACGCAGGCCTTGGGGGAGTAAAAAGGCTGGAACACCCTTTGTGGTCCCACAGACAAAAGGTTTCAATCTATAGGGTCAGGGGTTAGGCACTGATGGTAACAGGAGTCCCCCTGGTGATGCTGATCCTGGATCTGGAAGAGGGAGGCGGGAGGGAGCTGCTGCATTTCGGGTTTGTGATCTATTTTCCCTGGGGGCGGGGTGTGTGTGTGACAGAGAGAGAGTGACAGACAGACAGACAGGGAAAGAAGAGTGGGGAGAGGAGTGGGGTCAGAGGCTGCTGGGACCTGGGCTTCATTTCTCCCTTTGGGGAATGGGGCCCAGTGTGGGGAGATGCAGGGAGATGGTGTGGAGGGGGCTCAGGCTGTGCAGCTGAGAGTCCTGATCCCAGAACCTGGGCGGGGAGCAGTGGGGTGTCTGGTCAGACAGATGGAAACCAGCCTGTGTGTGACAGCGTAGTGTAACCTGAGAGATGACACAGGCACCTCTCAAGGGACAGGGAAGGACTCTGGTGCCTGTGGCCACGACCAGCTATGTCTTGAACACAGCTGGGCAGTGGAGTGGCGGGGCTGGGGGAGGGGAAATAGTGAAGAGGAAGTGAACCAGCTGCAGGGCTGGCTGGGAGAGTGCCCCTGTGTGCGTTGGTGTCCGTGTGAAACAGATAGGTGTGGTTTCAGGGGCCTCCAAGGAGCCCGGTCCTTTATGTCTCCGCGCAGAAAGAATTCAGCGAGAGCCAAAGTGATAGATAAGAAGCGGTTTATTAGAATAGGACGCTTGTGAGGCTTACAAGCGGGTGGGCAAGGGGGTACCCGCCGAGACCTTAGTGGGCTACAGTTTTATAGTCAGGGGAAAAGTGGGGAAGGGGGGAGGCTCTTCTTTGTCTTGCTTGAGCTGACGTCATGCCTCCATCATCAACTCCTCCTCCAGGTTGGGCAGGGGAGTTTCTTGTCCCTACGTGGTCAAGCCAGGACTGTAAAACTCATTTCAGGTCTCTGTACAATGAGCACTGTTCCATAAATTACTGTTTTTCATGTGTGCAGAGAGCATGTCCTAGGGATCATTAACTTACTGAGCTCCCTGGGCAGGATGTGGGCCTCATGCCATCACTGTTTTATTGTTTTGGGGCATGTCGCATGCTTGTGTCAAATGGTTTTGTTGCTAAAAGCAAGCCTGCTTGGTTTTGTGGTTAAGAAAACCTGCTTTCTTGAGTAATCATTAGCTTACGGGGTGTCCCATACTTTCTTCTACTTACAACCCCCTAGTGGGATTAACTATTTTTTTTATATAAAATAAAGCTTTTTGAGGTATAACATATGCCAAAAGATGTACCCATTTTAAGTGTGAAATTCTATACTTTTTAATGTATTTATAGAGTTGTGCCGCCATCGCCACATTCTAGTTTTAGAGCGCTTCTAATTTGGGTGGGATTAACGGCTTAATCACCTACTTTGTCCCTTTTCTCTGTCCCTATCACGTGTGCACACACGTGCGTACGTGTGTGAGCGTCACTGAGTGGATGCCTGAGTGTGGCGTACGTGCACCCGGTTTGACATTACAGGTGTCTCTCTGTGTGTGTGCACATAGGTGCCCATGTGTCTGTGTGTCTGTTTGCATATGAGTTTTCATTCGGGATTACGTGTGTCTCTCTACATGTGTCTCTGTGTAGATACGTAGCCTCATACAAACCTGTGTGTTTATATCGTAATCACAGTAAATATCTATGTGGCCCTTCCTGTAAACCAGGCTCCCAAGGGCTTGCGTGTTCCATAAGTTAGTCCTTTCAACAGCCCTTCAAGGGCGGAGCTCTTAGTATCTCAACCTCTAGATGAGGAAACTGAGGCACAGAGAGGTTGAGTGACTTGCCTGAGGTTGCTGCGGTGGGCTTTGAACCCAGGCTGGTGTGCTGGAAGTCTGCCCCCAGACCACACCAGCTCCTGCACACAGGTCCTGGGTGGCCCGTGTCCCTATGGACAGGTGACCTCCGGGAATGTGTCCACTTCTCTTCCATGCCAGCGTTGGGGAGGGGTGCCTGCACCCCTGCCTGTGTGGTCAGGCACACGTGTGGGCGTGTCTGTGGTTCCTGGGTGCGTGTGTAGGGGGTGGGCGGACGCACACATGTGTATGCACACGGGGGTGCCGACAGCCCGCATTCTGGCGCCTTCCTTTCCTGTCTAAGAGCACATCTGCAGGACTGGGAGCCCCAGAGACTGCCCTGGGCCTCCCCACCCCCCACCCCCCCAGGCCCCAGAGGGCCTTTGTTTCCTTCTCTGAGGGCCCAGAGGGGGCGGCTGCTGTGAGAACTCCTGCAGAATTCTAGGCATTCAGCCTTTTGGGGCGGGGGAGGCACATGGAAAACTCCGACCGCTGGTGGGGGCTGAGGGCACAGTGTGGCCACGCAGGCGGGGGCGAGACTCTCTGTCCTCAAGGGAGCAGGGCCGGTGTCATTTGCAGGACCGAAAGCAGGGCCTGGGCAGTTTCTGCCTTGGACCTGGAGTCCGGCCAGGCTCGGTGAGGCCCCCCAGGCCAGCCCAAGGGATCCCATGTGCCAGGATGCGGAGCCAGAGGGTCCAGAGAGGTGGATGGGGATGCAAGAGGCTGCAGGGCGCACAGGTTCAGACGCAGCTGTTTGCACTGAGTGGGACCTGCATGGCCTTGCAGCCTCCCTGGCTGCCTCCTCCTCTGCAAATGGGGTTTCCGGGGCAGGGGGCGGGGTGTGGGGAAGCCTAATGGCCTCTCTGTCCCTGCTGTTCTCTGTGTCTGCCCATCTCCTCCTCACCTTTCTCAGCCCCGTGGAGTGAGGGCAGCTGATGGCTTATTTCTGCTCTTGTTCCTGCTCACCCGTAGTGCAGTGATAGTAACCCCCTAAAAGATATGTCCTCATCCCAACCCCGGTACCTGTGAATGTGACCTTATTTGGAAATAGGGTCTTTGCAGATGTCATCGAATTAGGAATCTGGAGATGAGATCATCCTGGATTTAGGATGGGCCCTAAATCCAGTGACTGGTGTCTTTATAAAGAAGGAGGGGCGGGGATTCGAGGTGCCGAGATGCAGAGGGGAAGGCCATGTGAAGATGGAGACAGAGATTGGAGTGATGCCAGTGAAAGCCAAGGAATGCCTGGAGCCGCTGGAAGATGGAAGAGGCAAGAATTCACCACTGAGGCCTCTGGAGGGAGCATAACCCCAATATACACCTTGATTTCAAACTCCCGGCCTCCAGAGCTGTGCGAGAATACATGTCTGTTGTTTTAAGCCAGGTTGGTGGTAATTTGTTACAGCAGCTGCAGGAAACTGATACACCATGCCGTGCACAGTTCACTGCAGCCTGGTCATTTGTTTTCTGCAGTCCCAGTTTCGAATCGCTATTCTACCACCTGCTGTGGGCAAGTAACTTTACCCATGTTGGGCCTCAGGTTCCACAAATGTAAAACAGGGAAAGTAATAATAAAAAAATACTCCGAGGGTGCTTAGCCAAGCCGGGTGTATCAAGAGCAGCAATGATTGTTATGATTGTGGGTATTGCTACTCGTGGGATGGTCCCCGTCATCCATGCATTCAAAGCAATGGCCAATTTTAATTTGGTGCGGAGGGTGTGCATTATAGAGACACGTATCTGGGAATGTTTGGCTGTCACAAACCATGGTCAAAATCAGCTCAGAGGACAGTGTCACTGGCTCAGTGTGCTGCTTGGTGCTGTGTAAGTAGCTATGATTTGTGGTGACACCCGATTAGTCACTGGCCACGTGGGGCCACCCACCCCACTTACTGGCTTTCGGTCATTCATGCCACACACATTTCCTGAGCATCTACGCTGTGTCTGGCACCGCCAACACCAAGTCGGTCAAGGTTGAGGGCTGCCCTCTGGGCTGCCCAGTCTTGTTGGGGAGGCAAGTGAACAAGGGGAGAGGGGGCACAGGGTGGGGAGGTGGGGGGGAACAGGAAGGAGGGGCCCACCCACAGGGGCTGGGGGCTGGGGACTGGCAAAGCTTCCTGGAGTCTGGCCTGAGGCCAGAGCAGAAGGACAAGTAGGCCGGGAGAAGGTAGAGAGGAGGGGGCATTCCAGGCAGAGAGAACAGCGCGTGCAAAGGCCCGGGGCAGGGGCATGTGGAACAATGGGAGAGGTATGTAGAGCAGCCAGGGTACAGGAGGGGGCCGTGGTGAGCACTGAGGCCCAAGAGGCTTCCCTGCTGAGCACGGCCTACTTGGGGCTGGGGCTTGTCCTCTGGGGCTTAGGGGTCATTGGAGGGTTTGAAGCAATTCTGGTTCAAGGCTAAGACCAAACCTCCATCTCTTACTGATTTGGTCCTCGGTTAGAATCACCCCACCCCCTTCAGCTTCATGGTCCAGACCTGATTCTCGGGCTACTTTTCTATCTGGAGGGGCTGAGAGAGGGAAGGAAAGTGGGGAGCCAGGACTCTCCAGCAAAGAAGGTTTAGATTCCCCAAGTGCCAGGGGTCTGGTAACATCTGGCACACACGCAGGGTCAGTCAGTGTCTGCAGGTGTTGGGAAGGCACAGGAAGACCCCCCACACACACCCCCACACACCCCAAAGCTTCCACCACGGCCCTCGGGCCTGAGGCACTCAGAGATGTGTACAAAGCCGAGACTCGTGGAGCACCCATCGCACGCTGGGCTCTGGATGGAGGGGCACCTACCACGCGATCATGCTTCGTCCGCCCTCGTCCTGGGAGCTGTGCACCTCGGCAGCTGCAGGCGGGCGCTTGAGGCTCTGCTTGTCCCCAGAGCTTCAGGCACTCAACCTCTGAGCTAGGCCATCCCTGGTGAATCCCCATCCCCCCAGCTGCAAACCTTCCCTGAAAGCAGGTGTGTGGTCCCGAGGAGGAAGGAGGGGGCCGCCCAGATCCTCTCGACCAGGCTGCTGTGTGCCAGCCACTGTGAGTGTTGGCGGCCAGTGACTCACAGCCGTCTCCTCACCCTCTCACCCACACTCTGTCCGCAACCCAGAGGGAATGACACCGCCTCCTCCTGAGAACCTCCCCCTCAAACAACCACGTGCAACCACATCCCCATCTCAGGCTCCGTTTCTAGGGAACCTAACCTAGGATGAGATCGTGTCTGATTTCCCCAACTTAGAATCTTCCTGTACGCCCTCCGTCCTTCCAGAAAGAGTCTTGCCTCTTTGGCTCAGCCAGAGGTTCCTCACTTGGCCCTTGCTGACCCACTCCTTGTTTCTGAAGTCCTGTGCTAGCCCATCACTCGGTAAGAAGGGGCAAGAACAACTTCTCTATAGAGGCGAGATCTCCGGTGGCCTCTTGTACATTGCAGGCATATTTTGGGTGTTGATTTGGCTGGACTTCTGTAAGGTGTTTTCTTGGAGCTCTCGAAAACCTAGCTCCCAGGGCCCTGAGCTGGAGGATAAAGGAGCAATGACACAGACAGTCTTTTCACATGCATGTGGAAAATCTGGGGAGGCTTAGAGTATAGCAAGTTCACTGGGGCCAAACCAACCTCAGGGCTGGTTGGGGCTGGGATGAGTAATGTTTGTCAGCCAGGATAACCTGCTTGAGAAATGAACCAGGGCTTCTTTTAGCTGTTGAGTCATCACAGAAGAATGAGAAATATTTTCCCTTCCTCCATCCCTCTCAAGGACCAACTTTGCATTCTTTAGGGCTGTGTTTGTCTTGGGCCAGTGGAGAATCAACAGGCCTTGGTTTTTTGAAATCTAGTACATTAGTTAGGATTCATCTAGCTGCAAATAACAGAACCCCACTGAAATTAGCTTACACGGAAGCAGAATGTGTTGTTTTGTGTCACTGGAAAGTCAGGAGTACAACAGCTTCAGGCATGGCTGGATCCAGCAGCTCAGGCAGGTTGTTGGGGATGTGTCTCTGTCTCTTGGCTCTGTTTTCCTTTGTGTTGGCTTAATTTTTAGGTGGGCTCTCTCTATCTGCTGGCAGAGATGGTGAATCATAGCCCAGGCTTCCATCTCACCAGCCTATAGAGATTTCCTCTTGTTGAATAGCCCCAGGAAGAGTCTTAGGGTTGAGTCTCTTTGGTTCAGCTTAAGTCACATGCTCATTTCTGAAGCAGTCACTATGGCCAGCCTTAGTCATGTACACAACTTAGCTCCAAGAGCGTGGGGTGGGGCTAGGAAGGGAAGATTCGGTAGCCGAGGTAAGAGATATTGTCTGCACTTGGGGCTGTAGGGGGATGGAACTGGGCTATCTGGAAGAGGTTTGTGGGAACTATTTGAGGGAACAAGCTTCTGAGTGGCAAAAGCCTGTTTCCCTAGCAAGGGGGATCAGATCCCAATTTCGTCAGACTTAGAAAAGCAAAGTAATGAGATTTTTCTCATAAGTATTGGGTTGGCCAAGAAGTTCATTCAGGTTTTTCCATAACATCTTAACATCTTTTGACCAACCCAATATTATGGAACTGACTCATATCATTTGGAAGAGTAAGTCCTAAATTCTGGGACTTTCCTTAATCAGCCTAACTATAGTGATTGGTAAAAGGATGGGCACATGACCCAAGCTGGACCAATGAGATTAAGTCATGGGACTTTTGCTAAAACTCTTGAGAAAGAGGTGTTCTCTTTCCACCAGGGTTGCTTGGTGACTGGAAGCTTGGAATTGGTGGGTACCATCTTTGCAACCGTAAGAGAAGGGCCTGACTGAGAATGAAATAGTTCACAGAGGAGAGCAGAGAAGAGATGGAGAGAGATTCCCATGACAACATTTGAGCTCCCGGATCAAGCCATGTCTGAAGTCCTTACCATGAACTTTTCAATCATGTCAGTTCCCTTTGATGTAGGTTTCTGTCCCTTGCAACCAAAAGATATCTTAATCATACAATTCTATACAGCTATTTGGGTCATGATGAGGATTAAATGAGCTAATGATATATGAAATATGTGGCTTATAGGGGACCCGTTAAAGATCCGCTTTCAGGAATTTCTCTTCTCCTCCCCCTGATGGAATACAGTTCCAACTTAAAATCTACTGAACATATTAAACAATTTAGAAGAGGCACAGATGGGTTTGGCTGGTTGTAGAACAATAAACACACAAAATCCAAATTTTACATCACCCGCCTGTACTCTTGACACCCTGTATTCTTAATTTAAATTCTGAGAAGGCAGCAGAAAAGCGATGGCTTTAAATAACCATGTGAAACGGGGCAAAAACAATCTCGAGAGACACCCGTTTTGTTTTCTCTGCAAGAGGAAAGAAGGAGGGCAGTGTGGGGAGATGGAAATCTGTAAAGACAGCCTTCTCCATCTGCACAGAATTAAAAAGAAGTTCACTAGTGTGGGGTCTAGAAGTGGCTCTCTCACGCCTGCCTCCTCCTCGGGGGCACTCCAGCCGCCCTGGGTTTGTTTTTCCTGGGCCTGAGCTTAGATGTCAGGCCGGCGGAGGGGTCCTGGGATTTCTCCCCACCCTGGCGAGCCTGGGGAGGCCACAGGCGGCTCAGGGTCTGCGTGTTTAGAAAAGCATGCAGGCTGATTGTTTACTCTGGGTCTACTGCCGGCCCACGGGCAGCCACGCAGGGCTTTCCAGATGCTTCCAGCTGGGGTCTCCTAAACAGGCCATACTGCCCAGCCCACCGTGGGCCTCCTCCGCCTGTCCCCACCCAGACCGCCAGATCGGGTTGCCACAAAGCCCCTCTGACCAAGTCCCCACTGCTTACAGCTTTATGTGTTCTCCCCAGTCTGCCACCAACAGCTTTGACCTGGCAGGTCGAGGGCCAGGGCTGGCTCACAGACATGTTTTGTTTTGTTCTGTTTTACTTTGTTCCGTATTGTTTAATTTGAGTTGGCAACGAGAACTTGGAAGGCTTCACAGGAAAGTCTGGATTCTTGTTTCTCTTTGAAAAAAATTGGAAGGTCTTGCAACACAGGGCCTGCCTTCTCATCCAGCAAACAGCAGCTAAGGAACAGTTGGTCCCTTACTCAGTCCCTTATCTTAATTTCAGTTACCCCAGAAACAGGCTCTGAGGCCAGGATCTGAGTGCAAGTAGTTTATTAGGGAGGGGATCCCAGGAGGCCCTGATGGGAGATGGGGAGAGAGGCCCAGAAGGGAAGGAGCTAGCTCAGGATGCTGGGCGAGGGCCGCTGGGGTGCAATCCCACTGGGGGTGTCTGGGGACGTCTGCCACAGGGGCCAGGGAACTGGGACGTCTCCTGCCAGCGTCTGTCTGTTTTGGGTAGGAGCCTGCATCTTGGGTATTAGCTCCCTGGCACTGCCAGTTGGCCCAAAAGAAAAACCTCGGGTAGGAAGTCATGGATATAGAAGCATCGTATGTGCTCCTGGCAGCCCCCGCCACACCCTTTATTTTTTAAAATTTATTGTATTTTTTAATATTTCAAGGAGTCTTCGTGTTATGGAGAACATGGAGTCGATGTTGTGATGGTGCCAGAATAGGGAGGATTTCTTTCTTTTTAAAAATATATTTATTTATTTGATTGCGCTGTGTCTTAGTTGTGCCACAGTGCCCTTTAGACAGCCCTGCCCTCCAGTTTGCCTCAGTCCCTCCGTTCCCTGTCGTCTGTCTCCCTGAGAGGAGGCGGAGGATTGGTTCCTTACGTCTTCATACTTGTGCGGCTGATTTCCTTACAGAACAGAGATGGTCCCTCTGCCCATATCACCTTCAAAAGTGGGAGAGTGAAATATTAGCTAAGAATGCCCCGTGCATACGAGTACGCTCTGCTCATGTCTCCTATTTCTGTGGCTGACCTGGCCCCTGAAGGGGGCTGCGTGGGCACAGAGCAAAGCACCCATCATTCACGTGACATGCAAGGCCCTTGGAGCGCTGGCTTTCACCCAAGGGCACCCTTGGAGCACCTTCCTCTGAGCCCAGGGTGGTGGCCAGCTCTCAGCCTGCATCCTGTCACCCATCCTCACGACAGCCCTGGGCAGGCCCCCGGAAATACTCCACCCACCAGGAAGCAAGGGCCTTACCCGGGTCCAGAGTCATCTTGCTGGCAGCCCATGCACGCAACAAAGCCCAGAGGAACCCCTCAAACACACTCTCTGATTCTCCCACTCCAACGGGGTGTCCAGCACTTCAGTTCTGACACTAACCACAATGAGACCCCACAGGTTAAGGACTCAGTCTCACAAGGCAGCCCCCACTTCAGACACCAGCTGCAAACGGGGTCCCCCAGGCTACCTGCACTTCTGCCCGGCCAACTATAGATTTGAGGGTTCCCACAACACCCCGCATTCAGGTTTGATTATTTGCTGGAAGGACTCACAGAAGGCAGGAAAGAGCTAACCTTACTATTGCATATTACAGTTTATTATAAGGAGACGGATGAATGGCCAGATGAAGAGGGACATAGGATCTAAGGGGTCCCGCGTTCAGGGGCCTCTGTCCCCTTGGAGCTGGGGGTGTGCCACCCTCCTGGAAGCCCCCTGAACCCCATTATTGAGGGTTTCATTGAGGTTTGATTACACAGGCACACGTGATTAAATCATCGGCCACTGGTGATTGAACTCAGCCTCCAGCCTCTTCTCCCAGGAGGTGGGGCTGAAAGTTCCCACCCTCGAATCACTTGGCTGGTTTTTCTGGCTACCAGCTCCGCTCCGAAGCGTTCTAGCTCCGACTCCTGGAGTTCTCATTAGCATACAAAAGACACTCTTTATCTCTAAGGAAATTCCAAGGATTTTAGGCTCTGTGCCAGGAATCAGAGCAAAGACCAAATATACATATGTTTTATTATACCACACATACACACACTCACACACACACACATGCACACGTCTCTACTTTTCCGCTGAGTTGCTGCCCAGGCTGTTCAGACCGCAGGGTAGATGGGGCTCCCAGAGTTGTTTTTTTCTGGGATCCCTGCTCCTTCCTTCTCCCAGCGTAGATGTTTACTGAGCATTCACTTTGTGCCAGGGCTGAGCCGGGTGCTGGCATGAAGTAGCCACTGAAGGTCCTGCTGTGTGTCCAGAATAGGGACATCAATGGAGACTGAAAGCAGATTAGTGGCGGCCAGGGGCTGGGAGAGAGGGGAGTGACTGCTAATTGGTTGTTGACTTTAAAAATGAAACAGCCAGTTATTTTTAGCAGCAAGTGGGTTTATTGGGGAATAGCAGAGAATTGCAATTCTGGGCAAGCATATTATAGCAAAACCTACAGGCAAGTCCTGAAAAACAAAAGAAAGGAACATTCTTTCATAGAGAAGGGGGGAGTTGGGCAGGGCTGTTATAAACAAAGAGCCCATTGGAGGACACTGGATGTTCGAAGTATAAAGGCTTTTCATTGGCTGAATTGTTACAGTCTCTCATTGGCTAGGCTGTTGCTGGGCAAGGAGAAAATCTTCCTTCCTCCTGCTGGGTTAGTAAGGTAGTAACTTTCTTCCTGTTGGAGATGCAAGGTATATCTCTTACTGTTTGGAGTCTATAGACAGAAACGTGTGATAGGCTTGAGAGCGCCCCCTTCTTGGCTTCCTGACTCCAACTTAAATGAGGTTTCATTTATTCATCAGAGTACTTGAGGTGATAGAAACGTTCTAGAACTAGGTAGTGGTGATGATTGCACAACGTTGTGAATGTACTGAATGCCAGTGAATTGTTTACTTTAAAATAGTTGATTAATGTTGTGTGAATTTTACTGCAATTTAAAACAATAAAAATATGGGAATTCCCCGGCGATCCAGTGGTTAACACTTGGAGCTTTCATTGCTGGGGCCTGGGTTCGATCCCTGGTCAGGGAACTAGGGTTCCACAAGCCACACAGCACGGCCAAAAGGAAAAAAAAAAACAAAACAAAACAGTGAAAATAAATGTGTGAACTTAATTTGACTACTATATATTTTAATCCAGTCTATCCAAAATGTTATTATTTCAACATGTAATTGATATAAAAAGTTATGAATGAGATGTAATATTTTACATTTTTTTTTCCATGCAAAGTCTGTGGAATCTGGTGTGTGTTGGACACTGCACCACAGCTCAATTCAGACCAGCCTCATCTCAAGTTTCAGCAGCCATGCGGGGCTGGCACTCCCTTGTTAGACAGCAAGGCTCTAGAAAGAGGCAAGCCTTCTGGTTTCTTCAGAGGAGCTACCAGAAAGTAAACCTTTCACTGCAAAGCGCTCCCCCCACCCTTAATGTAGCTTCTGTGTGTGATTTGCTCATGGAGTCTCTGGGGTCTTGTCTGCTCTGGCCAATTCCAGAGGTGGGGAGAAGGTAGGGGTTGAATGGAGCCACTTCCCCCAAAGATGTGTCTACCCAGAACCTGTGAATGTGATTCTATTTGGAAAAAGGATCTTTGCAGATCTAATTAAGACTCTTAACGGAATTCCCTGGAGGTTCAGGAGGTGGGACTCGGTGCTTTCACTGCCAAGGGTGCAGGTTCAATCCCTGGTTGGGGAACTGAGATCCCGCAAGCTATGTGGCGCAGCCAAAAAAAAGGAAAAAAAAAAGGAAATAAATCATTAAAAAAAAACCTCTCAAGGTGAGATCATCCTGGATTGTACAGATGGGCTCCAAATCCAATGACAGATGTCCTTCCTCATAAGAAGAAGAGAGGAGGGACTTCCCTGGTGGTGCAGTGGATAAGACTGCACGCTCCCAATGCAGGGCGCTTGGGTTCGACCCCTGGTCAGGGAACTAGATTTCACATGCATGTCGCAACTAAGAGTTCACATGCCACAACTAAGGAGCCGATGAAACCAAATAAAATTTTTTAAAAATGTATTTAAAAAAAAGAAGAAGAGAGGACCACAAACACAGAGGATGATAGAGGCAGAGACGAGAGGGTTACAGCCACAAGCCAAGGAAACCCTCGGACGGCTGTGTGGGGAGGAAAGTTTTTCTCAAGCCTTTTAAGGTCCCTGGCTGGGTCTGGAAGTTAAATTGACAAAGATTAACAAGAGAAAAGGAAACGTTTGATTGAATTTTTACTTGTACACGGGAGTCTTTACAAGAGAATGAGGACCAGAAATGACCAAAGCAGGAAGATTTTATACCTTTGAGACAAAGAAACAAGTAAATATGTGAAGAATGGACAAGACAAAGAGGTTTGGGGTTGGGGTTGTAAGTGGTGACATAACTAGGAAAAGGTGAGATTAACAAACTTTGTTCAGATTTCTCCATCCCCAGTTCCCCGTCCCTGGTGATAGAAAGTCTCTCTTCCTTCTGATACAGGGAGGGCACCTCTCCCATGGGAGGTTTATTCATCTGCTCTGGGGAAGAAGGGCAGGTCAGGGTGATCTTCCTGCTTCTGTTTGAGGTATTCAGCACGCTGAGGTGCCGTGTTTTGGGGTAGGATGTCCTGAACTTCATGCGCCAGAAGCCCCCAGAAGCCGGGAAAGGAGCAGGGAACAGATTCTCCCTCAGAGTCTCCAGAAGGGACCAACCCTGCCAACACCTTGATTTGGGACTTCTGGTTTCCAGGACTGTGAGAGAATAAATTTGTTCCTCCCTCCTTCCCTCCCTCCCCTCTCTTCCCCCCCACCTCTTCCTTCCTTCCTGCCTGCCTGCCTGCCTTCCTTCCTTTCTTTCTTTCTTCCCACCAAGTTTGTGCTAATTCCTATGGCTGCCCCAGGGAGAAAAAAGGAGAGGGAGCGACAACTGTACCCACGTCCCAAAGAGCATCCCCCTCCCCTCCATCCAGGGGGCAGTTCAAACCTGGGCCTCACATTGCTGGATCTGGGTTTGAACCCTGAATCTTGGGACCTGGGACATCTTTCTGAACCTGCGGAAGTCTCAACTGCCCCATCTGTACAATGGGGATAAGGGTGCCCCCTGTTTCCTAGTGATGCGTGGGAATGAGTGATATGCAGGTAAACATGTGGATCCCAGGACCCAGCAGAGAGCAAAGGGACCCCGCAGAGCAGCAATGTTCATCTCTGCCATTGCTCTCATCTTAGAGATGAGGAAACTGAGGTTTAGCAAGTGAAGTGGCTTTGCCCAGTCATCTGGCAGCACGTGGCAGGGCGAGGCCGGCTCTGAGGCCAGATCCTGGTTTCCAGGATGCTCTCTCTGTTCAGCCGTTTCTCTAGCCCCCACCCCTCACCTCGTGCGCTGGTTCCACCAGCCTGAGCGGCTCTGGGTTACCTGCCTGCTAGTCTGCCCGTGTGCCACACCTTCCATCTCTCTGTTTCTATGTGATGGTGCCCTTCCTGCTCCTCCCCACAACAAACCGTGGCTTCAAGCAGTGCTGCTTCCTTCTGGAAGCCTCTCCTGACTGCCCTCTCCCTCTGGGGGCTCTCCTGGGAGCCCAGGCTGAGTCAGCAGGGTCCCTGCCCTCCAGGAGTTGGCAGTCCAGTTGGAGGGGAGGATGTTAATCTGCCTCTGAGGTGGGGCATGTCTAAATAGGAAGAACAACAGGGTCGACACCTTGAACCGAACGCACTGTGACCGAATTACACAGGAGGAAGCAGCCCCGGGGACCTGCATCTGGCTGCATTGCCTGTTCCCCAGGTGACAGAGGAGCTCTGGCCTCTTTGCCCTCTCTCCACCTCACAAGGAACAGAAGTGGAAACAAAAACTACAGTCAAGAACCCAGCTGGCTGGTTCTCTCGTGGGAAGAGAGCATCTCAGGCCCCCAGTTATGCCCTATACAGGACAGCTTCTGCAGGGACCCAGTACCCCTGCACCTCTCCAGGGAACAGGACCCTGGATGATGGGGAGGGCTCTCACAAGTCTTCAGCAGCCACAGGGAGGCTCCCAGGTAGTGTCTGATCACCTCTGGGCTGGCAGCGTGGAATTGCTCCCAAACAGGGCTGACATCCCTGGGGCATTTCAGCCCCTCCTCCCCTCCCCGCCCCTTCCAGGGGCTCAGAAAGAGGAGTGGGAAGCTGGTGGCCGGTTCTGAAATGGGGGTACCTGGGGCCTGGGGAGACCCTCCTGCTATCTGCCAGGGCTCTTCCGGGCACCAGATCCAGGTCTGTCCTCCCTGGGGCTTGGTAACCTTCTGTCCAGGTTTCCTGTACATGTGAGTGTCCTGCCAGCTGGGTTGGGTCCACCGCCCACTGGTCACATGCAGTTGGCTCTGACCACAGGTGGCCCCATAAGAGGTCAGCCAGCCATTTCCATAGAAACCACTGAGGGTTGCATGGGGCCCTACCTCCCTCATTCTCTACCAGCCTTCCAGAAAGCCCAGGGGGACAACCTGGGAGAGGCCTCCCCACTGACCTGAGCACCAACCCCCCCAGGCTGACCCCGGGGCAACCCTATCTCAGATGAACGAGAGGACACCAGAGTCCAAGGCCACCCCGGCTCCTGGGAGTCACAGGTGCAAGCTTGGCTCCTCCAGTTTCGGCTGTGTGGGCAGTGCCTCCGAGGCTACGTTTCCATCCTCCCCGTGGACACGTGGCGGTGCTGGGCACCCGCAGGCAGAGAAACCTCTTAGCCAGGCCAGGTGGTGATTTCAGAGCCCCTAGGGGAGGAAGAGGCCACTGTGATGACACGTGCGTGTGAAGGCGGGTGGGGGGAGTGCTCTCACACGTCCTACCCTGCCTTGTGCTCAGCAGCCAGAAGGCTTGGGGGGAACTTGCTCCTAATTAGCTGATGGTTTAATAGCTATTTCCAGGCAGTGGTGGGTGGCAAAGAGTTTTTATAAGCATGCCCTCTGGGGGTAGGGTTGCTAGATTTAGCAAAGAAAAATAGACATGCCTGGTTAAATTTGACTGTCAGAGAGACAACAGATGGTTTGTTTTCTTTTTTTTAGATAAATTTATTTATTTATTTATTTTTATTTCTTGGCTGCATTGGGTCTTCCTTGCTGTGCGCAGGCTTTCTCTAGGTGTGGCGAGAGGGGGCTACTCTTCGTTGTGATGCGTGGGCTTCTCATTGCAGTGGCTTCTCTTGTTGCGGAGCACAGTCTCTAGGTATGTGGGCTTCAGTAGTTGTGGCACACGGGCTTAATAGTTGTGGCTCACGGGCTCTAGAGCACAGGCTCAGTAGCTGTGGCACACAGGCTTAGTTGCTCCTCGGCATGTGGGGTCTTCCTGGAGCAGGGCTCGAACCTGTGTCCCCTGCATTGGCAGGCAGATTCTTAACCACTGTGCCACCAGGGAAGTCCCTGATATTCAAATTTAACTGGATGTTCTCTATTTTTTTCTGGCAATCATATCTGGGAAGTAGGATAGCCCACACATTTGGGGGCTTCTACACCTCTTGACTTAGATTTAGTTATCTGTATGGGGGGGGTGTCTAAGTATTTCGACCAGGATTGATGAAGTCTTGCTCTGTCCCCCACGTACAAACTCACCGCTGATTCCCATCCCCGCCAGCTTCATCCAAGAATGAGGCCCTAGCCACGTGAGCCAGCCGGTTCTCCTTCTGGTACATCATGGACCACCTCGAATGGGTGTACACAGTGTGACTCCACGTTTGAGAACAGGACCCTCTGCAGTGGTGAAGCAACCTATTCCCACTTCTAGATTTTGACCACCAGGAGTTTTCTTTCTCTCATTTACTCCTCAAACCGGGAGGCCCAAAGACATCATCCCCTTCCCCCCAACTCCCTCAATCCAAGGAAAACTCAAACAATCTGGGAAGGCACTGCAGCAATGTTTAAAAATGTGGCGTGCCCAGGCTGTGCACAGAAGGGCTTTTGATTCTCGAGACCGATCTGACATCTGCTGGAGGGGCACTCCCTTCCCGCTGCCTGGAGTGCAGGCCGGGGCGCAAGGCGCTGGATGAAAGGTTTCCTGCCTGCCTGCCCACCCGCCACATCCTTTCCTGCTCCTCGCCCTGGCCAACCCCCCCAACCTAGGCATAATTTTAGAAACTTAATAGATGCTGTGCTGCACATTCTTGGCCTGGAGCCAATGGGGGCAGATCCGGACAGAACACAGACATTTCTTTCTCAGGCCGTGTTGCTAGAGAGCCTGTGTTTCCCCCCGGGGACACGCTTCTGAGGAGCTAGTGTACACGGATGAGCCCTCACCCACTTGCTTCTTTGTGGGGTCCCCCCACCCCACCCCACCCAGGCTGGATTATTTTGCAGGCTTAGTGCCAGCTTCTCTTTGCCTTTCCTGAGGTCCTCAAGGCCACCAGGAGCAGGGGGCACTGGAGAGGGTGGAGCACAGATTCGAGGGCCCCAGGTGATGGGGGCCACGAGGACCTCTTTGCAGATGACTGGGGTCATTTGCTGTCTTGAACCTGTACATGACAGACTGGGCCCTCTGGATCTGGGGAAAGAAGGCGGACTGATTTTAGGATCCGGGTGAGGGCTTTTGTTTTCTTCCCAGAGCCGGAAAGTCTGCATGGTCTTTTCAGATTTCACAGAATCGCCCCCTTCCTGGAATGGGTGTTTTCGAGACTCCTGGAGTATGAATGAGAAGTGGGTCGCAAGGAGACACATCTGGAGTCTAACGTCCAGTGACGAACGTCTATAGAGCACTTGAATGGCAGGCTCTGGGCTGCATGCTTTATCTCCTTCAACTTCCCTTCAGCCCTAGCAGATGGGGGATCATGGATGTACCCATTTTACAGATAAGGAAACTGAGGCTCTGGGAGGTGAAATGACTTGTACATGGTCATGCAGCCAGGCACTGGCACAGCCAACACAGAAACTTGAATCCTCTGCCTTGGGAGTATCCCCCCACTCCATCTTTATTTTATTTTCTTTATTTTTAAAAATATTTATTTATTTATATATTTGGCTGCCCTGGGTCTTAGTTGTGGCACATGGGGTCTTAGTTGTGGCACATGGGATCTTAGTTGTGGCACGTGGCATCTTCATTGTGGCATGCGGGATCTTTTTTCTTTCTTTCTTTCTTTTTTTTTTTTTTAGTTGTGGAATGTCTGCAGGGTCTAGTTCCCTGACCAGGGATCAAACCCAAGCCCCCTGCATTGGGAGCCGCAGAGTCTTACCCACTGAACCACCAGGGAAATCCTCCATCTTTATTTTCTAACAGTTTTATTGGGACATCATTCACACACACACCATACGATTCACCCATTTAAAGTATACAGTTCAAGACTTCCCCGGCGGCACAGTGGTTAAGAATCTGCCTGCCAATGCAGGGGACACGAGTTCCATCCCTGGGCCGGGAAGATTCCCACATGCTGCTAAGCAACAAGCCTGTGTGCCACTACTACTGAGGCCACACGCCACAACTACTTAAGCCCTCACACCTAGAGCCTGTGCTCTGCAACAAGAGAAGCTACCATACTGAGAAGCCCATGCACCACAACAAAGAGCATCCCCTGCTCGCTGCAACTAGAAAAAAGCCTGTGCACCGCAATGAAGACCCAATGCAGCCAATAAATTAATAAATAAATAATTAATTAAAAAACATAAAGTGTACAGTTGAATGGCTTTTAGTACATGAAGAATTGTGCAACCCTCACAATTTTGTTTTAATCTTTATGGGCTTTTTTTTTTTAGAATTTTTATTGAGATACAGTTAACAGACAATAAACTGCATATATTTAGAGAGTACAATTTGGTATGCCAGTCTCCCAGTTCATTCCCCCCCAACCCTCCCCACTTTCCCCACTTGGTGTCCATATGTTTGTTCTCTACATCTGTGTCTCTATTTCTGCCTCGCAAACCAGTTGATTTGTACCATTTTTCTATATTCCGCATATATGTGTTAATATATGATATTTGTTTTTCTCTTTCTGACTCACTTCACTCTGTATGACAGTCTCTAGGTCCATCCATGTCTCTACAAATGTCCCAGTTTCATTGCTTTTCACAGCTGAGTAATATTCCGTTGTATATACGTACCACATCTTTTTTATCCATTCATCTGTTGATGGACACTTAGGTTGCTTCCATGTCCTGCCTATTGTAAATAGTGCTGCGATGAACACTGGAGTGCATGTGTCTTTTTGAATTATGGTGTTCTCTGGGTATATGCCCAGGCTTGGGATTGCTGGGTCATATGGTAACTCTATTTTTAGTTTTGCAAGGAACCTCCATACTGTTCTCCATAGTGGCTGTATCAATTTACATTCCCACCAGCAGTGCAAGCGCGTTCCCTTTTCTCCACACCCTCTCCAGCATTTACTGTTTGTAGATTTTCTGATGATGCCCATTCTAACCCGTGTGAGGTGATACCTCATTGTTGTTTTGATTTGCATTTCTCTAATAATGAGTAATGTTGAGCAGCTTTTCATGTGCCTCTTGGCCATCCGTATGTCTTCTTTGGAGAAATGCCTATTTAGGTCTTCTGCCCATTTTTTGATTGGGTTGTTTGTTTTTTTGATATTGAGCTGGATGAACTGCTTATATATTTTGGAGATTAATCCTTTGTCTGTTGATTCGTTTGCAAATATTTTCTCCCATTCTGAGGGTTGTGTTTTCGTCTTGCTTATAGTTTGCTGTGCAGAAGCTTTGAAGTTTCATTAGGTCCACTTATTTATTTTTGTTTTTATTTCCATTACTCTAGGGGGTGGATCAAAAAAGATCTTGCTGTGATTTATGTTGAAGAGTGTTCTTGCTATGTTTTCCTCTAGGAGTTTTATAGTGTTTGGCCTTACATTTAGGTCTTTAATCCATTTTGAGTTTATCTTTGTGTATGGTGTTAGGGAGTGTTCTAATTTCATTCTTTTACATATAGCTGTCCAGTTTTCCCAGCACCAGTTATTGAAGAGGCTGCCTTTTCCCCATTGTATATCCTCATCTCCTTTGTCTTAGATTAGCTGACCATAGTTTATCTCTGGGCTTTCTATCCTGTTCCATTGATCTATATTTCTGTTTTGGGGCCAGTACCATACTGTCTTGATCACTGTAGCCTTGCAGTATAGTTTGAAGTCAGGAAGCTTGATTCCACCAACTCCGTCTTTTCTTCTCAAGATTGCTTTGGCTATTTGGAACCCTCACAATTTTAGGACATTTTCATCATTTGGAAAAGAAACCCTGTCCCCTTTAGCTATTACCTCCCACTAAGCAACCACTCATCTACTTTATGTCTCTGTGGGTTTGCCTATTCTGGACATTTCCTGTCAATGGAATCATACAAAATGTGACCTTTCATGTCTGGCTTCTTTCACTGAGCATCAGGATTTCAAGTCTCATCCACATCATAACAGGAAGCAAACTTTCCTCCTTTTATGGCTGAATAATAGTTCATTGTATGGACAGACCACATTTTCTTTGCCTATTTGTCTGTTGATGGACACGTGGGTTGTTTCCACCTTTCGATTATTGTGAATAATGCTGGTATGAACATCCACGTACACATTTTCAGTTCTCTCTCAAGTCCCTCAGTCTTTTTTTTTTTTTGCCTGCGTTGGGTGTTCATTGCTGCGTGCTGGCTTTCTCTAGTTGTGGTGAGTGGAGGCTACTTTTTGTTGTGGTGCACGGGCTTCTCATTGCAGTGGCTTCTCTTTGTTGCGGAGCACGGGCTCTAGACGTGCAGGCTTCAGTAGTTGCAGCACGCAGGCTCAGTAGCTGTGGCGTATGGGCGCAGTTGCTCTGAGGCATGTGGGATCTTCCTGGACCAGGGATCGAACCTGTGTCCCCTGTGTCGGGAGGTGAATTCTTAACCAGTGTGCCACAAGGTACGTCCCAAGTCTCCCAGTCTTAAGGAAGCTGTTCAAATGCCCACCTATGGGCCTTTCTCATGCTCAGATTCCCCAACCTGGGACCCCAGCTGCCCATATTAAATGAGACAGCACGCACCCGAGGCTGACCCCAGGCCCGGCAGAAGTACATAGTTAATCCAGCTATTATTTCTGTGCCATGGAGGATGCTGGGTAAATACTTTTGGAACACCTGCATTTTTTTCACAAGTAATGAAAGATTCAGCCTTTGAAGTGGGGGGTATGTGTTTGGGATCCAGTCCTGCTGTGGAAGGCAGTGAAAGGGTGAAGGGTCTTGGCTGGGGAAGTCCTGCAGCCAGATATGGTCAGATCTGATCCCACTGTTTTCCTACTTAAAACCTTCTCTGACTCATCGCATAAGAGCAGTATTCAAATGCTCGATCCCAGACCCTGGAGGGCCGTCCCTGACTTACCACCAATTTTTTTCTCTATAGCCACCTCCATCCGACACCCCAGTAATTCTGAACCCCAGGAAATTGTCAACGTACCAGGCCGTTGCCCATGCAGTGCCCTCTGCCTGGAATGCTCTTCCTCGCTGTCTGCCTCACTCATTTACTAAGCCTTGACTTGAGCATCAGCCTCTTTAAAAAGACTTTGTTGGATTTCCTACCCGCTAGGGAACAGTAATTTCTTCTTTGTATCTCCCTCCCTCCCCCGCTGCTCCACTAAGACTGCAGTCAGAACAGGTATGCGTTCATTCATTCACTCACTCATTCATTCATTCTCTCACTCATTCACTGATTCAATCACTCATTCATTAATTCCTCACTCACTTGTTGACTGATTCATCAATTGGTTCATTCATTCATTCATAAATCAACTGTTGAAAGCTTCCTGTTTACCAGCCACTTTTCTAGCACTGGGGACACAGCAGTGAACAAAACAGACAAAAATCGCCACCCCTGGGCCTCTGCGTCTCCAGCCCTTACACCTAGTAAGCGCTTAATAAACTGCCCCAACATAAAGTGCTCCGACTTTATCTTTTCCTCCTCCTACCCCGTGCCCTTTGTCCTAGGGACACGGCTATTTGGTCCCCCAGACATGTCCCACAGGCTCGCATCTCCTTGTTCTCACTCTTCCTTCCTCCTGGAGTGCCTCACAAGGTTGGCCCCACGGTCATCCACACTTTTCAGGGTCAGAGGCAGCAGCTCAGAGAGGTTGCCGAGCTTGCACTGGGTCACACAGCTAGTATGCCTCGGAGCCACAGTTGAACTTGGGTCCTTCAGCTGCAGAGCCTGTCAGGCCAGCAGCTGGGTGCCAAGCACAGTTTGTGCAGAACCTGTGGCTCTGAAGGCTGGTCATATCCCTGAACCCTTGTGAGGGACCCCCTTGTGGGTTTGAGATTGGAGAAGGGACATGACCTTGAAAGATGCCTTGAGGCCCCAGGCTGGGGTCCAGCAAGCAGCCTGTCAGGGTGGCAGAAAGGGAAGGCTGTAGTCAGAGGCTATATCCTGTGATGCAACTGGCCTATGTTCAAATCCCAGCTTCACTGCCTACTGAGTCCCATGACTTGGCTAAATTACTTCACCTTTCTGAGCCTCAGTTCCCTCATCTGTAAAATGGGGTTTATAATAGTCTCTACCCATTGGGTTACTGTAAAGATTAAAGGAGATGCCATATGTAAAACACTAAGATGATATAGCCCAATAATTGTTAGCCATTCCTATTGTCATTCAGAATTATTATTGTTAACATTACTTGATTAATTACTTCAAGTTGTTCAAAATAAATAATAAGAGGACTCAGTCGGGGTGGGAGGGATAAATTGGGAATTGGGGATTAATAGATACACACTACTATAGAGAAAGTAGATAACAAGGACCTACTATATAACTATAGTCAATATCTTGTAATAACCTATAATAGAAAAGAATCTGAAAAAGTATATATATACACAACTGAATATATAATGTAAAATATATACGCAACTGAAAAAGAATATATATATATACATATAACTGAATCACTTTGCTGCACACCTGAAACACTGTAAATCAACTATACTTAAACAACAGCAACAACAACAACAAAAAAAACACGAGAATTCCCTGGAGGTCCAGTTTTAGGATTCCATGCTTTCACTACCAAGGGCACAGGTTCAATCCCTGGTCAGCGAACTAAGATCCCACAAGCGGTGCAGTGACACGGCCAAAAAGAAAAAAAAGAAAATGTGAGCTGTTGTTTTGATTATTTTTTCCCCTCATTTGATCACCCAGCAAGTGTTTACCGAGCACCTCCTGTGGGCCAAATGAGCCGAGTGCGAGGTGCTGACGACACCATGAATGGGATCCTGTTTCGAACAAACGAGATTCTTTTAAAAACATTTATGAGACTGTCAGGGAAGTATAAACCCAGACTGGATGACATTGGATGAAATTCAGAGGTTGTTCATTTTGAGGTGGCTGGGTGGGGGATGGGGGGGGTGGGCACGTTGTAGTTTTGCAGTTTTATTTTTCAAAAGAGTTCTCATCGTTTAGAGACTCAGCCCTAAGTGTTTACAGATGACATATGATGTCAGGGATTTGCTTTGAAACAATCCGGTCTGTAAAACTTATTGTTCTTTTTTATTTTTATTTATTTATTTATTTTTTTGGCTGCGCCGAGCGGCTTGCTAAATCTTAGTTCCCCAGCCAGGGATCGAACCCGGGTCCTTGGCAGTGAAAGCGAGGACCGCCAGGGAATTCCCTAAAATTATCCTTTTTTAAAGTTTATTTTTAAAAACTGCAGTGGCGGAGGAAGGCATGGGGGTACATATACGGTATCAGATGGACCACAAGTAGGTGATGGGGAGGGTGCTGGTCATGGTCTGCAATGAGTTTAACGAAAAGGCATCCCTTAACCACTTGGGTAATTAGCCTCAGTGAGTGATGCCCTGAGGAGAAAATGGGGAGTCAGAGGTGGCAGCAGGAGGCTTTGGAAGTCAAAGGCCATGGTGAGAGTTTGGTCTTGATCCTAAGTGGGCAGCCAGTGATGAGTTTCGGCAGGGACAGTGGCACCTGGCTTGGTGCGGATGTGAGAAAACTAACTCACTGGAGGGCTCAGAGCAAGCACACTGCTGGGGGCTTCATCCAGAACCTTCTTTTTCTTCTTTCTTCTCCTCAAGCCCTCCCCTCCAACACTGGGCTGGAGAGGGCTCCACATCCTTGGGGGGGGGGGGTCACACAGGGAAAACGCAATCCCTTTCCTTCTTGCCAACCCTCAAAGCAGGGTGCAAGGGTCTTGCCTGGAAGCAGGAAGCTGCAGCTTTTCAGCTATGAGGACTCCCAGGCCTTGTGGGGGTCTGCGGGGTCCCCGAAGCCAGAGCTAACACTGAGCTGTGTTCCCACCCATTTATCTGCCCCGGCTGGACAAACCATAGGCCTTCTTTTCCCTGCTCAGCTTTTTCCCAGGACTGAACGTTTGTGTCCCCCTCAAATTCGTGTGTTGAAGCCTAACCTTCAATGTGTGGTATTAGGAGGTGGGGCCTTTGGGAGGTAAATAGGTCATGAGGGTGGAGCCCTTGTGAATGGGATTCGTGCCCTTGTAAAAGAGACCCCAGAGAACTCCCTCGACCCTTCCATCATGTGGGGATGCAGAGAGAAACCAGTCATCTAAGAACTGGGAAGTGGGCTCTCACCAGACCCGAAATCTACCAGCACCTTGATCTTGGACTTCCCAGCCTCCAGAACTATGAGAAATAAATATGTGACGTTTACCACCCACCTCATCTGTGGTCTCCTGGTACAGCAGCCCAACCTGACAAAGCCACCAGCAGAACATGCTTTGGACCACATTCTTCACGGTCACAGCCTATGGACCAAAGTCAGGGCTGGGAAGTCCATCCTCCCAGCCCTGGCTTCGGGATGCTGAGGGCCTGGGTTCCAGGTTCCCACCATGGAAGGAGAGGAAGGGCTGCCCTCCCTGCCCTCCGGAGTCCTTGAGGCGTGGCTAGGGTGAGGGTCTGCTCCGCTGTGGCTCGGGCCCTGGCCTGTTCCCACAGCAGGAGAGGAAGTCTCTCCCTCTTTCTCACATTGCTCTGTCTTCCTGACACAGGGCGCCTGGGTTACAGGTTTTTCACGTCAGAAGTCAGAGGTGGTGGTGACTTAATCACCCCAGCCTGCAGTTCCTTAAAAAGGCGTGAGTCTCAGCCCTTTCAGAAAGCAGTTTGGCAGTGTGTTTCAGGGGCCTGGAAAGGTCTATGCTTTCCTTTCCAGCTATCACACTTCTGGGAATTTGCCCGAAGGAACTAATCCTAAAACAAGGAAAGAAAGACTGAGTACCCAGTGATAACGACTGCCGACTGCCTGGACATTTGTAATAGGACTCCTCGGGCGTGACACGTATGTTGGAACCCCTTGTTGGATTCTTAAGTAGGCATTTAGAAGAAGGAGTTATGAGAGCTTTTTATCAACATAGAAAATACTTATAACGCTGAGCTGAAAACGCAATGTGGGGATGGCGGGCAGGGCTGGGGCGGGGGCGGGGTGTCTGTTGATTTTCCTAACGGTCTGTGATATTGTCCTATTGCTCTAAATGGCAGGAAAACCAGCCTGCATGTGGCGATGGGAGGTTCCAGCCCTGCTCCCCAGCTGGCAGCCACATCACCAGGCCAATCCAACCCCAAACCTGGTGCGCCTGTTCCATTTTCAAAAATGGAGACTGACAGCTTAAGGCGTGTTTCCTTTTTGGAGGATCCTGTGGCTTTCTGGAGAGGGAGGGAAGGGCGGGTGGAAAAAAACCAGGGAGGCCCTTGTAGCCTGCTGGGAGGCAGAGCCCCTCGGGGTAAGGATTTGGTCTTTTTCACATCAAAACCTTGTTGACAGCTCAAACAGCACAGCCTCTTTCCTGGAGACTGAGGCAGGGATGTTTATTTTTACTAAAAGGTTTAAAAAGGTCTTTATTTTATTGCAAAAGCAATACATGCTCATTGTTTAAAAAAGAAAAAAACCAAATAGTATAGAATAGTATAAAATAAAGTCCCTGCCTGCCTCTCTCTTCTCTTCAGAGGGAAACTCTCTTAGCTGTTTGGGTCCTTTCTTTCAGATATGTTCCGTATCAGGGGTTTTCAAACGTTTTTTTAGCTGCGAGCCACAGTGAAAAAAATAGATTTTGCATTGTAACCCGGTATACATGGACTTGGAAGTTTTATGCAATGATGCTTATTATAAGGAATGCCGGTTGGGGTTGTCTGTTCTGTTCTGTTCTATTCGTTTTGTTCTATGATGGTCTATTCCATTCTATCCCATTTCCGTTAAAAAGAAAGGTGGCTGGTCTTAACCCAGTCACATGATTTCATGTCTCACATGTCTTGGTGTGACTGTCAGTGAAACGACTGCTGTAGATTTTTTAAAATTAATTACTTGTTATGAATATTTATTTATTTACTTACTTACTTGGTTGCACTGGGTCTTATTTGGGACAGGTGGGCTCCTTAGTTGTGGCATGCAAACTCTTAGTTGCTCCCCAGCATATGGGATCTAGTTCTCTGACCAAGGATCAAACCCAGGCCCTCTACACTGGAAGCGCGGAATCTTACCCACTGCACCACCAGGGAAGTCCTCTGCTGTCGTTGTTAATAACACACAACATGGTTATTCTTCGACTCCTCGTCCTGTGACTTGCTTTCCGCACGTGAGGATTTTGCAGCCCGCTTTCCGTTAATGGACATAGCGCTCTTTCTTCCTCCTTAAGGGCAGCAGAGGAAAAATCATGACTGGTTTTTCACAAGGTATTTGTCCTTCTCCTTCCTAACAGCCATTTGCCTGGTCTCCATGTGGGGCTGTCACCAGAGAGGTTTAGGGAAGGGGATGCCCCATTTGCGCACAGCTGCAGGGACATCTGTGCAGTGATTCCCAGCGTGGGATCCGCAGGTCAGGAAGCAAGCGCCTCTCAAATACCGTGATTGCTGCTGGGAATGGCCTGGGATCGGCGGGTTTGTGGAGGTGTGCGTCTGGGGCGCAGAGTACCCCTTGCTCCCCCATGGTCCCCTACACCTGATGACCACACAGGATTTTGTTCCTGTTTTGTGTCACACCCTGCTTACAGTGCTGGGAAATACAGCTGTGGGTGTTAGAGATGAGTCGGATGCCTGTTCACTTCTTCTTTCTCCTCCTTCCCTTCCTCTTTTGTCACTCGAGAGCTTTGGAGGAGGGGATCCTCCTCAACCCTGATTCCAAAGCTCTTCTATACTGATGGCCTTTCTGTCCCGGGTCCTTGGGCCTTTTATATTGTGTGACTTGGACAGTAAGTTCCCAGGGAGTCAAAGCTGGTTCCATGCACGCATGTACAAGAGTTGGACTGGGACCCTGAAGCTGCAGTGCATTAGTATGGAGGGTTTATTTACCATCCTATCTTAGGTTCAGATCCTGGTTCTGACACTTACAAGTGGGAAAAACCTTGGGTCTTGGTTGCCTCATCATTTATAAAACGGGGTTTAGAATTCCTACTTGGGGAATTCTATTAGAATTCATTATTCTATTCTGTTAGAATAATGGATAAGCACACAGACTTTATTTATTTTGGCTGTGTCTTAGTTCCCCAACCATGGATTGAACCTACGCCCCCTGCAGTGGAAGTGCAGAGTCTTAACCACTGGACCACCAGGAACTTTAGAAAGAGCCTCTCTGGATTCTGATCTTGATTTCACACTAACCCGCTGTGTGACCTTGGGCAAGCTATGTAACCTCTCTGTGTCTCAATTTCCTTATCTGCAAAATGGGGAGAATAATAGTGCCTACCTCCTAGGGTTCTTGCAAGGATTAAATGAATGAATACACATGTCAGGCTGATGCCTGGCTATGCATTTATTGTTATTGTTGTTTTTATTAAGAATGATGGGTTGTCATGAAGATTAAACAAGATGATGGATCTAGAGACTTCCCTGGTGAGGCAGTGGTTAAGGCTCCTAGCTCCCAATGCAGGGGGCCCAAGTTTGATCCCTGGCCAGGGAACTAGATCCCACATGCATGCCGCAACTGAGAGTTCACATGCCACAACTAAGGAGCCTGCATGTCTCAACTAAGGAGCTGGCAAGCTGCAACTAAGACCTGGAGTAACCAAAAAAAAAAAAAGGATGAGGGATCTAAAAGCACTCCTATTGGATTTGGCAAGTAGTAAATGATCACAATTTTTTTTTAAATGACAGTTTTAGACAGAGGATATTTTTGGTTTGGAATGTGGTAGGTCTGGTGATAAACATTTAGCCCTGGCTCTGACTAGCTAAGGAGGGAGAAGAAATCTTAGAGGCTCTTGCAGGGGTTTTTCGCAAATGTTTCTTCCACATTTCAATGTCTCATTTCCGTGGCTCAAGAAGGTGGAGGAGGGGAGGGTGGTGGGGAAGGTGGTGGGGGGGTGGGGAGACAACCTCTGCCTCGGAAGGGTGGATAGGTGGAAGCGGAAACAGTGTAATTGGTCTTTTTCAAGGAAATGTTCTGAGGTAAGGCTTCCTGATGATGCTCCCAGGTTAGGGCCTCAGGGTTGCGCATGCTTGGGGGCGGGGTGCAGAAAGGGGAAGTGGGGGGTGTCAGGGACATCAAGTTTCTCCCCACTTGCCCTCCAGACCGTCTTGTCTTTATTCCAGTGCCAGGCTTGTGCTGGGCATCTGGGACACATCTGCGAGCAGCACACAATCGGATGTGGAATAATAAACACGATGTTGTTAGTTAGAAGGTAGTAAGTGTTACAGAAAAGTGGGGGCGGGGTTAAGAGGGTGAGGGAGGGGCTGTAATTTCAGAGAGGGAGGTCAGGGTGGGCCTGGTTGAGAAGGTATCATTTAAGCAAATGGTTGAAGGAGGAAGTGAGCCCTGTCAATACCTGGGGGGGGCCAGTGGTCCAGGCAGGGGGAAACGGCCAGTGCAAAGGCCGTGAGGCAGGACGGTGCTGGAACAGCAGGGAGGCCTGTGTGGCTGAAAAAGAGTAAGTGAGATTGAGGGTGTTTGGAGATGAGGGCAGAGAAGAAGGCTTAGATCATATAGGGCTCTGGAGGCCTTAGGGAGGGCCTGATACCTTTCTAGACTGTGGGGAAACTGAGTCAGGCGCTCAGGATGGATCATGAGTATATTTACTTGGGTGGGATTATTTTCTTATCATGGATCCCTTTGCATCTGAATCAAAAGTGTGATTCTAGAAGCAAAGGGCTCATAGGCCTCGTGGTTATTCGGGGTTTTTTTGTTTGTTTCTTTTTTGTTTTGGAAGAAAGGTTGTCTTATTTAGTTTTAAAACCAAACCACTAGGAAAATATATCACAGTCTTGAAACAGCAAACAGACAGGCTATGTTATCATTTCAAGTAACAAGTTAGTAAAAAGACAACAAGATCCTTATCAAAACGATAAGGTGCCAGAACTGGGGCAAAAACAGCGCATGTTGCAAAGGCCCCGGGAAAAGTGGTCTTTGGTAATGGAGGGCTGTCCCTGTTTTTGCTCTAAAGGAGTCACAGCTTGCCCCTGAATTGCTTACTTTTTCTCCCTTGATCTTTGTGTTGCCAAGGGATTATCTCAATAGCGCTCTGTTATTTCAGGGGGCAAAGTAAGCAGTACTGGGTCTAGGCTTTCATTCTATTCTGTTTTATGAAAACTAGATTCTTCCAAACCCAGTACTTCATAACTCTCTAACTAAGCAGCGTGTTCATTCCTGAATACTCGCATATAGCACAATCAAAACCCCCTTTCCCTTCAAGGGTGAGTGTCACTGCAAGATTGTCTTGTCACTTGGCTGACTCTGCTATAGACAGCCTCAGGGCCCACCATGGCTGCCAGTGAGAGGGAAGGTTTGCGTCCCCTACCAGTGTGATAGTGTTTCTTATATTTGTGCAGGGTCTCCAGGCTGAAAGATGTCATGTGTGAGAATCGTAAGAAATGCACATCCACATCTTGATGGCCAGGAATGAATATCTGCAAGGACCCTCTCAAAGCTTTTATCCCACCTACCTCCCCTAACTCTGCATTTTAAATTAACTTCATGCCCCTGCATATAAAACAAAACCAAGCAAAACAAAACCCTAGAAGCCCCCTTTCCCCTTCTAAATTAGTGACCTCATGAATTTTGTTTGTGGAAAATGCTGTAGTGGTCCTTGTGTAAACAGAAGGTTGGCAACGAGTAGAAACCCCTCTCCTCACTCCACTAGATCGTAAGCAGGTTACGTGAACCTGCCAGGCTATTGGTATCTGTGTACTAAGAGCATCTGGTACCTTGGAGGGCTCTGGTTTGGTACAAGAGCGACTCCCTATTGCCAGGACAAACACTTGCCACATGAAATTCAAACTCACGGAAACTCTCCTGTGCTATATCTGACCCAAATTTTAGCACCAGTTTTTTCCATTTCACTTTCTAGAACTGAAACACAAAGGAACGAGTGTCCAGAGGCAAGTGACATAGGCCTTAAGCTTGCTGCCATCCTTCATTTCCCCATTCATAAAATTTCCTTAAAAGACCCAAATCCCCATTCCTCTTTTTAAATAGATTCCTGCCCTCAGCCCCGATGGCCAATAGCAGACATCTATTTCCCAATGGACGAGAGAGACTCCTTCATCTTCTCGGTCAGGGTTGGGATGAGGTTCATGTGGTCATCCACACACTTGGTCATGAAACTCTCCAGCTGCTGCTTCACCTGAAGCTCTTTACTCCCTGCGTCTATTGAATCTTTGGCTTTGTTGTTGCAATGCATAGTGCACCGCGCCAGGCGGTCTTGGAATTTCTCCAACTCTCTGGTCACCGAGGCCTGGGCTTGAGCCAGAGGTGCATGGCAGTGCTCAGTGCACTGGTGCACTTGCTGCACGGATGCCTGGCTGTCCTCACAACAGCCGGCGCTGCAACGGAATGTGAAGCCCTGCATCTTGCCGCTGTTCTCTCTCTCCAGACTCTTCGCCATGGAGTCCCCCGCCTCCTGCACCCGGAGCTGCTGCAGCGGGCACCCACCCTGGGTATTTGGTTTTTGATGGAAGGGGAGCTTAAAAACCACAGCAACACATGTGGGCTTGGCAGATGCAAACTATTACATATACAATGGATAAATAACAAGGTCCTGCCGTATAGCACAGGGAACTATATTCAATATCCTGGGGTAAACCATAATGGAAAAGAACATGGAAAAGAATGTATATATGTGTATAACGGAATCACTTTGCTGTACAGCAGAAATTAACACATTATAAATCAACTATACTTCAATTAAAAACAAAAACAGCAACAGCGGGCTTCCTAGGTAGCGCAATGGTTAAGAATCTGCCTGCCAGTGCAGGAGACACGGGTTCGATCCCTGCTCCAGGAAGATCCCACATGCCACGGAGCAGCTAAGCCCGTGTGCCACAACTATTGACCCTGCGCTTTAGAGCCTGTGAGCCACAACTATTGAGCCCATGTGCTGCAACTACTGAAGCCCATGTGCCTAGAGCCCGTGCTCCGCAACAAGAGAAGCCACAGCGATGAGGAGCCCACGCACCACAACGAAGAGTAGCCCCCACTCACTGCAACTAAAAGAAAGCCCACGCACAGCGAAAAAGACCCAACACAGCCAATAAAATAAAAAATAAATAAATAAATAAATTTATTAAAAAAAAAAAACAGCAACAGCAACACAATAATAATAGCAGCTATGAATGTCTGAGGCCATCCTATGTGCCAGGCCACTTCCCTTCACGAGTTCACCTCATTGTCATGACATCACTGGAGCTCCTGGGACAGCAGAGAAAACAGAGAGTCTGGAAGGGGGGCCAGCTGAGGTCCTGCCACCAGGAAGGAGCCTAGAAGGGGACTGGGGCCCAGGCCTTCTGTCAGACCTGACGTCATCACCACTGCTCCATCCATTTCCTCAAGCAGAGGGGGCCTGGCTGCCCACCTCTCACCCCCAAGCCCTGGTCTGACCCTCTGGAGGTTGGGCAATTCCAGGCTTCCTGGACCCACGATCACAGCCCCCCAGCCTGCACTTCTCCTTCTGGCTGGAAGAGAGACCAGTCTTTTTTTTTTTTTTAAGCTCTTTATTGGAATATAATTGCTTACACTGTTGTGCCAGTTTGAGGTACACCAAAGTGAATCAGCTGTATTTATACATATATCCCCATATCCCCTCCCTCCCTCGACTCCCTCCCACCCTCCCTATCCCGGCCCTCTAAGTCATCACCTGTCATTGAGTTTATCTCCCTATGTTATGCAGCAACTTCCCACTAGCTATCTATTTTACATTTGGTAGTCTATATATGTCAATGCTACTCTCTCACTTGGTCCCAGCTTCCCTTTTGCCGCCCGCCCCCGCCATGTCCTCAAGTCTGTTCTCTACATCTGCATCTTTATTCTTGCCCTGTCACTGGGTTCATCAGTACCATTTTTTTAGATTCCATATGCATGAGTTAGCATATGGTATTTGTTTTTCTCTTTCTGGCTTACTTCACTCTGTATGACAGATTCCAGGTCCATCCACCTCACTACAAATAACTCAATTTCATTCCTTTTTATGGCTGAGTAATATTCCATTGTATATATGTGCCACATCTTCTTTATCCATTCATCTGTTGATGGGCATTTAGGTTGCTTCCATGCCCTGGCTATTGTAAATAGTGCTGCAATGAACACTGGGGTGCATGTTTCTTTTTGGATTATGGTTTTCTCCAGGTATATGCCCAGCAGTGGGATTGCTGGGTCATATGGTAGTTCTATTTGTAGTTTTTTAAGGAACCTCCAAACTGTTTTCCATAGTGGCTGTACCAACTTACATTCCCACCAACAGTGCAGGAGGGTTCCCTTTGAGAGACCAGTCTTGAACTGATGGACAAACACTGGCTTTCAGGTTCAAATTCAAGGAAATGTAGAATCAGTCCAGCAATGGTGTACCTGAGAGAAAACTCCAAATGAAGAAGCTCCTATGAAAGTTGAGTGGGAAGGTGGCTATGGTGTTTGGGGCACCTGGAAAGACAGTGGTACAAGAGATGGAGGGCCTCCGTGAAAGAAGTCAGACCGAGAAAGACAACTATCGTATGATTTCATTCACACGTGGAAGTTTTCTTTTTTGGCCGAGGCAGGCGGCATGTGGGATCTTCGTTGCTGGACCTGGGACTGAACCTGCGCCCCCTGCATTGGAAGCGCAGAGTCCCAACCACTGGACCACCAGAGAAGTCTCTCACATGTGGAATTTGAAAAACAAAATCACTAAACTCATAACAAAAGAGAATAGATTGATGGTTGCCAGAAGCTGGGGGTGGGGTGTATGTGAAATGGGCAAAGGTAGTCCAAAGGTACAAGCTTCCAGTTATGAAATAAATAGGTCCTGGGGATGTAATGTACAGCATGGTGACTATAGTTAATAATAATACTGCATTGTATATTTGCAAGTTGCTGGGAGAGTAGATCTTAAAAGTTCTCATCACAAGGAAGAAAAGATTTGTAATTATGTGTGGTGATGGATGTTAGCTACACTTATGGGGTGATCATTTTGCAGTATGTACAAATATGGAATCATGTTGTATACCTGAAACCAATATAATGTTATATGTCAGTTACACCTCCATACAAAAAAAAGTAAGGAAGAGTGGCTGAGGGCCTCCATGGGTGCTCCAAGGGAAGGGAGGAACCTGCATGGAGACCTTGGCTGGAGGGTGGGGGTAACTTGGCTGTTCCCTTTCAGACTGGGGAGGGCCACGTCTTGCTTTACTCACATGGAACTGCTTATTTGTGTTTTGTGGGTTGCGGCTCCGTAGGAGGCTGCATTGGAGGGAAAGGCTCTGAGGTTCAACAGCCTGAAAAATACAGATCTGGGTCATCTAGAAGGCTCTAAGCTCCAAGAAGCTCTCCACAGCATGGTGACTAAACATGGAGCCAGGCAGCCTGGTTTCAACTTGCCACTGCCACCATTACTAGCTGTGTAACTTTTGGCTACTTGCTTAACCTCTCTGGACCCCAATGGCTACATCCATAAAGTGGAGATCATAGTACTTCCCTCACAGGGTTGTTGAGAGCACCATTTGTTAAGTAAATATGATTCTGGGATACAGGCTCCACCCACACCACCCCTCCTCCCCACCCAGGGCTGTTGGAATGGATCCCAGAGAAGGAAGCTCTTCTGTGCCGTGAAGACATTTGTTTCCTGGAAGCTACAACAATTAGGAAGAGCCAGGGATGACTGCAGAGTCACAGGGTACTCATTATTGATTTATTATCTATCTCCTGCTTCCAACCAGAACATAAACTCCAGGGGAGTTGGGACTTTGCCCTTTGTTTTGTTACCCCAGCTCTGAGCCCTGGAACAGTCCTGGCACCCAGGGCACATCAGCTGAGGGTGCGAGAAGGCTGTGCGACAGCCTCAGGAGTCAGCCGGACTTGGTTCAGATCCCATCTCCAGGCACCTTCTTGTTGTGTGACTTGGGGCTTGTTACTTAACCTCTCTGGGCCTCAGATGCCTCATCTGTAAAACAGGAGGGTTTCTGTAAAGAGAAAAGGAGATGATGGATGTAAAAGTGTTCAGGGTCCAGCACCCAGCGGGGGTAGGGTTCCACACCGCTATCATCCTTATCGTCCTCCTCCTTCTGCACTGGGGGTTCATTCTGCGTCCTTGCCCCGCTGCTGTGGTTGCGGTATACCGTGTTAAATAGAACCACAGGCACACAGCCTGTCGTTTAGGTGGCGTTATCGAGGGCATCAGGCCTCTCATCCTGAGGACACGTTTTTCCCTGTAGTTCATGGGGCTCCCAAGCAGGTAACCAATTCCTCACTCTGGGCAGGCCAGGAAAGCCCTGACTTGCTACTTCTCCTGGGCCTGGTGAAGACAGAGGCCTGGCTAGTTTAGGGACAATCTCCCACACCTCCAGCGGAAAGGCTGACCTGTGTTAATTACAGGGTTGGGGAAACTCACCCAGGCCTCCTCCTGGGCCACTGTCTGTAGGTGCCATCGCTTTGGCCAGAAGCCAACCACGCAGGTAGCATGGCCAGATAGGATAGAGAACCCCCAGTTCAATGTGAATTTCAGGCAAACAATGAGTGATTTTTTTTTTAGGTTAGTTTAGTTTAGTTTAAGTATGTCTTGTGCAATGCTGAGAATATATTACAAATCTGCAACATTCAGGACATACTTATAGGAAACAATTACTTGCTCTTTGTCTGAAATTCAAATGTAACTGGGAGTCTTGTGTTTTTATTTGCTGCATCTGGCATCTCCACCAAGGCCTCTCTCTGCCCCCGAATTCACCCCATTTCGGCTCCATCTTGGCAGCAGCAGAAGCGAAGGGCTTATCCAGGGCCAGAGCCCAGGCGAGGGCAGTCAGCCAGGATCTGGGTGGGGGGAGGGCTTCTCGGGTCCCCGGCCTCAGTTTCCCCATCTGTATAACTCAGCAGGAAGAATCTTGGCCGCACAGGGCTTTTGCAAGGATGAATCGTGTGATGTATGTGGGAAACATGTTTTGGAAATGAAAAAGGTGTTATGGAAACATGAGGTACCAGAATTTATTGTTATGAGTAACACAGGCCAGTCAGTGGAGGCTGTTTCTGGCAACTGGGTTCCTTTTTTGAAAATTAGTTTTTCTAAACCAGCAATTTGTGTTTGTTCTTAAAATGTTAGAAAATGGAAAGTAGCAAAAGGAGAAGAAAAATCTTTAATTTTCCTCACTTGGAGACAACAATTTATCACATTCTTTTATCCTTGAAAAAGTGTGAAGACTTTTTTTCGAGGTGTACGTGTGTATATATATATTTTTTTCTTTTTAACAAAAAATGGGATTATATCCTGCATTCTTTGACACAACCTGCTTTTCTCCCCTGGCTGCTGAAATTTCAGAATACACCCAAAAGAAGTCTTCCCCTTTCTGTCTGGTCCATGTGACGCCAGCAGCGTTGGTGTATATGTGTCCATTTCCCAGATCTTGTTCTGGGCCCTTTCGGGTTGGAAAACAGCGTCAAAGTCTTCAGTGGGAAGAGAAAGAGTCACAGATGTGTGTATAACTGTCCCCCTCTGCTATGTCCTTACAGAGCATACATGAGATGCCTGGTTTACGTTTTTTTTTTAATTGAGATAAATTCACATAATATAAAATTTAACATTTTAACCATTTTAAACTCTACAGTTCTAACTATTTTAAACTCTAAACCTCACAATTCAAAATATTGCACAACCTTCACCATTCTTGACTTCCAGAACATTTTTAGCACCCCCCCCCCAAAGAAACCTATTACCCCTCCCCCTCTTCCAGCCCCTGGCAACCACCCGTCAGCTTTCTGTATCTATGGAGATCTCCTATTCCTGAAATTTCATATAAATGGAATAATACGATATGTGACCTTTTGTGTCTGGCTTCTTTCACTTAGCAGCATGTTTTCAAGGTCCGCCCACACTGTAGCAGGTATCAGTATTTCACTCTTTTTTATGATCAAATAATATTCCATCATAAGGATATACCACATTTTGTTTATCCGTGCCTCAGTTAATGGACATTTGGGTTATTTCCATCTTTTGATTGTTGTGAATGATACTGCTATGAACACTCCTGCACAAGTTTTTGTTTGGATACCTGTTTTCAATTCTTTTGTGGATATACCAGGGGTAGAATAGTGGCTGCGTCATTTTACACTCCCACCAGCAATGTATGAGAGTTTTGATTTCTTCACATCTTCCCCAACACTCGTTATTTTCCACTGAAACAAAATTTTTTTTATGACCACCATAGTGGGTATGAAGTGGTTTCTCATTGTGGTTTTGATTTGCATTTCCCTGATGACTAATGATGTTGAGCATCTTTTCATGTGCTTGCTGGTATTTATATATCTTCTTTGTAGAAATGTCTATTCAAGTCCTTTGCCAATTTTTTGTTTAACTTAAATGTGTGTGTGCGTGTGTGGTAAAATATACATAACATAAAATTTATCATTTCAGCCATTTTTAAGTGTACAGTTCAGTGGCATTAAGTACCTTCACAATATTGTGCAACTGTCACCACTATCTCCAAAACTTTAAAAAATAAATTTATTTATTTATTTGTTTATTTATTGGCTATGTTGGGCCTCTGTTGCTGCACACAGGCTTTCTCTAGTTGCAGCAAGTGTGGGCTACTCTTAGTTGTGGTGTGCAGGCTTCTCATTGCCGTGGCTTCTCTTGTTGCAGACACAGGCTCTGGGTGTGCAGGCTTCAGTAGTTGTGGCACATGGGCTCAATAGTTGTGTCTCATGGGCTCTAGAGCGAAGGCTCAGTAGTTGTGGCTCACGGGCTTAGTTGTTCTATGGCATGTGGTATTTTCCTGGACCAGGGCTCGAACCCATATCCCCTGCATTGGCAGGCGGATTTTTAACCACTGTGCCACTAGGGAAGTCCTCAAAACTTTTTTTTTAAAGACTATTTTTTAAAAGCAGTTTTAGTTTTACAGTGAACTTAAAAGGAAGGCACAGAAAGTTCCCTTATACCTCCCGTCCCCGCAAATGCATAGCCGGCCCCATTATCAACATTCCCCACTGGAACAGTACTGAGAGAGGCTGGGACCTAGGACCTGGGACCCTCTGCTGTAGTGCTTGCACCTGGGCAAATGTCTTCTTGATCAACAAAATACAAAGAAACTATATGGGACTAAAAATAGCTGTGTGCATGTGGCCTTGGGGCAAATTATGGACAACGAGATACAAAAAGACCAAAAACCCAACTAACACTTCTGAAGAGCCAGGAGCAAAAACAAGGTACTGTGCATGCCCCCTGTACACAACACCACCAAAGGGACTTCTTCTGCCCAGCCAGTGGACCCGCCCCTACCCTCACCCCAAAACGGGAGTCAGCTCACCACCCCACCTCAGAGTGACCAAGGGAACCTGTTACTTGTTTTCACTCCCTGCTGCCACAGCAGGAGCCCCAGTAAAGCCTGACCTGAATTTCTTGTCTGGCCTCTTATCAATTTCTGTTGATTAGGGAAGGCCAAGAACCCTGGTCAGTAACAGTACCTTTCTTTTTCTTTTTTTTTTATTTTATAAATTTATTTATTTATATATTTATTTATTTATTATTTTATTGGCTGTGTTGGGTCTTTTTTGCTGTCGGGCTTTCTTTAGTTGTGGTGAGTGGGGGCTACTCTTCGTTGTGGTGCATGGGCTCCTCATTGCCGTGGCTTCTCTTGTTGCGGAGCATGGGCTCTAGGCACATGGGCTTCAGTAGTTGCAGCACATGGGCTCCGTAGTTGTGGCGCACGGGCTCTGTTGTTCCGCAGCATGTGGGATCTTCCTGGAGCAGGGATTGAACCCGTGTCCCCTGCATTGGCAGGTAGATTCTCAACCACTGCGCCACCTAGGAAGTCCCAACAGTACCTTTCTTACAATTGATGGCTACACTGACACATCATCATCACCCCAGTCCATAGTTTGTATTAGGGTTCACTTGTGCTGTTGTACATTCAATGGGTTTGGACAAAGATAAGGACGTGTGCATCACAATATCATGCAGAGTATTTCCACTGCCCTAAAATTCCTCTGTGCTCTGCCTATTCATTTCATCCTGACCCCCACCCTCACCCCAGTTCCTGGCAACTGCTGATCTTTTTACTGGCTCCATGGTTTTGCCTTCCTTCAGAACTTTTTCACCATCCCAATGCCCATATAAAAAGTTGGGTTGGTGTCTTTTTGTTGTTGACTTGTAAGGGTGCTTTATAAAATCTGGATACTAGATCCTGATCAAATGTATGATTTGCCAGTGTTTTCTCCCATTCTGTGGACTGTCTTTTCACTCCCTTGATATGGGCATATCTTGTTTTATGCTGCTTTGCTTTATTGTGCTTTGTAGATACAGCGTTTTTTTTTAGAAATTGAAGGTTTGTGGCAACCATGAGTTAAGCACGTCTATTGAAGCCACTTTCTCAACAGTATTTGCTTGCTTTGTGTCTCTCTGTCACATTTTGGTAATTCCCAAAATATTTCAAACTTTTCCATTACTGTTATATTTGTTATGGTGATCTGTGATCAGTGATCTTTGACGTTACTACTAAGACTAGCTAAAGACTTAGATGGTGGTTTGCAATTTTTAGCAATAAATTATTTGTAAATTAAGGTATGTGCTTTTTTTAGACATAATGCTATTGCACACAGCAGACTATAGTAGAGTGTAAACATAACTTTAATATTCAGTGGGAAACTAAAAAATTCACTTGAGTCACTTTATTGCAATATTCACTTTATTATGTTGGTCTGGAACTGAACCCGTAGTTCAGTCAAAGTATGTTGGTAGTGTTCTTTTATGCACAAAGGTTTGTCATTTTGATGAAGTTCAATTTACCTACTTTTTCCTTTTGTTGCTTGTGCTTTTGATATCATATTTGAGAAACCATTGCCTAACCCAAGATCACAAGGAAACACTTTTATTTCCTTCTAGGAGTTTTATAGTTTTTACATTTTAAATTCATTTTTCTTTCTTTTTTAAGGTCTTTACTGGAATATAATTGCTTTACACTAAATTCATTTTTTTATATGGTATGAGGTAGGGATCCAGCTCCATTCTTTTGCATGTGAATATCCAGTTGTGCCAGCACCACTTGCTGTAAAGACTCTTTTCCCATGGAATGGTCTCAATACCTTTCTCAAAAACCCATTGCCCACAGATGTATGGGTTTAAATCTGGACTCTCAGTTCTTTTGTTTTTATTTATTTATTTATTTATTTATTGGCTGTGTTGGGTCTTTGTTGCTGCACACGGGCTTTGTCTAGTTGCAGCGAGTGGGGACTACTCTTCATTGTGGTGCTCAGGCTCCTCATTGCGGTGGCTTCTCTTGTTGCAGAGTACAGGCTCTAGGTGCATGGGCTTCAGTAGTTGCAGCACACAGGCTCAACAGTTGTGACTCATGGGCTCTAAAGTGCAGGCTCAATAGCTGTGGTGCACGGGCTTAGTTGCTCTGCGGCATGTGGGATCTTCCCGGACCAGGGCTCAAACTCATGTCCCCAGCATTGGCAGGCAGATTCTTAACCACTGTGTCACCCAGGAAGTCCTGGACTCTCAGTTTTATTTCATTGGTTTATATGTTTATTCTTATGCCCATAACACATGTTTTGATTACTGTAGCTTTGTATTGAATAATAACTTTTGAAATTAAGAAGTGTGAGTCCTCCAACTTTGTTCTTTTTCAAAATTGTTTTGGTTATTCAGAGTCCCTTGCAATTCCATGTGAATTTTAGTGTCAGCTTGTCTATTTCTGCCACAAAGGCAGTTGAGATTTTGATAGAGATTATATTGGATCTCTACATCAGTTTGGGGAGTATTACTATCTATGATTGTTAGTTCTGCGTGTCATCTTAGCTAGGCTATAGTACCCAGTAATGCAAGTAACACTAATTTAGGTGCTGCTGTGAAGATATTTTGTAGATGTGGTTAACTTTTACAATAAGTTGACTTTAAGGAGATTATTTTGGTAATTTGAGCCTTATCCAATCAGTTGAATGGCCTTAAGAGCAAAACTGAGGTTTCCCAGAAGAATTCCACCTATGGACTAGAGCTTCAGCTCCTGCTCAAGAGTTTCATATCTATCTCTCTATCTAAATCTGTGTATCTATGTGCCTAGGTATCTATCTCTGGTTCCATTTCTCTGATAGAACTCTGATATACCACATGAATATCTTCCCATTTATTTAGGTCTTCTTTAATGTCCTCCAGCAACATTCAATGAAGAAATCTTAAGCTTCCTTATTTACACTATTTTCTGCATTTTGTTTTTGTATTGTTCCTTGCTAGTGTATAGAAATACAGTTGATTTTTTTTAATGTTGATCTAATATCCTGCCACCTTATAGAACTTCTTTATTTGCACTACTAGTTTTTTGTGGATTCCTTAGGATTTTCTATATACAAGATGATGTCATCTACAAATAGAGATAGTTTTGCTTCTTTTCCAATCTGGATGCTTTTTATTTCTTTTTCTTGCCTAATTGCTCTGGCTAGAACTTCTACTACAATGTTGAATACAGGTGGCAAAAGCAGGCATCCTTGCTTGTACTTGATCTCAGAGGGGAAAGCATCCTGTCTTTCACCATGGAGATGATATTCGCTGTGGAGTTTTCATAGATGCTCTTTATCAGGTTGTGGAAGTGTCTTTCTCTTCTGACTTTGTTGAGTGTCTTTATATATCGAAAAGGTGTTGGATTTTGGGGACTTCCCTGGCAGTCCAGTGGTTAAGATGCCGTACTTCCACTACAGGGGCACGCATTCAACCCCTGGTTGGGGAATTAACTAAGGTCCCACATGCCACGCAGTAATGCCAAAAAACGAAAGAAAAAAAAAAGTGTTGGATTTTGTCATATGCTTTTTCTCTGTTGAGATGATCATATGACTGGTTTACTTTTCTTCCCTTCTTGGAAGCATTGGGTTGGAAATTCCAACTCTGTTTTTTTCAGAGATTAAAAAAAGGGTTACAGTTTTATAGCTCTCCCCATAAATAAATTGCAACCTCCCAGACACAATAAGTATTTAGGACGGATGAGAAAGCAAAGCCAGCTCCTGTTGCGGCTCCACAGTTGAGGGGAGAAAAACAAATGAAGATGGGGTAGCACTGAGTAAAAGAGAAGGAAATTCAGGTGTGTGATTGCTTTTTCCTCAGTAGAAAGGAAGAAGGAAAGAAGAGGATGGGGGAGACAGAGGAAGGAAGGCAGGCAGGCTGTTTCTTCAACATTTTGCTCTGACAGATTTTCTGTAGGGCTCCTGTCTTGCTGTCAGTGGTCTGTGATACTCTGGATTAATGTCAAGAGATCAGGTCTTTTGCTCACCTTGGGAATGGAGAATGGCAGAGGTTGGGCGCAATCCAGCTTTCTGTATAGATTTTTAATAAATACTTATTTACTTATTTGGCTGCATCGGGTCTTTGTTGTGGCATGCAGGCTTCTCTCTAGTTGTGGCACGCAGGCTTCTCTCTAGTTGTGGCACGCAGGCTTCTCTCTAGTTGTGGCACGCAGGCTTCTCTCTAGTTGTGGCACGCAGGCTCTAGAGCGCACAGGCTTAGTTGCCCCATGGCATGTGGGATCTTAGTTCTCTGACCAGGGATAGAACCTGCGTCCCCTGCATTGAAAGGCGGATTCTTCACCACTGGACCACCAAGGAAGTCCCTCTATAGTTTTAAAACAAGAAAAGATTGGCATCACTACTAACATCTACCTGGCAACTTCTCATGCTGGGGAGGACTTTGAAATCCCCTCCTTTAACTGAGTAATAGTCCACAGCTGCTGGTAGCTGGGCCCACATGGTGAAAGGTGGTGCGAGCTTTGGGAAGGGAAGAAGGGGAGAGTTTGCTATGAGACCTTGGGCAAGTCACTCTCTGCCTGGGTCTCAGTGTAAGGGGGTAGGATTCCACCACCAGAGGAGTTCTGGGATCGGGTCTATAAATCCTCAAGGTAGCTCTTAGGCTCTCCGCCTAGGTGGCATTTCTCTAGGTAGCCACATTAGTGTTCAGCCCATTCTCCAGGACTCTGTATTCTGAAGGCCACACCAGCTCATCCATGCTTTGTAATGACTTCCCGGTGGGCCCTGATGAATCACGGCTGCTGTTATTACGGTAGCAGCAGAAGGGGGGCTCTTATCAGATACACATCACCTGTTTAAGGGGCAGACGGTTGATGGATGTTGAAACAGTAGTCACTGATTTCCAGAGTTTTTTTTTTTTTTTTTTTTTGAAATATACAGTTCACTTTTATTTACAATCAAAAGGAAACTATACTTCCAAGTGCCTAATTCACACTTTAGAACTTCGGGCTGGTGGCATGCCAAGACACTGCACCGAGTCCCACCTGGGCTTCAGCAGATAGATGCCTGGTGGCTCTGGCCCGCCAGGTATCGACAGAATGAGGTAAGGCAGTGAGTCGGGGGACCATCATCTCACGGGGGAGATGCCTGGCTGAAATGCCAGACCCGTCCCAGGGGGGCACTGGCCCCTCTTAATCTAGAGCTCTGCTGGGACCAGCACGGACAGCGCCTACCCGACCATCTGTCACAACGGAAAGCACCCACTGACATCCGTCCTTAGAAGCAAATCAGGTCGGGGGGGGGAAGTTTTCTTTGTAAAACAAAAGGTTTATACACACTGTAAAAGCATATGCAGTGTCCACAGCCTGTCCTCTACCAAGGCTAAGCTGAGGGGACTCGAGCTGCTGAGGAGGGTGTCCCGGGGGCTGGAATAAGAGGTATGACTTGAAGTTGCCTACAACGAAGGGCCTGGAGCGCGGAGTTTTTAGTGATGGAGTGAGAAAGTACCTAGGAGCCACGGCCCACCCGGGGGGCATACATAGCACAATAGTTAGTAGATAGGGTAAATTTTATTTAACACAATCTGTGCTAAACCCTTTGCCTGCATTAGTTCAGTGAATTCTCCGTAGATCTTATGAGATATGTACTGTTGTGCCCATTTTACAGACAGGAGACTGAGGCCCAGAGAAAGTGGGCACTTGCCCAAAGGCACACGGAGCATCGTGGGCTGTCTGGATGCATCTGAATGTACAGAATTGAGTTACGGAGAGAAAAGGGCCGCTCTCCGGAGGGCTGGGAGCGCTGGGTCCCTTGGCGTGGGATCTGGAACTCGAAGGTGGTGGTCCGCGTAGTCTGAGGGAGGGGAAGGAGAAGGAATGCCAGAGATGGGGGACCCATGCGAGCCGGGTAGAGCAGGGGGTGGACATTCAGGAGGGGAGGTTCAAGGGTATCCAGGCACGTGTCGGGGACCGACGAGCAGGGGCGGAATCAGAAAGAGGAGACACCAGGATGGGGCGAGTGGGGTCTGGGCTGAAACTGGGGGTCCCAGGGAGTGAGCGGGGTCTGGGGCGTAACCGGGAGCGTTTCGAGGGTACTGGGAGATCGCCGGGGTGGAGGGGAAGGGCAGAAGCCGGAGGGCCGCAGGCCCCTGACGCCGGGGGTAGCGGCCCCCGCAGGTAGCGGGGCGCGGGTCCCGGGTCCCGGGTCCCGGGTCCCGGCCGCGCGCAGAGGCGGGAGAAGCCGGAAGCTGGAGCCGCAGCGCCCCGCCCCGGCCGGTCCAGCCCCCGCTCGCGCCCGCGCCGCCTGGAGCTCCTCCCCGCCGACGCCCGTCAGCCCGCCCCGCTGCTCCGCCAGCTCAGACCTCCCGGCTCGACTGGCTGCGCGGGCGGCGGTGAGTGCGGCGCGGGCGGGCGGCCGGGCGCGGGTGGGGGGCGCGGATCCGGGGGGGGCTCAGCGGCCGGGGCGCAGATCGGGGACGCCCCAGGCCGGCGGAGGGGAGCCGGGTCCGTGGGGCGCGAGCACCTGCTCCGGACTTCACGCGGGTCCCCGGGGTCGAGGTGGGGTGGAGGGCGTCGAGGTCCCGCCGCGATCTTCCGCGCGGGTCCCGCGAGGCCGGGTTTCCAGCCTCTCGGCGCTTGTTCCTGCCGCAGGACAGGCTGGATTCCTTTCCTGCATCCCTAAGTGGGCAGATCGCCGGCGGATCGCGCGCGGTGGGGTCGTTCCGCCCCAACCTGAAAGCGCGCCCCTTCCTGCTCGCGGGACCCCCTCCCCGGAGAGGATGCCCCGAGGCTTTTCAGGAAAGTCTCCACTCGCTCTGGTGGCTGCTATCTCAAATTGGGATTTCCAGAATCATCACCCGGCGGTTCAGAGACAAAACCAAACAACAAACAAAAAAGCCCAACGAATTTCCAGATGATTTCTAGGGGTCTGACCCTGGGGGTACCCCGCAGGGTTCAGGACCTCTCTCAGCGGGTGCCTATGTGGACACCCGAGGACCTAGAGAGCCCCCAAGAGATGGAAATCCTGGACACAGAGCAAAGGGAGCCTCGGCCCTGGCTAGACCCTCCCCCCCTCCCTGGGGGGTAAGGTGGGCACCCTGTGAGCGCAGGGGTGGGCCGGGACTCCATCCGCTGCAGGTGTCGGGTGGATGCCACTGGTACATGCCGGCGAGGTGGACATCGCCCCTCCCCACCAAGATAGGCAGGTGGCCCCCTCCCCCTTGCTTTCCAGGCCAGTGTGGATCTGGGCAGCCGGGTCATTGTTGTGCCAGAAGCCCTTGGTCAGGGGCAGGGAGAGGAGGTGATGGGAAATGGGTGTGTTCTGGAAGGGCTGTGCATTCCAGGGATCAGGCCAGCTGGTCTTTGGCAAGTTTTCTGGTGGCTTTTGTGCTTTCGATAAGTGGGGCTGATGTCATTGCCTGTTGGACTGAGCTTTGGTGGCTGGGAAATCCAGTTTCTGGAAGCCACAGGGTCTTCCCATCTTAGCCCAGCAGGGTAGACTCTCCCACTGGTCTTCCGAAGAGGAATAAATCCTTGGCTGGGTGAGCTGGTGCTGGTTCAGGTTGGTCCTGGAACACAGGTTGATCCTGCAGTTCCCCTGGGGCCCCTTTAAGGAGAGACATGGTTTGCATTAGTGTACTTGACTGCCTCCCTTAACTTCCAACTCCCACCCCAAGCCGTCTCTGGGTGATTCTTAAAATGGGACTAACCTGGGTGTCCTGTAGAGGCGTGAGCTGGTATCTGGGACTCCACCAGCATGTTTGTTTTTATCACAGTTGGCTCGGAGTCTGGAGAGCAGGTGACTTGCTCTACCTGGTATAGAATAACACCCATGCTGCACTTGGCTTACCTCTCAGCCAGTCCTTGCTCTGGGATTTAAATGTGGACCAGACTCTCTAAGAAACATTTACTGTAGGTCTGCGATGGGAGAGGCCCATCTTCCCTCTTTCCTGTTATGTTAAGGCATGAATAATAGATGCTTTTGTTCAAATTTGGAAAAGTATCCTCACTGTAATGTTTTCGTGGATTAAGTGACTTGGTGATTGAACTGAGAATTGATCTGAGATGGAAGATCAATTTCTTAAGTCTCCAGAATACTAGATTGAAGTCATTTTGCTGTCTCTGGTGAGTAAACGTCCCTTTGTTCCTTTAGTCGCTCTTGTGGGATGGCTTTGGGGGAAGCAAAGTGCTACCCTTGCCTTGTAAAGGACACAGAAGAAATGGCTCCCAGTCCTAAGGGGTTTATGCTGTGGCTGGAAAACGAAAACACACACAGGTGAAAAGCCAGTGCTCAGTAATGCCCATGTGACTCTGGAAGGATTGAAAGGAATGGAAAAGAGGGAGCTGTGAGCCAGGGGCCAGGTTAGTCAGGGAAGGTTTCATGGAAAAGCAGAGGCCTGAGTACATGTACCAGAAGATACACGTGGACTAGATGGGCAGTGTTCCGAACGAGCAGAAGAGGCTTGGCAAAACTTTGGAGGAGGCACAGACTAGCCCATAGCTGAGGACAGTTAAAGGGGAACCACTGAGAACAAAGGAACCTGAAGGCCTAAGTTTGTTTTTCAAGGAAATAGAGCATGCTTTGTTGCCACTACCTATGACCAGAGGGGCTATGGTGCCACTCTGAGAACGGGACTATGCCCATCAGGGAGTTAAAATTCTCCCACCGAAGATGAATGAGCTCCAGCTACAGTGACGGTGGAAGAAACAAGATCTATGACACGAAGTTGTAGAGTCTTGGCACTGTGACTTGTCCCGTTTGTTTGTGCTTTTACTGCAACAGAAGTAGCTCAGTGGGCGAGGTGGTCCATCCCATCATGTAGATAGGCCTCCTTAACTCTGCCGTCCTTCAGTACCAACGTGTTTATGGTGTCTGTGGTGCCCATTTGGCCCCCGCCATGGCCTGTTTTGAACCTGACTGGTGTTTACTTATCTTAACATGGTTATTTGAGCTCTAAGTGGTACTTCCCTGGGTCCTCACAATTTCATCTTATTGTCTGCACTCTCGGCAGTCAGAAGAATAACACTTTTGCAGCTAATGAAGTTGTTCCCTGGCCGCAGGTTATTTCAGTAGAAGAATTGTGTGTAGTTTCATAGGTTATAAGGCCTGGACAGAAGAAAGGAAATATCAAGGGTGTCTGTGTGGTGATTGCCTGTTCACCTAGTAGGTAGGAAGTTAATTCACCAAGATTGAAAAAGCCTGAGGCGCTTTTCTTCTCTGGGTATTAACTTCAGGGAAAATAATGATGGAGAATTGAAGCTTACTTAGCTCATGGAGTTTTAGAATTGACAGTGTTGCTGGGGTAAATTTGAGAACTTAGCATTGACTTGCCCTAACCTTGAGTCCAGGGAGGTGATTCATAAAGGCTGCATTGATATCTTTTAAAGTTATATAAAAAATAACAATATTACAGAAATCGTGGAAGATAAAGAAGACTGTCAGGCATAATCTCACCTGGTGAACAAAATAAGCATCAGTTTTCCTTTGGCAGCTGCATCGTTTGTCATGGTGCCTGTTTTTCTATGAAGCTGTAATCGAGCTGCCTATCATTTTGTCTCCTGATGCTGTCCTATTAATGTTCTCATTGTGCTTTTTCATCAAAAACCATCATTCATGTGGAAACTGGGGATGTGGTTTCACCAGGAATCCCGGGGGAAATTGCCCTCTCTGATTCTGGGGAAGCAGCCCAGCTCTCCAGTGGAAGCATTTTCCATTCCACAAATCACTGTAAATTGTACTTATGCCATATTTGAACCTGGCTCTCAGACTGTGGTCACTTTATCTTTGACTTGTGAAACAGACTGAATTCAGAAGGTGGAATTTGAAAACATGTCTCTGAAATCTTTCCCTGTGAGCCTCTGTATTTTTCAGAGGTAGACCGAATCTGAATTTGTTTGGGGTCTATTAGTCTAAGAACGGTAATGTAATTTCTCACTTCCTTTCCCAAAGAGAGTTGGAGATCCCAATTTCCCCTTTTGTCTGAATTCTTCTTCCTTATTGATTGAGAGTTTAAGAAGCACTGTTTGCCTGGGACATTTTCTAGTACCTTATACGGGTTAAATTCCATTGCAACAAACACAGCATTGCAGAATCTTTGTATTTTAAAGATTGCTAACCAGTGGCTTTTAGTTTTAAGAATTTTGAACAATATTTGATTGACTAAATGTAGAAGTCAGATAGTTCCTTAGGGTTTTTGCAATCAGGTTTCACTTGTGCTCACATTACTGTAAAGAACATTTTTCTCCAGAGACGGTAGAAGACCAGCGCTCTTTGACCTCCTCAGCTGGTTCTCCACCTTGTGTACAAACTAGGCTATTTTCTTAGGGGACCTGACAATTTGCATGTGTGTGTGTCCTTCTTTGGCCAAAGGAATGCCTTTTTTCCTGGGGTCATTTCTGTGATGCATGTATTCCCGGAGCAAGATTCTTTCTGGGGCCAGACGGTGGGGGCGGGGAGTGGAATTGAATAATCTTCCTCGTGAAAGAACTGATCTTAGAGGATTAAGTTGGTGGTGAAAAAGCTGCTTTATCTTCTCTGTGAAGGCCTTGCCCTTTTGTGTGTTGATCTGATACCTAAATCTGGAAAACAGGAGGATGTATTTTTAGAAGAGTTCATCACCTCCCTGTGGTTAAAAACACTTTGTGAGAGTTTAAAAATCTATCTTAAGGGAGGGGGTACAGATTTGTGGCTGGGCATCAGTATGCATTCAGCTGGGAGGAGGTTTGGAGATTCATTAAACTTTAAGGCCCATTTGCTTAAAGACGGTATCTATCTACCTATCTACCTACCTACCTACCTACCTACCTGTGTATGTATCCATTCATCCTCAGTGAGAAATAACAGAGACGCTCATCTTCACCCCCGCCTGCACTTAACCTTTCGCATTTAACCGAAGTACACTTTAGGGGAAAAAGCAACAACAACAAAAAACCCCAACTTTTCTTTAAAGAAGTAATAAACCTTAAAAATTTTTGTTTCTTTTTAAAAACTGAACTTGTATGCTTTTGAGTGAGGCCTGCCTGCTCCACTTCATCTTATAGTTTAATTTTAGATTTGTAGGAAAGTAGCAGTTCGTGTAGGGAGTTCCCATCTACCCCTCACCCAGTTTTCCTGGGGAACATCTTACATCATCACCACAGGATATTTGTCAAACTAGGAAACTGACATTGGTACCTCACTGTTAATCACATTCCAGACGTTATTTGGAGTTCACCAGTGTTTCTGCCGCTGTCCTCTTTTCTGTTCCAAGATCCCACCCAGGGTACCACACTGCATGTAATCACACCATCTCCCAGTCTCCTTGGTCTACTACAGTTTCTCACTTTCCTTATTTCTCATGAGTGTTTCTGGAGAGTACCAGGCAGAGATTTTGTAGAATTTCCCTCACATTGGGTTTGTCTGATGTTTTTCTCATGATTCCCCTGGGGTTATGGGTTTGGGGGAAGAAGGCCACAGAGATGAAGGGCTCTTCGGATCACATCACATCCAGGGGTACGTGATACCCACATGACATTGCTAATGATGTTAACCTTTGTAGCTAGGTTAAGGTGGTGTTTGTCAGCTTTCTCCATTGTAGACAGTTGCTCTTTTTCTCTTTTCCTAAACTATGCTTCTCAAAAAGCAAGATCCTAAATCTAGCCCACACCCCGGAGAGGGAGGGGCGAGATTAAGCTCCACCTCCTGGAGGGAGGGAGCTGCTACACGTATCGTTTGGAATTCTTCTGTAAGGAAGATCTGTCGTCTTTACTTAAGAAATACACACTTCTCTAATTATAAGTAAGTACTCTGGAAGTGCATAATAAAGATGATTAACATGGTTGTACATTATAAATGAAACTTATTAAGAGAGTAAATCCTGAGAGTTCTCATTGCAAGGAAAAGAACTTTCCTGTTTCTTTAGTGTCGAATCTGTATGAGAGGATGGCTGTTCACTGAACCTATTGTAATCAATTCATGACGTATGTAAGGCAAATCATTATGTTGTACACCTTAAACGTGCACAGTGCTGTATGTCAATTATATCTCAGATTGGAAAAAAAAAAAAAGCTACACCCCCCCAAAATACACTTTTTGAAAGAGCGTGCACTGTAGATTTCCCCATCTTATATGGGACATATATACACCATATCTCAGTTCTGCCAGGAGGTATCCTGTGCATTGCTTTTCCCGAAGCTCTGTGGGGAATCCAGAGAAACATGGAACGTAGCCCTTCCCTGGAGGGGTGTAATGCGGTCCAGTTAGGGAAATAGAATCTAATTTGCAGACAGGAAGCAATCAGGACAAATGAGGAAGGCATACGTCATCGAGGGCTGGATTGTATGGGATAGGCCAGGGGAAGCAGGGCAGGCCTTAGACTGCGGTGGCTAACGTTTACCACCCTGTTCTCCCCTTAAGCCTTGCTGAGGCAAGACTGTTCTATAATTTTCAAAGGCAAGACAGTTATGAAACCCACGGTCATCTGGACTATGGCCAGAATTGAAGAGATAAGCAAACAGGAGTCTCCGAAGTAACGAAGTAACGTACATACTCATCATCAAAACAAATGCCCACACTTGTTTATCTTCCTCATCGGAGGCACCCAAGGAAACTAGTAATTCTTACTTTACACAGAGTTTTTACACACTGGGTTCTGGTTTCCCAGTCCTTGGAAGCTTTGAAGCAGCAAATGGAGGAGTGGGATAGGGGCCTGCCAGCAGCCTGGGGACCACAGGACCACAAGATGCTGACACAGGCATTTCCTCCCTCCCTTCCTTCCTTCCTTCCTTTTTTCCTCCCTTCCTCCCTCACTCCTTCCCCTCCTTCCCAGACGAAGAAGGCAGAGAGAAATAGGGCATCTTATCAGAAAATGCTTAAGAGGCTTTCGGGGGAGGGCTGTTGAAAATGGTCCTCAGTCAGAGTGAAGCAACACCAGAAGTTATGAGACTGGAGTTTTTGTTTGTTGAGACGTGATCTGGGGAGAGGACCCCTTGGCTTACGGGCAGTTGGGACTTTCATGTGTGTTTATACTGATGGGGAGTTGTTGGGTGGCTTCTGCTGTGGTTGCTTTCTCCGGATAGTCTAGGTTTTGAGGCTTATTTTTAGAATCTGAATTCTCCTTGGCAGGAGTTGAAAACTTTGGGGGGTTTTTCAAGTCGCTCTTGGGCTGCTGGTTAATGAAACAGAACCTGTGTGGATGGTCCCTCCCAGAAAGGTTCAGCCCTGGTCCCCACCTCGCCTGGGCCAGGCTCTTTTTTTTTTTTTTGGCCGCACTGCACAGCTGTGGGATCTTAGTACCCCACCCAGGGATCGAACACATGCTCCTTGTAGTGGAAGCTCAGAGTCTTACCCACTGGACTGCCAGCGAAGTCCCAGGGCCAGGCTTTTGATGGTGCAAAGGCTCCCGTAACCTGACCCTACCCTCTGGCCACCTCCCCACAGGACACAGGTGTGCCTGCCTCTGCGTCTTCTGCCACGTTGCTCACCCCCTCCAGTGCTGCCTTTGCCTGCATCCTTCTCTTGTCTTACTCCTTTCACTTGCCTTAGAATCTGGGCTCAGTTTCTCCTCTGTGTTTGCTCCCAAGTCTCCGCATGTTGGTTCACTTTGCCTCACCAAATGGGTTCCTTAAGGCCAGTGAGGGGGAGGGTCCATGCCTCCCCCCCAATCCCACATCCACCATGAGCCCTCAGAACCTCCTGCGTGAAAAATGGATCATAGCGCAGAATGCGAAGAGAAGAATTTTATTTTGGCCAGTAGGATGCTGTTAGGACAGACTCAGGGCTGATACAGCAGAAGCGGTGGCTTGCACGTCTTCTCACCACAGAGAAGTGTAATCAGTAACTCGAATGCGTCTGCAAACAGGGAGGGGCTGAGGGCCAGGTGCTGGGCATGAGACGCGGGTCATGGGACAGAAGGGCTGTGAGGACGTCATTTTACCCAGAGGTGGGAGGACAAGGGAGGCCAGCCTGGGGAGGGCAAATACAGGTTTGCAGAAGAGGCTTTTTTTCCCATTAAAACAAAAGAAATTTAATGTATTTTATTTTAAATTTCTTTAAATTTTAAATTTTATGAAATTAAGTTATTTGTATTTAATATGCTATAAATACATCATAATTAATATAAATAATTAAATTATAATTAGATTATAGAACTGTAAATTTTTACATTATAAGCATATTTAATTTAACTAAGTTAATTTTTTTCTTAATTTGACTTTGTGATTATGTAATAAGAATGAAAGGCATTCATCTGGTTGCATCCCCCAGTGCACCCACCTCCTGTTTACGGGCAGCTACTGTTATCAGTTTCTTTGTTCCTTTTTTCTTTTCCCTCTTGGCCACGCCACCGGGCAGTGAAAGCGCCGCGTTCTAACCACTGGACCGCCAGGGAATTCCCAGTTAGCAGTTTCTTGTGTATCTGTTTGGAGACATTTTATGCATATTTTACAAAGAAATATGTATCACCTTCTTCCTTGTACACGAACGACCTACCACGATGAGCACCATTTGGGCTTTTTTCACACTCTGATATGTCTCGGAGGTAACTGGTTTCCGCACATACGCTTCCGTTCTGTCCTGATGGTTGCGTCCCATCCCCTTGTGTGGATGGGCCGTAACCGGTCTACCCAGGCCTCTGCTGATGGACATGTAGGTGGTTTCTGGTAACATTGCAGAGAGGACCCCTGTGTACTTGTCATTGTGTCTCTGTGCCCCTGCATGGGGTCAGCTCTGATACAGATTCCTAGAGGAGGAATTGCTAGGTCAGAGGACTCCTGCGTGTTGAATTTTGGTAGATGCTTCCATCGTGTGAGACTCAGTTTAACCTCCCCACCAGCCTTGGGGGAGAGGCCTGTTCATCACAGCCCGGCCAGTTCTGCGTACGATCCAACCTTCTGCTCTTTGCCAGTGTGAAAACGGCAAGTTAAGGATGGGTGAAAAAGATTTTGGTATCAGTTGTGGATTTTTTAAAAAAAAACCTTTCATTTTATTTTTATTTTTTTAATTGAAGTATAGTTGATTTACAGTGTTTGGTTAGTTTCTGGTGTGCGGCAAAGTGATTCAGCTGTACGTATATGTGCATATTCTTTTTCACTATGGTTTATTACAGGATACTAAATATAGTTCCCTGTGCTCTACAGTAGGCCCTTGTTATTTATCTACTTTATTATTTTTTAAATACATTTATTTATTTATTTTTGGCTGCATTGGGTCTTCATTGCTGTGTGCGGGCTTTGCTCTAGTTGCAGTGAGCGGGGGCTACTCTTTGTTGTGGTGTACGGGCTTCTCATTGCCGTGGCTTCTCTTGTTGCAGAGCATGGGCTCTAGGCGTGTACAAGCTTCAGTAGTTGTGGCACAAGGACTCAGTAGTTGTGGCTCGTGGGCTCTAGAGCGCAGGCTCAGTAGTTGTGGCGTACGGGCTTAGTTGCTCCGCAGCATGTGGGATCTTCCCGGACCAGGGATCCAGCCCCTGTCCCCTGCATTGGCAGCAGATTCTTAACCACTGCGCCACCAGGGAAGTCCCTATTTATCTATTTTATATGCAGTAGTGTGTATCTGCTAATTCCAAACTCCTAATTTATCCCTCCCCCCCTTTCCCCTTTGGTAACCATAAGTTTGTTTTCTATGTCTGTCTATTTGTTTCTGTTTCATTTTAGAATAGTTTCAGATTCACAGAAAAGTTGCAGAGTTGATGCAGAAGTGCCACATATTGCATCCAGCCTCCCCCTGCTGTTAGCATCTTACATCATCAGGGTGTATTTGCCACAAATAAGAAATTGACATTGGCACCTTCTTTTTAACCAAACTCCAGACTTTGCGCGTCACCAGTTTTTCCACTGGTTTCTGTTCCAGGGTCCAATCCAGGATCCCACCTTTTGTTCAGCTGTCACCTGTCATTCTCCTTTGGTCTGTGACAGTCTCTCGAACTTCCCCTTTTTTCATGACCTTGGCTGTCTTGAGGAGTTCTGGCCCAGTCCCCTGTAGAAAGTCGCCCAGTTTGGGTTTGTCTGAGGTTTTCTTGGGATGAGCCTGGAGTCAGGAGTTTGGGGGAGGAGGACCACTGAGCCGGAGTGCCCTTTTCACTCTGTCATATCAGCAGGTATGTGACGTCCATGTGACTTCTCACTGATGATATTAAGCTTGACCATCTGTCTCTGAGTTGCTTTAACTGCATCCCCCTGCTTTGGAGAGAGAAGAGCATCTTTTTGTATGTGAAGACCAGGTTGGGGGGAGTTGTCCAGGGGTGGGGTTGCGGTTAGCCTGATGGGTGTGGGGTTGAGGCGTTGGGGGGACCGTGGGGATGGCGTGCAGACCCCCAGGTCTCCGGGGATCTGCTGTGGACAGGCTAATGGGGAGGTGCAGCCCCTGAAGGAGATGGAGATGCACGGCCAGGCCAGTGAGGACGTCCTTCCAGAGGAGGTGCCGGCAGCCATGGGAGAGGAGGATAGGAATCGGAAAGTGGGCTTGGAGGGGTTATGGCCAAAGGAGGAAGGAGGCTGCTGGTCAGGGGTGAATCCGTGGACTTGGAAGCAGAGCAAGGAGCCAGAGGGGCTGAGGACCTAGGCTGAGGGACGAGGAGAGGTTGTTTTTACCTTTTAATAAGGAAGGATTTGAACCAGGTTAGAGATCAGGAGAGGAGCCACCTGAGAGGGCAGGGTTGGCAGGAGGGGACATTGTTGGAGCAAAGTCCCCAGGATGTAGCAGGGTGTGCGTGGCGGGGTGGCCATGCGGCTGGGCTTTAAGTGGAGTTTGCACCAGAGAAAGGCTCCTTCAGTACCGAGGGTGGGTGGACAGATGCCTGGGGGCTGGGGTGGGAGGTCAAGGGGCTCAGGTCCCTGCGGGGGGTCACCACTGTGGGAGGAAGAGAGCCCCCTTAGGAGTCTGCAGGGCCGGTGGGGGATCGGGCAGCCCACCTAGGAGGGGGCAGGTCCGTTTGCTCTGGCTGCTGTAACAAATTATAAGCCTAGTAGCTGAAATAACACATTTATTATCATACAGTCTGGAGGTCAGAAGTCCAAAATGGGTGTCACTGGGTGAAACTCAAGGTGCTGCATTCCTTCTGGAGGCTCTAGGCAGGAATCCGTCTCCTGGCCTTTTCCAGCTTCTAGCGGCCGCCTACATATGTCTCATGGCTCCGTGGGCCAACTTCAAAGCCAATAGGGCCTCTTCTCTCTTCCATGCCCGCCTGCCTCCCTCTTCCAAGGCCCCCTGTGGTTGCCTCGGGCCCACCTGAATCACCTCCTCATCTCAAGGGCCTTAATCTCATCACAGCTGCAAAGTCCCTTTTGCCATTTAACACGTCACGTTCTGGGGATTAGGATGTGGACAGCTTTAAGGGGCATTACTCTGTCTGCAGGGTGCGGGTGGGGGTAGAAGGGTCAGACTGTAGGGGGTTTGGACAAATAAGTAAAGGCGTGAAGGTAGTGGCCTCAGAACGGGTGCACGTGGTGTGATGGGGCCTATGCTTGGGTCCTCCTGCCTCCTGGCAGTGAAACCTCTGTGTCACTGCGGGCACGTGACCCCCCCTCGCCCCCCGCTGGATTTCACTCTGCTTCCCTGTAAGTAATTAGAACAAATGCTTTCATAGTGACCCACGTGCCCACTGTTCTGGCACATCCACTGGCAGCCTGCAGTGGTGTGGTGCTGTTATTCGCCCATTTTCCAAGTAAGGAACCCGTGGCACGGAGAAATGAAGCCACTCACCCAAGTTCACACAGCCTAGAGGTGGCAGAGTTGGGATTTTAACCCAGAAAGTTTGGTCCCAGAGTTTTTGCTCTTAAACATTAGACCTGCCTTAAAATCCTATCATCGGTGGGGGAAAAATCCTATCATCTTAATTTTCTTTGGGCCCTTTTTGTTCCATTTTCCATGCCCCACCTGCTCACATTCTTCTGTGTGTTCTCTTTTCTCCAGTCATTGTTCGGTATTCAGCAGGCCAGGCCATGGTCCACATCATTCCTACTGATCCCTGAGTGGGGGGTGATTCCTCTCCACGCTTGTAAGTGACCCACATGTGATGGTATCTTGGGTACCAGGCAGGGACACCCTACCTGTAACATCTCTGAGCTCAGCGGCTGTGGCCTGGCTTTCCCACCAAGTCAGTTCCCAATCGGAGTTGGCTGTAAAGCCCGTGTGTCTTGTACAGTTGCTCAAGGAGAATTCTCAGCGTTGGGCATTACCTCTCTGTCCTCCTTCTCCTTTGCTTTTGGACCCTGCCTGCCTGCCTTTCATTTCACCAGAAAGGATTGAGGGCAGGAAGAAAAAAAATCACTCGAGACTCCGTGAGCCCCTCATCTGCCAAGAGTCCCCTTCCATCTTTGCTGGTTATAAATAAGCACTGAGGGTGGAGGTGCCTGCACAGGTGTGAACTCTGTTCCCCATTCCTGTCCACACGTGTCAGCAGCAGTTGCTGATGTTTATGGCATCCCGGGGTAGAAGCTCGTTAGAGCCTTATTTATTTATTTATGTATTTATGTATTTATTTTCTGGCTGTGTTGGGTTTTCGTTGCTGCGCACAGGCTTTCTTTAGTTGTGGAGAGCAGGGGCTACTCTTTGTTGCAGCGTACAGGCTTCTCATTGTGGTGGCTTCTCTTGTTGCAGAGCATGGGCTCTAGGTGCATGGGCTTCAGTAGTTGTGGCACACGAGCTTCGTTGCTTCTCGGCGTGCGGGATCTGCCTGGGCCAGGGATCGAACCTGTGTCTCCTGCACTGGCAGGTGGATTCTTAACCTCTATGCCACCAGGGAAGTCCTAGGGCCTTTTTCTTGACGTCCATGAAAAAAGACAGACTCTTGTTTCTGGAGAAGGGATGGCACACCAGCCGTGTAGAACAAGTGGCTTCAGAGCCATACCAAGGACCAGGTGATGCACGTGGAATGACAGGTGTTACTGAGTTTGGGCTGGTGGCAGCGAGGAGCCTGCTTATAGGTGCAGATCTTGGATGGATGGTGTAGCCGCAGGAAGCACCCCCTCCTCACTCTTTTCCAAAATCCCAACCAGAACCAGCAGTGGATGTCGGCAGAATCCAGGGGCACCTTCTGCAGAGGCTGGGGACGAGCAGCCTGAAAGACTTGCATCGAAGGTTGTGGCTTTTTTTTTTCTTCTGACTTTATCTTGTTCGTGTTTGCTCGCCTCCACACTTCCCTTTTCAAGTTCTTTCCACCCACATCTTGATCTCCTGCCTACGACACCCCAGGGTGCCCTGTTGAGAAACACCACTCCCCCCAAGGGAGGAAATGAAGGATGCAAGACAAGTTAAGTGATTCCAGTTCTGGAGCATATTGGGCGGTGCTTTGGCCAAATCCTCATGTTATCTTGAGCTGAACTGTGAGGCCATCTGTTATTGAGGCCTGTTGTTAATAACATCTTCCTATTAAAAAGAAAAACTTTATTTTTGTCAGATTCTAAGTTGAGGCTCTTAGGGTAACCCCTCCCATTTATGTCTGTTTCCAAATCTTGATGCCATCCAAGATGGGTCTTGGTGTCCTTTGTATACCTAAGTATCATTTTCTCCAACATTTGTGGAAATATCGGGGTGACCTACTTGTTCTGGTTTGCCTGGGACTTTCCCAATTTAAGTACCAAAAATCTTGTATCCTGGGAAACCACTCTGTCCTGGGAGAACTGGGACAATGGGTCACCCTATGTAGCACCCCTCATGTTTTGAGCTTAGTTCTAAGTGCTGGGGATGCAGATTTTAATGAATTTAAATCCTTACCCTTATGGGGCCACAGACTGGTTAGGAAGACATCTTAGACAAGAAAAGTACCCTGTGACAAGTACAGCAGAGAAACACGTGTTAATGACAACCAGCCAGCGCTGAGGGCATACATGTCCCTGGTTGCTCTGGGTCCTTTTTGCAAGTGGATTCATTTAATCCTCCCAAGAGCCTCACGAGGGAGAAACTCCCAGTGTGCCCATTTCACAGATGGGAAGACTGAGGCACCAAAGTCATGCCCCAGGGAACTTGGATGTGACGACAGGCCATCTGCCTCCAGATCCTGCACCTTTGATTTCTGCACCATGAAGAGAGGTTTGGGAAGAATTAGTTCTCCCCTGCGAAGGCCAGAGATCACATCTCTTGGAGGAAGTGACAGCCAAGAGGGATATGATGGGTGAGAGGAATTTGCAGACCCGTGGGAAAGGAAGCAAATAGGGGGCAAAGAGGAAAGAACATAATCGGGGACATGCAAGCAAGGCTGCCGAGGAGGTGAAGTGCGAGGCAGGTGGGGAGTAGGGGTTCAGCGTGTCCTGGGAACCCCCTCCTTCCTGGGTAACTCAGGCCCTTTGGTCCCCTTTGTCAGGCAGGCACGTCAGCAGGTGTCAGCAAGACCCCAGTGGTCATGCTTTTAGGTAAACAGGCCACCGGGTGGTTGAACTAAGGCTAGTGGTGGATTTGGAGGCTCGAATTGCTGGCCTTGGCTTGGAGACTAGCTATTTCTAGTACTGCCTTTGTCTTTCTTTTCTTTTTATTAAGGTAACATTCACAAAACTTAAAATTCACCGTTTTAAAGTATACAGTTCATCCAATAAAGAGCTTTAAAAAATAAAAGTATAGAGTTCAGTGGCATGTACTACATTCACAGTGTTGTCACCTCCATCCAGTTCCAGAACATTTTCATCCCCCCAAAGAGAAACCCCATTTCCTCCCAGCAGCCTCGCCCCCCTGCCCCAGTCCTTGCACCCCTAAGGGGCTTTCTGCCTCTGTGCGTTTCCCTTCCTATCCTGGACATTTCATATAAATGGATGGAGTCATACGATGATTTCACGTCTGGCTTCTCTCACTTAGCATCATGCTTTCGAGGTTCATCGCAGCAATGTTTTGGAACCGCCAAGTCGGTGATCAAGCCGGTCAGCCAGCCGTCTCTAGGCTTCCCAGAAGTCAGGTCCCTGCCTCTGAATTTAGGCAGGTGCTGCCAGGCTGGGCCCCCAGGTTATCCGGTGAACACCTGTGCAGCACAGAGAAGCAGGGTGACTCCCAGAGCTAGTGTGAGCGCCGGGAATAGCAGCGCCACCAGGGTGTCTGGGGGAATCCCAAGACTGTTTAGGCCAAGTTTTTTAGAAACAAATCTGTTGTGGAAAGTGACTTGGGGTTTTTTCCTGTGTCTCGAGGTTTCAGGATCAATTCATTAATCTCAGTTCAAGGCGCGAAGATTGCTGCACCCACCAGTGTGGCTTCTCTCTGGGATTTTGAGGGCTTTTTCCTCCTGCCTTTCAACAGAGCAGTATTAAAAAGCCTGCTCTGGGACTTGGTTGGCATGGTCTTTGCCTTTTTTCCCCCGGGAGCTGCAGCAGGTGGCAGAGATATCCCAGCCCCACACTACTGCTTTAAGCAAATGCGGCATCTCAGAAGTTCTGAGATCTCCCCTGCATTGCTTGTCTCACCAAACGAGCAGGAATTGCTCTGTGATTATCTACCTTTGGTTGATCAGTGACCTCCTGGACCCCGATCCTCATTAAAGAAGCAGTTCATTTTGAGTTGCAAAGTCCTTAGTGACAAAATTAGTAGGAGTCCATAATGGGCAGGTTTTGGGGGGTTTTATTGTTTTTTTTTTTTTTCATTGGCTGTGTTGGGTTTTCGTTGCTGCACGCGGGCTTTGTCTATTTGTGGCGAGTGTGGACTGCTCTTTGTTGAGGTGCACGGGCTTCTCATTGAAGTGGCTTCCCTTGTTGAGGAGCACGGGCCTAGGCACTTGGGCTCAGTAGTTGTAGCTCGCAGGCTCCAGAGCACAGGCTTTGTCGTTGTGGCACACGGGCTTAGTTGCTCTGCAACATGTGGGATCCTCCAGGACCAGGGATTGAACCAGTGACCCCTGCATTGGCAGGTGAGTTCTTAACCACTGCGCCACCAGGGCAGTACTTTTTTAAATCTTTTCTTGGGTGCATGATGTGAAAATGCATCTTCATGAGCGTTAGGGAGGCAGAGAGAAAGAGAGGTGACCTGTCATGTGTTTCTTCCACCAAGGATTGATTTTCCTTTCGTGCCCATTGCGGGGCAAAGTGGGCAGAATGAGTTGCAGGTTGTGTCTGGATCTCCCAGCCTGGGAGGTATTTCGGTGAGTTCTAAAGAGCTCCAGAGTCCAAGGGGCGGGGGTTCAGGCCCCAACCCTGCCACTCAGTCTTGTGTGACTTTGGACAAGCTGCTCAACCTCTCTGGGCCCCAGTTTTTTCATGTGTAAGTCGGGTTAATGGTAACAATAATTGCTGACTCAGCGGTGTGGGGATGACACGCAATGATGCACATAAGGGGGGGAATTACAGGGGTCTCTGCAGTAAAGTAAGAGCCTGTTACGGTTCGTCTTAATGCCGTTGTGAATCTGGGATGGGGTGTGGAGTAGTGGTTGGGAGATGAACAGTAGATTCTGCTCAGGCCAGAACCTCTGGACTCAAAGATGCCAAAATAAGGTGTAAACAGCCAGGTTTTCGGGAACCTCTGCGCACCCTTCACTTTCTTCCTGGGGTGAGGACCCAGCAGATTCAAGAGCGGGAGGAGTGACCGCTGCAGGAGGAAGTGGTCAGCAGCGAGCCCAGCCCTGCTTGGCCCCAGTACAGCAGAAGGGAGTGTTCTCCCCTCCACTTCCCTCCCTTGTGGCTCATGAGATTAAGTTGCAAGAGGGCTGGGCAGGCCTGGAAGAGAGTATGCAGATGTGAGGGATCCTAGGACTTGGTTGGTAAAAGGTTAAGAAATGAGTTCGGACAGTTGCATTTATGACACCAAGAAAGGAGGAGCCACATTTTAGAAATACGCGATGAATACATGTGGGTGATGTGGGAAACTCGTTGGGCCCAACTATCTCTTTTCAAACAGTGGGTTCTCGCTGGGGATCCAAGGGAATGAAGATCAGTTCTTGAGGGAGGGGAGGGATGAAAAAAATCTTAGGTATTACAGTGGTGTGTGGCCCTCCAAAACTCAACCCTGCCAAACAAAACCTTATTTCTTAGTATTTCATTTCTCTTGTTAGGTAGAAATTAAATTATATTTAAATTAATTGAATTTAAATATAATTTAATTTTTTTCCTTGGGGGGAGAGGAAGGAGGGAGCCAGCTGTAATGAAAACAAGATTGGGAAATCTGTTTTATACTGATTTCAGCAAATAAGCTGCTCCCAGACTCAGTCCTATAGGCCCGGGAGTAAACATCCGTATAGCCCTCACTGTCCATTTAAGAGAATATCTTTCACCCGGCGAATCGTTGAGTCTTGGAACAAGGGACGTTTTCCGCTAGGGACCCTAAAATCCCAAGTGGCGTATTTACGGATGAGAAAGTGGGGGCTAGGTTCACGCAGCTTGGTCATGGGCCAGTTTCCAAGTCTAAGCCCGGTTCGTCTTGCATCAGGAATGCATCTCTTCATGCATCAGAAATGCCTCCATTTCCTTTTCTGTAACCAACAGTCACAATTCAGCTACCTAACGTTTGGCCCCAGTGCAGCATGGAAAGCCAGGGCCCCTGGTTCGAGAAGTATTTGGAATTTCAAAATGGCGGCAGCATTCAGCCGAGCTTGGCTGGCCCTTCTGCGTGGAGGGCCCCGTGGGACTCCACGGGTCACATGCCCGTGAGGTCAGCCCTGGTCACATTTTCCATATTTAAAAAAATGAGTTTGGAATGCCTCTCTCTGGATTTGGAAGGAGCTAATAAAAGAATCATTCTGAGATGGTGAAAACAGAAATCTCCAGCCCATAGCATCTTCTTGATTCCCGTGGGGGCAGGTGGAAGGTGGGTGGAGAATCGCCTTCAATGTCTCCTTTTAAATGCACAGTCCAGAAGAGCCACTCTCAGGGGCTTAATAACAAAGTTAAACAACTAGGGAGGGAGGAGGGAGACCCCCTTGTTTGTTCCTTTATTCCCCCCACAAAACTCCGCGTAGCCATGGCAACCTGGGTTCTGCAGAGACTGCACCCCAGCCACCCAGAGCCACCAAAGGATTCTCAAGGCTGTGCTTTTATGCGGCAAAACTGTGGCGTTGCTGATTCGTTAAACTCAGAAACACTTTCCTGTGGTTTCCAGTTCGTCCCAGAAAAAAGGGACACGAGTATTAGGTGGAATTGTGCTAGTGCCTCAGCGCACAGGTGGCGGGAGTAATGAAGGGTTCCCTGCTGACAGTGGAGTGTGTTTCCGTGTGTGTGTGTGTGTGTGTGTGTGTCCCCACATGTGTGTCTGCCCTTAAGAGTTTCACATTGTGGAGGTGAGGAGGAGGGCGTGGAGACCAGTCGAACAAATCTTTTCTGGAAGGGTGGCTTAGTGGCTGGCTAGGTGGGCCTCCTGCCCCTGGGGGAAACGAAATTAAAAAGCAGTGGGGGTGGGGAGAGGGGAAAAAAGAGAGAGAGAGAAATGGGACTGACTGAAGGGGCATTTCCTGGCCTGGGGGAAGGCAGGCTATGGAATTTGTTTAGAAAGCTTTCAAAGCAGCTGCTTATTTGTTTTCTTTTTCTTTCTTGCTTTTTTTTTAAACCATTCTAGACTGTCACTCTCGTTCTTTTCAAAATTATGAGTGTGTTTATGTGGCTGTTTGATCCAGAAGCGATGTTCCCGAGAGACAGTGTCCTGAAGTTCCAGAAGATAGGATGTGACCATGAGAAAAATGATGATGGTCTATAAAATGAGGGCAAGGGTCAGTGGGTGTTAATTTTCAGAAGGGGACGCGCAGGCCCGTCCTTCCTTTAGATGTCTTGGAAAGAACCCCCCCCCCATCCCCACCTCCCCAAGCGTCCTAACACCTGAGTGTTTGCTCTCAGCAGCACAATTCACATTTTCTGGCTGAGTTTCCGCCCTCTTGGAGGAGACCGGCAATGGTTTGACCCGAACTATGTGCAGAATCTGGGGCACCCCAAGACCTCCTGTTTCCCCTCCCAAAGCACTCTGTGACCGCCGCAAACTGTGCTATTTTAGTCTTTCTGGATGCACGGCGCTTTCTGCTCTTGTGGGGTTTTTTTTATATGACTCAGTTTTCATCATAAATCGTGTAGGCAGCTCTGGGTCTGCCTTTCCTGAGACAGGAAGAGACAGTGAGTCCTTGATGTTCAGCACGGATGTAAATTACCCGGGAGCACGAGGCAGTGGCCGTGTTCCCCCAGCTGAAGTCTCCTCCAGCCCAGTCCACGGGTGGGGGGGGCACGGTGGGGAGGGTCGTCCTAGGGCCTGCTGGGAAGGGACGACAGCCGACTTCAGAGGTGAGCCTGGTAGAGAGGCGTCCCCGGGCAGATGTTTGTGGCTTGTCTTCCCTCCTGCTTCCGTGTTTCTGTTCCTGTGTGTCAGAGGAAACTGACACAGTTATATACCTTAACCACTTTTCACAGTCCATCTGTTGTTGTTTTTTTTTTCTAATTTATTTATTCATTTATTTATTTAATTGGCTGTGTTGGGTCTTTTTTGCTGTGAGCGGGCTTTCTTTAGTTGTGGTGAGTGGGGGCTACTCTTCACCATGGTGCGCGGGCTCCTCACTGCTGTGGCTTCTCCCGTTGCAGAGCACGGGCTCTAGGCACATGGGCTTCAGTAGTTGCAGCACATGGGCTCAATACTTGTGGCTCACGGGCTCTAAAGCGCAGGCTCAATAGTTGTAGCGCACGGGCTCAGTTGCTCCGCGGCATGTGGGACCTTCCCGGAGCAGAGATCGAACCCGTGTCCCCTGCACTGGCAGGCGGATTCTCAACCACTGTGCCACCTAGGAAGCCCCACAGTCCATCTGTTTTAAACCCCGAACATGTTTTCACAAATGTGTTTCATGGTCCTGTTAACCCCACTTCTGATGAACCTCCCACTGTAGGCTGGCGTGTAGACCTCCCCTGCTGTCCTCGCACCCACACGTAGGGGCCTTCCGAGCTTTGTTTCCTGTTTCTCTTACGGACTTTCTGCTTCATCTACCCCGTCTAGGGTTGGACCTTTCCTCTTCTCTGTAACCTTCCATGGCTCCTGTCCCATAGAGCCAGAAAGCGAAGCCACACAGGCCATTTAAAGTTGTGTAGTGGCCACTTTTGAAAAGTAAAAAGAAACAGGTGAAATGACCTTCAACAACACATTAACTCCGGCTATTATTTCAGGGTAGAGTCGATATAAAAAATTATGAGCAAGGTATTTCACATTAACATTCTTAAAATGTTTTGAAACCCAGGGGGTATTTTACATGGACATCATGTCGCAGATTGGATGCTAAAATTTTGTCAAAAACATTTCATCTCAATTCAGAGTGCCTTAAAGCAGGTTCACATACCCAGGGTGTCCCAGATTTATATAAAAGTGTTCCAATAAATGACTTAGGTATTCGATTTTCTCTTTTTCTTTTTCTTTTTTTTTTTTTTGGGATCTTAGTTCCCCAACCAGGGATTGAACCCGGGCCCTCAGCAGTGAAGGCACAGAGTCTTAACCACTTGGACTGCCAGGGAATTCCCTATATTTGATTTTCAATTTAAACAACTTAAACAAATATAATTTAACAATTCAGCTCCTCGGATGCATTTCAAGTGTTCAGCCGTGTTGTGTGGTTACTGGTGACCCTGTTGAACAGCCCAGATGAAGACCATTTCCATCCTCCTGGAAAGTTCCCTTGGACAGCTCCAGGCTTATAGAATAAAGTCCAGACATCTTCATAGGACTTTTTCTATAACCCAGCCCCCAACCTGTCTGGCTTTACTTATGGATTTTGTTTTATGCATGGTCGTTTTCCCATGCTTCTCTTCCCACTTGGAAAAAGCCCTTTCATCTCTTCCCCCCGGAGAAATCTCCTCCTTCGGGCTGGGCTGAAAGGCAGGGCGTCCTTGAAGGGTCCCCCCTTCTCCCCGCAGCAGAGTGAACTGCTGCCTCAGCCTCCCACGGGCTCTAGAAGAGGAGGCAGGGTCCGTGGGAAGCCGCACAGGCCCAGCCGAGCCCCGGACCGTGCCTTGCTGCCCTCGGAGCTCCGTGCCCCATTTCTCCCGAGACAGGTTTGAACGGATCTTCTAACGCAGCGTTAGCCCTGCCCCGTTGGAAAAACAGAAGCAGACAAAGGAGGGCACTGTGTCCTCCTGCAGCTGCGCGGGGCTGCCAAGCGTGGACCGCAGACAGGAACGCGCTGTGGGTCCCGCCCACGTAATTCTAGGGAGGCATCAGCTCTGCGCGGGGGAGAAAAAACTTCTCTTTGCCCTCACAAAAGGACATATGTGCCTGGCTGCTCTGACTCTCGTTTTTCAAAATGAGAACTGGGTGCTGTGTGTGTCCCTGTGTGTGTTTACTTTTTAAAAACTGTAACATATATACAGCAAAGGCCACACAACTTAATTGTATGGCTGGAATGTTCACAAAGTGGACATTCCTATGTAACCACCCCCAGATGAAGAGAACTTGACTCATCCCCCCACCCCCTTCTAGACTCTACTTCCCCTCCCAAGGGTAACCACTTTCTTCAATTTTGGACCTGAGATTCCTTTTTCCTGTTTCTGGACTTCAGGCACATGGCATTGCATGGTGTGCATTTCTTGACCTCTGGCTTGTGTTGCTCAGTATTACATTTGCCATAATGTGTGGTTGGCTTTCTTTCTTTCTTTTTTTTTTTTTAATTGGAGCATAATTGCTTTGCAATGTTGTGTGAGTTTCTGCTGTACAGCAAAGTGAATCAGCTGTATGTATATATACATCCCCTCCCTCACCCCCCATCCCACCCATCTACGTCATCACAGCACCCACTGAGCTCCCTGTGCTTTACAGCAGGTTCCCACTAGCTGTCTGTTTTGCACATGGTAGTGTATTTAGTCAGACCTAATCTCTCAGTTCATCATTCCCGCCCCCGCCCCCACCCCCCCCACCCCCGGCTGTGTCCACATGTCTGTTCTCTGTGTGGGTGGCTTTTGGGGGCCTTTGTATTTTCCGTCACTTGAAACACTGTTAGTAAAAACTGCAGCGGTTAACTTAAAAAAAAAAAAGAAAGAAAGGAAAGAAAAAACAATAGATGTGAAAGACAGGTCTTGGTTGGGTGATGGTTTCACGTGCGAAAAAACTTATGTTCGCGTTTGGCTGTTTGTCCTGGGGATTTTCTAGGTTTGGGTGTATTTCTCTTGTCATTATCTACAATTTGTCTTTTTTTTTTTTTTTTTTAATGGAAATGCAAAGGGTGAGCAATACCCCCAAGGCAGTCGCCACTCCACTCAGGCTGCACTGCTGCGGGATCCCCCATCAGAGATCAAAGCCAGGCCGCCTGCAGTGCAAGTGTGGGGTCTTAACCTCTGAACTGCCAGGGAAGTCCCCTACCTTTTACCTTTGTGTAGGGAATCTCTTGTTAAGGTTGTTGTTCTTGCGCCTGGAAGGGATGACGTTAACTGCCTTTCTGGCTTTTGGACGAGGCTGGACACAGGTCATTTCCTGATTGTCTGTTTCTCAGGAAGAAAATGAAAGATTGAGGGTGGAAAGGAGAGACGAGGAGATGACAATTGAATTTCGGATCTGGTGTCTTCTGATTTTGCTTTAGGTAAAATGTCTGCTCCAGGATTCTACCAGGCGGCCGCTGGGCCTTCCTCGGTGCCGACCGCACCCCCGTCCTATGAAGAGACAGTGGCCGTTAACAGTTACTACCCCACGCCTCCAGCACCCATGCCCGGGCCGACCACGGGGCTCATGACGGGCCCGGATGGAAAGGGCATGAATCCGCCTGCGTACTACACCCAGCCGGTGCCCGTCCCCAACGCCAATGCGAGTATGTACAGACTCCTGAGCCCCTCACCTCTCCTTGACCCTGCGCCCTGGGACTGCCCCAGAGTCTAAGTCAAGTGCCAGTCAGTCCAGCTTTCCCCCGTGTCCTGAAATTTCACATCTAGTCTTTTCCTTTTTCTTTTTTTTTTTTAACACTTGGCCTCGCCATGTGGGATCTTAGTTCCCTGACCAGGGATCGAACCCGGGCCTCTGCACTGAAAGAGCTGAATCCTAACTACGAGGGCGCCCGTTCCATGTCAGTGAGGCGCTTGACTTTTCCATAATAAAGCACAGTTCATGAGCTTTCCTACGTCCACCATACGCCAGTCCTTATTGGCACGACCAACTATCCCAGAGAAATTGGAGGATGGGAGTTTGCTTGAGCTTTGGGTGGGAGAACCCCTGCCCCGAGGCCAGGGCTGGAGGAGGAGAGGAAGAAGCTGAAGCCGTGAGTGAGGAATGGGTGAGCTGACACCCACCCCCGGTCCAACATTAGTGCAGCTGACTCCCCTGCCTTCCAGCAACTTCTTCATGGCCTTGCCCTTTGGTATTTCCTGCTGCTGGGTGCACCCAGATATGTAGCTGATTCAGTATTATGAGCAGCTCCTGCGAGTCAGGCTGCCTGGGTTCACCAGCCTCCTTGTGCCTCCATTTCCCCATCTGTAAAGTGGGACCCATCAAGCACCTGCAGCCGGGGCCTGTTAAGATTATAAGTTCTATGGGTCGTCACTGGATAAGCGTGAACTATTGTTATTGTGCTCAAGTGACTTGGACTCCTTGAGATGGAGGAGGACAAGGTAATGACTATTTTAGATCACACTCTGATCAACAAATAGCTCATTCTTGCAGTCCCAAAAATCCTTATTAAAATTTACATGTAAGTGCTAAATTACACTTTGATACTGCTCTTCTGTAGGGGGCGGGCGGGGGCAGGGGTGCTTTCTAGGTCTTTCTGGGAATATTAAGTCTGGTTAGCTGTGGGTAGTGGTTAATGTCCCTTAAGACATGGATCACAGAAGTGACATTTCAATAACGTGAAAAAGAACAGAAAGAAGTCCCTTCGACAGAACTGCAAGCTTGAACAACTCTGCCGAAAACCAAAAGAACTTGCTAAGCTCTGAGGGCTTTGTGATTTCCATCCCCCAGGTACTCTTCTGACGCTTGTGGATGTCTGCACGTGTTTTTCACATCCTTTTCTCTTTTTAGCATGATTTTGTATCCTCACTGCACATTTCAGGACAGTCTCCCCGACTTGTTGTAAAGAACTGGGCTGGTGTCCCCTGGCGTAGTAAATGCCAGCCTTATTACAGGCGTTGGAGTTTGTTAAAGGAGCCCGTGTGAAATGCAGGCTTGTTTATGAAGGATTCACTCTGTACCAGGCACAGGATAGGGTTCTTTACTGCCTTTGTCCCATTTAATCCTAGCAACAACTCTTATTATCCCATTTTTAAAATAACAGCTTCATTGAGATAGAATTCCCGTACCATAAAGTTCACTCTTTTAAAGTATACAGTTCAGTGGTTTTAGCATATTCACAGAGCTGTGCAGCCATCAGCACTAATTTCAGAACATTTGCATCACCCCAGGAAGAATCCCCCATCACCCCCCCCACCCCCCAGTCCCTGGCAACCACTAATCTACAGATGGAGAAAATTGAGGCTAAAACCCATCACATCACTGTTTCTGAAATTACTGTCTGTAGACCACCTTCGTAGAACCACTCAAGAGCTTAAAAAGTGGTTTTGGGGACCCTGCCCCAGACCTGCTGAATCAGACTGTTTTGAGGGCAGAGCCCAGGAGTCTGCATTCTCAGTAAGCTCCGCACTTGAGTCCGGAGACAGTTGAGTTTGAAAGCCTGGTGGAGCTGAGCCAAATCTCCCCAGGAACACATGGTCCGTTCCCCCATCTCGTGTGTGGAGGTTTCCAGAGCCCCTCAAGTGATAATTCTGGAAATCTGCCACTGTTCTCTCTTCCCTTTTTTGTCATTTTTCTCCCTTGACCCCGATTTATGTGTGTGTGTGTGGTAAAATACACATAACATAAAATTGATTACCTTAAGTGTTTCTCAGCGTACAGTTCAGTGGCATTAAGTAGAAGTACATTCGGGACTTCCCTGGTGGTCCAGTGGTTAAGAATCCGCCTGCCAATGCAGGGGACGCATTGATCCCTGGTTGGGGAACTAAGATCCTATACGCCACAGGGCAACTAAGTTGAGCACACAAGCCACAACTAGAGAGCCTGCGTGCCGCAACTAAGATCCAATGCAGCCGAAAATAAATAAATAATTTTTTTTAAAAATACGCAATTCACAGAAACACACATAAAAGTATAAGTACATTCACATTTTTGTGCAATCACCGCCTTCCATCTCTTTTTACATTTTACAAAACAAACTTTATACCCATTAAACAGTAAGTCCCCACTCCTTCCTCGCCCCTGGCACCCACCATTCTGCTTTTTATTTCTGAATTCGACTACTCTAGGTGCCTCCTGTATGTGGGATCATACAGTGTTTGTCTCGTTGTGTCTGGCTTATTTCACTTAGCCTGATGCCCTCAAGGTCCATCAATGTTTTTAGATGTGTCAGAATTTCCTTCCTTTTTAAGGCTGAGTAATAATCCGTTGCATAGATGGGCCACATTTTGTTTATCCATTCATTCATGGATGGACACTGAGTTGCTTCCACCTGTTGGCTCTTGTGAATAGCGCTCCCCTGAACATGGGTGTGCAAATACCTGTCAAGACCCTGCCTCTACGGTTTTGCATTTAATGAATGTCCTCGTTTACTGATTGGCCGGTTTGTTCTGTTCCTTCCATCAGTTGCCGTGCAGACAGTCTATGTGCAACAGCCCATCTCCTTTTTCGACCGCCCGGTCCAGATGTGTTGTCCTTCCTGCAACAAGATGATCGTGACTCAGCTGTCCTATAATGCCGGCGCCCTCACCTGGCTCTCCTGCGGGAGCCTGTGCCTGTTGGGGTAAGTCTGGAGTCCACTCAGACCCCGGGCTCTCCTGAATTCCTCTCTTGTAGGATATCTCAGTCACAGAACATACTTCTGTGTTGTGGAGGGCTGTCCCATGCCCTGTAGGATGTTGAACAGCGTCCCTGGCCTCTGCCCACTCTATGCCAGTAGCTCCCCTACCCCCCTTGTTATAACCAGAAATTGTGCCCAGTTGAGAACCACTGCCCTCGAGCACATCAGCCCCTGGAAGCTGCGGTCCCATCATTTCTTCTCAGACCACTCCCTGCATGTAGGGACAAGCATAGCAGCCATTTGCATCTGTGTAGGGTGATACCCTTAGGGATTTCTTTTTCTTCTAGAATTTCATGACCTAAGTAATCATGTTTGCTTGACTCTGAGAGAAGCTTTAAACAATCTGTACGTTAAAATATTTTATAGTCATCTCTTCAAAACTTCTTATCCTTTTATGACCCCCAGTAGTTTTCTGTTGCCTACACAAGGAGAATGCGTAAATATTTGTGTCTGTACCAAGGGTATTACGTTGAAGAGATAAAACTTTCTGTTCTGGGAGAAATTTGAGGAAGCACCATTTAATTTTTTTTTTCCGAACAGATAAGGCAGCCTCCTTATTCCTGGCTGTGTGAGTCACTCAGAAAACCACAGGCGCTCCGTTTTCTTCCTGGAAGGAAATGGTGTTTGTGTGTTCCTTTTCAGAAACCCTTGCCTGACTCTTTCCTCTTTATCTGCTCCTGACTCAGGTGCAGGAGGAATGATCGTTCTCTTCCTAGTTTTAAAAAGAGGCTCAAAGCCCCTGAGAGCTTAATTAGCATCCCTGAGGACTTGCCTTCCGTGTGGGGAAGAAAGGAGACAGAAAACGTCACATAGAAGTTCATTGTGGTTCGGCCATTCCTATGAAAACTAACTTTTATCTTTGAAATCGGGGAAGGACAAAAGGGAACCTTTTATCCTCTTTTGGCCTCTGACTTTCATTTTAAGACGGCTTTTTCTGTCCCTCCTCCTTTTCTTCCTTACATGCAGTACTGTGTGTTGAGATCCTGCCTCTCGCTGCTGTGCGGCTGTGGGCGAGGGACTTCACCCCTCTGTGCTCCAGTTTCCTCATCTGTAAACTGGGGGCACTAATGCACCTTGGGGGGCGTTGAGGATAAAGCAGGTGTGTGTGTGCACGCGCGCGGTGCCGCTTGGCGCTGCACCGGTACTTGTCAGCTAGGGATTAGGATGATCTCGCAGTGCACAGGCTGCCCTTATTTGAACTCAGGTACCCTTAGGCCGTAGGAAATTCCATTCATGAGATTGTTTCCTCGTCAGAGTATTTCCTGATTCTGCTTTATATAAACCAGCATCTTCCTGTAAAATGTTGATTTTTTTTTTTTTTTTTTAAACTATGTTTTTGGCAAACGTTGGTTGTAAGGCTGTGGGGTGTTTTCTGACACCCGCCATGTCTCCAGCACCAGCTGGGTGTCCAGTGATTTGATTCAGTCCTGGCACTTAACTACCTGTAGCGGATGCAGACCCCGCAGCCTCAGGGCTCTGTCCCCCAGGCTGCTCCCACTTCAGAGGCAGCCACAAGGGTCGGATCCCCTGTACTTCTGATCGGTCAAGGGTCCTGTATCCCCTCTTCAGGTTTGGTCGTGTGCTGGAATGACTCACAGAACTTGGGAAGGCAGTTTACTTACATTTACCGGTTTATTATACAGGAGACAAATGGACAGCTAGGTGAGGAGGTAACAGGAGGTGACTAGGGTGGGTCTTGAGTGCAGAGGCTTTTGTCCCCGTGGAGCTGGGATGCACCACCCGCTTGGCACATACATGCGGTCACCAACCGGGAATATCTCCAAATGTAGTTGTTCAAATGTTTTTATAACCCAGTCCTCAGCCCCTCATTCCACCCCAGAGGTATGTGGTTGGGGCTGAAAGTTCCAACCTGCTAGTCACTTGGTCTTTCTGGTGACCAGCACATCCCGAGCCTGTCTAGGGACCCACCCTAGTCACCTCATTAGCATAAACTCAGGTGTGATTGAAGGGGCTCCTTGTGAGTAGCAGAAGACGCTTCTGTCACTCAGGAAATTCTAAGGGTTTTGGAGCTCTGTACCAGGCACCAGAGACAAAGACCACATGTATTTCTTCTTACACCTCAGGCTGTACAGAGGTCCTGCCTGCGTGCGCTGATGACAGATGACGTAGGTTAAGAAGTGAGATTTGCGGAACTTTATTTGGTTGTGGCTGTGAGAAGCGGCCTCTGTATGGAAAAGGGATCAGTCCAAGACAGGAGTCAGCAAACGACAGCCCAGGGGCCAAATCCAGCCCCTTTTAAGTTTCATTAGAACACATCGCGCCCTTTCTTAACGGTCTGTCTGTGGCTGCTTTCACGGTCCAAGGACAGAACAAGACCCATGTAGCCTGAAATATGTGTTCTCTGGCCCCTTAGAAAGGAAGTTCACCGATTCCAATCTAAGACTTTGAAAGATGCTCAAATGACCTGGGACACCCAGGACAGTCTGTCTGTGGGAGCAGCCTTGGTGATGGTTGGGGTCTTACTTCCCTAGGGCTGTTATAACAAATTACCACAAACCTGGTGGCTTAAAAACAATAGGAATTTTATTCTTTCACCATTCTGGAAGCCAGAAGTCCAAAGTAAGGTGGCATGTTCCCTCCGAAGGCTCTAAGGGCAGAATCCTTCCTTGCCTCTTTGAGCTTCTGGAAGGCCACGTGTTCTTTGCCTGTGGCTGCATCACTCCCGTCTCTGTCTCTGTCCTCACATGGGCTTTGTCCCTCTGTATTTTTCTTTTCTTTCTTTTTTTTTTAAGAACTTTTATTGAGATACAATTGACATACAATAAACTGTGTATATTTAAAGTGTATAATTTGATTTTTTTTTCTTATTAGTAATGTATATATGGCGATCCCAATCTCCCAATTCATCCCCCACCTCCCCAACTTTCCCCACTTGGTGTCCATATGTTTGTTCTCTACATCTGTGTCTCTATTTCTGGCAGGCGGATACTTAACCACTGTGCCACTAGGAAGTCCCTGTCCCTCTCTATTTCTGTGTGTCCTTTTCTTCTCAGGACCTCGGTCTTTGAGTTTAAGGAGTCTACCCTCCTAATCCAGAAAGATCCCATCTTAAGATCCTTAATTACATCTGCAAAGACCCTTTTTCCAAATAAGATCACTTTTATAGTTTCTAGGGATTAAGACTCTGCTGACACATCTTTTTTGTGGCTACCATCCAAACGATGACAGTAACATGTTTCGTGTGTGGCCTTTTTTGTTCTAGGTGCATTGCGGGCTGCTGCTTCATCCCTTTCTGTGTGGACGCCCTGCAGGACGTGGACCACTACTGTCCCAACTGCAAAGCTCTCCTGGGCACCTACAAGCGTTTGTAGGACTCGGCTAGACCTGGAGGGAGCCGTGCGCTGCAGGAAGGCCTTTCCGACTCTCACCCAGCCCCACCCCTGGGGAAGGCTCCATCTTGGAGGTCTCAGCTCTCCAGGGTCTCCACCTTCATGTCTTCTTTTGGGGGGGAAATATCGCAAAAATAACACACCTCCAAACCCCAGAAATTGCTGCTTGGAGTCGTGCACAGGACATGCAAAGACATTCTCCTTGAGTGCCGGTTCAAGGGTTTCCTGCCTCCCCATCTGTGACCCCAAGTTATCCCATCTAACTGTGATCATTGTCACGTCTGAGTATCTTCTGGTGATTTGCCACTGACCAGCTTCTTGCCTCAGTGGGCCTTTCTCTTGGTGGTCTCAAACTGAGAAGCCCCAGATTGCCTTACTTTTGAAACTGTTCTGGCCCCAATACGGCTGAACCAACCTTTAGTGCCTACCATCATAGCCATCTGTTTCCACTTCTGATGACAAAAATCTTGCCTTATAGACTAAGGGCTTGGCTCTCAGATTCCGTAACTGCAGGCTTTTAAATAGCACACAAATAAACTTTAATTTCTTAATTTGTTTTTAAGTACCAGGAGGGGTTATTCACACCCAGCAGACACATAGCCATGAGGTCATAAACGCAGGCTAGGATAGAAGGCTGGATCTTATCACTGATCTGTCTTTGGACCAGATCCTCAGCCACTTTTTCACGAAGGGCTTTTTTCTGGTAGAGGAATTGTTTGTATTAACAGTTTTTTTGTGACCTCCTTTTGGTCTTAAACACCTTTGAACGTAACTTTGAAAGGAGGGATTTATAGAACCATTTTCCGTAACCATGTGACTGGTATCATTTTCCCATTTGCCAATGCACTCTCACTTTGTTTGTTTGTTTGTTTGCCTTAACAGAAAAAGTAATGGATAACTTCATCCACTGCCTTTACTCGGGTTTAGTGGGGTTCCTAAAAACCTCCATTATGGAACTCTTAAAGCAGGGCTCCTTTGGGGTTCCTGGTGGGTATTTGGAAAGACAAAGGAAAGCGTGCTTCAGCACGTCTGGGTACCATGGTGCTGAAAAGTGTGGGGACCTGACTGTTTCAAAGGCATGTGAAGTCTGGATTTTATTTTTCAGAAGTCAATTTGTTATATAACATCCGAAGACATGATTTCTAGGACTGAAGCAGTGAGCCAGAGTTCTCAGTTCGCTGCTGTGTCATCTTTGAAATCAAGACAAAGCCTGACTCAACTTTCAAGAGTCCCCGTTTTGATAAAAAAAGAAATAGGCACAGGGAATGCATGTGAATAATATTATGTAGAAATCAAGCCTAGGCCTTGATCGAAAATCTGTATATTGGTTGAAAATTATAGTCATAGCCCATTGATTCCGCATATTCATTGGATGTTTCGAAAGTTCCAGTAATTATTTTTGCAATGACTATGGATATTACATAGTACTTTGGTGTTATCTGCTTTTCAAAAATAAAGTCTTTGGTTCACTCTGTGAACTATTTATCAGTTCTTACGCCGTGAAGAACGGTCTCGTGTTGTGTTTCCAGCTGTTGCTACAAAGAACCTTTATGTGTTCCATCATAGTAGGAAATCCTTCATGATAAAAACTTGAGACTCGCCGAGTATCCCGTGACGTCAGGATGACTGATGCTGAGTTGCGTGGATGGCTGGCAAGTCAGATTTGAACATGAGGCTGCTGGAGTCCAACAGGCGTCGTCAGGCGCAGCGAGCCATAGCTTTCAAGTTCAAATAAAACGCATAGAAGAGAGCCGTCCTCATTCATGCTCCGAACAAAACATGCTTTGTTAATTGATCCTGCTAGACGTGAGGTACTAGAAGGGGGGGATTGTGACTCGTCAGGAATATGAATCATCCTCTCTTTTCCTACCTGGTGATAAAGCTTCATTTTGGAAGGTGCCGGAAAATCGTCATCTCGGTGCAACTTTGTCATGTAAACTAACTGCTGGTCTTAAAAAATTGCAGCTCACCGCATCGCGAGCGTGTGTTTTTCTTTTACTTGACAGAATTGAAGGCCATGCATATTTAGCAGTTTTGCTCAGATGGTGGCATATAAATGGTCTCAAGCTGTTATCAATTACATATGCAGAGTCTTCAAAACAACAGCCCTATTTCAAGGACTGTAACATATATACTGTGAAACTTTAAAAATAACATCAGATGCCTGGAGCTTGAAGTGTTCACCAGACATTCCATTTTATTGTTCAAAGTACAGGCTTATTCATATATTTTTACGAATTAAAAGGCTCTTTTGTTCTGCCCCTGTTTGTTGAGGACTTTGGAGTTTGTTGCAAGCAATCACATTCAATTAATGTAAGAGCTTTGTTTTATAGCCACTTGGACCTCAAAAAATAATTTCTTTTTTTTTTTTACCAATTTCAAACCCAAAATGGCTGTACATCTTAAATACTTTTAGCCCGTCTAGGCCTTGTACATACAAGTGTTGGTTTGTGTCTTGTTACCAAAAAGAATTCAGTTATTGCATCTGTTTTAGCCAACTTTGAGCATGTTACTGATTCCTGGCTGACCACAGCATTACCCATGAAAATGTTTTCTCTGGGACAACTGGGTTCCCAGTTGCTACCGAGAACACTTCTGTTGGGCCCTGAACTATTTATAAATGTGGCTTCATATACTCACACACAATTTGGCCTCGTTTTTTTCCCCAGTGACAACCTCTCGTATTTGGGATATTAAAATCCTTCTCTGACTTTTTGAGCTCAAAGATCTCTGTTTAGGAGTAAGCGTAGACATTGGAATTTTACTTACAAAAATCTGATTTGCATTTTGGATCCTATTAAAGTTTTCTCCTGCCTTTATGACTCAGATGTTTACAATGAGTCGTCTGTTTTTCCTGGGCACACCAGTGAATTGAAAGTAGATCCAGTGAGGGCGATGAAAGAGAAACCCGGAGGTTTTTGGTGGTTTTTTTTTTTGTTTTTAAGTCTTAAGAATTTTAAAGAAACAAGAATCTGAAGCTTGGAAAGATTTAAAAAAAGAAGGAAGGAAAAAGTTCATGGCGAAGTATACAGTCTAGTGCATTTAACTGTTTTGTGACTGTTCTCTGCAGTATTAGGAAAATGTTCACATATTTGAATGCCTTTTTTTCCTCTCTGAAATTATTTTTTAGAGCGGTTTTAGGGCTTCCTAGGTGGCGCAGCGGTTAAGAATCCGCCTACCCATGCAGAGGTCACGGGTTCGATCCCAGCTCCAGGAAGATCCCACATGCCTCGGAGCAACTAAGCCCGTGTGCCAAAAAAAAAAAAGAGCAGTTTTAGGTTCATAGCAAAACCGAGCAGAAGGTGCAGAGATTTCTCGTATACCCCGCGCCCCGTCACATGCACAGCCTCCCCCACCATCAGCATCCCCTGCATTTGTTAAGATCCATGAACCTACATTGACGAGATCATCATCCAAAGTTCACAGCTGGCGTTAGGGTTCACTCTTGGTGTTGTACATTCTGTGTGTGTGTGTGTGTGTGTGTGTGTGTGTGTATGTTTCTTTATTTTTCTAGCCACACCTCACCACTTGCGGGATCTTAATTCCCTGACCAGGGATTGAACCCGGGGCCACCGCAGGAAAAGTGCTGGGTCCTAACCACTGGACTACCAGGGAATCCCCCATTCTTTGTGTTTGGACAAAGGTATAATGACATGTATCCACCATCATAGCATCATACACAGTAATTTCACTGGCCTAAAAATGTATGTGTTGGGGGGCTTCCCTGGTGGCACAGTGGTTAAGAACCCACCTGCCAATACAGGGGACACGAGTTCGAGCCCTGGTTCGGGAAGATTCCACATGCCGCGGAACAACTAAGCCTGTGAGCCTAGAAGCCTTTGCTCTGCAACGAGGGAAGCCACCGCAATGGGAAGCCTATGCACTGCACTGAAGAGTAGCCTCCTGTCTCTGCAACTACAGAAAGCCCGTGTGCAGCAATGAAGACCCAAAGCAGCCAGTAAATTAAATAAATGAATAAATATATTTTTTTAAATCCTTAAAAAAAAAATTCCATGTGTTGCCTATTCCTCCCTCCCCAGTAGCCCCTAGCCACTGATCTTACTGGCTCCATAGTTTTGCCTTTGCCAGAATGTCATACAGCTGGAATCATGCAGAGTTGGAAACATGCATACAGGAATCATAAGCCTTTTCGGGCTGGCTGCTTTCACTTAGCAGTATGTACTTAAGATTCTCCATGTCTTCTCATGGCCTGGTAGTTCATTTCCTTACTATTCAGGTAACATCCCTTTGGATGTGCCACACATTTAAGTACCTATACTGTTCTTAGAACTGCAGTGTCTCAGTGATGTTTTCCCAAATGGACAAAATCAATGTAGCTCGTGTGTCCAACATCAGTGTCGTCAAGAGAGCACAGTATTGCTTGTGAAGCCTGTGTTTATATAGTCGTGTATGTGTGGAGTGTCACCGGGCTCAGGTTTGGTTGTTTGTTGCTCAAAAATCCGATACTGAGAGACAAGTGTCGGGTGAAAGGAAAGATAGCTTTATTGAGGAAGCCAGCCATCCTGGAGAGAAAGTGGACTCATGACCTAAAGAACCAACTCCCCACTGTCAAGCCCAGGCAAGAGCTTTTAAAGGGGAGTTTCAGGGGCGCACATGCTGGGAGAGGGGGCTACATGCAGAACAGCGCAGTCATCTCTGACAGTTACCCTGAAATTGGTCGTGCTGTGGTCTGATCCATGTCATCCTGATTGTTTCAGGTACAGTTGCTCTTCAATTCCAGGGTCGGTTTGTTCACATTTCCTTGAGGCCGATTCTCAGAATTGTGGAAGATGGAGCAGCTCGTGTCATGGCTGCAGTCCGGTCATCATGTCGTTAACTTCTCCACCCGGTGGAGGTTTCAGTATCTGTAACATAGCTCAAAGGATATGGCTCAGAACATTCTTGATAGCCCTTGAGAAACTAAATGTCCTTGACTTTGTTTAATGGCTAAACTATTGTTATTGGGTTGGCCAAAAAGGTCGTTTGGGTTTTTCCGTAACATCTTATGGAAAAGCCCGAACGAACGTTTTGACCAACCCAATATTTGGTCTCATTTGACTATTTTCCTTTGCTTCTGCATTTTCTCACTTCTCTGATTAAATGTATTCTTTGGCTAAAGTTTTCCTATAGACAAGAGGTAGGCGGAGGACATGAGGGGTCTGTCCTGGGAAGATGGCTCTGTTACAGGGGTGTCACAGGGCAAAGTGAGTACCGAGGGCAACATCTGGGAACCTCTGTGGTTTTCATGTATCCCTGATTGACTCCTGCTGTATTGGAGGCATTGTTCTGCTTGGATACCAGACACAGCCCTGCCCGGGAAGAGTCAGCACTGGGCTCAGCACCACCCTGCCAACATTTCTGGTGGCTTCTTTATTTTTTGTTTTAAGCTAAATTTCATGTAACATTTTTTTTAAAAAATTATTTTATATTGGAGTATAGTTGATTTACAATGTTGGGTTATTTTCAGGTGTACAGCAAAGTGATTCAGTTATACATACACATGTATCTATTCTTTTTCAGATTCTTTTCCCTTATAGGTTACTACAGAGTATTGAGTAGAGTTCCCTGTGCTGTACAGTAGGTCCTTATTAGTTATCTATTTTATATATAATACTGTGTATGTGTCAATACCAATCTCCCAATTTATCCTGATTTATATAATACCAGAAAGACAGGAGAAAATAAGAATCCCCTGTAGCCCCAGCACCCAGAGGTAAATGCTGGCATCTTAAAGTACTTTCTTCTGGTCTTTTTTCCCCCAGGTATCACAATTTGTAGATGTAGTTACTTATGCACTATTTCTGTTATGTGCTTTCTCCCATTTGATCTTAGATATTTCCCATTTTCTTTTATGTACCACTTTTAGTTAAACAAAATTTTTTAATTGAAGTATAGTTGATTTACAATGTTGTGTTAGTTTCAGGTATAGAGCAAAGTGATTCAGATCTATATCTGTTTCTATATTCTTTTCCGGATTCTTTTCCCTTATAAGTTATTACAGAATATTGAATAGAGTTCCCTATGCTGTACAGTAGGTCCTTGTTGATTATTTTATATATAGTAGTGTGTATATGTTAATCCCAACCTCCATCACGTAACATTAAAGTATATAATTCCTTGACATCTGATGCATTCACAGTGTTGTGCAACCATCACCTGTATCGAGTTCCAAAGCATTTCCATGAGCCCGACATAAAACTCTGTACCTGTTAAGCAGTCTTATCATTCCTCTTCCCCCAGCACCTGGCAGCCACAAATTACTTCTGTTTCTCTGGATTTACCTATTCTGGATGTTTCATATAAACGTCATCATAATATGTGACCTTTTGTGTCTGGCTTTTTTAATTAATTAAATTATTTTTTATTTATTGTCTGCGTTGCGCCTTCATTGCTGTGCACGCAGGCTTTCTGTAGTTTTGGAGAGTGGGGCCTACTCTCCATTGGGGTGTGCGGGCTTCTTATCATGGTGGCTTCTCTTGTTGCAGAACATGGGCTCTAGGCTCTTGGGTTTCAGTAGTTGCAGTGCATGGGCTCAGCAGTTGTGACGCATGGGCTTAGCTGCTCCTCAGCATGTGAGATCTTCCCGGACCAGGGCTCGAACCTGTGTCCCTTGCACTGGCAGGTGGATTCTCAACGACTGCATCACCAGGGAAGCCCCTGTGTCTGTCTTCTTTTACTGAGCATCATGTTTTCGAAGTCCATCCACACTGCAGCGTGTCAGGGCTTCATTCCTTTTAGTGGCTGAATAACATTCCGTTGTATGGATGTGCTACATTTTGTTGATCCCTTTATCCATTGAGTCATTTCCACCTTTTGGTGATTGTGAATAAGGCTGCTGTGAACGTATGTTTACAGGTTATTATGTGGGAATATGTTTACAGTTCTCTTGGGTATATACCTACATGTGGAATTGCTGGGGCACATGGTAATTCAGTTTAACTCTTTGAGGAACTGCCTGATGGCTTCTTAAAAGAAATGTTCCCTATTGCAAAGCCACATCTGGCACCGGCTACCATTTGGAACTGCCCGGCCCTGGAGAACTCTGCCCTCTTCTGCAGTGAGAGCTGTTTAGAGCAGACTGGTGGCAACAGAGTTGCATTTGGAGCAAGAAGACCTGCGCCCTGGGCTGGCCTGCCCAGACTCCTCGGCTAATCTGAACCCCATTCAATCCTCTGGGGCCCCCACTGAGCCTGAAAAATGAGGAGGGGTGGATGGTGCATCTTGGCCCCTCTGCGTGGACCCTCTAAGGTGTTCAACTGTGGGTCCTTCGTTTACCTGTATGTGCAGCTTGGGGTACAGCAGTAAACGGGGAGGCGCTGTCCTCTCCCTCTTGGACTTGATGGCAGAAGTGGGAGAGAAACATCAAATAAGAAAACCTAACATTTCCAACCTGTTACAAACCAGGAAGGAAAAGTGTGGGAAAACAGCATATTGTGCTGATCGTATTTTGGAGGGAGGGCCTCCTCATCCTCTCAAATTATCAAGTCATTCTGATTTTTCTCCTGCTTGGGAATCAGGCTTTCAATGCCAGATGAGTCGGAAAGCTGCGTTAGGAAAGTTTTCTGTTCCGCGTCACTGTGTGATTTCATTTGCTCTGTCTCCCTCTCTGGGTGGAATCGCTGGATGCCTCCCATTTTCTTTGGAAGAGTGAAACCTAATCCTTTTCTCTAGCTCTTGTCTCCGGATTTCCTGTTGATAAGCAGGAAGGGCGAGGCTGGCATCAAGTAAGTGGGTGTATTCCGGTCATGCGTGGTCAGAAGAAAATGTTTCGTCTGCCCGGAGGGTCACAGGGTTCTCCCAGGCGTCAGCCCGCGAGCTGCTCTTGAACCTGGGCTCGCCTGAGCACCCCAGTAAGGACACTGTGGAGACAGGGAAAGTGAGACGCATCTGACAGTCACTTTTGCTTTCAGTGGGGATGTTTCTTTTGCTTTTTCTGGGGGTGGGGGCTGTCCCAGCAGAGAGAGCCAGGAAGGGAGCATATGATTAAAAAAAAAAAACGGTAACAGCTCTTTAGGGTTGTTTTCTAAGCCATAATTTGCGTTTCTTGCTCATGTCTGAAATTAAAGTGGTAGAGTAAAAAAAGCTTATCATACGCCTGATGGGGAGGTGGTGGGTTGAGGTCTCCCCTTTCGGTACATGCTTGAACTTGAAACCTTCAGCGCAACAGGGAGCTCCCAGCAGCTGGGGGTGGGGGTGGGGTGGGGGAGGGGTGGGTCGGGGTGGGGGAGGGGTGGGTCGGGGGCTCTGAATCACTGGCTTCATCAGCCAAATCTGATCACCGCTGCCTTTGATGGTGTGATTTGGGGATTCTTTCCCTAGTTTCGCTGAGGGCCCATCTTTTTCAATTTTGTTTAATTGAAGTATAGTTGATTTACAATTAGTTTCAGGTGTACAACACAGTGATTCAATAGATTATACTCCATTTAAAATTATTTTCAAATGTTGGCTATATATGTGCTGTTTAGTATATCCCTGCAGCTTATTTATGTTATACTTAGTAGTCGGTACCTCTTGATCCCCTGCCCCTATCTTGTCCCTCCCTGCTTCCCTCTCCCCACTGGTAACCACTAGTTTGTTCCCTCATTTACCTGTGAGTCTGTTTCTGTTTTGTTATATTCCTCTGTTTACTTTTTTTTTTTTTTCCCTCTTTTTTTTTATTTTTTTATTTTTTTTATTTTTGGGGGTACACCAGGTTCAATCAACTGTTTTTATACACATATCCCCATATCTCTGTTTACTTTTTAGATTCCACACGTAAGTTGTGGTTGTATTGGTTTACCTTTCCCTGCTTTGTTGTTTTTCCAACTAGGTATCTTCCTCATTTTGTTTTCTTCCTCCCCTCGGTCCTAAAGTCTTAGATTCTAACTCAGACCTTCCTCAGTGACCAGATCGCATGTGTGAGTGTATACGTGTGTGTGTGTGTGTGTGTGTGTGTGTTGGTGCATAGCCTCTGTGAGGGTGCATGGGGGTCTGGACTTGTGTGTATGTCTGGGCATGTGTGGGTGTGTCTGTGGATGTCTGGGGAGAGGGGTTCTAGGTGTCCGTGATGTGTGTGTCTCTGTAGCCACCGTGAGTGGCTCTGTGTGTGTGTGTGTGTGTGTGTGTGTGTGTGTGTCCCCCTGGACATCTGCAGGAGAAAGAGAAGCGACAGAGCTGCGTGGAGCTGCGTCCCCCTCAGGGCTCCCCGAAGACGGCTTCAGTCTCCCAGCCTGGGAGGCCTCCAAGGACTTCAGGCCAACCAACCCAGCAGGGGAATGGCTGTCACCTAGCTGAACTCCGGGACAAAGGGGTGAGAAGGAATATGTCCAGGTGTGGACACTCCTGGTCTCCCCGACCTTGTCAATCACTCCCCGTGGTAGGCGAGTGACTCCAGTTGGGACTCTTACCGAACCCTCCACAGCAGGTCCAGGCCTGGCCATTGCATTCAGCCTGGCTGGAGGAGCATTTACAAACCTCCCCAGTTTGGCCACAACCCAGACCAACTGGATCAGAATCTCCCAGGGTGTGACAAAGCCTGGGGCTGACTTCCCCACTGGGCACCTGGGGCCCGTGATATTTTTAGGGACCCAGGGAAATGCCTGATTTTTAAATTTTTTTAATGAGGAGGGAAAAGCCTGAAATAAAATAATAACAAATATAATGAATCCAACCTGGGTTATATTCCTCTTTCTATCCACGCAGCTTTAAAATACAGTTTTGAATATATTTTAAGGAGGGAGGAGCCCAGGGAAGTCCGCACGCGGGTCTAGGTTGCAGGCCCGGGTCTAGGTTGCAGGCCCTGGTCTACTGTTGACGTGATAGAATCAGTTGTGCCTCCCGTCTTTCAATAAATGTTTATTGCGTGCGTTACATGTAAGGAGACAGCCCCCTTGCTCTTGGGGAATTTAAACAAGAACTTCGTCATTTTAGAATTGCTTTGCATGTTATGGTAAGGTTTGTGTAGAACGCTTCTTGTGTAGAACGCTTCTTCTCCTATTGTCCTTGCCAATCCTGCCAAGAACTCTTCCAGATGGAAAAGGAAAACATCTTCACCATTTTACAGATAGAACAACGGAGAGGGACTTCCCTGGTGGTCCAGTGGTTAAGACTCCGCGTTTCCACTGCAGGGGGCGCGGGTTAGATCCCTCGTCTGGGGACTGAGATCTAACACGCCACGTGGTATGGCCAAAATAATAAAAATAAAGAAAAATAAAAATAAGAGACACAGAATAAGCGTGATTTACACAGGGCTCCTGAGGAAGCCACAGCACAAGTGAGGCCTTCTGGTCCTAAAATACACCGTGGGCTTGTTAAATACAGATTTCTAGGCCCTTTGTCAGGAGATTCAGATTCAGAAGGCCTGGGAGGGGAGGGGACCCAGGAATCTGCATGTTTATATAAAAGCACCTAGGAGGTTCCTTGGGGCAGGTGAGCTTGAGCAATGCTGCCCCATGTGGCCTGGGGCCCGATCAGCCAGAGATAAGGAATGGAAGTCAGGCCAAGGGAGGGTCCCTGACCTCAGCGCGGTTGGCACCTTGGTCCAGATCTTTTCTTCGGTGGGGCTGTCCTGTGCAGTATAGGATGTCAAGCAGTGTCGACCCCCTACTCACCAGGTACCACAAGCACACACCCCAGTCATGACAACCAAAAATTCCCCGGACATGGCTACATGTTCCCAGGGGGACAAAATTGCCCCATGAGACCCCCTGGGCTAAGTACACGGGTTGAAGCCAACATGTCCTGGGTTTGGGACCTGGGGTGTCCCTCACTACCCAAGCCTATGGTTAACATATAAAATATGCCCATTTCCATACAAAGGAATGGAGCACAGATCCCTGCTGCTGAGTGGATGAATCTTGACAACACGGTGCTGAGAGACGCCAGACGCAGGCCGTGCTCTCTATGATTCCATTGATATGACATGTTCAGAATAGATAACTCCATAGAGACAGAAAGTAGATTGGTGGTTGCGCGGTGCGGGGCGGGGAGGAGGTAGAGGGAGTGACTGCTTGATGGGTGTGGGGTCTCCTTTGGGAGGGATGAAAATTTCCTGGAACTAGATAGAGGGGTGGTTGCACAACATCGTGACAGGTACTAAATGCCGCTGAATTGTTCACTTTACCACGGTTAATTTTATGTTATATGGGTTTCGCCTCAATAAAAAAAAGTACCAATTTGTATAATTTACTGTGACAGTTGGTAAGATGGAGGTGGAGTGAATTGTGAATGCAGTGTAAATTGGATCTTTAAATGAGGTCATAACCATTAACAAGTGTAATAAGAACATAATATACAATTAAATAACCCCCCACCCCACCCCACCCCTACTTTCCCTGCTTGGTGTCCAAACAATAATCTCTTGAGGTACCTGACTACCTGTCTTTTGTTACAAAACTCCTATATATCCTGCTTCCGCCCCTTGCCTCCTCGGAACAATTTCTCAGAGCTAAGATGCTGCCTCCCAGACTACAGTCCTCATTTCGCCCCCAATAAAACTTAACTCACAACTCTCACATTGTGCATATACATTTTTTAAGTCAACATCCCTCCCTGCCCAGCCCCAGAATGCCACTGTTAGAGGGACTCTTTTGCATTCACTGACCGGAGGCGTAGTGTTTCTTCCTTGGGTCACGGTGAACGGAGCCCATTCCCGGGAAGTGGGAACAAATACACGCTTGGGGAGGGGTGATTGGTCCTCACCTGAGCTCACTTATTACTTTGCAGCTGCTGTGAATAGAATACCAAGCAGGTGTGTCTTATTTGGAAGAGGTAGAGGTTGGAAGCAGGTTAATATAAAGCTGTGGTCCCGGTGCGGTAGCTGGTGGTTCTCTGAGCAGCAGGCAGTTGGGGGAGAAGGTTCTGGGGGAAGCAGGCCTCCAGCTACTGAGACGCGTTCGGACTCCACTGTAGAATCTTCTCTGTAAACAGCCACTGACAAATGGCTTCTAGGTAAGAACTTGTTTTTGTTTTCGGTTTTTTTTTTTTTTTTTTTGGTAATAGCTTTATTGAGATATAATGCACATACCTTGTCATCCACCCATTTAAAGCGTACAATTCAGTGTTTTTTCCACAGAATTTTGCAACTACCACTACAACCTGTCTTACAACATTTTCATCACCCCCATAGCTTTTAGTTATCACCCACCCATCTCCTCCCCCAACCCCCCCCCCCCCAGACCGAACCAACCACTACTCTATTTTTGTCTCTATGGAGTTGCCCATTCTGGACATTTCATATAAATGGAATCGTATAGTATGGTTTCTTTGCGTCTTGCTTTTTTTTTCTCTTAGCACATTTCCGAGGTTTATCCATGTTGTAGCGTGTACTTTATTTTTGGATGGTCAGGTAGTCTTCCGCTGTATGGATATGCCACATTTTGTTTATCCATCCATCTGTCATGGCTACCTTTTTCTAGGGAACTGATGGTCCTGAAACGGCCACTCCCTGTGGCGGCTGGTCCAGAAACAATGAGCTGTGCGCCATTTTGTCAGTGACATGACTGTTAGTTTCCATCTGTGTTCTTTTAAAATCTCTTACTATTATGGTGGCAAATCGAAGTTGGGAGGTTGGAGGATGAAAGAGGCTGCTGTCTACGATCATCAGGCAATGGAGGTGCAGCGGGGCTGTGCTGCGCAAGCCCGAGGTGCGGACGCCCGGCTCCTGGGCCAAGTGAGAATGCTGACCCGTCCTGTCCAGCGGGCCCTGGGCTGAGGAGTCGGGGTCCTCGAGAAACCTGTGACTTTTTTTCAGGCCTGGCCGAGTAATTACAAAGGCTCTACCTGGCAGCCCCCCACCCCACCCCTCCCGGATAGCGGGAGGGGAGCTGCCGTCCCTGGCGTGTTCGGTGACAGCCAATGAATTGTAGTCTCTGACGGGGGCTGCGGACAAGGGCCCAGGCCCCCCCGCGCTGCTCTGCACACCTGCATTCCTGGGTCTTTTTATCTGAGGCCTCGGGCGGGAGGTCTCCTTCAGGTGCCCCTGCGGAGGCCTCCCTGTGATAGGTGGGGAGGAGGGGAAGCTTAAGATGCCCTTCGCGCTGGACTCGGGCTCGGAGCTCTTCCCCTCTTCCCCCTCCAGCTCTCGGCCCCTAAAACTGCCATAGGCTTTTTTTGGGGGGGGGGGTCCCTCCATAAGTGAGAAAGGCCCCACGTCTGGGCTGACCCCACCCCACCTTCCATGCGTGCCTGTTCCCTGGGGGGAAGTGGAACAAAGGGAGTCACCGCTTTCCCTGCTGTAGGAAGCGATGCGAAGTTTAACTCCTCTCACTTCGGGCTTGCTGCTTCCATCGGCTGCTCTGATACCAGGCAGCTCAGCCTGCTCTCTCCCAGCTGAAGCTGCGCTCCCGACATCAGCTGGAAGGCGTACTGGATCTTTGACTGTGGAATGGTGTCTGGGGGTGGGGTGGAGCTGGTGTATTAAATTTAGAATGTGCAGATTGCGACCGCCTGAAATAGACACAAGCCACCCCCTGGGGTTGGCAGGTAGCTCCCACTTTGGGGAAGTGAAAACCCCAGGGTAGTTTTAATTAAAGGTACAGTTTCAAGGTACACTCGCACAAAAGAAGTAAAGTCACAAACGTATTATTTACAGAAACAGTGGGGGGAGGCGGTACTGCAGTCAGCTGGGGGAAGGGCAGCCCTCCGTCCCAGGTCACAGACCAATGGTTGGGGCAGAGGTCACTCACTTTTCTCAGTCTCAACTCTAAGTGGTTATTTTTTTTTTAAGATTTATGTGTTTACTTATGGCTGTGTTGGGTGTTTGTTGCTGCACACGGGCTTTCTCTGGTTGTGGCAACCGGGGGCTTCATTGTGGTGCGTGGGCTTCTCATTTCAATGGCTTCTCTTGATGTGGCGCTCAGGCTTAGTAGTTGTGGCGCACGGGCTTAGTTGTTCAGAGGCATGTGGGATCTCCCTGGCCCAGGGGTCGTAACCTGTGTGCCATGCATTGGCAGGCGGATTCTTAACCGGCTGCGCACCAGGGAAGCCCTAAGTGATTATTTTTTAAAGTGCCCTGGGAGGAGCAAAGCAGGAGCTTGGCCGGGTTGGCAGGGGTCAGCGGGGGAAATCCTAAACTCAGACCCTGAAAGGCTGGACTCTGGGTGGGAGCAGGGCTGTCATACTGTAAAATGTTTGGTGTGGTCAAAAAAAATGTTTTCTGCTGTTTCATTAAACCTGCTGCCAAGCCATCAGCCACCACAGCTGACCCCCAAAGGGAATGCAGGATGGAGAAAAGCAGTGTGACACACGACAGGCCAATAAATCGAGAGAGGAGTTGTTGCGGTGAGGAATAGCGACTTTATTCAGAAGGCCCACAAACTGCGAAGCTGGTGGACTCGTGTCCCGCAAAACCATCTTCCCTGAGTTAGAAATCAGGCTTCCTTTATACTAAAAGGGGAAGGGGTCAAGTTCTGTTCAGACTCCTGGAGGGGATGTGTTCATTTCTTTCTTCCTGCAGACGTTCACAGGTGGGCCTGGTCAGGGGGTTTCTTGTGAAATAAAGGCATTTTCGCTTAAGGCTCATTACATGCAGGCAGGGTTCCCAGAGATGGGCCATTCTGTATAACTTAAAGGCAACATCCCTTTCATGATTAACTGGTAGCAAAAGCAATAGCATACCAAGGTTAAAGAGACAGATCCAGTATGGGGTCAGATTTGTTCTCCCCTATTACAGCACCGGCCCTAGATAAGATGCAGATCAACAGAATAATTTCAGTGAGCTCAGACTCTTGCATCTTCCCATATATAGAAAAGCATTACGATCATTAACTGGATGTCTGCTTTTTGTGGTTAGCAATAATCTTTTGATATTTGATTACATGTTTTCTTCAGCAAAAACTCCTATATATCTTGGTTCCTCCCTTACCTCTCTGGAACAGCTTCCCAGAGCTATCTGAGAGGCTGTGTCCTGGACTATAGCCCTCAGAAATGTCCCCGAATAAAACATAACTCGCAACTTTTAGGTTGTGCTTTTTTTTTTTTTCAGTCGACATTAGACAACAACCCAAAACAGCTGTTTTCTCATCACAATTGACCCTGTGATGAGGGATGCTAGAGGGAGGGGTGGCCTTTGCCCTTGACAAGATATACTGTCTGTTTTCAAGGGTTTTGATCACATCCATGGCTTTTATGGGTCTCCCGTCTTTCACCTGCAAAACGTCCAAACACCATTTCACATTTCTTTTCCCTGGTAGTGCTGTGTCCTCATCCTTCACCAGCTGCCAATATCACATCCAGATGTCTTGGCCCTTTCCCTTGTAAACTATGTCTTTTTGAATAAACATCACATGCCCCAGAACAAAATTCAAATGGTAGTGAGGCAGGAGATAGAGGGGCTTCAGGTTAGGCATTTACAACTGGCCCCCTGTTTGCATTTCCTGAGACAGGAGATAGGTGGGCCCCAGGTTAGACACTTACAGTCAGCCTCCCGTTTGCCCTCCGAAATGGAAGTAACACCAGAAACAGGCTTTGTCTCTTGTGGAACGAAAAGGGGCAAAACCTTGTTTGAGTAAATATCAAGAAGTCATATATTTCCCATCCTTGGGGCAAGGGAGACACGACACAGGTGCAGGAAGGCTCCTTGCGGGTCAGAAGTCAGGGGACAGCACCAGGCCATAATGAGTCTTGCTTCTCCCAGATGCCTTTGCATCGAGATCCATCTTGGCTGAGAGGTGCGTGTGCACCTAGGGGGAGGGTCCTGAAACAAATTAGCCAGGGGGGACAAAACAGGACGACTGGCCAGAAGGAGGACAAAGAGCTGGAAGAACTGCCCAATATAAATGAGTTAACTACCTCTCTACGGCGCTTCTCGTCCTTAGGGAGGACGCCCACACCCTTTCTCGCAGGTGTGCATCTCTGCCTTGCTTCTCCCGTAACTAAACACACTTTCTCTGTGTGCTGTCCCACTTGTTGTTGTGCTATGTCTCTAATAATAAACTTTGTATCTGCTTTTACTGTTTTTTTGCCTCCGTGAGAAATGCATTTTTCACGGGGTAAGAGCCAGAGGAAAAAATAGCTTCTAGTCTGTAGCCCTTGCTGGGCTGGTGGCTAGGAGTCCTGGTTTTCATCCGGGCTACCCAGGTTCAGTTCCCAGCAGGAAGATCTCGCTTCTTGCCACTGCTTACTGCTGCCTCTCCAAGATCAACACAGTGACGATGGACTCCCTCACACCTCTGGCCCCACATCCAGTTTTTTTCCCCCAGACAAGACCACTGTTACCAGTTCCTGGTGGGTCCTTCCAGAGAGTTCTATACACTAACAAGTGTATTTTCTCTTTTAACATACAATGGTGGCATAAAACATGCCACACCCTGCATCTTGCTTTTTTTTTTTTTTAATAAAATCTTATGAATCTGGCCCTTTCTTAAAAAATATTTTATTTGTTTTTTCTGGCTCCTTAGTTGCGGCTCGCCAGCTCCTTAGTTGCGGCTCACCAGCTCCTTAGTTGTGGCTCGCTTCTATGCTGAATTTTCCTCTGCTCCAGTCCCTTCATGAACATGCATATACCCTTAGTTTAAAACTTCCCCCGTTCTGCCGTTCGGGAGACCTTGCTTTGGGAAAGATGGCTATTGCTCTCCTTACTTGATAAAATAATAAATCCTTCCTTCTCCCAATCTTTGGTTTGGTTGTATCTTTTGGCCTGACGCTCACCAAGAGGTGAACCCAGTTTTCAGGTAACAGATTTACTGCTTTCCCCATGAGCAAGCACAGTTACAGGATAATATGGTGCACAAGTGGCCCCTGAAGACGGCCACGCATGAGTCCCTGGAGCCGGTAAATATGTTATGCCCCGAGGCCAGAAGGACTTTGCAGATGGGATTAAGTTTATGGACCTTAATATAGGGAGATTCTCCTGGATTGTCTGGGTGATTTCACTGTGGTAAACTGAATAATGGCATCCAAATACATCCACATTCTGATCTCTCAAACCTGTGAATGTTACCTTATATGGCAAAAGGGACTTTGCACATGTGATTAAGGTAAGAACCTTGAGATGGGGAGATTCTCCTGGATTATCCAGGTGGACCCACTGTCATCACCGTGGTCCTTAAAAGAGGGAGTCAGGAGAAGTCAGAATTGGAGGAGCAGTTGCACCAGGACTGAGGCAGAGATTGGAGTGATGCACTTGAAGATGGAGGAAGGGCCCTAAGCCAAAGAGTAGGAAGCCTCCAGAAGCTGGTAAAGGCAAGGAAATGGCTTCTCTCCACTCAGAGCCTCCAGAAGGTATCAGCCCAGCCAGCACTTTGATTTTAGTCCATTGAAATCCTTGTCAGACTTTCTGACCTTCAGAACAGTAAGAGAATAAATGGGTGTGGTTGTAAGTCACTACATTTCTGGTAATCGATTATCACAGCAGCCATAGGAAACGAATAGTCCCAATCTATCACATGAGCCCTTAAAAGCAGAGAACTTTCTCTGGCTGGAGGCAGAAAGATACAATGGATGGAAATATTCAAAGCACATGAGGTGCCACAGAGGAAGGCCTGAGAAGGAATGGGGGCAGCGTCTGGCAGCAAAGCCAGGCTCCCAGCTGGAAACGGAGACGTCAGTCCTACAATCGCAAGGAACTGAGTTCAGCCACAGCCGAACTTGAATGAGCTTGGAAGCAGATTCAGCCTGTGAAATAAAATTCATATTTTATGGCAAGACTAGAAAAATTTAAACATGAAAGTTCTTGTCTGCCCTTTGGCCTCCTCTCTCCCTTCTGTGCACTGTGTATCTGCATCAGGCATCGACCAGATCTCCCCCATCGGCAGGAATACCTGCTCAACCTTAAAGAGCAACATTCTTCCAGCATCAACAAGACAACTCCTTAGAAGATAACATTGCTTCTTGATCTTGTGAGGGGTCACATAACCCACCACAATGATGGTTAGATCTGGATTATGTAAACTGTCAATAACATGTCATTTGATGTACAGCCCTCTGTCTTAAAAGTTATATAACTGTGTCTTGACTTACAATGCGCAGAACAATTCTCAGAACTTTCTGAGGTGCTCTTCTAGAGTTCTAATCCTCAAATTTGGCTCGAATAATGTCCATTTCTTTCTTGGATCAACTGATTAATTTTTTGTCGACAATCCCTAGAGCCTCCGGAAAGGAACACAGCCCTTGGTGGATTACATAGATGGCACATGGAAGCACACGTGGAGTAGTACGCAGTTGCAGAAAAGTACAAGTCAGATCTGTGATCTTTTGTTAAAGAAAAAGTAGGCACAGTGTTGCTTGATTTAGGGCACCATTGTATGTTAAAAAGGCAAGACAGAAGGAAGAGAGAAAATACATGGGTTTGCTTGTCAAGGAGTAAAATTCCCTGGGGGGATGCCTGCACCAGGAACAAGTAACAGCTTGATCTCAGCCTGTGAAGTTCGAAGCAGCTGAACTATTGTTGCACCTGGACTTCTGACCTCCAGGACTTTGAGATCATAAATGGGTGTTGTTTTAAGCCATTCAACTGGTGGTAATGTGTTATAGCAGCAGTAGAAAACTAGGTAAATTCCAAAAAAAAAAAAAAAAAATTTTCTAGAAGTGGATCCAAAGTAAGTGTATTTAAATTTTAGCAGCTGCTAAATTTCCTCCTCAAAGCTTGATTTCTGCCCTGCTGTAGTGTATGGAATGCTTGTCTCCCCACAGTGTAGTCAGAAGACCATTTAGTCACAGTGCTTTATCTTTGTCTATCTCTATGAACAGGATATCACATGGTAGATTTTAAAGAGTTTTATTGAGGTATAATTGACGTAGAGCAAACCACACATATTTAAAGAATACAATGTGATACATTTTGACAGGTTTGTCCTGGTACAACTATGACCACAATCAAGATAAGGAAAACACACTCATGACTCACAAAAGTTTCCTTTCTTTGTTATGTAAATTTCCCGTTCCATGCAACCACTCATCTGCTTTCCAAATTTTCAGTTTCTAGAATCTTATACAGGGACTTCCCTGGTGGTCCAGTGACTAACAAGCTGTGCTTCCACTGCAGGAGGCAAGGGTTCAGTCCCTGGTGGGGGAGCTAAGATCTGCATGCTGAGAGGTGCAGCCCCTCCAAAAAAGTTTCTCCTTATGGCTGAATAGTGTTTCATCGCATGGATGTATTTATCCATTCCCCTATTGGTGGACATTGGGGTTGTTTCTCGTTTTGAGCTTTACAAACAAAGCTGTTATGAATATTTGTGTCCAAGTCTTTGCATGGACATATGCTTTCTTTACTCTTGGTTAACTATCTCAGAATGGAGTGGCTGGGTCAAGTGGCAAGTGTATGTTTGACTTTGGAAGAAACTCACTTGGTAGCTTTATTTTGTATTTCTTTTATGCCCGAGGTTGAGTCACTTTTCGTTTGATGAAAATCTATATATGCATTGTTTTTCGTGAACAGGGGGCTCATATCCTTTGTACATTTATTAAATAATCTGTCTCTCCGACGATGTGTGTTGCTGTTTTCATCGTGATAATTCCTATGTGTACTTGGTTCCTTTCTGGTTTCTCTTTTCCGCTTGAACATAATATGGAGCCAGAGGTGACTTGAGCAGTAATTTACAACCCCTTCATTTTGCCAATGAATAAATGAGTCCAGAGAGGTCAAGTGACTTTTCTAAGATCACACAGCTAATTGAAAAAGTAAAGAGATGAGTTAGCACTCCCCACCAACCCCAGTGTTTCCAATCTCACTAATAGCCAACATGGAGCAGGCTTTATTTCAAAGATAAAAGATATGGCAAAAAATAGAAGTCATACAGTGTTTGCTCTCAGATCACAATGGAATTAAACTCTAAATCAATATCAGAAAGACAGCTAGAAAAATCCTCAAATACCTGGAGACTGAAACATACTTCTAAACTTTTTTCTTTTTTTTAAGAACTTTATTATTTTTTGGCTGAGTTGGGTCTTGGCTGCTGTGCTTGGGCTTTCCTCTGATTGTGGCGACTGGGGGCTATTCTTTGTTGCAGTTTGTGGGCTTCTCACTGCAGTGCCTTCTCTTGTTGCAGAGCACAGGCTCTAGGCATGCAGGCTTCAGTAGTTGCAGCACACGGACTCAGTAGTTGTAGTACACGGGCTTAGTTGCTCTGCGGCATGAGGGATCTTCCCTGACCAGGGATTGAACCCGTGTTCCCTGCATTGGCAGGCAGATTCTTAACCACTGAGCCACCAGGGAAGTCCTGAAACATACTTCTAAATAACACATAAGTCAAAAAAGAAATTTCAAGAGAAAAGTTTGTTTTTTGAAACAAATGAAAATGCAGCTTATTAAAATGTGTGGGATTCAATGAAAGCAGTGCTTATAGGGGAATTTAGAGCACTGAATGCATATATCAGAAAAGAAGAAATATCTAAAATCAATAAGCTTCTGCCTGAGGGAACTAGAGAAAGAAGAGCAAATCAAAGAAAGCAGAAGAAAAGAAATGATAAAAGTTAGAGCAGAAACCAATGAAGTTGGAACAGGAAATCAGAGAGAATCAATGAAACCAAAAGCTAGTTCTTCAAAAAGTAAAATTGACAAGCCTCTAGCCAGGCTAAGTAAGAAAGAAAGAGAAAGGACACAAATTGCTAGTAGCAGAAATGACAGATAAGACATCTCTACAGATCCCATGGACATTAAAAGGACAGTAAAGGAATCTAAACAACTCTATCCCCGTAAACTTTAACCTAGATGAAATGGACCAATTCCTTGAAAAACAATCTGCCAAAACTCACCCATGAAGGAGCAGACAATCTGAACAGACCTATATTTGTTAAAGAAATTCAGTCAGGTTTCCCTGGTGGCACAGTGGTTAAGAATCCACCTGCCAAAAGAAACTGAGTCGATAATAACCTTCCAACACAGAAATTACCAGGCCCAGTGGGTTCCCTGAGGAATTCTACCAAACATTTAAGGAAGATATTTTACCAATTTTCTACTCTCTGTTTCAGAAGATAGAAGCAGAGGGAATAGTCCCCTAACTAATTCGAGGAGGCCAGCATTACCCTACTATGAAAACCAGACAAAGACACTACGAGAAAAGAAAATTACAGATCAATATCTTTTATCAATAGAGATGCAAAAAACCTCAACAAAATATTAGCAAATCAAATCCAACAATGTATGAAGAGAACTGTGCACCATGACTAAGTGGGATTTATCCCAACTCTACAAGATTGGTTCAACATTTGAAGACAAATTAACATAATTATCACATCAACTGACTAAAGAAGAAAAATCACAAGATCATATCAATAGATGCAGAAGAAGCATTTGACAAAATCTAACACACATGCATGACGAAACCTCCCAGTAAACGCTCAGGAATAGAAGGGAAGTTCCCCAAATCGATAATGATCTACAAAAATCTACAGTTTGTCATACTTAATGGTGAGAAACTGGAAGTTTTCCCTCTGAGATCAGGTAAAAGGCAAGAACAATTCTTTTCACTACTTTTCAACATCTTACTGGCAGTCCTAGCTAATGTAAAAATATAGGGAAAGGATATGTAGGGTATATAGTCTGGGAAGGAAGAAATAAAATTTTCTTCGCAGATGACATGATCATCTATACAGAAAATCTGAAAGTTAACCAAAAAAAAAAAAAAAAGAAAAAAGAAAAATCCTGAAACTATTAAGCTATTACAGCAAGATTGCAGGATTCAAGGTTAATATACAACAACCAATTGCTTTCCTATCTACTAGCAACGAACATGTTGAATTTGAACTTAAAAACTACCATTTATCTTATCACTCCAAAAATGAAATCCTTAGGTATAAATCTAACCAAATATGTACAAGATCTATATGAGGAAAACTACAAACCTCTGAAAGAAATCAAAGATCTAAACAGATTCCATGTTTATGGATAGATGACCCATTATTGTCAAGATGTCAGTTCTTTCCAATTTGATCTATAGTTTCAATGCAATCTCAGTAAAAATCACAAGAAGCTATTTTGTGGATATCAACAAACTGACTCTAAAGTTTTTTTTGAATCTTAATATTATTTTTTTTAAAATATTTATCTGGTTGTGCTGTTGCAGAAATCAGTCCATCTAGAAATCAAGCACCACACTCAGAGGGTTGGAGAACTCAGGTTTATTAAGCCGGCGGCCCCAGACGAGCTAACGTTCCAAAGTTCTGGGCCCTGAACTCAGGGTGAGCTTTACTTTTATAGTGCATATGTTTACAGAGCATGGAAGTTTCCAAACAGAAACTTACAAGAGCAGGTGCAGAACATTCCATTTTTAAGCAAAACATCTTAAAGTTACATTGGATTGTTAGGTCATCCTGTTTTTCTGTTTTTCTCGGTGCAGCAAGCATATTTCACAAAAGCAAAACAAGCATGGAGTTATTTTTAGCTGAGTGTAAGTTTCTAACTTTCTTCAGTGTCAGGTCTTATTTGTGGCTCAGCAGCTCCTTAGTTGTGGCACGCATGTGGGATCTAGTTTCCTGATCAGGGATTGAACCCAGGCCCCCTGCATTGGGAGTGTGGAGTCTTAACCACTGCACCATCAGGGAAGTCCCCAAACTGACTCTAAAGTTTATGTGGGGCTTCCCTGGCAGCACAGTGGTTAAGAATCTGCCTGCCAGTGCAGGGGACACAGGTTTGAGCTCTGGTCTAGGAAGATCCCACACGCCACGGAGCAACTAAGCCTGTGCACCACAACTAATGAGCCCATGCTCCACAACTACTGAAGCCCGTGCACCTAGAGCCCATGCTCCACAACAAGAGAAGCCACTGCAATGAGAAGCCTGTGCACCAAAACGAAGAGTAGCACAGGGAACTCAGTGCCCTGCGGTGACCTCAGTGGGAAGGAAATCCAAAAAAAGAGAGGATATATATATATATGTATAACTGATTCACTTTGCTGTACAGTAGAAACCTACAATATTGTAAAGCAACTATACTCAAATAAAAATTAATTATTAAAAAAATAAAATAAAATTTATGTGGAGAGGCAAAAGACTCAGAATAGCCAGTACAACATTGGAGGAGAAAAAGTTTGAGGGCTGACACAAACTGACTTCAAGACTTACTATAAAGCTACAAAATTTGAGAGTGTGGTATGGGTGAAAGTATAGTCAAATAGATCAATGGAACAGAATACAGAGCTCAGATACAGACCCACATAAATATAGTCAACTGATATTTGACAAAAATGCAAAAGCAACACAATGGAGCCAAGAGAGTCTTTTCAACAAGTGGTGCTGGAACAACTGGACAGCCACATGCCAAAAAACCCCCACAAATCTAGACACAGACCTTACATCCTTTACGAAAATTAACTCAAAATGGATTACAGGGAATTCCCTGGTGGTCTAGTGGTTAGGATTCTGTGCTTTCAGAGGGTGGGGGTTCAGTCCCTGGTCAGGGAACTAAAATCCTTCAAGTCTCGTGGCCTGCCCTCCACCCCAAAAAAGATTGCAGACCTAAATGTGTAAAACACAATTATAAAACTCTTGGGAGATAACATAGCAGAAAATCTAGATGACCTGGGATTTAATGATGACTTTTTATATATGCCACCAAAAGTACAATCCATGAAAGAAAAAAATTGATAAGCTGAAATTAATTAAAATTTAAAATATCTGCCCTGTAAAAGACACTTTCAAAAGAATGAGAAGACAAGCCACAGACTGTGAGAAAATATTTGCAAGACATACATCTGATAAAGGACTATTATCCAAAATACCCAAAGAACTCTTAAAACTCAGCAGTAAGAAAACAAGCAACACAAGTATTGGCCAAAGACCTTAATAGACACTTTGCCAAAGAAGATACACAGATGGCAAATAAGCACATTGAAAAGATGATCCACATCCTATTTCATCAGGGAAACGAATGACACACACGTGAATACCACCACATACTTATTTAAATGGCCAGGATCTGAAACTGACAACATCAAATTCTGGTGAGGATGAATAATGACAGGAATTTTTCATAAATAAGTGGGACCTAATGAAACTTCAAAGCTTCTGCACAGCAAAGGAAACTATAAGCAAGACGAAAAGACAACCCTCAGAATGGGAGAAAATATTTGCAAACGAATCAACAGACAAAGGATTAATCTCCAAATTATATAGTTTATCCAGCTCAATATCAAAGAAACAAACAACCCAATCAAAAAATGGGCGGAAGACCTAAATAGGCATTTCTCCGAAGAAGACATACGGATGGCTAAGAGGCACATGAAAAGCTGCTTAACATCACTCATTATTAGAGAAATGCAAATCAAAACGACAATGAGGTATCACCTCACACGGGTTAGAATGGGCATCGTCAGAAAATCTACAAACAGTAAATGCTGGAGAGGGTGTGGAGAAAAGGCAATGCTCTTGCACTGTTGGTGGGAATGTACACTGATACAGCCACTATGGAGAACAGTATGGAGGTTCCTTGCAAAACTAAAAATAGAACTACCATATGACCCAGCAATCCCACTGCTGGGCATATACCTAGAGAACACCATAATTCAGAAAGACACATGCACCCCAATGTTCATTGCAGCACTACTTACAATAGGCAGGACATGGAAGCAACCTAAATGTCCATCAACAGATGAATGGATAAAGAAGATGTGGTACATATATACAGTGGAATATCACTCAGCTGTAAAAAGCAATGAAACGGACATTTGTAGAGACATGGATGGACCTACAGACTGTCATACAGAGTGAAGTGAGTCAGAAAGAGAAAAATGTATATTAACACATATATGTGGACTATAGAAAAATGGTAGAAATCAACCAGTTTGCAAGGCAGAAATAGAGATACAGATGTAGAGAACAAACATATGGACATCAAGTGGGGAAGCGGGGAGGGTTGGGGGGGGGATTGAATTGGGAGATTGGGATACCAAATTGTACACTCTAAATATATGCAGTTTATTGTAAAAAATAAAAAATAATAAAAAGAATGACAGGAATTTTTATACACTATTGATGGGAATGCAAAATGGTACTACTTTTTTTGCCACATTGCATGGCTTGCAGGATCTCAGTTCCCTGACCAGGGTTTGAACCTGGGCCACGGCAGTGAAATCCCTGAATCCTAACCACCAGGCTACCGGGGACTCCCGGTACAGCTACTTTGGAAGATAGTTTGGTGGTTTCTTACAAAACTAATTTTATTCTCACTGTATGATCCAGCAATCGTGCTCCTTAGTGTTTACCCAAATGAAATGAAAACTTATGTCCACACAAAAACATCCACGTGGATGTTTATAGCAGCTTTATCCATTATTGTAAAAGCTTAGAAGCAACCAAGATGTCCCTCAGTAGGTGAAATAAACTGTGGTACATGCAGACAATGAAATATTATTCAGCTCTAAAGAGAAATGAGCTATTAAGTCATGAAAAGACATGGGAGAAAAATACATACTGCTATGTGAAAGAAGCCAATATGAGAAGCCTATGATGTACTGTGTGATTCCAATTATATGGCGTTCTGGAAAAGGCAAAACTATGGAGAAAGTGAAAAGATTCGTGGTTGCCAGAGACTCAGGGAGGGAGAATTTTTAGGGCAGTGAAAATACTCTGTATGATACTGTAATGGTAGATGTATGTCATCATACACATGTCCAAACTCATAGAATATACAACACCAAGAGTTGCACATCCTTAGGGTTTAAGATAAATTCTGGATTTCGGGTGATAACTGTGTCAGTGTCGGTTCATCAGGGGTAACAAATGTATCATTCTGATGGGGGATGTTGACCATGCCGGAGGCTCTGCCTGCCTGAGGGCCGGGGGTATTTGGGAAATCTCTATGCCTTACTGTTAATTTTGCCATGAACTTAAAGCTGCTCTGAAAAATAAGGTCTTAAAAAATATGGCTGTGGTGTTTCATAGAGGACAAAACCTTCTGTGAAATTCTCCACCCACGTAAGAAGAGATCACTGCACCCCCTACTGGTCAGTTCTTTTCTATTGTGGGGTATCTCTCACCGCAGCTCTGCAAAATCATGCCATCTTTTAATGGTTTAAAAAGAAAACTTATTATTTTTGATAACTTTGACTTGGATGTGATGGGCCTTAGTTTATCCTCTGCCTTATTGCAGAACCGGAAGCTCAGTCTCCAGTTGTTTACCAACCCAACCCTGCAAATTCTTTCCAGGATGAAGCAGGACTTAGCTTCCGCAGGAGGAGCTGTTCGCGAATCAAGTCCTTGAGTCCTGGTGCTTCGTCCAACCAGTGCATCGGATTTTTGTCCGGTAATGACAGACGCAGGGGAAGTGAGGCCAGAGATGCCAGGGGCCCTACCCAGGTCAACGCTGGTGGACTGGGTGATGGCCACCCCAGATGGCCATCAGAATGGCCTGGGGGAGGCCCCTGCGCCACCCAGAAGTTCTGACTTTCCAGGCCTACACTGTGAGGTCGCTGTGTTCACTGGGAAATACCATACGGAAGGTTGTAAGGTTTTCTTTCAGATTCCTGACTGTGAAAGGGGAAGGAATCCAGACGTGTGGGCAGAGACCAGCGTCTCCTGGAGGAAGAGATGGAGATAACCATTGAGCAAAGCTGCCCAAGTTAAAAGAGCAGGGACTCTGGAGCCATACTGGGTTAAAATCCTCACAAGCTGTGCTACTTTGGGCAAGCGACTGAACCCCTCTTTGTTTCTTCTTCCTTGTCTGTACAATGGGATGCCGTTAGTTCACACTTGCAGGTTGTTGTTGGTGGGGGCAGGTGGTAGGGAGGTTTGACTGAATGAGTTAATATTCAATGAGTGCTTTGCCCTGTGCCTGTACAGTTGTATTTTTTTTTTTTAAATTGAGATATATGTGACATATGGCATTGTGTGAGTTTAAGGCGTAGGACATGTTAGTTTGATACATTTATTTTGTGAGTACGGTTGTCAGCATAGCATTAGCTAACACCTCTCCTGCATCATATAATTATCACTTTTTCTAGTGTCGGGAACAGTTCCCATCTAGTCTCTTAGCAAGTTCAATGTTGACAGGACTGTTTTGTTATCTATAATCACTGTACTGTGTATTAGGTCTCTAGGACTTATTTCTCCCCTGGTTGCAAGTATACAGTTTTCTAATAATGTTACTATCTCTTTTTTGAAGTCCTGAAGAAATTTCTCCTCCTTAAATTGTTCCCAGTGATTCCCGGACACAACTCTTCCTTTCTAACCAGAGCTCTCCTTGGTACAGTTCATGTTTTTTGCATGTGCATCTCATTTCCTTTCAAGAATTTTAGCTCCTCCAGGCCAGCTCTGTCCGATGGAGTTTTCTGCTTTTCCTCACAGCATTTAGTAGCGCCCCCAGAACACATCGTGGGCCCGCAGGCAGCTGTAAGCGAGAGGGCCATTTGAATCTTCAGCCCTATGGGTTGAAAGGGTTTCTGCACTCAGCCGGTGAAGAGGTTTGAGATGGAGGAGGGGGAAGGTGAAATTACTGGTTTCAAAATATAAAAGAAAATGGGGACTTCCCCTGGTGGTCCAGTGGGTAAGACTCTGAGCTTCCAGTGCAAGGGGTCCGGGTTCCATCCCTGGTCAGGGAACTAGATCCTGCATGCCTGCTGCAACTAAGACCCAGTGCAGCCTAAATAAATATTTTTTAAAAATATAAAAGAAAATGGCCCAAGTCTAAAAGCATAATTAGGGAATTCCCTGGTGATCCGGTGGTTAGGACTCAGTGCTTTCATTACTGAGGGCCCGGGTTTGATCCCTGGTTGGGGATCCCACAAGTTGCGTGGCGTGGCCAAAAAAAAAAAGAAAAAGAAAAGAAAGAATAGCGTAATTAATTATTTCCATAAGACTTGGTGTGTCAGCCAGTCAAGTGGGTCTTAATTTAAGAAAGTTACATTTGACTGTTAATTGAGGGTTGAATGAACAAACAAACGTGGCTTATCCATTCGATGGAACAATATTCAGCTATAAAAAGGGATGAAATACTGACACACAGTACAGCACGGCTGAACCTTGAAAACATGGCGCTCAGTGAAAGAAGCCAGACACAACAGGCCACAATATTGAATGACTCCATTTCTAATAAATGACCCAAAGAGGTAAATCCATGGAGACAGAAAGCAGGCACGAGGGTGACGGGAGTGAGGAATGAGTGCTTATGGGGGTTGGGGTTATCTTCTGCGGTGGTGAAAATGTTCTAAAGTTAGTTCTCGTGTTGCTTGCAGAAGTCTGTGAATATACTCTAAAAACCAATGAATTGTGTACTTTCAATGGGAGAATTGTATATCTCAATAAAGTGGTTTATAAAAAAACACACTTCTGTGGAAAGCAGGTGCATAAGGGGCTGGTCCACGAGGCCTGCAGGGGCTGAAGGAGGTGGTGGCTGAGGAGCTTGGCTGCCTGCAACCTAAAAACCAAAGTTTGCAGGTGGATGGGGGGCGTGAAGATGCATGTGAGCAGCCCCTGGCCTACCAGAGGACTTGCCCCGCCTTCTCTGCTGGTGGTCCCAACACGTGCAGCAGGGAGGCCTTAGGCCCCAAGCATGGAAACACCCAGCAGCTGCTGAGAGCCGTTTCGACGCTGGGCTGGACCTTCTAGTTGCTTCACCCACCCTGAGTACTGGGAAAGACAAGCCCAAAATCAGACCTCAGAACTCAATAGTGGTGATGGTTACACAGTGTCGTGAATATATTCAATGCCACCAAATTGCCACTTTAAAATGGTGAAAGTGGTAAATTTTACGTTATATCTGTTAGACCACACACAAAAAGGCAAACCATGCTGTGTTGCCGTTTGCCCCAACAGCTCTATTTACAAGGCTTGAAGAGGCAAACCTTTTTTTTTTTTCCCCCTAGACTGAAAAGGGGTTTTTCCCCCTCACTGGTCAGAAGCCCCCTCTCTCCCTCCTGGTGCTAAGAACTTTATTAGAGGCTTCTGATTGGCTGGGTCTTTGCCCTGGAAGCCCCCTCCTCCCCTTCCTGTCCCCAACTGCTGTGCTGGTAGAGTGGACTGTAGCTGAGCCCTCCTCTTTGGGAAAGAAGATTCCTTTCTGGGCTGCTCTGAGCTGCTCTGCAGAGAGAGGCTGGTGGTGTGGGGCTCCCTCAGGCCAGCAGCAATGCCAGCGCCCATGGGGGTCCTTGGTGTGGTCCTGCTCTGGATGCTGGCGTCAGCGACTTCAGGGAGTAAGTAAAACTGCTGCAACTCTACCCTGTCCGGGGTGGAAGGGCGGTAGCCCAGATGCGTTTGGGACAGCATTTTTATAGCCGGATGCCTGTTTACCTGTCCTGCTGCCTGCCCTTGGTTTTACCTTTCATGGGGAAATGGAGGAGAGATTACAGGTGGATCCGTTATCTCTCACTCCCAACTTTCAGCAACATCCTCTGGAGACTGAGACCAGATCTGAAATCCTGAGTGAGGAAGCGATGTCTTCCAGGCTCCCCAAGCCTGTGTGCAGGGATGCTTAGCTGTCTGCAGCGATGCTAATACTCTGATGTAGGGTAACGGTGTGAAATGAACTTTAATTTGTTGTCTGTTTACTTCAGGAAGGTACAGGACAGCACCATCTACTAAAAATACAAGGCAAGCCAATATGTAATTTTAAATTTTCAAGTAGTTTTACACATTTAAAAAGTGTAAAAAAGCAGGTAAAATTAATAATATATTGTACTTAACCCAATATATCTAAAATATCATTAGAAAATGTAGTAGATATAGGAAGTGTTGAGATATATTTTCTTTGAAATCCAGTGTACTTTATACTTAGAGCGTATTTCAGCTTGGATGCTAAATTTTCATTGCACATACTTGATCTATTTTCAGATTGCTTAAAATTTTGAGTTGAAACAGTACTTTCATATACTAAGTGGTTTCAAACATAAAGTTTTCCAATAACTACCTACAGCATAGTTTTTAATTCAAGTTTTATTAATTTTAATTTAAAGTTTATTAAAATTACATAAAATGAAAGGTTTCTTCATAACACCAGCCACAGTTCAGATGCCCACTAGTCACTTGTGGCTGGGGGCTACTGACCCAGACAGTAGGTCTCATCACAGCTGTTTTACTCAGTGTATTTTCACCTATTTGCCTCTCACACCGTTGGTGCTTAGTGAATCTGTGCTGGTAGGATAAATAAATGAACGGACATCAGCATTGACATCCCAAAAAGCTGAAAGGAAACTCAGTTTCATTTCTGGGCTGTAGAAATGACATCAATTTCAGTCCATTTCAGATCTCTCCCTAGAAGTGATGGAAAGATTTATTACCTCCCAGCACTCAATGTTTTCCCCTCTTTGGTTGATATGTTTACTAGAATCATTGAACAGTCTTTGTTTTTCTGAAACTTTTTTTTAAAACGTTTGGATATGTCTTTTTAAAGTGCTTGAGAAGCGGAAGGGAAACAGACTTGGTTCAAGCAGAATGTTCTCAGAACACACCTTCCTCATGGGAGCTTGTCGTGGCCCCGGGCTTGCAGGCATCACTGCCCTCGGGCGTAGCTGGGCGGAAAAGCAGATGTAGAGGTTATCGGTGGTGCAAACAAGCAGAATGCTGGGTCCGTGCACAATTGGGAGTTTAATGATTATGCGCAAACGTTTAATTTGGTGCCCAGTCCAAGTGGTCAAAGAATTGAAGGAGGGTTGAAAGGGAAATAGATTGAGTTAAATGTCTTTAAAATGTGGTTTTATCCATTGATATTCTACTTTAATGCGAAGAACATTTTGTTGGACAAGCTGAAACATTCGGGGGAAAAATAAACCCTGCCAAATACCCTACCATGTTCTGCTATCGCAAAGGGTTTAAATGGAATGGTGTAAAATGCACTTTCTCCCATTTTGGGAAAGTGTATTTTTCTTGAGGGATTAAATAGGCTGGCATGTGTAATGATTACCTATTGAGGCACAGTGGGGTGGTTTATTTATTTATTGGCTGCATTGGGTCTTCGTTGCTGCACGGCGGCTTTTCTCTAGTTGCAGTGAGTGGGGGCTGCTCTTCATTGCGGTGTGTGGGCTTCTCATTGCCGTGGCTTCTCTTGTTGCGGAGCACAGGCTCTAGGCCCGTGGGCTTCAGTAGTTGCGGCATGTGGGCTCTAGAGCACAGCCTCATTAGTTGTGGTGCATGGGCTTAGGTGCTCTGCAGCATGTGGGATCTTCCCGGACCAGGGCTCGAACCTGTGTCCCCTGCATTGCGAGGCGGATTCTTAACCACTAGGCCACCAGGGAAGTCCTAACAGTGGGATGGTTTTGAGGATAGAAATGGTATTACTGGAAAGTCATTCTATGAAAATGGCCGCAGATGGACCCCTGGCTAAGGCTGTTCTGGGAGGGCATGGATGACGCCCAGGAAATGCCCAGGCATGTGGTTGGAAGGAAGGACAAGTGAGGAGCAACAGTAGGTGGGGATGGGGAGGCTTCAGGTGAGGTGGGGACGGGCGGATGGAGAGATGCTGACCTTTCCCAGGGAGGTGGTCTGAGGATCCCCTGAGGTGTCCTCAGCAGCCTGAGGAGGCCCCTGGCCATTGTGTTCATACTCTGGTGGTTCTGCAGCTTAGATGGCGGGTAAATGAGGCATTACGAGATCTGCCAGGGAGCTGAGCTAGACAACCAGCCTTTACTGCTGCAGCCTCTCGGGCTGGCCTTTGTTCATTCACCTGTTCCTTTATTCAATCACTCACTTATGCCTTCATGATAGTGATTAAGACTGTGGACTCAGGGTGCCTGGGTTCAAACCCTGGCTCCGCTGCTAACTGTGTGCCCTCAGTCTCTGTGCCTCAGTGTCTTTATCTGTAAAATGGGAGTAATAATTGTGCTTACCTTAGGGGATTGTCAGGAGATTGAAAGCGTTTAATGTATAAATTGCTTGGAACAGTGCTTGGCACACAGGAACTGCTGTGTAAGTGTTAGCTGTGTTCATTCATTTAATCATTCCAGTCTCTCCCGGGGACCAGCAGCTGGGGGACACAATTTTGACAGAGACGGCCAAAAGAATGAAATCATTAAAGTTTCACAAGCGTTATGAAGAGAATAGGGTGCTAAGGTAGAGACTGCCAGGTGAGGACTTGCTCTGGGTAGGGAGAGATGTTTTATTTATTGAGTTATTGATTTATTTGGCTGTGCCGGGTCTTCGTTGCAGCACGTGGGATCTTTAGCTGTGGCATGTGAACCCTTAGTTGTGGCATGTGGGATTTAGTTCCCTGATCAGGAATCGAACCAGGGCTCCCTACATTGGGAGTGTGGAGTCTTAGCCACTGGACCACCAGGGAAGTCCCCAGGGAGAGATGTTTATGCTGAAGCCTGAAGGAGCCGAGGATGTGAGAGCAGGTGGAAGAGTGTTGAGGCCATAGGGAACAGCATGTGCAAAGGCCTTGAGCTGGAGAAGAACCAGCATGGCTGGAGGTTAGGAATGGAGTGAGATGTGGCCAGAGGGGCAGACAGAGGCCAGCTCTCACGGGAAGGATTATATGATGAGTGCATATGGGTTGGGGTTGGGGTGGGGGAGACTTAGGGGCTGTTAAGCAGGGAGTGATGTGACTGGATTTAGACTTTTAAAACATGACTGTAACTGTGGGGGATGAACTGTGCACACGGGGAATAGTTAGAAGTCTGCTGCAGTTGTCTAGGTGAGAGAAGGTGTGGCTTTGCCTAGAGTGATGGCTGTGGAGATGGAGAGAGAGAAGCATGGAGGGAAGGAGGAATGAATAGAGGGAGGGATGGATGGGTAGATGGAGGGAGGGATAGATGGATGGGTAGAGGGAGGAAGAGATGAACTGACGATGGAGGGAGGCAGGGAGGGATAGGTAGATAGATGGATGGATGGATAAATGGAGGGAGGGAGGGAGACCTGATGGAATAGGCAGCTCTTGCTGACACACAGGACTTGGGGTGATGATAAGGAAAAAGAGGGGAGGCACACACGACTCCCAGGTTACCAGCTGGAGCGATGGGGGGACGGACGGTGGTGCCAGCACCCAAGGTGGGGAAGAGCAGGGTGGATGGGGGGGTCGGGAGTCACTCCCAGCCCCATGAGCGAGGAAAGCTGGAATTCTCTCTTACTGTCCCCTCGGCCCCCAGACCCTTACATGTCCTCTTTCAAGAGCAGGTCAGTGGCCCACGGGGTGGGGCTGTCGTTTGCCCCCTGGCCTTGCCCTGGTTCCATCTGATTTGTGATTTCAGAAATTCCAGACTCGCTGGTGGCGCAGGCGGTCTCCTGCATGACTTCCTGCACAGGTGAGTGAGTCTCCCAGGAGACCTTATCACACCTCTGGTGACCCCGAACCTGAGACAGGGCGGGGTGAGTGGTTGGGGAGGCGAAGCTGACCACTGCCAGGTGTGATTTAGGGACAACCCCAAGAGGGCCTCTGGCCACATTCCCAGGGAGGCCATGTGGGAGGAGCAAGACGGGTTCTGCTAAGGCCACCCAGTCATCAGTGTTTAGAGAGGCAAATAGCACACTCAGGTTAAAATGGCCTTAACCCATCCCAGCCCTAAGGCCCTGGGGCTTTTTCCTCATACCTTGTGGTCCTCAGATGGAGTCAAATTCTTTAGCCAAGTGATTCTGTTTGCATTTTGGAGTGGAGTAGATGAGAAACTTGGGGCAAATTGTTTGGAAAGAAGCACTTTGGGAATGTGAGTTGTGGTTATATTTGAGCACAAAGAAATGAACATGAATGTGTTAATTCAATTCCAAGTCCAGGAGAAGGGTGAGGTGTCATAATTAGTACTTTGTGTTTTGCAATTGGTCCACTGGTCTAAATAGATGACTCAAGAATCACAGACTCTGATAAACCATAATGGAAAAGAATATATGTAAAAAAGAACGTCTATATGTGTATAACTGAGTCACTTTGCTGTACAGCAGAGATTGGCAAAATATTGTAAATCAACTATACTTTAATAAAAAAATAAATTAGAAAAAGAACCACAGACTCTGTTCCCTAGATCCAATCTTCCCCAAAGCACCTACTCCACCTCCCCACTACCTCCAGTACCTCGATACTGGCCAGCTCTCCAGCTCTGTCTCCTGTAAAGATCAGGATAATCTCCCCAGCCCACCCCCTGCACCCACTGATATCCACCAAGGCAGTAGGTGAGCAATGAGACTGCCAAGGTTTGGATTCCAGCTGTGCAACCTTGGGTAAGTTAGTTAACCTCTCTGAGCCTCGGTTTCCAGCTCTATGAAATGGAGAAAATAAGAGTGCCCACTTCAAAGCTGTTATGAGGCTTTTGTAAATTAATGTAAAAAAAATAATTAGTGGTTCTCAACCAGGATGATTGTATCTCCTGGGGACATTTTGCAAAGTCTGGAGACATTGTCACTTGTCACAGCGAAAATGGGTGTGCTACTGGCATCTAGCACGTAGAGGCTGGAGGTACTGCTAAACATCCTACAGTACACGACAGAATTATACAGCCCAAAATATTAGTACTGCCGAGGCTGAGAAACTGATGTGTATAAAGCTCTTAGAAGAGGGCCTAGCATAAAAAGTAGTGAAAATGAGCTATTTGTAGTGAGGTGCATGGACCTAGAGTCTCATACAGAGTGAAGTAAATAGGAAGAGAAAAACAAATACCGCATGCTAACGCATATTTATGAAATCTAGAAAAATGGTACTGATGAACCTAGTGGCAGGGCAGGAACAGAGACGCAGACGTAGAGAACAGAGTTGAGGACAGTGGGGGGGGAGGGGCGGAGGGGAAGCTGGGACGTAGTGAGAGAGTAGCATTGACATATACACACCATCAAATGTAAAATGGATGGCTAGTGGGAAGCTGCTACAGAGCACAGGGAGATCAGCTTGATGCTTTGTGAAGACGAAGATCTAAAGGAGTGGGATAGGGAGGGTGGGAGGGAGGCTCAAAAGGGAGGGGATGTGGGGATATATGCATACATATAGCTGATTCACTTTGTTGTACAGCAGAAACTAACACATACTGTAAAGCAATTATACTTCAATAAAGATTTAAAAAAAAGAAAAAGGGCCTAGAAGAGGAAACACTGGGTAACATTTACTAAGCACTTATTATCTTACTTTTTCTTTCACTCTCTTGGGGTCTGCAGCCACCCAGTCTCCCCCTGAGCTGGGAGCAGGCAGCTCATAGACAAGAGGAGAGAGGGAGGTGGCAGTAAGGATGGCTAAGTAGTCCCGGTGGAGTTGAGTCTCAGAATGTGTCAGATTGTCAAGGTGACATTGCACCCTCTGTCTGCACTCCAGGATCAGCTGATCCCCACCTCCCCATGGGCACCAGATACACCTATCACTTTTCCACCAACACCAGCACCAGCCTGCAGGGCGCCCAGGAGGAGGGGAGTGGCCTTGGTCTCCAAGGCTTGGTCACCCTTGATGTGCTTGGTCCCTGCCAGATGGCTTTACGGGTGAGTCTCTTTGGGTAACCAGGAGGTCATGTTGACATGGTGGAGGGCCAAGGGGAAGCCACAGCCCCTTAAATTTCCCATTTGTCTGATAAATGGAGAGGAGCTTTCTGAGGAATCTCAAATTCAGTGGGTGAGGGCTCTAGAGTAACATGGGAATGTGGCACCATTTTGGTTTCTAGGAGGTACCACGGTAGGTCCAGTGAGGCGGGGAGCAGGGGTTAAAGGACTGGAGGGTATTTCTTGGAGCAAGTAGAACCACAGGATGAGGACAAGCTGTGTCCTTGGGAGGACTGAGGGTCACAACTGGGGAAGCTGCAGGTTCCAGGGGTGAGCAGAGTCCATTCAAGTTAAGGTCTTGTAGACAAAGGAGCAGACTAGGGTGGACACCCAAGACCTGCCCGGGGCTCCTTTGTACAGACACACCTTGGAGATATTGCAAGTTCAATTCTAGGCAACAGAAATAAAGTGAATATTGAAACAAAGCGAGTCACGCGCACTTTTTGGTTTCCCCGTGCATGTGAGGTATGTTTACACTATACTGTCATTTATTGTGTGCAATAGCATCATGGCTAAAAAGAGTATATACCTTAATTAAAAAAATACTTTATTGCTAAAAAATGCTAATTATCACCTGAGCGTCAGTGAGTCGTAATAGTAACATTAAAGATCACTGATCACAGATCACGCTAACAAATAAAATAATGAAAAAGTTTGAAATATTGTTAAAATTACTAAAATGTGACACAGACGTGAAATGGGCAAATGCTCTAGGGAAAGTGGTGCTGATAGACTTGCTTAATGCAGGGTTGCCACAAACCTTCAATTCATGAAAAACACAGTATCTGGGAAGCACAATAAAATGAAATATGCCTATAGTGGACAGTGGTGGTGTTAGTACTGGGTTTGCTCAAGGTGGACTTATGAGCTAAATTCTCTTGGTGGTTGTAGGTTTCTTCTTTTTTTAAAAATTTTTGTTTATTTATTGGCTGTGTTTGGTCTTCGTTGCTGTGCACGGGCTTTTCTCTAGCTGTGGAGAGCAGGGGTTACTTTTTGTTGTGGTGCGTGGGCTTCTTACTGCGGTGGCTTCTCTTATTGCGGAACACAGGCTCTAGGTGTGCGGGCTTCAGTAGTTGCATCACGTGGGCTCAGTAGTTGTGGCTCAAGTACTTTAGAGCACAGGCTCAGTAGTTGTGGCACACGGGCTTAGTTGTGGCACACAGGCTTAGTTGCTCTGCGGCATGTGGCATCTTCCTGGACCAGGGATTGAACCCGTGTCTCTGTATTGGCAGGCAGATTCGTAACCACTGTGCCATCAGGGAAGTCCCCATCCACCAAAGTCTTGTGTCCTACTTGGGAAGCGTTTTTGAATTGGCTGGAGTGCCTGCCAGCAAGAGTTTCTCACAACTGTTTTGTGATGTTTTCATGTAGATCACAGGATGGGGTCTTTTGTGAGGTGGCTCTGAGCTGCCTCTGAATTCTTCAACTAGGCAAAATGTTGGTTCTGGTCAGAGCTGCCACTTTACTAGTCTTTTCTGTCCTTTAATGTCCAGCAAAATACTCCTAGTTGTTTTTTTCTGCAGGGCCAGTTTTCACAAAGCAAATTGTGTACTGCTGCAGTTTTATTTGTTTGCTTTGTTTTGAGCATTAAAAAAATAATATCAAATGTTGGCAAGGGTAGAAAGAGTTGGCTTATTTCAAAGATTTGTGGTATAAATGGAAAATTTATAGCCACGTGGCAAGCAATCAATTAAAATATTTTCGTGGGGAAAGGGTGAAAATGCATATTCAGAACAATGAGTTTCACAGGTTAAACACTCCTATATAGACACTACCAGATCAAGGAACCCCCATAACCTCCTTTCTTCTCTCTTCCTGAGTTCTAGCACCATAGATTAGTTTTGCCTGTCTTTGAATTTCCCTTTCATGAGATCATACAGGATGTTCTCTTCTGTGCCTTGCTTCTTTTTATTTTTTATTCTTATTTTTTCTATTTCGGTAAAATACACATAACATAAAATTTACCATTTTAACCATTTCAAGTGTACAATTCAGTGGCAGTAAGTACAGCCTAATGTTGTGTAACCATCACCACTCTCCATCCCCAGAGCATTTTCATCATCTAAACAGAAGCACCGACTCCCCTTTTCTCCTTCTCACAGCCCCAAGTAACCTCTATTCTGCTTTCTGACCCTATGAATTTGCCTATTCTAGGTGCCTCATGTAAGTTGCCACGTATCACAAACAATTCACAATCAACCCTGACCTTTCGTGTCTGGCTTCTTTCACTTTTTATAACGTCTTTAAGGTTCATCCACATTGTAACATGTAGCAGAACTTCATTCCCTTTAAAACATTATTTTTTAATTTTTTATTGTAAAAAATGCTATAAAGTTTACCTATTTATTTATTTATTGACTTAAACAACAGAATTTTATTTCTCACAGTTCTGGAGGCTGGGAAGTCCAAGTTCAAGGTGCCAATATGGTCAGTTTCTGGTGAGGGTTCTATCCCTGGCTTGCAGATGGTTCTACCCCTGGCTTGCAGACAGCTACCTTCTCACTGTCTTCCTCACATGGCAGAGAGAGCAAGCTCTCCGGGTCTCCTCTTCTAAGGGCACCAATCCCATTGGACCAGGACCTTACCCTCATGACGTCATCTCACCTAATTGCCTCCCAGAGGCCCCACCTCCAAATACCATCACAGTGAGAGAGCTTCAGCATATGAACTTGAGGAGGGCACAAACATTCAGTCCTTGCCTGAGTTAGCATTGTTTGGGGGGTGGGGGGGCTGGTACAGGTTACCATCTGCTTTTGACAAGACCCTCATTGAGCAAAAACTGACTAATGATATTTAAATAAGTGACTCCATTTACTTCCCGCCCCATTGCTGTGTACTATTCAAGTCCAAGCCTCTAGGCCTCATTAGTCTTTAGGCAAGAGTCAGGTTAGGCTGCCTGATCCCTCAGATACACACACGCCCAGGAAGGGGGGAGGACGGTTTGGTTTTCGTGTTATTTTTTTTTAATTTTTTATTTATTTTTTAATGAGCTATCTGTGATGTCCTAGAGTTCACAGTACCAGAAGGGTGTACTTGAAGTCATTGAAAGCAGCTCTGGTGACTCAAGCCAGCTCCGGTAATGTGGCTCCTGGGCTGCAGAGTGCAGCTGGGGCAGGGCTTTGGATCGCACCAAGTGTGGCTGCACTGGGTCTTCATTGGTGCACACAGGCTTTTTCTAGTTGTGGAGAGCTAGAGGCTACTCTTCGTAGAGGTGCGCGGGGTGTGTGGGCTTCTCAGTACAGTGGCTTCTCTTGTTGCAGAGCATAGGCTCTAGGTGCTCGGGCTTCAGTAGTTGCAGCATGTGGGCTCAGTAGTTGTGGTACATGGGCTTAGTTGCTCTGAGGCATATGGGATCTTCCTAGACCAGGGCTTGAACCCATGTCCCTGGCACTGGCAGGTGGGTTCTTAACCACTGTGCCACCAGGGAAGCCCTGAGTGTGCCTTTAATGCATGTAGATTGCCTTCATGCTGGGATCACAGTGTCCCTGATCTTTCCTTGCTGTTTTTAGATTTTTAACTCGGTTAGTCTAGTTGTTGGATTAAGGTGATGTCATATCTGTTTGATTTATCAGTGCATCATTTGACAGATGTACTGCCAAGAACTTAATGACAGCTCTGTATTGCCAGTGACAGTTTCTGGCAGCTTAAAGCATTCTGTACTACAGGTTGATACATTACTTTTGGGTTTGCAAGCCTTGGACATAATCCAGGAGAATACAAAAAGTGAAGATGAGATTGATAAATCAGATTTACAAAGTTTAAAAGGAGGATGAAGAGAAAGAGAAAGATTAATCACAAACTCCTTTAGTATACACATATTCAAGTAAAAAACGAGCAAATTATTAAGGGGCAGGATCCCTTGCTCTAGAGTAGACTGGCACTTTCCAGCCAATTTATTTGTGAAGCACCTTTCACTAAGGAGTTTTAATTTTCCTGTTAATCTTCATAATAAAATCACAAATACAGTTTTCCATAGGACTGTGTTGTAAACCCTTGGGATGGCCTATTCACCCATTCATTCACTCATTAAACAAACATTTATTGGGCACTTACTATGTACCAGGCAGTGTTCCAGGCACTTGGGGGTATAAAGTTTACCCTTTTAAAGTATGGAGTTCAATAGGTTAAAAAAAATACAACTCCCCTGGCTCTAAATTTTAAAGTATAAGGAATACAATTATCATGGATAGCTTTCTAGCAAACAGTCAGGTATAAGCAGTGTTGGTAACGTGGCTGATGGATTCATTGTCCAGGACCACATCTCAGTGTCAAGTGGAACTGTATTTCACCCCGAGATTTCAAGCCTGGGTTACTGGGGAGATCACAGACCCTCTGTTGGGGGAGGGGAGCTGGTGCTGAGGAGACATGGGAATTGGTTTTAGACAAGAAGAATGAGAATTCATTGCTTTGAAAAAGTGAAATCCTGGGGCAGTGAAAGTATGTGATGCTATAATGGTAGATACATGTCATCATATATTTGTCCAAACTATAGAATATACTGACACCAAGGAACGCTTATGTATACTATGGACTTTGGGTGGTGATGACGTGTCAGTGTAGGTTCATCATTTGTAACAAATGTCCCACTCTGGTGGGGATGCTGATAACATGGAGGCTACATACCTGGGGGCAGGGAGTATTTGGGGAATCTCCATACCTTTGTGTCAATATTGCTGTGAATGTAAAACTGATCTAAAAATAGTCTAATAAAAAAAGTGAAACCAGTCAGGTTAGGGAGGCAGGTTTTAGGGGTGACTTTATCCATCTTTAGAGAGCCCATCTTTTGTAGTAAGTACACACACACACACACACAACACACACAGGTGCACAACCCCGGTGATGTTGGAACATCCAAGTCTTTCACTCACGATGACAAAGCTTTTTTTTTTTTGGTTTGCTTTGCAGTCCTACCTTATTTTTGCTTATACTGTGTAGCCATATGAATCTCTCTCTCAAACTTCCAGGGCCTTTTGGGGGCAAAATGAGACGTTTCTATACATTGAGTGGGGAGCAGAGGCGCCTGGCTATTTAAATCATTTACCCCTAGAGGTATTCAACATCTACCACCCCGACACTAGAACCTTCTGATCAAGGGACAGTTCCCTCTTCCTAACCCTTGACATGGGTCACGCTGGGTCGCAGAACTACGTTAGGTGATTGGGGGTGCTGGCGTGGTCCTGGGACTTCCCAGGAGAGGTCACCAGCTCTCAGTGCTTTCTGCTTCAGCTCCGGCACTTCCAGGTGACATCCATCCTGGGGTCCAAGGTAGAAGTTCTGAAGGAGTCAGAGAGTTTGAGGTAAGACGCTGGGCCTTGCTCCCGATGGGGCTGGGTACGTGAGCTGTGTTCCCTCTTCCCGTGGCCACCGGGTGAACCAAATTACATTGGAAGAACGCAATTCGAGTAAACCCCCTGCAGCAGAAAGAGGCCATCTCGGAGGGTTCCACCTTTGCGTTGGCCGTGTAAACAGCCAGACCAGATCATCGATGAGGTCCACAGGGAGTTGTTGTGATGTGGGAGCCTTGAGTGACTCCAGGTAGCCTCAGGTGGCCTTCCCTTATCTGCTGGAAGGAACTCGCCCCATGTTTTCCTGGCTGTTACTCCCAGCACGACCAGATATTATGTCTGCCCAGCACCCTCTGGGCCTCATCCTTAAGAACATTCTGGAAGACACTGGCCACCCATTGAGGCCTGCCCTTCTGCTCCCCCCTCTCTGTCTGGTGATGGGGGTTTTTCCTGGAGACCCATAGCTTCTCCCTTCCTAAGCCAAGCCGCCCTTTATGACCCAGCCAAGCCTGGAATTCTCTCTCGGTAGTGTTTCCCAGGACTCCTGACAGTGGCTTCAAAGCTCAGTCCTGCCGCCAGCCTGAAGACAAGCCTATCTCCACCGATTCCTCTTCCTTTTTTATTGCAAATTCATTTGTTAAAAAAATAAAGCCTTTGTGTGGGGATACAGCGATGGGGGATGCGGCCGAGGGGCAGATGGATTCCCCACTGAAAAGCTCAGGGTGGTCTTCTCCGTGGGGGCAGACTGGGCTATTGTCCTTGGGCGCCTCATCAGAAATGCTAAGTCAGTGGGCAGGGCTGTTAGCTCCTGGAGAGATCAAACTGACACTAGCTATTCTGGAAGGGGCGGGCGCCATTAGCATTTCTCTAGCCTGAGGCCTGAGACCCTGGGGGCTGCCTCCAGTGGGGGCCCGCAGACTCCCCTTGGAGCTGGAGAGGGGGCGGTGACCTCCATGAAGAAGTTCTTTAGGGACGCTTGTGTCCCTTGAGGTTGTGCGTGCTGGCTGGTGGGCTTGGGGGCCTTGGCAGTTTCCCCTTCATTATGGGGCATCTCTTCTACGCCCATCCACAAAGGTGGACACTCCCCCAGTTCTCACTCCCACCCTGCCCCATCCTCTCCCCGTCCCCTCCCTCACCAGGCCACACCAGACACAGGCTCCTTGTCATCAGGTGAGGGGTGGCAGGGAGAGCATTGGGCTGAATTCTGGTCCCAGGTCCTGGCAGACTTGCTAGGTGATCCCCTCCAGTAGCTCCCCCTCTCTGGTCCTCATTTCCTCCTCTGTATGGTACTGGAGTCTGTCACTTCCAGCTCAGGGTTTCTGAGACCTGTGACTCTGCAGCCATCCTGCCTGGGTTCGAATCCCAGCTGTGGCCCTGAGCAAGTCACCTTCCCACTCTGAGCCTCAAGTTTCCTTACATAGAACATGAGTGGGCGATGCTAAGTACCTCCCTGGTGGACTGGGAATGTGAGACTCTTTGCAATGCAAGATGCCCTTGGAAACTCAGCTTTCGATTTATTCAAGCTGGGCTCACACAGATACACTTTGTCCAGGTGGCCGCAAGATTTGGCAGCAGCTTGGAGGAAAGAGTTGGCTGCCTCTTGTGTTGTTTGAGAAGTTGCTGGAGAGCTGAGCTGAGGGGGGAAGAAGGACCATTTTGGGGGCTGTGGGGGTACCTGGGTGCTTCTCATGGGACTGACCTATGGAGGTGGGGCACGCAGAAGGGGCAGGGATGCTGTGGTCCCGACAGGGAAGAGGCGGCCTGGGCCTTGGAGGGGCCCCCCTGACGCCTGCCCGCCTGCACAGTGCCGCCCTGGGCCGCGTGCCCCTGCGCTTCGTCCTGCGTGCAGGGCGCGTGGCGCGCCTGTGTCCCGGCCAGGCCGAGCCGCGCTGGGCGCTGAACGTGAAGCGCGCTGTGCTGAGCCTCCTGCAGGGTCGCCCAGGGGCCCACAGCCCCCAGACCGTCGAGGAGGTGAGGTTCGAGCCTGGAGGGGGTGGGTGGTCGAGTGATGGGGGAGGAGGGGGCTGACTGGGTCCCACTCGCCCAGCTGGATATCCTGGGCCGGTGTCCCACCACGTATCAACAACGCGGAACCAGGCTGCTCAAGACCAAGGACCTGGCGCGCTGCTCCGCGCGCAGGGTGCGCGCCTCCCTGCGTTCCCAGGCTCTGCCCGCAGCGGAGGTGAGTGCTGGGCCCGTGCCCCTCCCATCCTCTCTCCTGTTCCGCCTTCTTTCCCCTCCCCTCCCCTCTCCTTAGCCTTCTCCTCCCCTCCCCTCTCCTTAGACTTCTCCTCCTCCTCTTTGTGTTTTCTCCATCTCTCAGCTCCTGTGCTCTCCTGCAGCATCTGTCCTTTCCCTTCCCCCCACTTCCTCTGCTCTCATCCTCCTCCCCCGCCAACCCCTCCCCCTCCCCCTCCCCCTCCCCTTCTTGCCCTCTCTTCCCCTCCGGTCAGTTCGATCAGTAGCTCCCTGCCAGTTATGCAAAGTCTCAGCATCTGGAGGCTGATGGAGGCCTGCGGACTCGGTGATCTTCGTTTTCCAGCGGAGGCTTTATCAGTCCTCTCCTCGGGGTTATGATTTCCGCGCTTTCTTGCTTTTCTTAGCTTTCCACCTCTATCTATGCGGAGCGGGGTCCTGAAGCTCCGAGGTAGCTCCCAGTGGGCTCCCCCCAGCCTTGGCCCTTGCCGCTGGTTTCGGGGGCCCCCGGCGGGGGTGGGGGTTTCCCTCACTGCCCAGGCCTGATCTGAGTCTCTGCCTCTTCCCCCCACGGTCCAGCAGCCGGGCCTGGCCTCCCACCTGACCTGTGTCCAGAGCTTCCAGGCCAGAGGCATGCTGAGGGAGGCCTCCTGCACCGAGCTGGACACCGTGGGGCCCCTCTCCGGGGAGGTCAGTGCTGTGCAGATGCGGACCCTCTCGTCCCTCACGCTGCTGCATGAGATGCCCCAGGACCTGGCTGTCACAGGTGACTGAGGGTGGGCACAGGGACCCTTAGGTGAGCCTCGCAGCCTCCTCTGGCCACAGAGGCTCAAGACAAGCATAGGCTTCATTCCTCTGTCCCTGTCTGGACACCCTTGAACTGTTTATGAAAGTGGCCATTGTCAGGAGAGGCAGCCTCTTTTTCTAGAAGTTTCTCTGGAAGTCTCTGTTGGCTCACATGGCCCGGGATGGGTCTTGGCCTCCTCCCTGGGTGATCCTCAGTGGAGATGGAATCTTCTGGTTCCCAGCTTTTGTGGGAGAATCCACCTTACATCTGATGGACCTTCAACCTGACTGTTTGGGGGTGAACTGACTCAGGTTTCCTGATTTTCTGGGAAGTTCCTGCCAACATACAGCATCCGCTGGAGCTTGGGTCCCCTCTATGATTTCTCACAGAAAGAAACAAGCAAGGCATGCGTCTGAGGGAGAGGTTTTGTTTTGTTTTGTTTTATGATGTAAAAAGAACTATTTCCCTGAATAATAAAATAAGGATGGTTAATTCTCATTGCTGACAGTTTGCAAGGATTTACTGTGAGCCAGTATCTGCGCTGAGAGCTTTATGTGGATTATTTAACTTAATTCTCATTATGACCCCATTAGGAAGTTACTATTATTATATTTTTGATTTAAGGAAACTGTTTCCAAGAGGTAAAATGACTTGTCTGAAGTCACAGAGCTAAGGAGAGGCAGGGCTGCAGCTTGGACCCCTGGGTCTTTTCTGCAGGCCTGGCTGGTAATCAGGTTTGCCTCGAAGGACAGACTCTGTCTGCACCACTCCAGGGAGAACCCAGCAGGTGGGGACGGAAGCCCTGGGTCTTCCCAGCATTCCCTCTGGCTCCGTGGAGCACAGGCCAAGATCCCAGGCTGACCTGCCCCCTGCCCCCTCCCTCAGGCACAGATACTAGCAGTGACTAGGGCATCTAGTGTCAGGACCTGGTGATTCCTCATTGAGTTGAATGAGCTTTTCATCCTATTTATTTTTAACAGCTGTAACTGAGATGTAATTCACATACTGTGCAATTCACCCATTTAAAGTGAACAGTTCAGTGGCTTCTAGTAGAGTCAGGGTTGTGCCTCTGTCATCACAATCAACTTTACTACATTTTCATCACCCCAAAAGACACCTTGCATCCATTTGCCATCACCTCCTGGTCCCCCAGCTCCTGGCAACAACGCATCTACTTCCTGACCCTCTAGATTTGTCCATTCTGGCCATTTCGCGTAAATAGAATCATATAGAATGGGACCTTTTATGACTGGCTTCTTTTACTTCCTGTAGTGTTTTCAAGGTTCATACATGTTGTAGCATGTGTCACAAATTGATTTCTTTTTCTTGCTGAATAATCTTCCATTGTATGGATGAGGTTTTCATGTTTTCTCTGTCAATCCCAAGTGGGCTTTGGAGTCGATTTCTTTGGCCGTCCCTTACTGGTGGGTACCTAGGCTGTTTTCCATCTTTTGCTGTTAGCGGTAACACTGCCATGAATTTCCTTTTGCATGTTCCCCTCACCAGTTGCCAGAATCATGCTGAAGGAAGCATTGGCAGGGGGTAAAGGTGGCTCCCAGGGGTCCTTCTACTCACTCTGGCATTTCCCCCATGCAATCATCCCGGTCCAGCACTTCCCATCTCAGATCCAGACGATGGAGATTTAACCCTGAGCAACCTGTTGTACGAATGGGAAGAGACACCGTCCTGGGCTACAGTGGCCACAGTGGCTGCATCAGTGAGGAAGCTGTGCCTGGCTCAGACCACAAGCTTTGAGGTGAGTGGCTTCTCCAGCCCCAGGCCGGGATCTGCCTGGGGCCTGAGTTCCTGGGACACCCTCCTCTTCCTACTGGATCTTTTATGGTCTACTCGCTCAGATATTCAATATCAGGACTGCTGTGTACTGTTGGGCATGTTGTGCATGGTTGTGAAAGCAAAGAAGGGGAAGAAATCTAGCTTGTGTGTGCAAGCCTTGCCCAAGTGCAGGTTGACTGTGAGCCTAGAGGAGGCCTTTTTCTCATCTGTCTTTCTTTGTGCACACGGTCCTTTTGGGTCTCCAAACTAACCTTCTGGACCTGGCCTGTCCTAGAGATCGCTCAGGAAATCTCTAGCCATACGCAGGCCTCAGCACTGAGGACTTTCCACCAAGTCAAAAACACATGGTCCAGGCCTCCCCTGGAATTCCCAACTGTTTAAAGTCATGGGGTAGACATGGTGTGGGGATCTCACAGCCCAGAGAGGTTCAGAGGGCTCTGAGACACCTGGCTGGTTCCCTCCTTTGCGACTGATGGCAGTGTTTCTGAGAGTACCGAGGCCGTGCTGAGATGATGTGCCTTCTCCCTGCCTGTTTTGTTCTGAGACAGAGCCCTCCAACCACGGGTAAGAGGAGAGCCTGGGAGAAGGCTTAGCACCCTCCCTGGGGAAAGAAAATGATGCATCTGGGCCCCGTGTGGAGCCTGCCTCCCCACGTCGCCTTCCTGATAGGACCTTCCATGTTCACAGGAACCATGTTCCCATTGGCGGGGCCCCATGTGGCTGGTTTGCCCAACCTGTGAGCGCTTCGGTTTGTCCAGCAAGTTGAGGGGCTTACTCTGTGCCCTTATATGAATGAGACAGAGATAGTCCCTGCTCTCCCGGAGCCTAAAATCCAGTGTGGGGGAGATGGACAGTAACCACGGCAAGTGAACGAGGGTTTTAGCTGCTGCTGAGCACTGTGAGAACAGAACAGGGATGTGGTTGAGTGACCTTAGGCCAGGGGTCTAGCAGGAGACATTGGAGTTGACACCTGGGCTGGTCCCTTGAGAATCCAGGGGAAGAGCGCTCCAAAAAGAGGGTTTGGCCAAGGCCAAAGCCCTGAGTCTGAACCTCGTGGGTGTGTTTGGGGAGCAGGCAGCCCAGCCTGGCTGGGACTCGACAGTGAGGACCAGTGGGGCCAGCTCCTGCAGGCCCTCGTGGTCACAGTGCCCTCTAGAACATTCTAGGCACATAGCGATCTTTGTTGTAACCTCCCTGCCATCCACCGCTCAGGGCTGGGTGTCGCCAGTGACATTTTGGGGACTTTCACTGCGTCCACTATTTCTGCCCATCTCAGCAGTGCCGATGACTTCAGCGTGAGAACCCTACCCTTTCCTGGAAGGCATTAGAGATGCTGGGATTTTTCTGGTTCAAGCCCCAGGGCCTGTATGTCAAGGAGAGAAGCATGGGGTGTTCTTGCTTTGATTCCACAACAACCTGGGAGGGTTCAAAGTACACTTGCTTGTTGATTTGGGTTGCAGAAAATTTAGAAATACCTGTATCGCTGGCTGCTTTCATAGGACCGAGGACTTGGGGCTGTTATGTGCCCAGCTGGACCGAAATAGGTCATTCTAGGTGTGGACAGGGCTGGGTGTGGCCCCAGTTCTAGGCATGGTGCCAGGTGTGCCAGGTGCACCCCCTGCCCTCTGAAAGCTCGGCTTTCTGGCAGCACTCGAGTAGGGGGCCTCTTAGATATACAGATGCCCAGACCCCAACCCTTGACGTTGTGGCCTGGCAGGGCTGGGCTGGGAACCAGACATCTGGGTGCAAAGCTGTGTGTTTCTTGGTGCTGCTCACGCAGAATCCATGGAGAAGGATATTGTGAGGCCAGTGCCCATCCAGTCACAGCCTCAGATCCAGGGGTGCCTTTACTGCCGGAAATGTCTCCATCCGGAATTCTCAACCCCAGAGGCTCCTGTGGATGCTGCTGGGTGCGTGAGGTGAAGTGTTTAGTTCAGAAGAGAACAGGGCTGGAGGCATCCAGACTGGGGTTTGTCCCGCTCGGACCCCAGAGGGCTGGATTGAGATGGTGCAGATCCCTGTGTCCTGCTCGGGTGCAGGAAGCGGAGCCAGGTACTCGGCATGCCGGGGTTCAAGGGCCCGAGGTGCCTGGGGAGACAAGCAGAGCAGGGAGGAGGGGTAAAGGGGGCAGGTGGGGTGGTGTGGCATGCAGTTTTAAACGATGGATGTCCGGGAAGGCCTCACTGGGGAGGGATGTTGGATAAAGACCAGAAGGAGGTGAGGAGTGAGTCAGGTGGACAGGGGCTGGGGGGCTGCCAGAGGGGAGGCGCCAGCACATGCTTCAGGGCAGGAGCTGCACAGTGAGCGAGTTTCAGCTCCAGTTTGAGTGGCAAGGAGGCCTTGTGACTGGAGCAGAGTGGGGAGGGCGATAGGGGACAGGGTCACCCCCTTAGAGGAGCACACAGATTGCTTTTTTTTTTTCCCCGCTGCACCGTGTGGCATGCGGGGATCTCAGTTCCCCGACCAGGGATTGAACCCATGCTCCCTGCTGTGGAAGGAGGCACGGAGTCTTAACCACTGGACTGCCAAGGAAGTCCCCAGATTGTTTTTTCTTGGGGTAAATGAGGAGCCTTGGAGGGTGTTGTATAGAGGAGGGAGGTCGCGATCTGATGTATATTTCAATGGTCACATTCTGGCTGAGGGTGGAGAATAGACTGAGGGCTGATGGTTTGCCAGGAGCCAGGTTAAGAGGTGGTTATGGTAACACAAGTAGGAGATGAAGGAGGCTTGGTCTGGGGTAATAGCAGGGGGGCAGAGAGAAAGATCAGATTCAGATATACGTGGAAAAAATGTATCTGAGAATATATTGAATATGTATAAAATATACTGAATATGCCGTCAATAAATACAGACTCTCTAGAATATATGCATATATTGAATGCATATTGAACACTCACATGTACACACAGTATACATTTTGCGTGTGTATAGCAGAGACACCCCTGCGGCTGGCTCTTCACTGTCTCGGGGACCGGGAGCCAAGACCGGGGCTCATTGCTCTCTGACATCCTTGATCTAGTGGGCTTTGTGAGGGTCAGAGAACAGCCCAAAGTAAAGGGCCCTCAGCCCTGTGAGGTGGTGGTCCAAGCCACAGGCTAGTGGGTGACAGAGCCGGCTGCCAGCTCAGGCCCACAGCGGAGATTCTGATCCTGGCACTCCTGACTCCTTGGGCCACCCCGTGCACTGTCGGATGTTTGCAGCATCCCTGACCTCTACCCACCAGATGCCAGCATCACCCCATCCTAGTCATGATAACCCACAGTGTCTCCAGAGGGTGCCTGAGTCCTCTGGAGCACGGTCACTGCCCACTGAGAACCGTCACTCTACATCCTGTGTTCTAACCTGCCCCCTCCCATCTGGCCCCCAGAGCACCACCCTCTGGCCCCCTGACCGGGCATTTCCCCTGATACAGGCAGATCAGGGCCAGGCATGCCGCGGGCCTGTCTCCCCGCCTGGAGACTGGCACTGCCAGCCCCAGAGGGTGCAGGGCAGCTGTCCTGTATTTATAGTCCCAACAAGGAAGCAAATTGTTCCAACTAGGGAGGTCCCCTGGGCTGGGGGTGGATTGCTGAGGATCTTGTTCCTGAAACTGGCTTTTCAGGGATGCCTCAGTGCACATCAAGCAGGGCCTTGGCGCTCCCGGGAGGGTGGAGGGCCCGCCGGTTACCGGGGGGACCGACCCCGTGGGCTTCAGCTAGGAATGCCTTCACGCCTCCGTATTGTTGGTGGGCAGGAGACAAGATTGGTTTTTCAGTCTGGAAACAAAACCAGGACTCAGGACTCAACAGAGAGCAAATTCCCCAGCCTGACCCTCCACAGAGAAGCCCCTGGAGTTTCCACGTGGGGGGCAGCGGGCTGGGATGGCCGAGAGCCTGATGGAGTGAAGGAGAGGTTGGGGAGAGAAACAGGGTGAGTCCCCCGTCCTCCCTTCCAGCCCTGGGGCTGCTAGGGAGGACGCCTGGGGAAGACACAGCTCCTGACCACCTTCCAGGATGCTCAGAGTAGGGCATCCAAGTCACAGGCATTGATTCAGCACTGACTGTGTACAGCCACATGTGAACGGTGGTATGTCAGGTTGGCTCGTACCAATTTGCCAGAGCCAATGGTTAGATTCCAGAAATCCTGCCGGCTGCTTGTTAAATAGACATTACTAAAGATTAAGTTATACTGACTTACAATGAAAATGAGTCATATTTGCAATAAAGGTAATGAGTATTCAAAATCATCACTACCTAGTTATCCTAGTTATTTTACGACGTTTTTGTCTCTGCACTGGAGGTTATTTGCATCAACCGTAGTGTGGAAATACGACGCAGTGTCGTGCTTCTGCCCAGTGACACCCATGTCTGTGTTCAGTGGTGGCACTCGGGGCGCTGGCGAGGGGCCACGGTGGGAGTATTCACACCGCGGAAGCTGGCTAATAGGGCTTGCTTTTTCTCCCCCATGGCCTTGAGTGTAGGACACTGATTAAGAGTATGGGTTCAAGGGAGTTCCCTGGTGGTCCAGTGGTTAGGACTCTGTGCCTTTATTGCCGAGGGCCCTGTTCGATCCCTGGTCAGGGAACTAAGCACCCTGCAAGCCACACGGCGCGGCCAAAAGAAAATTAAGTAAAAAAAAGTATGAGTTCAAGTCTCGGCTCTGCCATTTCGTAGCTGTGTGGCCGCTGGCAGCTGACTTAACTGCTCTCCGTCAAGCGGGGATAATGACAGCCCCTCCTCATAGGGTGAAGGTCAAATAAGATGGTGCCTGTAAAGTGCTGAGAACAGCGCCTGGCACACAGTCAAGGCTTCGTACAAAGTAACCATTGTTGTGGTTATTATGTTGTTGTTATCCTTGTGCATCGCAGTTGTTAGTGGTGATGGGGGTGACAGGCTTCTCACCCAGGAGGCAGGAACGACATCCTCCTTCCTCCATCCCACGAGCCTTCTGGGATGAACTCCCGTGGTCCCTCCTGCCGTGCCTGGTGCTGGAAAGCTAGTCCTGAAGCCAACACTGTGGCCTGAGGCCTCCCAGAGCAGGAGGCGTGCTCCTGAGAGGATGCCCAGCCAGGCCTGGCGGCTGCACACTTCCTACAGGTCTTAAAAGCACGCGTGTTCCGAGTCTAGGGAGTCACGGATGACGCCCAAGAAAGGCAGCCACCAGCGGGAGGGAAATGCAGCTGAGCCTGTCCAGAAGGTGGCAGGGTTCCTGGGGTAGCTGCCCCAACCTAGGCTGACATCAGTCAGGGTCACCGTGAAGGTGGTGGTTGGTCTCCATAAAGGGCTGGCTTGTGTGTCCTGTGTGAGGACGTAAAGGCAGAACTAAAGGTCCCCACCAGCTCCACCTGCAGAAGGCACACGATGAGAATGCTGCCCAGACCCTGAGGGGAGGGGAGGGTGGGCTAAGCTGGCCCGTGAGGGACCTCTTTCGCATTTGCATCTTGCTGAGGTCAAGCTGTGTGCACGGGGACTCAGTCCCAGCCGCTCAGAGCAGAGGAGGCCCGAGGTGAGGCAAACCCGTCCCGGCAGCAGTGGACCCCTGGCTGGGTGGGGTGAGGGCTCAGTCTTGGCCTTGGCCAAGCCCAGCAGGAAGCCAGGACCTCGTCACCCTTTCTGTGGCTTTGGGTTCAGCCGAGGCAGAGAATCTGAGACTGAAGAGGCACCAGGGAAGGAAGGCGGGATGTAGGGCTGGCATCCCAAACCAACTGTCTCCTGAAACCCGAGAGGTGCGGGCTCTGAATAGAGTCCTTTATTTCCTTGAGCTTTTGGAGACGTGGGGACTGTGCTGGTTTAGACCTGCGGACAAGGGGCAAAAACTGCAAACCCCTGTTGATGAGCCATTACCACTCATAATTCTGAAAAACGTTCACATATTTTTTTCATTAAAAATATCAGAAAAGATGACATATGCTGACTCATTATAACTAGGTTATAATCATAGGGAACGTGTATTGAGCTTTTATTAGCGCATAAAGCCCACAAATACAGATGCCATGTCTCTTTTCACCCCCACATCCCTGGCCCCTAATTCATGCCTGGCACGTAGTAGGTGCTCAGTAAATGCTTGTTAAATTAAAGAATAAAAATGGGCCAGCCTGTGTGCCAGGAGCTTAGGATTCACTGGAGAGAAGCCCAGACGAGCAGCCTCATCTCTTTGGGTCTGTGACACCGTAGGTGGGAGACTCTGGTGTTCCCAGCCATGTCTGGAGGCAGGGGGATGGATGAGGGGACCCTTGGGGTTCGGGCCTCTCACGCTGCCCCCTCTGATTTCCAGGCTGCAGAGCTGTTCCTGACGCTGGTGTCCGAGCTCCGGGGCCTCTCTGCGGATGAGCTCATGGAACTGTGGGGGCATTCTTTTTTCAAATGCCGAGACAACTGGTAAGGGCCTCTGCCCGAGTTGGGGGCTGGGCCAGGAACCGGCTGGGGGCCCTGCGGGGCTGTGGCATCTTGATGCTGTCCTAGATCCCCATTGAGAGATGGTTGGTGACATTTCAGCTCATCCTTGTGATATTTTATCTCATCCCTGTGATACAGACTTGTCCTTCAGTCTGGGGATGTCTGCCAAGAAGGCGATTAAGAGGGGAGCTGGGAGGTTCCCACGGGTCGGTTGGGAGACTGGAGGCTGCAGGGCCTGGCCAGATAAAGGCAGGCATTGTTCCCTCCCCACACAGGGACCCTCTTGCTGAGAGCTGGAATTAGCATTCCAATGCGCCTTGGGTACCCTTTTGCTTGGCGGTGGGGTGCTGGGCAGGGCTGGGATCCCACCCCCAGACCCTGCTGATGTGGGGCCAGCAAGGGGTGCGGAGAGACCCCCAAGGGTGGAGGGGAGCCTCTGAGGACCTAACTCCATGGGCCGAGGGCTGTGCAGCTCCTTCCCCAAGTCCAGCCGTTTCCCAGGCCCCTGAGATCCAGATTTCAGGCCTGTGAGCTTTTCAAAGGCTCTCAAAAAGATTTTCAGACCTGAAAAAATGTTATCGACTTGGAAATATGAAAGACCACCTCTCCCCATCAACGTTACCAAATGTCTAATTGAATAACCACCAAACTTAGGAGCTAATCATGCACAGATACCTTCCAGGCCATTTCTCTGTATTCATTCATTTAATCCTCACAGTGACCCCATGAGGTAGATGGTTTTATTCCTATGTTACAGCTGTGGAAGGAAACCAAGGCACAGAGCAGTTAGGAAATTTGCCCAAAGTCACACAGCAGAGTTGAGATTTGAACCCGGGTGGTCTGTGCTTCTCCATCGAATTCTTACGGGCTTAAAGAGACGTGATATCTGACTCGGACAGTTTTAATTATCTTTGATATAGAGAGGGGCGTCTGAGTCCTCACGTGGAGCTGCCTGTTCCTGGTCACTCACCCTGCTTTGTCACTCGGGATTTTCCCACAAGCTCCTGTGTCTTGCTTGTCTACCTAGATGTCAGGAGTCAGGGAGGCAGGGGACCATCCCCGACTCTAGAAGTTTCCAAGAGGACTGATACTCTTGAGAGATTTCTCTTACCCTCATTTCCTCCTCCATTTCTTCCCAGAGGCTGGTTTTCCAGGGCCCAAATTGATAAAGAAAAGAGAGGAAATAAAATACAAGGGCAAGAGATGGGAAGGACAGGAGGGATGTCCCTCAGACGAAGTGGCCTGTGTTCCTGAGAGCTCATGCTCATCTTGGGGCTGCTCCGGTCATAAGCATTCCCATTTTATAAGTGAGCAAACTGAGGCCAGAGACTGTTCATGTGCAGATGGTGTGTGTGGGGTGGGGGTGCGGCAGTGCCTGGTCCTCTGTGGCCATGGGTGCCACTCATCAGGGTTGAGGGGGTGGGCCCTGCACAGCGCCCTCCTCCACTGTGTGTCCTGCTGCCTCACATGACCTCAGGTCGGAGAGCATCCCGTTTTTACTGTGACCTAGGCACCCCTCCCCGCCCCCGTTCAGTCATCATTTCCCTGTTTAGACCCATCATTGTGCAAAGGTTGAAAACCTTTCCTGAACTTCTCAACCTTTCTGTAATCTCAAAAAACAGCAAAAGAAAGAAAGATAGATCCTGATGTTGGGCTGCGAGCGTTAGAGGTTTAATTAGAGGCAACCTGCCAGCTGTTGGTTCCTGTTCTCTATAACGGGTTCTTACCCTGCTTGGTAACTGTGGTTGGTTTCGGGAAAGCGGTGGGCAGGGACTCAGGTCACCCCAAACCGCTGTATCTCCAGGGTGGGCAGAACTACCAGGCTTTAGACTGGGCTGCTGGTGCCTCCGTGGCCCTAAGAGCACAGGCCTTGGACAGGCTGCCTGGCTCCCAGGCCCGGCCCGGCCCCTTCCCAGGGGTGTGAGTGTGGACTCGCCCCTGCTGTACCTCTCCAAGCCTCCGACCATTCCCGGGTGACCTGAGGCTGTGCGAGAGGAGTCCTGGAAGGCATCTGGGCTTGTGGGTCACCATCGTGACATTCCCTGGGCCTCTCTCCATCTCAGGCAACCGCTGGTGGATGCCCTGCCCTCCTGTGGCACCGAACCCTGCGTGGGCCTCATGGTGGAGCTCATTGTGTCCGGGGAGGTGGAGGCAGACGAGATGGAGGCGTGGCTCTGGTCGCTGGCCTTCATCCCACAGCCCTCAGATGCCATGGTCCACGTACTGCTGGTGAGTCCCTGCACCCATGCCGCCGCATGTCGTCCCTCCCCTGCTCCACTGCTGATTGGATGCAGCGGGGTGGGGCAGGGGGCCTGTTCTCCTCGGGGCTTTGTGTCAGTGCCTGGTGGGATGCAGCAGAGGTGGGTCAGAGAAACCTGGGTTTGAGTCTCAACAGTGTTCTTCCCAGCTGTGTGATCCTGGGCAAGTGACTTGATCTCTCTGAGCCTGTTTTCTGATCTGTAAGATGGGGATGGATGAGAAATAAGATGCTGAATGTGAAGTGATTCTCCTCATGCCTGGCACAGAGTCCAAAGCGCTTTAAATTAGAGCTGCTATTACTCTTGTAATTAAGCAAATTTATGAGTCTTGCAATTAGGAAAGCATGTGAAACTAGGCCAACAGTTTCTAACCACCCACAGAGGTCTTATTTAACCCCCGCGATGCCTCTGTGAAGTAAATGATCTTACTCTCATTTTACAGATGAGGAAACTGAGGCCCAAGGAGGCTGGGTGGCTGGGTGGTGCAGCGGCTGTGCCTTTCCCTTGGACCACGGGGTGTGTCCTCACTCACTTGGGGGCGGGGGTCACTTGTCAGTCCTCACCCTGCCATCCCACACTGGCAGTGGTCCAGGATTCAGAGGTTCCCAGGGGCGAGTGGGAGGGGTGATGGGCCAGCCACGGTCCCCGGGAGTGTGGGAGACCCCTGTGCTGGCCGGTGGGGAGGTCTCCAGCAGGATCTGTTAGTGCCTCATGCTGGTCAGACTCTGGCTGAGCATCCAGGTGGGGGTGTGGGGAGCACTACCCCCCGGCCTGACCCCTGACCCCAGGGCCTGCAGTGGGGCCATTCAGCAGGGAATCAGGCACCGCGTGGGAGCCCTGCCCGCGCTGGGCCTCGAGGGGCATCGCTCACAGCCTAGCAGGTGACGCTCTGGCCACAGGGACATCCGCGCCATCCAGGGCCTGCGGGGGCTCAGCCAATGCTGGGCAGGGTCAGGCTCCCTCTTCTTTCTTTTCTCTCCCTCCTTTGTGTGTTTGGCATGAGTGTGGTGGCCAAAGGCACAGACTCTGGCCAGCTCAATCCCCACGTCGGATCCCAGCCCTCTCCCTGCCAGCACAGCCTCGGGCAAGGGGCTTCCCTGTTCTGTGTGATGCGGGGACCTTGTAGGGTGATGCTTGGACGAGTGGTCGTTATGATGTGGGCTAAGTGTTACATACGCGCTGGTGTTGCTGCTGTGACCACTTGCCAGGGACACTCGGTGAGCACAGTAGGCGGGTCCCTAGGCTCTTGGAGCCCAGGATCCTCCCTCGTCTGCCTCCCGCAGGCTCTCGGCCCACTAGACCAGAGCTTGCACCTCTCTGGACTGTATCTGCTTGTTCTCTCCTCCGGTCACAAGGATGCATGTGTTCTGTGCTGGGCGTGTGCTGGGGATGCCGGCTTGTTTGGTGCACCTGAAGGGGGAGGATGGGAGGGGGAGGGGAGAGAGAAGAAGAGGAAGGAAGGCAAGAGATTATTTTAATATACTTTCTATTTTAGGATAATTTTAGATTTACAGAAAAGAGGGCAAAGACAGTGCAGAGGGTTCCTGTACACCCCTCACTGCTTCCCCCATTGTTAATGTCTCAAATCACCAGAAATTATTTACCACAACTAAGAAACTGACATTGGTACCTTACTACCAACCAACTCCAGCTGTTCAGATCCTACCGCTCTTCCCACTAATGTCCTCTGTTCCAGGGTCTTACTTTGCAGTTAGGGGGTGTGTGTGTTTACATTTTGAACTATACATTCAGGAGACTGCACTACTCTTAAGGATCCACTTGGATGTTTTTACATCCATGTTCACCTGTGTAACCACTCCTGGAACAAGATACAGGACATTTCCAGCTCCCAGTTGGCGACCCCAAAGGTCACAGTGATTCTGATCTTTCTGGCCATCACCAGGTGTTGTTTGCTTCGGGCGTTCTCATCCGTGGGCTGGTGTACATCTAAATTCTGGCTTCTTTCTCTAACGTCCTCTGTGAGACTCTGTTCATGCCGTGTGTGCGTGCACACATGTGTGTCAGGACCTTGCTCTGTTCCGTTGCTGGGCTGTGTAAACGGTGTCTTTTGATGAGCAGAAGTTCGTCATTTTGGTGAAGTGCAGCTGGTCCATCTTTTCCAGCTGCTGCTTCACCTCCTCAAGGTCACGGTGCTTCCTATGATTTATTTTCCTTCCAGGTTTACTGCTTGGCCTTTTGGGGAGGTTTGGTTTGGAGACGGGGAACTGTATTTGGGACAAGATGAATGGGTGTTAAAGTCACCTTGGAAAAGTGGTTATAAGCTTGGAGGACAATTTTATCTTTCCATCTTTAGAAATTAAAGAGAAAGTTGAACATTTTAAGCAGACTTTTAATTGAAGTGTAACTAAATCTTTTTAAAAAATTATGATTTCCTTAAAATACTTTTTTTTTTTGAGAACTTTATTATTTTTTGGCTGTGTTGGGTCTTCATTGCTGTGCGTGAACTTTAGTTGTGGTGAGCAGGAGCTACTCTTCGTTGTGGTGTGTGGGCTTCTCATTGTGGTGGCTTCTCTTGTTGCGGAGCATGGGCTCAAGGCACACAGGCTTCAGTAGTTGCAGCATGGGGTCTCAGTAGTTGTGGCACATGGGCTTAGTTGCTTCGTGGCATGTGGATTCTTCCCGGCCCAGGGATCGAACCCATGTCCCCTGCATTGGCAGGTGGATTCTTTTTTTTTTTTTTTTTCAGTTTATTTTTTTTTGGCAGGTGGATTCTTAACCACTGTGCCAGCAGGTAAGTCCCTTAAAATACTTTTTTATTTATTATTTTTATCTTGGCTGCACTGGGTATTAGTCGCGACATGCCGACTCTTAGTTGCTTGTGCATGCTGGATCTGGTTCCCCGACTAGGGATCGAACCCGGGGCCCCCTACACTGGGAGCGCAGAGTCTTACCCACTGGGCCAACCAGGGAAGTCCCTAAGCAAACCTCTCTAAGTCAGAGATTTTGGCATTGAGATCTGGTGTTCTAACTCTTGTGACATCGAGGGAGGCTGGCCCTTCTGGACAGACCCCCAGGGCCGCCACCAAATGAACAGGGTTATTACTTTCTGGACCCTCTCGGAGCCCAGGCCTGACGCTGGCCCAGCTGTCCTGGCCCTGCAGCTTCCCGCTGAGGCCTCGCTCCCCACAAACCAAGGGGCTCCAGCTGTTCGGGCCTCCCCACAGGAGGCTTCTGCCTCCATCTTTGGCCCTGGGAGGGCCCGAGTCTGCCCTGCCTTCCCGCCGGCAGCCTTCCTGGGGCAGAGCGGGCAGAGGCGGGAACCCTCATCCCGCGGGTCCGAGTGGCTTCTCTCCATCTTTTCATAACCCCTGCCTCCCAGCCGAGCACTGCTTTCCCTCCTCTGAGTTAAGAAAACAGAGCGTTTGTTTTCATTTGCCAAATCTGGAATAACATTGAACGTACTTTTCCAAGCCACAGGTCCCCGCTGCTTCCACAGGGGAAACACACACATGCTCCAAGACTCATGTACATATACCCTGAGGATGGTTACGTGGGAACATACGGGCACACACACCCACACGGGGACGTGTATCTACATGCACCCAGGCATCGAGACATTTGAGACATACACACCAAGACTCACACACATGTACCTGGATATGCAGATGTACTCACATAGCGTGCCTTACATGTATACATGCACACGAACACACACACACCAGGACACTCACACAGGGACAAGTGGGGACACCCACTCATGCCTGGACACACACCCCCAGGATAAACTGGGACATGTGTGCAGTCATACATTCGGACACGCATGTGTACACACAGGGACAGACCCACACGTGCACACACACCAGGGCACACTCAATTGAGTGTGTGCACACGCACCAGGACACGGGTACCCTGAGGTATGCAAGTACACTGAAACACACGCACAGCCACCCAGGAAAGGGCACATTCACAAACACTGAGGTTGTAAAATGCACACACACTGAGATGCACGCACGCAGATACCCTCGTGTGGCCGCACAGACCTGGTTAAGACCATGAACCCAAGGGAAGAAGAGCTGGTGCAGAGGCTGTGTTGCCTCCAGGCTACCAGGCGGTCCCTGCTTTGGGCTGTAGGAGTAATAGAGGCCACTGCCCGGTGCCCAGTGCCCGGGCCTGGTTTTCATAAGTGAGCCCAGAATATGTATTTTGAGAAACAGTGAGTGTAGGGGTAGCTCCCACCTGTGAGCCAGACCCTGCAGGGTCCAGGTTGACTCCACAAACTTCTGGCTGGGTGACCTTAGGCAAGTTACTTAACCTCTCTGTGTCTCAGGATCTAAGCAGGTGACACATGTGCCCTGTTAACAGCAGTGCTTGGCACAGAGGGAGTGCTGTGTGTTTATTAAATAAAATATGTCTCTCTCGCTTTTCTTGCAACAGGCCGATAACAAGTGCTCCCCTGTCCTGAGCCTCCCATCCCCTACTTTTGCCTTCCTCTCGGCTGTAAGCTTCAGTGCCCTGGAATAAGGGTGGCTGAGCACCGGGCTGGAGCTCTGCTGAGCAGCTGGAATGACTCTCGTCCGACTCAGCCTGGGCTGAGTCCCTGCCATTGCAAGGCCCCTGGAAGAGAGGGGCCTGTCTGAGCTGGGTGGGTTGGGCAGTCTGACCCCCAAAGGGGCACTGGGTCTCTTCCTGTTCGTCAGGGAACCAGACCCAAGGGCCCCAACGTGTGCTGTGGGAGAGTCTTGATTTTCAGGCATTTTTTGAGCTGGTCGATAAGCATAGCCATTATTAAAAATTGAAGATCTAACCTTGCAGTTCGAGAAATCACATTAAAACAAAGGTAAGAGATAGTTAATTTCTAACACTCTTACTGTGTGGTCCCGTGTCCACACCCTCAGGCTTATTTCCGTCGCGTGTGTCGTGTGTGGTCCAGTCACAGGATGTGTCCCTGTGCTGCTGACTCCCCATCTTTTCCCAGCTCCCTTATAGTGACTCAGCTGAAATCAACCAGGACGCTGTACATGAGGGGCTTTCTTATTTCCTGGGTCAGTGTTATCGAGCTCAGGTTCAGCTGCTCACTGCTCAAAAGCCAATACTTTGAGAGGCAAGTGTCAGTAGGAAGGAAAGGTGCTTTAATCAGAAAAGCTGGCAGTCTGGGGAGAAGGTGGACTCATGCCCAGAGACCAACTCCGAAGATTCTGCTCAGCCAGGACAATGTTTAAAGGGAAACGGCGGGGGGGGTGGGGGGGGGTGGAATCTCAGTGAATCGTCGAGGCAGGAGGTTGGGTTCTGCATTGTTCTCTATTGCGTGCAGACTGGTTGGCTCTCTCTTCAAATGTTATCTTGCCTGGTGATCCGCCTGCAGGATTCCTTAGGTGGGTATTGGGGGTATAGAACTAATCATTCTTTAACTACTTAATTCTTTATTCTTACTTCTTTTTATCTAGGGAAAGAGTCGACAGGCTAGGCAAGGCATGGCGTACATTCAGGAGAGCATACGTCAGGAGGAGTTTTTTTTTTTTTTTTTAAATACATTTATTTATTTATTTATTTATTGGCGTGTCTGTCAGGTCTTCGCTGCTGCTTGCGGGCTTTCTCTAGTTGCGGGGAGCAGGGGCCACTCTTTGTTGAGGTGCACAGGTATCTCATTGCGGTGGCTTTTCTTGTTGCGGAGCACAGGCTCTAGGCACGCAGGCCTCAGTAGTTCTGGTGAGTGGGCTCAGTAGTTGTGGCGCACAGGCTTAGCTGCTCTGCAGCACGTGGGATCCTCCCAGACCAGGGATTGAACCCGTGTCCCTTGCATTGGCAGGCGGACTCCCAACCACTGCGCCAGGAGGAGTTAGTTTCAATTGCTTACTGATCTTCCTATAATGAGGTTTTTAAGGTTAGAGGGGGACAGATACGGGCACACAGGAAGGGGGCAAAAGAGCTGCTTTCATCAGTAGGTGGGCTGGGCTCTTGCTAACCATTTACCCTAATCCCACTGGCCGTGCCTTTCCCTTTAGTTTCTTTCGGATTGGACCCAGAGCCACCTCTGTTAAAGACAAAGTCTCTAATTACTCAGAGCAAATCCTTTCCTCTTTGCACCTTTTTGCCCAACCTCCTGTCAAGACCCCGAGAGGGGAGCAAAGCCAATGCTGGGTGCCTTCCAGCCCTTACCAGGTCCAGGACAGCGCGGCCCCGAGAGCTCCAGCTGACGAACGGGGGTACGGTGGCTTGGGAGCCCTCTCAGCCCTTGCCAGCCCCTCCCTCTCACTCCCAGAACTGGAGGCAGGTGATGCTGTTTGAAGAAAACCAGCCTGGTTGGGTGGCAGGACCCAGCTTGTCTGGTTTCCGTCTCCTGTGCTGTGGACAGAGGGGGCCTGTGCCTGCTTCCTGGGGAATGTGTGGTCCCAGAAGAGAGGGTGGGTTTCTCGTGCAGCTTTACAGAAGGACACAGAAAACTGGCTCCCTTGTTTTGCCCATTGATCACAGAGAGAGAACTGGTTTTAGGTCTTGCACGTTTCATATATCTTGGGAGGTGGCAGAGGCCGTGCCGCCATTTGGGGTGGGTCCTGACACTTTGTCTGGGATTCTCCATCATATTCTACCCAGAAAAACCTCTGCACCCTGCTCCCCCAAACTGGTGATCTAGCTCAGGGTTTCTCAGCCCTGGCACTGTTGACATTCGGGGCTGGCTTCTGTGTTGGGAGGGGGGCTGTCCTGTGTCTGGGAGGGTGCCAGCAGCACTGCTCCCCAGTTGTGACGGCTCACACCGTCTCCAGACATTGCCAAGTGTCCCCTGGCCCCATGTTAGCCTGAGATATGGTTTTCCATCCTGAATACACATCAAGGGTCATCTGGGGCATTTTAAGAAGTGCTCCGTGCAGGTCCTGCCGCAGACAATTTATTCAGACCCTCAAGGGTGGGGGGCTGGGGCCTCTGTATTCTTAAGGAACGTCCCAGGCCCCATCTGCACATGGTGAGGCCTTGGAGGGGCCACTTACCAGGCTTCTTATCCAGAGTGGGGCCGGTTTCTGGTCCCAGCCTCTGCTGCAGACCCCGGGGGCCAGCCCCAGTGCCTTCCTAGGCATCTCAGCTCTGGTGCACAACCTCTGTGTGTCTCTGGACGGACCCTGTGAGCAGCTGCCTGGTGTCGGCTCCCTTGTGAAGATCCTGGGAGATGCCTTGGGTGCCAACTGCACCTTCCAGGAGTCCTCAGGTGCCGATCAGGTGAGGACAGCCCGCACCCTGTGCACGGCCCCTTGATGGGGCTGAGTGGGTGGGCTGGGCTCACCCATCGGAACTCAAGGCCCCACCCCCTTCTTGTTTCAGCTGCAGCTTGTGCTAAAGGCCATTGGCAATGCTGGCCTGGCCGCCACAGCCCTCACCTCCAAGCTGAGCACCTGTGTGTCCCTGAGGAGCTGCCCGCCTGAGATCCGGCTGGGGGCCATCCAGGCCTTCCGGAGGGTTCCCTGCTCTGCAGATGTGAGCTCCTGGGTGTTATTTCATTGCGGTCAGCACTGGGCAGTAGTGGGTCTCGAACCGCTGTTAACGCACTGCTTCATTTGCTCATTCGTTCATCACGTTTACTGAACACCTGCTACATGCTGGGCACTGGGGTAGGCACTGGTGTGAACAGGTGTCCAGGTCTCTGTTCTCATAGAGCCTGTGTCTGGTGTGGGAGGCATATATTTATCAAATAAATACACAAATAAGTGTATGATTAACAAACAGACTACATATAAGCCATCTGTGTTGCAAATCCTCTTGTTCAGGGGTCAGCAAGCTATGGTCCATGGTCTGCATACAGCTTACTGCCTGATCTTCTATGTTGTTTTGTTGGAACACAGCTGTGCCTGTTCATTTATATGTGTGGTCTGGGCTGCTTTCTTGTTACCATTGCAGAGCTGAGTAGTTGCAAGAGAGATTGCATGGCCTGCAAAGGCAAAAAACAAACAAAAACCAAAAACTATCTTTCCTTTACAGGAAGTTTGTTGACCCCTGGACTAGTGGGTCCTGTCTCACTTAGCATCAGAGCCAGAGTCCTTCCTGTGATCTGACCACTGAGCCACTAGTACCTCTTGTCTTCATCTCCTACTTCGCTTGCACCCCCTCCCCAACTCCTCACCAGCCACGCTGATCTCCCTGTTGTTCTTTAAGCCTACAGGGCTCCCTTCTGCCTCAGGCCATTTGCACATGCTGTTTTCCTTTCCTGGAATTCCTTTCCTCTGGATCTCCCCAGGCTTTACTCCTGTATCTCTGGAAGGCCTTTACTTAGAAATCACTGGACTGTGGGGGTCTTCTTTGGCTATTTCACCTGAAATTGACCTTTTCAAGGTCATGCTTCCTGCTTCCCCATTTTATTTTTCCCTCTTTAGCAGTTATCATCACCTAACATATTATGTATTTCACATATGAACCTTGTTTACTGTCTGTCTCTCTGCACCGAAATGTGAGCTTCAGGAGGACAAAAGCTGGGTTTGTCTTGCTCACAGTTGTCACCTAGCACCTCTCACCTTGCCAAGCATGTAAAGTTCAGTAAATATCGCTGCATGAGTAGATGGGGATGGCTGTACTGTGAAGGAAATCAACAGGTGCTGGGGGAGAGAATCACTGGGTAGGGGAGGTGGCTTGCTTAGGACGGGGGTGGGGGGCAGGGGGCCAAGGAATACCTTTAGAGGGAGTACCTCTGGTGTGTCAGTCACTGTGCTGCGCTGTTTCTGTAAATTAAGTTTTCTTGGAATGCAGCCATGCCCACTTGTTTATCCACTGTCACTTGTGGAAATTGATGAGGCTTTGGGCTGGTGCTGTGGGAGGATGGGGATTAGCAGTGGGAGGATGGGGATTAGCAGTGACTGGGGAACCTCCCACCTCCCGCAACCGGGCCCCAGGTAAGAGTGTCCAGGAGCAGTGGAGACATCAGGGGAGCTGGGGCAAGGCAGCAGGGCCACCTGCTGGAGCCAGTGCAGATGAGGGGACGTTGTGTTCCTGGGTGGAGGTGGGTGGGCCCTGGGTGATGACTTTCCCTCCGTCCGAGGCAGCGATCCGTGCTCTCCGGCCTGTACCAAAGCCCCGAGGAAGATGCTGAGATCCGCATCAATGCCTACCTGGCGCTGATGCGGTGTCCGGGTGAGGAGGTGTTTGCCCAGGTGCGGCGCACCCAGACAGGAGAGCGGTCCACCCAGGGTAGGCAACTGCAGGTGGGAGTTGGGGGGCTGGGGCTGGCCTGGGTGCTACCTGGTGGGTGCAGGGGTTCAGGAACACGCACTCGCTCCATCCCTCAGGTGCCTTCCTGTCCCCCTCCCATTCCCCTTCTCTTGCCACGTAGTCTGGACAAGTGGCCTTGCACACTCCCCTCACTTGTGTGGCAACTGAACAATCCGGGAGAAGTTGCTTCTCTCTGGTCCTCAGTTTCCTCATCTGCAAAATGGGGTGGAAGCTGCTGAGTTCCCTTCTAGCTTTGGCCAGGTCAAGGCACAGTACCTGGAGGAGGGACTCAAGGCAGAGGAGGGACAGTGTCTGTGAATCTCAGATCCCTTGTGGGGTCAGAGGGTTCCCTTTAAATAGGTGAAACTTCAAAACAATAAGCTCAACTAATTTGCAAAAAGTTTTTACCTATTGCACAGTGAGTTGACATAATTTACAGGGAGTTGAGAGCCTGGGGCTTGCCAGCCTGGGTTCAAATCCCAAGTCAGCCACTTCCTACCTGTCTGCCTTTGGATAAGTGACTAAACCTTTGTGAGCCTCCATCTCCATCCGTGAAATGGGGATAATAACAGTACCTCCCTCACAGAGGCAGCATGAAAGGAGTTAACACAGGAAGGCATCTAGAACATTGTAAGTGCTGTGTGCATGTTATTGCCACCACTGCTGTTACTATTATGTAGCCAAAATTTCAAGGTGGACGGCAAGATACAAATGAGAAGTTACAGTCTGCCTGCCACGTCTCCTGACCCCTAAGTCCTGTTTCCTGAAGGCACTGACTGCGCCCAGCTCTCTTGTGTGTCCCATCAGAATGTGTCGTGTGGTGCTGCTAACCTACCTTCTCAGGAAATGGCACACACGCCCCCCAGAAAGAAAAGAAATGGTGCTCCTAGAAGCTGCAGATCGTTATTGGCTGTTTCAGGGGTGGGACGGGAATGGGGGCTGTTCTATATCAATAGGACACTAAGCCAAGCCCCTCAGAGGGGATCGGCCCAAAGGCAGCCTTGATAGGGGCCCTGGGGTATCAGGCTTGCAAGTGGCCTGATGGAAACCAAGGGCAGACTCAGCTCTGTTCCATGGTGGATTGTTCCAGAAGCTCCCTGCTGGGCATTCTGAGACATCCTCTGGAGCAAGCAAGAGGATTTGGATTATCAGAAGAATGTCCTCTGTTGGTGCTCATATTTCACTTTTAACCCTGCAGAGAGCCTGAGAGGGTCCGCATCGCGGACTGCATGTCATCGCTTTCCCAGCCCTGAAAGATACTCAGTCCTTTAGGTCCAGGCTCTGCCCTTGACTGATCTGCACAAACAGCCCTGGGAGATAGGTCATTATAGTTCATTTTACCGATGAGGAAACTAAAGCTCAGAGAGGTGGAGTGACCAGCCCAAGGTCACACAGCTCGTAAATGGTGGAACTGGGATTCAGACTTGGATCTGACTTTCAAACCAGGATTTTCCCCACAATACCTCCCTTTCCCTTCTGGATAGCACATCAGAATGCCCTGCACCGGCTAGATTTCCAAGTTCCATTAAGGCACTGCTGTTTGCTGCTGTTTCTTCAAGGAGGATGTGGTTCTCAGTAGCTAGGCTCCTGAGAAGCCCCTGGTGGGTGGAAATAGCAGGAACCTGGGTGGGGGCTTGGGGGTCTTTTCTCCGGACTGTGCCAGCTCCGGGTCCTCCCTCACCACCCCCCCCACCATGCTGGCTGCGCCTGGACTCCAGTGGGCTCCTTTGTGTGGAGTCACCTCCTGCAGCTGCTGGAGACGGACGACCCCCTGAAACAGGCCCTCCGCGAGGCCATCCCTGAGGACATCGTCAGCCGGGAGTTCCATCCAGAGACCTGGAAACACTCATCCTACTCCGACATTACCTTACGCTCAGGTATCACTGTCCTGAGCAGGCGTTGTGCTGCTCTGGGACCACAATGGCTTGGGGACCAAGGAGTTCCAACTCCTGGGAATGTGTGGCTCAAAGATGCCATTTTCCAAATGTCAGATATTCACCTGCTTGACTTTTTTTTTTTTTTTGCTACATCCCCATAGCACCTGCCATATCTGTCAGAAGCAGTTAAAAAAAAAAAAAAGTTAAATATGAGCCACTTTATAGCATTCAACGAAATAGTACTCCCATCTTTTCTCTAAGCTGGCTCTTTTAAACTTACACGTATTCTAAAAGGAAACCTTTTATCGCTATCATTAGTGGAAGATCAGTTTAACTCTGTAAAAATAGGATTATGCTAAAGAGAAATGCAATGACCATAAAACACTCTTGTTGAATTCTCATGGCTTCTTGCGTGCTGAGGGCTGTGAATCTGAGAACTGCTTTTCCCTGGGTTAAAAAGGGAGATTAGTGTCAACCAGAGACAGCCATCTCCTTGTAATTAAACAGAATCAAAAAGGGACCCTATTCTAGCTTAGGCACCCAATCCCTTTCAGCTACTTGGCAAGTCTGGAGGTGTGGTGGGGTGCTCTGGCTGTCCCCTCTCTGCCTATCAGCAGGTGTGGGTACATTTGTGACCCTCTGTCCTGACCTTCCCTCTGCCCTTGGTAAGGCTTGGTTAGGTCTGAGCTTCCTGTCCTGGCCAAGAGGATGCACTGTGTGTCTGGCCCTGTCTTGGGTGATGGCTCCTTGGTGGCCAGCTCCTGCCCGTGAGCAGCGTGGTGAATACTGATGCTCTCTCTCCTAGCATCGGGCCGCCTGGGAGCCAACCTGGAGGGGACCCTTCTCTTCTCTCCGGCCTCCTTCCTCCCCCGTTCTGCCACAGCCAACCTGACCATCCATGCACTTGGTCGTGCCTTCAACCTCCTGGAGGTAAGAGAGGGCCTTGCTTCAGTCTCCTCAGGGCCTCTCCTGGGCTTGGGGCCAAAAATTATGCCATCCATCCATCTTTCCATCTATCACCTCTTATATCTATTGATCTACTCTCACATCTTGTACTCCCAGCTCTTGACATCTACTCACCCATTTATCTGCCTATCCACTCATCCATTCACCCACCTACTGACTCATACATAAATCCTTACATCTACTGCCCACCCCATCCCTCCTTCCCTCCCTCCTTCTCATCCATCTATTTGCTTTCCATCATCTCTTCATCTACATTCTCACCTATCCATCTATTTTTCCACGTATCCACCCATCCACCTACCCACCCATCCATCCATTCACACAGCCATCCATGCATCTATCCATCCAACCACCCCCACCCATCATCCATCCATATATTCATCTATCCATCTCATTAATCCCTCTCACTCACCTCTCCATCTACACTTTCACCCAATCATCTATTTAACCTATTCTCTCAGGCATCCACCCATCCATCCATATGCTCTTCCATAACGTCTGAACATCTGTCCATCTATCCCCCCATCCGCCCTTCTATCCTCATCTATCTATTCATTTGTGTACTCATCTGCCCATCTCTCTATCTGCCCTCTCACCCACCTATTTATTCATCTACCTTCCACCCATCTATCTATCAGTCTCCCCACCCAACTATCGCTTCATCTGTTCTCCCACTTACCTATTCATCCTTGCTTCCATCTATCCATTCATCCATCCACCTATCCACCTGTCATCAATTGTACAATATCCATCTTCTACCTGACGTGTGCCAGGCCCTGTGCTGGGCTCTGGGAATGTGGCGATGAACAAGAGAGACATGATCTCTGCCCTCTTGGTGCTCACAGCCCAGAGAGGTAGACAGGTAAGAAATGAGTAGACACATTGAGAAAACAGTGGCAACTTTAAGTAGTGTGTAGGCAGGTGAAGTGTGAGCTGAGACCTGAAGGATGCACAAGAGCGGCCGTGTGGAAGGCTGAGGTAAGGCCCTTCCGGGGGTGGGGTAGGGGAGTGGGCAGGACGTGCGCAGTTCCTGCGAAGAGAGAGGGCTTGGTGTGTTTAAGGAACAGGAGCGGAGTAGAGAACGGTAAGTGGAGGAGAGTGGTAAGATGGGAGCACAGGGCGGGAGCAGGGCCACGTCGAGGAAAGTTTCGAGCTGGTGAGTGGACGTGATTTGGGCGCTCTGGCTGTCCTGTGGAAAGTGGATTGTGGGAGCAGCGGTGGAGGAGGGAAGATCTCTGAGGCCGTGTGTCCAACAGACTTTATTTTGTGTCTGTGTGTGTGTTTGGCAAGTGTCGATTTTTCTTTACTGTCCAACAAGTGTTAAGGTAATGGATTAGCTTGGGGCCCTTGCATCTCTTCCCCCAGGTCCCTGGGGCTTGTCTGAGGGACCCTAACCCTTTCTAATTTATGGAGAACAGGGAACCTATCGTCCAGACTTTGCCCACTGGGCTCAGACCTGCCACAGGCTGACCCTCTGGGGATTTCTCTGCAGATACTCTCAGAGACATGTGGATGGGAGGGCGGAAGGAAAGGATGCCAGAATGAGTGAACAGATGGGTGGATGGATGGGCAGATGGAAGGAAGGAGGGGTTTATTCATTCATCTGTCAAATTTTGAAAAGCAACCAAGTCGTCTGCTGGTCGGGGTTCTCGAGAGAGATAGAACCAATAGGATTACAGAGGATGACACGTCCCAGATCTGCAGTCAGCAAGCTGGAGGCCCCCAGGAGGAGCTGGTTTCAGTTCGAGTGTGAAGGCGGGAAAAAATCCAATGTGCCATTCTGAAGGCAGTCAGGCAGGAGGAATTCCCTCTGATTTGGAGGAAGGACAGCCTTTTGTTTCATTCAGGCCTTCAACTCATTGCATGAGGCAATCTGCTTAACTCAGACCACTGAGCTAAATATTAAACTCACCCAGAAACACTCTCACGGAGACACCAGTAGTAATATTGGGCCACACGTCTGGGCACCCTGTGGCCCAGTCAAGTAGCCACAGAATGAACCATACCACCAGGAGTTGAGTGTGCTTAGTGAATGAGACACGGGTCCCTGCCCTCAGGGAGCTCAGGTTCTTGCAAGGGAGACACACAAATTAGTCTGAGTTTGACCTTGGACTAGTGTGCTTGACACTCAGAGGAGGGAGTGATAAATTTGGCTGGGGGTGGGGAGGGGGAATGTGTGCAGGGAGTGACAGGGGAATTCATGGAAGGCTTCCTGGAGGTGGTGACATTTGAACCTGGCCTTAATCAGTAGGAATTCTTGCTGTGTGGCATTTGCCAAGCAGATGTGGAGCTTGATGATTTCCTGAAACCTCTTGGCACTTGGGCCTGGATGGACCCTGGGAAGCCCAGGGCTCCCTGTTCAAGCCCTTGCCCCACAGCTCTTGGTCACTCTTGTGAGTGAGTTACTCCTCCCTGAGTCCCTGACTTTCCTTCCCAGCTGGGCCTCCGGCTGGAAAATGCCGAGGAAATGGCCCGCAGGCTGTTTGGCCCAAAGTCATTCTGGGCACAGGAAGAGGAGAGACAGACCCAGGCGGATAAGCCCCCAGAGCCGGAACCAGGGCCCACACCTCAGCCGGCCGACCCCGCCTGTCCAGGAGAAAGGTCCAGAAAGATGAGAGACCTGCAGCAGAAGGTAAGGGAAGCTCCCGTGCCCATCTCACACCCACCCCTCACCACTGTCAGGCACCAGCCTGGGCTTTGGGACTGGGGAACCCAGGTGTCCATGAACTCTGACCCCACCCTCCCACCTCCTTATAAAACCAAATTGGTGGTCCAGATCTCAGCAATGAGCGATTAGGCTGCCTTCTTTTGAAAACTATTTTTTGAAGTATCGCATACATAGAGAAGTGCCCGCCTCGTAAGGGCGTTTCCACCAGTGGAACACATCCTCGTAACCAGTGCCCAGGCCCCCGTCAGCTCTCCAGAGGTCCCCTTCTGCCCCCCTCTTCTGGTTTACCCACCCGTAACCAAGGGTAACCACTGTTCTGACTCCTAATGGCATCAATTAACTCTACTTTTTAAAATTCAGCTTTGTCGAGGTATAATTGACCTGCAATAAACGTTATGTGTTTAAAGTGTACAATTTGATAAGTTTTGACATATGTATACACCACGAAACCATCACCAATGGAAGCAACGTATCTGTCACCCCCAAAGGTTACTTCATGCTTCTTGATCCCTTCCTCCTGCTCCAACCCTGCCCCCTACTGTGATAGGCTTTTTCTGTCAAAATAGTTGAATTTGCATTTTCTGGAATGTTACATACATGGAATCATGCAGCGTATACTTTTGTTTTTCATGCCTTTTTTTGTTTGTTTGCTGCATTGGGTCTTTGTTGCTGTGTGTGGGCTTTCTCTCTGTTTTGTGGTGAGTGGGGGCTACTCCTCATTGAGGTGCGAGGGTTTCTCACTTCTCAGTGCAGTGGCTTTTCTTGTTGTGGAGCATGGGCTCTAGGTGCACAGGCTTCAGTAGCTGTGGCGTGGGGGCTCAACAGTTGTGGCACACAGGCTTAGTTGCTCCATGGCACGTGGGATCTTCCCGGACCAGGGATCGAACCCATGTCCCCTGCCTTGGCAGGCAGATTCTTAACCACTGCGCCACCAGGGAAGTCCCCAGGGTATACTTTTGTTTTTAAAGTATGTCCTCCTTTTTGGCCTGACCTCCTTTATTCAGTGTAACTATTTTGAGATGCATCCATCTTGTAAGGTATACTAATAGTTTATTTATTCCTGTGGCCACTTAGTGGTCCATTGTATGGATGGACCACCGTCTGTTTAGGTATTCACCTGTTGATGGACGTTTGTGTTATTTCCAGTTTGGGGCTGTTACAAGTAGGGCTGCTATGAACATTCATGTGCAAGTTATCACATAAACATATGTTTTCATGTCTCTTGAGTAAATATCTAAGGATGGGATGGCTGGATCGTATGGTAGTTGTATGTTTAATTTTTCAAGAGATGGCTAACCTCTTTTGCAAAGTGGTTGTACCATTTTGCATTCCCACCAGCAGTGTAATGAGAGTTTTAATTCTTGCACATCATCGCCAGCACTTGGTAGGATTAGACTTCTCAGTTTTTGGCATTCTAATAGTGTGTAGTAGTATCTCATGGCTTTAATGTGCATTTTCCTAATGCTACTGATGTTAAGCATCTTTTCAGATGCTTATTTGTCACCCATACATCTTTAGTGAAATGTATGTTCAAATATTTTGTCCGTTTTAAAAAATTGGGTTGGTTTCTTATGGCTGAGTTTTGAAAATTCTTCATCTATTCTGAACACAAGGCTTTTAATCAGATATGTGACTTGCAAATATTTTCTCCCAGGGTGTGGCATGGTCTTTTCTTTCTCTTAACAGTCTCTTTTGAAGAGCAGATGTTCTTGATTTTGATGAAGTCAAGTTTACCTCTTTTATGCACAGTGTTTTGTGTGTTACATCTAAGAAATCGTTGCCTAATGTAGTGTTACAGAGATCCTTGGGACCCTCTGGAGATTTCCAGAGATCTCTCTCTGTGCAACTCTTTCTTCTCTTTTATTCTGCCCTGCAAAATCCAGCTACCTTGGTCTCCCCGGACTCCCAGATCCCAACCCCAAGAGTCTGCATGCCCCGCTCTGTTCTCCTCCCTGCACTTCAGCCTGAACTCTCTCCAGGCAGTGAGCTGGGGTTCCCTGGCTATTTCCCATCTCTTGGGTTCATTGTCTCGCGTTACCTGATGTCTAATGTCTTGGGAACTTTCGTTTAATCTGTTTCATCTGAGTTTCGAGTTGCTCCACATGGGAAGATAAATCCCAGTCCCTGTGACTTCAATCTGGTTGGCAGTAGAAGTCACATCCAGTTCCTTTTGTGAGCTTTATATAAATGGAATCATTCAGCATGTGGTCTTGTAAAAAAAAAAAAATGAGGTGAAGTTCACAGAACATAAAATTAACCATTTTGAAGTATACAATTCAGTAACACGTAGTATATTCACAATGTTGTGCAACCACCACCTCTGTCTAGTTCCAAAACATTTTCATCACCTCAAGGAGACCCCACACCCATCCATTAGTGGTTGTGCCCCATTCTCTCATTTCCCAGCCCCTGGCAACCACTAATGTGCTTTCTGTCTCTATGGATTTATCTATTCTGGACATTTCATGTAAACAGAATCATACAATATGTGGCCTTTTGTGTCTGGCTTCTTTCACTGAGCATGTTTTTAAGGTTCATTTGTGTTGTAGCATGTATCAGGACTCCATTCCTCTTTTCTATTGCACAAAAAATTTTTTTTATTGAAGTATAGTTGATTTATAATGTTGTGATAGTTTCCGGTGTACAGCAAAGTGATTCAGTCATATATATACATATATATATATATAACTGAATATATATATATACTTTTCCAGATTCTTTTACATTTATAGGTTGTTACAAGATTTTGAATATAGTTCACTGTGCTATACAGTAGGTCCTTGTTATCTACATTATATATAGTAGTGTGTATCTGTTAATCCCAAACTCCTAATTTATCCCTCTCCCACCTCCCCTTTCCCCTTTGGTAACCATAAATTTGTTGTTTTCTATGTCTGTGAGTCTGTTTCTGTTTTTTAAATAAAAGTTCATTTATATCATTTTTTTCAGATTCCACATATAGGTGATATCATATGCTATTTATGTTTCTCTGTCTGACTTAGTATGATCATCTCTAGGTCCATCCATGTTGCTGCAAATGGCATTATTTCATTCTTTTTTTTATGGCTGACTGCTATTCCACTGTGTATATATACCACATCTTCTGTATCCTTTTATCTCTCAGTGGACACTTAGGTTGCTTCCATGTCTTGGCTATTGTAAACAGTGCTGCTATAAACATTGAGATGCATGTATATTTTTGAATTAGAGTTTTCTCCAGATATATGCCTGGGAGTGGGATTGCTGGATCATATGGTAATTCTATTTTTAGTTTTGCAAGGAACCTCCATACTGTTTTCCATAGTGGCTGTATCAATTTATATTCCCACCAACAGTGCAGGAGGGTTCCCTTTTCTCCACCCTCTCCAGCATTTATTGTATGTGTATTTTTTGATAATGGCCATTCTGACCAGTGTGAGGTGATACCTCATTGTGGTTTTGATTTGCATTTCTCTAATGATTAGTGATATTGAGCATTTTTTCATGTGTCTGTTGGCAATCTGTATGTCTTCCTTGGAGAAATGTCTATTTAGGTCTTCCGCCCATTTTTGGATTAGGTTGTTTGTTTTTTTTGATATTGAGCTGTATGAGCTGTTTATATATTTTGGAAATTAATCCCTTGTCGGTTATATTATTTGCAAATATTTTCTTCCAGTCTGTGTGCTGTCTTTTTGTTTTGTTTATTGTTTCTTTTACTGTGCAAAAGCTTATAAGTTTGGTTAGTTCTCATTTCTTTTGTTTTTGCTTTTATTTCCTTTGCCTTGGGAGACTGACCTAAGACAACATTGCTACAATTTATGTCAGAGAATGTTTTGCCTATATTCTCCTCTAGGAGTTTTATTTTTAAAAAATTAATTAATTAATTAGTTTTGGAAGTCCTAGCCATGGCAATCAGAAAAGAAAAAGAAATAAAAGGAATACAAATTGGAAAAGAAGTAAAATTGTTGCTGTTTGCAGATGATATGATACTCTGCATAGAAAATCCTAAAGATGTCACCAGAAAACTACTAGAACTAATCAATGAATTTGGAAAAATTGCAGGATACAAAATTAATGCATAGAAATCTCTTGCATTCCTATACACCAACAACGAAAAATCAGAAAGAGAAGTTAAGGAAACAATCCCCTTTACCATCGCTATAAAAAGAATAAAATACCTAGGCATAAACCTACCTAAGGATACAAAAGACTTGTATTCAGAAAACTATAAAACACTGATGAAAGAAATCAAAGATGACATCGACAGATGGAAAAATATACGTTCTCAGATTGGAAGTATCAACATTGTGAAAATGACTATACTACCCAAAATAATCTACAGATTCAATGCAATCCCTATCAAATTACCAGTGGCATTCTTCACAGAATTAGAACCAAAAATTTTATAATTTGTGTGGAAACACAAAAGACCCGGAATAGCCACAGCAATCTTGAGAAAGAAAAACAGAGCTGGAGGAATCAGGCTCCCCGATTTCAGATTATACTGCAAAGCTACAGTTATCAAGACAGTATGGTACTGGCACAAAAGCAGAAATATAGATCAATGGTATAGGATAGAAAGCCCAGAGATAAACCCACACACATTTGGTCACCTAATATATGACAAAGGAGGCAAGAACATACAATGGAGAAAAGACAGCATCTTCAATAAGCGGTGCTGGGAAAACTGGACAGTTACATGTAAAAGAATGAAACCAGTACACTACCTAACACCATACACAAAAATAAATTCAAAATGGATTAAAGACCTAAATGTAAGACCGGACACTATAAAACTCTTAGAGGAAAATATAGGCAGAAGACTCTATGACATAAATCATAGCAAGATCCTTCTTGACCCACCTCCCAGAATAATAGAAATAAAAACAAAAATAAACAACTAGGACCTAATGAAACTTAACAGCTTTTGCATAGCAAAGGAAACCATAAACAAGACAAGACAACCCTCAGAATGGGAGAAAATATTTGTAAATGAAGCAACTGACAAAGGATGAATCTCCAAAAGACACAAGTAGCTCATGCAGCTCAGTATCAAAAAACAAATAACCCAATCCAAAAATGGGTGGAAGACCTAAATAGACATTTCTCCAAGGAAGACATACAGATGGCCAACAGACACATGAAAAGATGCTCAACATCACTAATCATTAGAGAAATGCAAATCAAAACCGTGATGAGGTATCACCTCACACTAGTCAGCATGGCCATCATCAAAAAGTCTAGAAACAATAAACACTGGAGAGGGGGTGGAGAAAAGGGAACCCTCCTGCACGTTGGTGGGAATGTAAATTGATACAGCCACTATGGAAAACAGTATGGAGGTTCCTTAAGAAACTAAAAGTAGAACTACCATATGACCCAGCAATCCCACTCCTGGGCATATACCCAGAGAAAACCATAATTCAAAAAGATACAGGTACCACAATGTTCACTGCAGCACTATTTACAATAGCCAGGACATGGAAGTAACCTAAATGTCCATTGACAGATGAATGGATAAAGAAGAAGTAGAACATATACACAATGGAATATTACTCAGCCGTAAAAAGGAATGAAATTGAGCTGTTTGTAGTGAGGTGGATGGACCTAGAGTCTGTCATACAGAGCGAAGTAAGCTGGAAAGAGAAAAACAAATACCGTATGCTAACTCATATATATGGAATCTAGAAAAATGGTACTGGTGAACCTAGTGACAGGGTAGGAGTAGAGATGCAGATGTAGAGAACAGACTTGAGGATGCTCTGGGGGAGGGGCGGAGGGCAAGCTGGGACATAGTGAGAGTGTAGCATCAACATATACACACTACCAAATGTAAAATAGATGGCTAGTGGGAAGCTACTACAGAGCACAGGGGGATCAGCTTGATGTTTTGTGAAGACCTAAAGGGGTGGGATAGGGAGGGTGGGAGGGAGGCTCAAGAGGGAGGGGATATGGGGGTATATGTATACATGTGGCTCTTTCACTTTGTTGTACAGCAGATTATACTCCAATAAAGATTAAAAAAAAAAGAAAATCAATGAAACAAAAAAAAACACCAAAAAATAATAATTAATTGGCTGCATTGGGTCTTCGTTGCTGCACATGGGCCCTCTCAAGCCATGGCGAGCACTCTTTGTTGTGGTGCACAGACCTCTCACCATGCTGGGCTGTCTCATTGACAGCACGGCTCCAGGTGCGTGGGCTCAGTAGTTGTGGTTCACGGGCTCTAGAGCGTAGGCTCAATAGTTGTAACGCATGGGCTTAGTTGCTCTGCAGCATGTGGGATCCTCCCAGACTAGGGATCAAACCCATGTTCCCTGCATTGTCAGGTGGATTCCTAACCACTGTGCCACCAGGGAAGTCTACTTCTAGGAGTTTTATGGTGTCATGTCTTATGTTTAAATCTTTAAGCCATTTTGAGTTTATTTTTGTGTATGATGAGAGGGTGTGTTCTAACTTCACTGATTTACAGCTGACTGTGCAGCTTCCCCAACACCACTTGCTGAAGAGACTGTCTTTTCTCCACTGCATATTCTTGCCTACTTTGTCATAGGTTAATTGACTGTAGGGGTTTGGGTGTATTTCTGGGCTCTCTGTTCTGTTCCACTGATGCGTATGTCTGTTTTTGTTCTCCATTCCTTCTGAAGGCTGGATAACATTGCATTGTATGGATGGACTGCATTTTGTGTGTCCCTTCATCTTCCGATGGACTTTCGGGTTGTTTCCGTTTTGTGATGGTTGTAAATAATGCTGCTCACATCCTCTTTTTTGTGTCTGATTTCTTTTGCTTAAAGTGTGTTTATGAGATCCATCTATGTTGCTGTGTGTACTTACAGCTCGTTCATTTTCCTTGCTGTGTAGCATTCCATGATATGAACATACCACAGTGTCTTTATCCATTTATTTTTGATGGCCTTTTGGGTCGTTTGGGTAGTGCAATGAACATTCTAGTGCATGTCTTTTTGATGAATGTATGTGTATGTTTCTGTCCAGTGTGTACCTAACAGTGGAATTGCTGGGCAAGCGGGGGTGGGGGTGGGGTGCTTCACCCACTTCATATTGTGACTTAAGTATTTTCTTACTGAAAACTCACTGCGTGCACACATTTTAATACCCATTCTTCGGGTGGGGCCCTCACTTTAGATGACCATTCCCCCAACCTCCCCCATGGAGGTTGCTGTCATCTTTTTGCTCTTACAAATGTCATTTCCACATACATCTGGGGGTAATCAAGGTGGTGGCTGGGGTATTTGCTCACATGTTCACACGTTTACTAACCACCAGCTGTGACCCCAAAGCCCAATGATGATCAGGACGTGGTCCCTGCCGTCAAAAGCCTCTTGGACTAGGTCTGGGGCCAGCAAGTAACTTGAATGAGGGCGATGGACTGGATATAAATGTTTTTTCTTAGAATTCACAGTCCCTTTGGCCTGTTTTCTCACTTTTGATAGAGACTCACATCCCTAGATATATTTTGCACAGGTACAGGGATGAATGGCAACAGTCCTTGGCCTGAGTGTTGGAGAGACAGAAGGGAGTGGTGGGTGCTGCACGCCCGGGCCTCGGCTCAGAACAGCAGCCGCTGCTCAGCTCTGAACACTTGTTGCCGCTTGTTGGGGGGGGGGGGGGCTGGGAGGGGGAGAAGACAGGCCAGTATTTCTCTTCTTTGAGAAGCTGGGTATCTGGATTTTATTTAAAATCCATCAATATTTATTTATTTATTTATTTAATTTGCTGTGTTGGGTCTTCGTTGCTGCGCGCGGGCTTCCTCTAGTTACAGCGATCGGGGGCTACTCTTCGTTGTGGGGGCACGGGCTTCTCAGTGCAGTCGCTTCTCTTGTTGTGAAGCACGGGCTCTAGGCGCGCGCGGCCTTCAGTAGTTGTGGCTTGCAGGCTCTAGAACACAGGCTCAGTAGTTGTGGTGCATGGGCTCAGTTGCTCTGAGGCATGTGGGATCTTCCCAGACCAGGGCTCGAACCCGTGTCCCCTGCATTGGCAGGTGGATTCCTAACCACTGTACCACCAGGGAAGTCCCCCAATTCTTAAATATTAGAAATAAATTTAAAAATACACACTGTATGAAAAAGGGAAACTGTCACAGGCCAGGGGAGACTGAGGAGACACCACATGACACTAAATGTCCTGTGGCACCTGAATTGGATCCTGGAACAGAAAGAGGACGGAATGGAAAAATTGGTGAAATCTGGAGAACGTCTGCAGTTTAGTTAATAACATGCCGGTGTTGGTTTCTTAGTTTTCACCACGTCTCCTGGTCATTTAAGATGTTTACGATGGAGGAAATAGGGTGAGGGGTACGTGGAGGCTCACCGTACTATCTTTGCAATTAAAAAAAAATTTTTTTATTGGAGCATAGTTGATTTACAATGTTGTGGTAATTTCAGGTATACAGCAAAGTGACTCAGTTATACGTATACAGAGATCCACTCTTTTGTAGATTCTCTTCCCATATAGGTCATTACAGAGTATTGAGTTCTGTACATATAGTACACAGTTCCCGGCACTGTACAATAGGTCCTTGTTGATTATCTATTTTATATACAGTGGTGTGTATATATCAATCCCAGTCTCCTAATTTATCCCTGACCCCTTTTTCCCCCTGGTAACCATACGTTTGTTTTCTACATCTGTGATTCTATTTCTGTAGTAAATAAGTTCACTTGTACCATTTTTTTAGGTCCACATATGAGTGATCTCATATGATATTTGTCTGTGTCTGACTTACTTCACTCAGTATGACAATCTCTAAGTCCATCCATGTTGCTCCAAATGGTGTTATTTCGTTCTTATGGCTGAGTAATACTCCATTGTATACGTGTACCACATCTTCTTTATCCATTCCTCCATGGGTGGACATTCAGGTTGTTTCCTTGACCTGGCTATTGTAAATAGTGCTGCAGTGAATATTGGGGTGCATGTGTCTTTTTGAATTATAGTTTCCTTCAGGTATGTGCCTAGGAGTGGGATTGCTGGCTCATATTGTAGTTCTATATTTAATTTTTTAAGGAACCTCCATACTGTTCTCCATAGTGGCTGTATCAATTTACATGGCCACCAACAGTGTAGGAAGTTTCCTTTTTCTCCACATCCTCTCCTGCATTTATTGTTTGTGTATGTTTTGACGATGGCCATTCTGAGTGCTGTGAGGTGATAGGTGATACCTCATTGTAGTTTTAATTTGCATTTCTCTAATAAATAGTGATGTTGAGCATCTTTTCATGTGCTTTTTGGCCATCTGTATGTCTCTTTTGGAGAAGTAACTTTTCTGTATGTTGAAAATTATTGCAAAATAAAAAGTTTGCTAAAACACACACACACACACACTGGATTGGGTAGACTGTGCAGGTCCAAGAAAACACATCTGTGGGTTCCGTCTGTGGGCCATGAGTTTTGCAAGTCCTATTCTAGACCCCACAAGTCCTTGACCTTTCTCTCCAGCTCCCCTTCGCCCTCCCAAAGTCCAGGTGCCTTGCCCAGCTAACCTAGACCTGTTCCTGGTCACAGGTGGCCCAGAGACGTGGGCAGCGGCGACTACTGCAGTGTAAGCTGAGTGCGAAGGTGTTTGGGCACGAGCTGAGCTTTGTGAACTGTGGGGCGATGAAGAGTCATGTGACGCGCCCGTCCCTGAACCTGGCCGAGCTGGCCATCAAGCTCCTGAAGGTACCTGTGGCTAGGCTTGGCCTCTCCCTGTCCTCTGGCCTGATGATGTTTCCTTTGATGCTTTGGGGAAGTACTACAGTACCTTCAAACTTAAGAGCATGAAATTTGGAGCCACACTGCCCAAGTCTAAAAATTGGCTGTACCACTTACCACCTTGGGCGTGTTGCTGAACTTGCCATGGCCTCTGTTTCTGCATCTGTGAAATGGGAATGATAGAAAGTAATAGTAATATCTACTTCATAGAGCTCTTGAATCAAGTGACTTAATGCAGTAAAAATGCAACAAAGTGTTTAGAGTGTGCCTGGCGCGTACTAAGTGTTCTGTATCACAGGCAAAGCCCACACCCCTCCTTACCTGGCTGACCCTGGATGCCTGACCTCTGACCATGCCCCCTGGTAAACTGTCTTAGGTCAAACCCCAGCTCTTCCTGTTTCTAGCTACATGGGCTTGGCCGGGTTATTTTATCTGTTTGTGGGCTCTGTTTTCTCATCTGGCCACTGGAGACAATGATGAGGTCCCCTCTGAGGATTGTGCAAGGGGTAAATGAGGCCGTCACATGCACCGTTATGGTGCTCTGACCACAGGGCCAGGAGGTGCAGGTGAACCGGAGGCTGAACCTGGCCCTGGAGGAACTTACCTTTCCCACCATGTCTGGCCTTCCGGCCCTACTGACCCTAAACGCCTCAGCTGCCATCAGCATCCGGGTCCGAGGGACAGCTGACTTCCAGCAGCACTCGGATTTCTCTCTGAATGGTTACATCAAGCCCAGGTAGCCGGCTCCTCAGAGCTGGGGGAGGTGGGTGGGCGGGGGCCTCCCCCTGCAGAGAGCTGGGGCATCAGCATGGGCTGGAGCCCCTCTCTGCTGACCACCTGTTACACCAGCTACTGTTGCTGGAGTCTTTTTTGTGCCAAGAGACTGTGAGGAGATCCTGGGTGATCGCGCCCATTTTGCAGGTGAGAGGACTGAGGCTTGGCGAGGTGTGATCCCATGTCCAAGGCAGCAGAGCAGCATGAGGCAGCTGGGATTGCAGCCTCGTGCCACAGCCCCGCTCTTCCCTCTGCCCCCTCTGCCTGTGAGGGGAGGGGAGGGGAGGGGGAAGAGACAGAGGAGCATTTAAGGCACGTGGGCTCTGAGCCCACAAGGCCATTCAGGAGGCGGACACTTTCCTTATTCCCACTGAGGGCTGAGGAAACTGAGACTCAAGGCAAGTGCAGAGCCGACCCCGGGCCACGTGGCACAAAGGATTTTGAGCAGAGTTTGACAGTGCTCGTCTGTCCCAGGCCTGCTGGGTGACTGTCCCAGCCACTAAGCTGACCTGTCCTTGGTTTCTTTTTTTTTTGTAATTAATCAATTAATTTATTTATTGGCTGTGTCGAGTGTTCATTGCTGTGCACGTGGGCTTTCTCTAGTTGCAGTGAGCGGGGGCTACTCTTTGTTACGGTGTGCAGGCTTCTCATTGCAGTGGCTTCTCTTGTTGTGAACCACAAGCTCTAGGCATGCGGGCTTCAGCAGCTGTGGCTCGAGGGCTCCCGTAGTTGTGGCTTGCAGGCTCGAGAGCGCAGGCTTCAGTAGTTGTGGCATGTGGGCTCAGTAGTTGTGGCTCGCGGGCTTAGTTACTCCGTGGCATGTGGGATCTTCCCGGACCAGGGCTTGAACCCATGCCACGTGCATTGGCAGGCGGATTCTCAACCCCTGCGCCACCAGGGAAGTCCCTGTCATTGGTTTCTGGGTCTGACGTGGGGAATGTGGGTGTCCTGTGCTGGCTGCTCTTTGGCATGGAGACCCTGGGTTTGGGCTCATACAGCCTGGGCTCCAGAACTGGCTGTGCCACGTCCCACCTGTGGGACCCACGCACATGGTGTCACCTCTCTGAGCCTCGGTTCCCCATCTGTAAAATGGGGCTAGTGATGGCAAGGATCTGATGGTGATGTGTGGAGTGCTCGGCACATACGGAATGTGTGGTCAGTGGTGGCCTTGGCAGAGGGGCTGCTCTGGCTCAGGACCACGGAGAGCAGCCAGGGGCCGGGGGTAGGGGGGTGGGTGTTGGTGCTGGCTTTGCCATTGCCTGGGGCTGCAGGATGCAGCCGCATGCCTCTTCCTCAGCGCCCTGCTCCAGATCTCGGCGCAGATGGGCACAGCGGGCACCCTGGGGCAGGCGGGGCTGAGGTGGGTGACCGGCGTCCGCGGCACTGCCAGCCTGGACGGCGGTGTCCAAGCGAGGAAGGGCCGGGACCTCAAGATGCATCTGAACACGCCCGAGGAGGCCGTGGAGCTGCTCCGCTTCAGGTGGGTTCCTGCATTTGGGGAGGGCGCCTGTGAGTGTGTCTGTGTGCGAGCCGGGGTGGGCGGGGGCGCGGGTGCTTGTGTCTGTGAGGGTGTGTGCACAACTGCCTGTGTGTGCGCGCCTGTGTCTGACCATGTGTGTCTGTAAGCATGTGATGTGAATGTGTGTCTGTGGGCATGTTTGTGTGAGTGTGTGCACGTGTCAGCGAGCAGGGTGTATTGTGTGTGTGCACGTGTGTCAGGGTGGGGTGGGCGTGTTTGTGACAGGGACTGAGGGAGGCCAGGGACTGGGGACTCCCACACTCCTCAGATCTTTATGGGGGTCCCTCCTGGGGCCTGCCTGTCCCCAGCCCCCTGAAGAGGTGACACTTGGGGAACAGTGACTTCAGAGGAAACAGGAGAAGCCAGGTTACCCCCGCCTCACCTGCCTCCTTGCCTGTGTCCCACCCTTGCTGGAGACACTGCTGCCCTCCTGACACAGTCTGGCAGCAGCTGGTGGGGTCCTTTAACATGTCAGTTAAGTCCTATCATGCCCCCTCACCCCTTGCTGCTTCTAGGATGATCTAGCTCCACGTGATTGTCCTGCCTGATGGAGGCCTTGCCCACCCCCCTCACCTGTCTCCTGCCTCTACTTCCTGCCTCTTACTCCCCACCCCGTTCTGATCCCCTCCACCACCCTTTTGTCTGTGCTCCTAAGGAGCCCCCTTCACTCCCACCCCAGGGCCTTTGCACCTGCTGTTCCCTCTATTTGGAGTGCTGACTCCTTCTCATCCTTTGATTCTCTGGCCGAATGTTACCCCTATAGAGAGTCCCCTCCAAACCCCCAACTAAAGAATGCCCTGCTGTGTCCCCAAGACAGACCCTATGCCCATGCCGTGCCCCATTTTAGGTTTTTCATAGTGCCTGTCACCCTCTGTGTTCATGGAGTGTCTCCCCCGCCAGTGTGCAGGCTCCCCAGAGGCCTGTCCTGTTCGTGGTGGGATTTGCCCCAGTGCCACGCTCTGATGGCTTAACGAATGAATGAAAATGACTTGCCTGACACCTTCCTCCTTTCCCACCAGCTCTCAACTTTATCTCGTCACTGGGGATGGCATGAGGAGGCTCAGCCACATTCACAGCCCTTCTGAGACCCGATCCTGTACTGACAAGGAAGGTGCGTGCCAGCAGGGCCTCCGTGTCATTGTCCCAAGATGGGCATCCTGGGAGCTGAGGGGTGAGGTGCCAGCTCCAAATTCCAGAGTTACTCTTCTGCCCCAAAAGCATTTATGTCCCTTAACTCAGTGATGCTGCTTCTAGAACTCTACCTTATGAAAATAGAGTAAAATCACTTTAAGATGCCCTGTGCCCAAAGATGTTCATTGCATCATTATTTACAGAGCAAAAAATAGGCAGCAACTCAAATATCCAACAGTAGGCGAATGGCTTATTATAAGGGCGTTTGAGCCGAGAATAGACTTTGACTTTTCCAGATGCTGGAAAAATCATCGAAAGAAGACTCTTTCATAACGTGAGAAATTTGTGAAATTCACATTTCTCTGTCCAGAAATGAAGTTTTGTTGGTGCAAAGCCCCACCCGTTGTCTGTGGCTTTTCCTCGACAACGGCAGCATTGAGTAACAGACTGTGTGACCAGCAAAACCTCAAATATTTACTATCGGGCCATTTACAGGAAGCATTTGCCAACTCTTGATTTAGTAAAGTACCAAGATTTCCTGTAACTTTTCAACTCTAATGAAGGGCATATTTTATTTTAAATATTTATTTATGTATTTTATTTTGGCTGCGCTGGGTCTTAGTTGTGGCATGCATGTAGGATCTACTTCCCCGACCAGGGATCGAACCCAGGCCCCCTGAATTGGGAGCATGGAGTCTTACCTACTAGACCACCAGGGAAATCCCCGAAGGGCAGATTTTATTTTGTTTGTTTGTTTGTTTTTTTGGCACACGGGCTTAGTTGCTCCATGGCATGTGGGATCTTCCTGGAGCAGGGATCGAACCTGTGTCCCCTGCTTTGGCAGGCGGATTCTTAACCACTGCGCCACCTAGGAAGCCCTCGGGCATATTTTAATAATACAAAAAAATTCTTTGATAATAATATCAGGTGAAAGGCAACAAAATTGAAAAAAGAGGGGAAGGAGGTACACCATACAGTCACAGATCTTGCAATCATGTTGGGGGTGAGGAGGAGAAGGGGCCTATTTAAATTATTCCTTTAGGCTAAACACTGTCCTAAACGCTTACTGAGCTATTAATCCTCACGTCTACACCATAGGGCTGGAACTATTAGCAGTCCCAGTGGACTGATGAGATGTACTGAAGCACAGAGATGTTAAGTAACTTGCCCAAGGTCACACAGCTGGGAAGTGGCAGAACTGGAATGTGGATCCTGGCATTCTTGCTCCAGAGCCTGTGTCCTACACAGTACTGCCTGACACTCTGATAAATCTACACCAGGGGTCCCCAACCAGAGACGATTTTGCCCCCCCAGGGGACATCTTACAATGTCTGGAGACATTTTTGGTTGTCATCCTGGTGCAGGAGGTGCAATCGGTACCTAGTGGGTTGAGTCCAGGACAGCTCCCCACAACAAAAAATTACCCACGCCAGTGTGTTGATAGTGCCAGGGCTGAGAAACCCTGGTCTACACAGCACTGCCTCATATGATTAATGCCTACTTGGTACTGTTTCTCAAAAGAATGTAGAGAGATTCTTTCTCTGCTGATGGGAGCACCTGCGGCCCTGCCTGGAGCCCTCTGGCTCTACTGACCGTGCTGCCTGCTCCCTGTCTCACAGTGGCCCACACCTGGGGCTGGCAGCTGTGCACCGAAGTGAGCTGGCCCACAGCTGGGCGGCCCTACGTGCTCTCGGTGCCTGTGTTCGCGGCTGTGACGCTGAAGAAGCAGGACCAGGGGCTCCAACAGTATCTGCTGGAAGCTGCCTATACCCTCCACCCCCAGGTAGGCCCTTATGGAATGGTTCCTTCTTTCCCAGCCAGGTTCCGGGTCTCCCTAGGTCTTCCACTCAGGGCTCAACCTTAGGGGTCACTAATATAGACGTGGGCCTCCTCCCTGGAGCTGTTGGGCTGGGCTGGTCCTGCTCTAGTCTCCCTGCTGCCTCAGGACCCTTGCACATGCCGATCCTCTGTCCCTAGCTTGATGACTTGTTAACTCTGAATCAATCTTCATAGCTCAGTTCAGGGGGTCACCTCCTCACTGAAGCCTGCCCTGATTATCCTGAAGTGGTCATGTTCTTTTTTTAAAAATAAATTTATTTATTTATTTATTTATTTATTTATTGGCTGTGTTGGGTCTTCGTTGCTGCACAGGCTTTCTCTAGTTGCGGTGAGCCAAGGCTACTCTTCGTTGTGGAGCACAGGCTTCTCATGGTGGTGGCTTCTCTTATTGTGGAGCACGGGCTCCAGGTACACAGGCTTCAGTAGTTGTGGGACAAGGGCTCAGTAGTTGTGGCACACGGGCTTAGTTGCTCCGCGCATGTGGGATATTCCTGGCCCAGGGATCGAACCTGTGTTCCCTGCATTGGCAGGTGGATTCTTAATGACTACACCACCAGGGAAGTCCTGGCCATCTTCTTTTGTTATGTGCTGTAGTAGAACCATATTCCTTCCCTTTAGGTCACTTTTGTGTTCACTACTGAAGCCAGTTGGTTAAGATTTGTCTTGCCCACTAGTCACTCAGTTCCTGGGAACAGATCTAGTGCCTGTTTTTCTCACCCCTGTGTCCCCAGCACCTGGCACGGAACAGGCACTCAGCAGCCTCCCATCTGATCTCCCAGTTCCCACTCTTGTCTCATGTGTTCTCCTCCAGCAGCCAGACAGACCTTCCAAAGTCCTGAAAGGACTGTGTCCCTCTGCTCAGAACTCTCCAATGGCTCCCATCCCTCTCAGAGCAGGACCCAAGTGCCTCGACCGACAGGCTTTCAGTGACCCAGCCGTGCTGGCCTCTCTTCCCCATCTCCCTGATTTTTCCCAGCCTCACTGCTCGCCAGACACACTGACCTCCTTTTTATTAAATGCCAAGCTCGAGTAGTCTCAGATCAGGCCCAGGTGGTGGCTCATCTGAAAAGTGAGGAGATAGGACTAGAGATGGGAAGACTGAGGCTGTGTACAACACAGGAGTAAATGACAAGTTGATTCATGCTCTTTCTGCCATAACATGCTGCCTCGAAGAGAGAAACATACTCAAAGACAATCCTCAAGAACCAGCATGAGAGAAAAGAATGCCTGAGAGACAGCTCAATATGGAAGAGTTTCTTCCCTGAGGTAATGCTGTTTTATCATGAGAATCGCTAATTTTGATGCCAAGGCAATATTTTGGTGACGAAGTAGCAGATCCCGGATGAAGATGTAAGAAGAATAAGAAGAATATAAGAATATTTTGAGAAGTTACTCAAGATCTGGTATTACCACTTAATTTGCCATATTATTCTTTAGAACTTTGAGTGAAAGTAAATATGAAACATAAATACAATTTCCCTTATCTCTGTGTGAAGTTTTTTATCTTACTTGCAAAATAGGAATTGTGCTTACCCCTGAGGGTAATTAACTGTATTATTTTAGAACAACTATAATAAACACAGGGAAGGAAACACATCTATAGGTCTCTGCTTGAAGACAGTGGAGAAATACCAAGGCAGTGAAGACCTCAAGGGTTAAGACACCAGAGAGAAGGAAATCCAGAGTAGGAAGCCTCAAATCCCATGCTGCATTTCCTAACTGAGAAGCCAAGCAGGAAGCAGTGACTAAGAGGATAAGAAGATGAGCAGAGTTTCTAGCGGCCTTATATAGCCAACAGGACAAAAACTGAGGTTGTGGCCCACAAAGGATGAGGGTCCCTGACAATCACTCCAGATATACGGTTGTGATGGCCAAAGAACTAAGAGCAAAATAGAAATAGAGTAGCCGGTACAAGTACTGAAGCCCTGTTATGAATCAGCTCAATTTAAGATTGCTCATTTTCTTGCCCCAAACATCACAGGTGCTGGAACCTAAAGCAAGTTCTCACAGGAGGATATCATCCAGTGCTTCAAATTATTTCTACTGCATTTTCTATATAATGTCCAGCAAATAATAAAAAATAAACAGGCATATGAAAATTAGACCAAATGAACAAAAAAGCAAGAGGACAAATGAAACAGAACCCAGGCAATCCAGATATTGAGGTTGTCAGAGGTTGACTTTACAATGACTGTAATTAATATGTTCAAGAAAATAGCTGATGGCATAGAGAGTTTCAGCAGAGAACAGAACACTATGACAAAAACTAAAAACCTCTCGAACTAGAAAAGGCAATAATTGAAATCAAGAACTCCATGAACGTGTTTAATAGCACATTAGATAAAGTTGATTAAAAAAGGTTTGGCAAACAGGAAGATGAGAAAAAAATGCATGCTGAAGAATGGAGAGAGACAAGGGGTAGAAAATACAGATGCTATCATAAGAATCATACAGGACACAGGGAAAAGGTGTAACGTAGAAGTAACAGAAATCTCACAAAAGAGAGAGACAGAAAGGGATATAAGCAATATTTGAATAACTAATGACTAAGACTCTCCCCAAATTCATGGATGACATCAAGCCACAGATTCAAGAAACACCCCAAACACCAAGAAGGAAAAAGAAAGAAAATCACTCCTAGTCTTCTCATAGTAAAAATGCCAACAACAAAAAAATAAAATCATAAAAGCAACAAGAGGGACAGAGACACAGTGCCTTTAAAGGGGCAAAGTTAGGACTAACAGCTAACATCGTAACATTAACAGTCAAAGCCAGGAGACAATGGAATGATTCTTCAAAATATGAAAGAAAAAGCTGCAAGAGACAACTTCATACCCAGAAACAAATGCCCTTCATATAAGAATGTAAAATAAAGACATTTTCAGAGAAACAAAAAGTGAGTGGAATCATTTCTAGCAGATACGCAACAATAAAAATATTAAGGAAAGTACTTAGGCCGATCAAAATGAACTCATGGAAGCAGGAAGAAATAGTTACCAAAAAATTAAATAAATATAGATGAATAGCAACCATTTATAAAATAAAAATGAAATTAAAATACAAAAAAAAAAAAAAAAAAAATGCCAAGCTCATTGCTGCCCCAGGGCCTTTGCACTGGCTGTTTCCTCTACCTGGGGCACTCTTCCCCAGACATCCACTCGACTCCTTCCCTTGCTTCCTTTGAGTCTCATGACATGCCCCCTCCTAAGAGACAGCTTCCGTCCCTGACCACCGAGTCCAGAACAAGGACCCTGCCAGGGCCCCTGACCCTCGGAGTTTGTCAGCAGAGCGCTCACCACCACCAGCTGCCGTCTTACCTACTTCTGTGTCTGGAGGTCCTGTGTTTCCCGCTCCAGCATGTAGGTGCCAGGAGACTGGGATTTTGTATCCAACACTAACTTGCACTCCCTGTGCCTGCAACTATTGCCTCACACACAGTGGTGAATGTTTATTGGTGCTGAATGAATGTACCATGATGCAGGTTTTTAAAGGGGGCTCGTGACTTAGGCTGTATTTTCCCAGAAGCAGATAGGAGCCAAGGATTGGGGTAAACGTGTTGGATGGGGACTTCCCTGGTGGCACAGTGGTTAAGAATCTGCCTGCCAATGCAGGAGACACGGGTTCAAGCCCTGGTGCAGGAAGATCCCACATGCCGTGGAGCAACTAAGCCTGTGCGCCACGACTACTGAGCCTGTGCTCTAGAGCCCATGAGCCACAACTATTGAGCCCATGTGCCACAACTACTGAAGCCCACGTACCTAGAGCCCATGCTCCACAATAAGAGAAGCCACTGCAATGAGAAGCCCATGCACCTCAACGAAGAGTAGCTCCCGCTCACTGCAACTAGAGAAAGCCTGTGAGCAGCAACAAAGACCCAATGCAGCCCATAAATAAAAAAAAAACCAACAAAAAACCCCCCCCAAAAACTTTATGAAAGTGATGGATGAAGAAAAGACTCTAGGAGGACCCAGTAAGAGGTGGAGAAAATAGGGTAGTAGAGGGGAAGAAGCTAAGGGGGGATGATGGCAGGTGTGGTGGCAACCTCAGCCTGATCCCTGGGCAGCCCCACAGCAGGAGTTACATCTTGGGGTTTGGGTCCCCTGAGGCTAAGGAGCCAGGATGTTTTCCCCTCCTGTGCTGGAGGGCGATGCTCTGGAGGTCCCAGGTGCCAGGCGTTCAGTGCACAGAAGCTGGGAGATGAGCATGCTGAGCTGGTCCAGGGCCCGAGGGCATCAGGCAGGTGCCGATGGTGTGCGATGAGCCTCCTCCCCTGACTGTTTGCTGGACACACTGAAACCCTTTCCCTGTGGTCCTGAGTTGTGCTGTAGGGCTCTCCTCCAGGACGCACATCCCCAAGTTCCTGGTTTGGAGGTTCTTGTCTTGCGAGGACGAGGATGAGCATGAGAACTCAGGTTTTAGAGAGAGAGTGACAGATGCAGAAACCAAACTTATGGTTACCAGGGGTAAAGGGGGAAGGGATCAACTGGGAGACTGGGATTGACATATACACACTACTCAATATATAAAATAGATAACTAGTAAGGACCTACTGTATAGCACAGGGCACTCTACTCAATACTCTGTAATGGCCTATATGGGTAAAGAATCTAAAAAAGAGTGGACATATGTATACGTATAACTGACTCACTTTGCTGTACACCTGAAACTAACACAACGTTGTAAATCAACTATTCTCCAATAAAAATTTTTAAAAAAACCCTCAAGTTTTTGAGGGTGGGGGGACGTGGATGGGTTCTTGATCTTGAGGACTCTGCTGTGTTTCCAGAAAGACCACTGGCTCCCTCAAGAAGCCTCAGCCCATGTCTTCATGGGCACACCGGGGTCGGAAGTGCCCAGGGATGTCGGGGTGGACGTCAGCTATAGCTGGCCCCAGAGGAAGTTCCGGCTCAAGCTTCTCCATCCCAAGAAGAAAATCGAGCTGGACGGTAATGACAGTGCTTCTCCCCATCATCGTGCCCTCGGCCACATGCCAGGGCCATGTGCCAGACGCAGGCTCTTTACTGTGCATTCCTCAGCCACCTTCTGAGATCAACACTAAATGTAACCCCATTTTATGCGTGAGGACCACAGGCTCAGAGATTAGGAGACCAGTAGGACATCCCCCGGCAAGCGCAGGGGCGGACCCAGGATGTTGAACCCCAGTCTCTAAACTCTTGTTTTGTCTTCCAGGAAAGATGGAGACTCTCCAGAGTGCCTGCGTGGGTCACCTGGAACTGATAGTGGATGACAGGGATGTCTACTACATCAAGGTTTGTTCCCTGTCCTTCGCCTACCAGTGTCAGCTCCTGCCACCTCCCTGGGCATTTCTGGTCCCAGTCCCTGCTTACCCATCACCACCTCTGGTGTTTTGGCTATTCTTCTCCTTCCACCTACCAATAACGTTTGTGACTTTCTGTTACCCGGAAGAGTATGAAGAAGGAAAAATGAGCTCAAATCTCACCACCATTGATGTCAAAAATTGATAATATTAGTAACACAGGAGCATGCTTTAAAAAATTCAGAGTAGAGAAAGGTATAAAAAGGTAAGTGAAAGAGTGCCATCCCCCAAATTTCCAGATAAATGTCAGTGCGCACACCAAAAAATCTGTATGAGTTTCCCAGAGCTGCTGTAACAAAGTGCCCCAAATGTAGGGGTGCTTAAACAATGGAAATTTTTCTCTCAAAGTTCTGGAGTCTGGAAGTTCAAAATCAAGGTGTTGGCAAGGCTGGTTCTTGCTAAGGGAGAGTCTCCTGTGAGGGAGAATCTAGTCCATGCTTCTCTCCTAGTTTCTTTTTTTCTTTTCTTTTTTTTTAATAAATTTATTTATTTATTTATTGGCTGAGTTGGATCTCCATTGCTGTGTGTGGGCTTTCTCTAGTTGTGGTGCATGGGGGCTACTCTTTGTTGCAGTGTGAGGACTTCTCATTGTGGTGGCTTCTTTTGTTGTGGAGCACGGGCTCTAGGTGAGCCGGCTTCAGTAGTTGCAGCACACAGGCTCAGTAGTTGTGGCTCACAGGCTTAGTTGCTCCACAGCCTGTGGGATCTTCCCAGACCAGGGCTCAAACTCGTGTCCCCTGCATTGGCAGGCAGATTCTTACCCACTGTGCCACCAGGGAAGTCCCACTTTTCTCCTAGTTTCTAGTAACCTCAGGCATTCCTTGGCTTGTAGATGGCTGTCTTTTCCCTTTGTCTCCACCTTGTCTGCCCTCTGTAGGTATCTGTGTCCAGATTTCTCTTTTTGTAGGTTTACTAGTCATTCTGGAGTGGGGCCCACCCTAATGACCTCATCCTACTGGGATCATCTGCAAAGACCCTATTTCCAAATAAGGTCATGTTCACAGGTCCTGGGGATTAGGACTGCAACATCTTTCCGGGGTGCACAGTTCAACCCTTAATACTATAGATTTCAAAACCTTTGAGTTTTGAGTTTAGTTTTTGTGCTGTTTTGTATGAAAGGATCATATCCTGTCCTTTGCACCTTGCTTTTTTTTCTTAAAAAAACTCAAAAATATATCTTTTTGCATCAGCACATGCTGGTACAATTTAATTTAGTTTAAATATTTATTTATTATTTATTTAGTTTATTTTTGGCTGCATTGGCTCTTCGTCGCTGCGCACAGGCTTTCTCTAGTTGTGGCGAATGAGGGCTACTCTTCCTCACGGTGTGTGGGCTTCTCATTGCAGTGGCTTCTCTTGTTGTGGAGCACAGGCTCTAAGCATGCAGGCTTCAGTAGTTGTGGCACATGGGCTCAGTAGTTGCAGCTCACAGGTTCTAGAGTGCAGCCTCAGTAGTTGTGGCGCACGGGCTTAGTTGCTCTGCGGCACGTGGGATCTTCCCGGACCAGGGATCAAACCCGTTCCCCTGCATTGGCAGGCAGATTCTTAACCACTGCGCCACCAGGGCAGTCCCTTAATTTAGTTTAAAAAAACAGGTAATACACGTTTAAATGATTGCAAGTTCAGGACGTAAGGAAGCGCATAGAACTGAGTGTTTAGTATGGCGGCCCCTACACACGCGACTATTTAAATGAAGTAGAGTAACAGAAAGTTAAAGATATGGTTCCTCAGCTGCACTGACCACTTTTTAGAACTTTTCCGTCAGTGTAGAAAGTTCTATTGGTCAGCACAGGTATAGAGTTAAAAGCGCTCCTGTAGACCCCTCCCCAAAGCCAACCATTGTTCATTTTCTGTGATTCCTCTTAGAGACCATCTATACCCACAATCCCCAAATAGATACCAATGTATTTTCCCTCCATCTTTTATTTTAAAAATGTCTCCCATATATTTTGAATGCCTGCGTAACAGTCAATGGGATGGAATTTATTTAGCTGGTTCAGTAGTGAAGGGCTCTGGAGTTTTTCCCAGGTTTTGGTCTTATAAATCGCCCTTCCATCTGCAGGGTAAATTCTTAGCAGTGGAATTCCTGGAGCAAAGGTGTGTGCCTTTTTCTCTTTGTCATAGGTACTTTTTACATTTTATTTATTTTTATTTTTTGGCTACCTTAGGTCTTCCTTGCTGCGTGTGGGCTTTCTCTAATTGTGGCGAGTGGGGGCTACTCTTTGTTGTCATGTGTGCATTTCTCATTGCAGTGGCTTCTCTTGTTGCAGAGCACAGGCTCTAGGCACACGGGCTTCAGTAGTTGTAGCTCGTGGGCTCAATAGTTGTGGCTCGTGGGCTCTAGAGCGCAGGCTCAATAGTTGTGGTGCATGGGCTTAGTTGCTCCTTGACATGTGGGATCTTCCTGGACCAAGGATTGAATCCGTGTCTCCTGCACTGGCAGGCGATGCTTAACCACTGTGCCACCAGGGAAGTCCCTGTCGTAGGTGCTTTTTGAGGTTCTCAACCAAGGGGACCTGGGTGGCACTCAGTGGGTCCTTTGAAGCCCCTGCAATTGTGTGGAAGTTTTATGTCTGTCCCCCTTCTGGGGAGAGGGTTTAGACCTTCCATCTGATGTTCAAGCAGGTCTGTGACTCCAAAAAGGATAAAAACAGCAGCTGTAGACTTGCTCCTGCCAAGCAAGACCTCTGAGCCCCTTTTTGGCCATGAGTCTGGCGATTCTGCCTCAGTCTCCTGTGGATTCTCAGAGAGGTCCGGGTTGAAAATCTGGAGCCAGGGCTGGAATTTTTGCTGCATGAACACACTCTTAGCTCCCAGATCTGCTTCCTGTCCGGGTGGGAAGACCAAACATCAGCGGAGAGCATCTTCCTCCTGAAGCCCCAGCTGCTTGATGGCTGAGAGGACAAATCCTTTTCAGAGCTCCCTGGAGCCTTCGAATCAATCCCTGTTTGCTAAGCGCGTAAGTGCGAATTGCCTGCACCTCCCTGCAGACCTGCCTGCTGCTCTCCAGAGGGCTGTCTGCAGACTGGAAACATTGGCCTTTAGAGAAATTCCAGTTCTAGCTGCCTCAGACCCATCACAATAACAGTAACAGCTGGGACTCCGGAACTTTCCAAAGGCTATTCTGGGTGGGGGAGGGAGCACGGGTGGCTTTGACCCCAGGTCCCTCTTTCAGTCCTTTTGGTAAGCCCATAGGAGATGAGGAAACTAAGGCAAATGAGCTCAGGAATACAAAGTGGCAAAGCTGGGTTCAACTCAGCTGAGAGTTTATGGGGTTTAAGGATGGCATGGAGGAGAGTGTTAGCTTTCAGTGTCCCGTCCCCTGGGGGTACAATGATAGAACATCCCCAAGTCCCAGGTTGTCTGGAGGGCCCCAGTTTACCATTGACCCAGCTCAACTATGATTAGTGGTCTCTTTAACTGTTAAGTGTCCTGGTTTGGATGAGAAATTTTACAAGCATCCTATTCACGGGCTGCACTTTAAGAAAATGACAACTACTGCCGAGACGCTTCTGATACAAACCAGAGAAAAGCCTCTTCAAGATGCACCATTAAGTGAGAGAAGCAGAACAGAGTGGAGAGCCTGCATCTATTTTTGCGCAGTGCAAGAGGCAGTGTGCCTGCGTGCGATGCAGTGCATACACACATATACACACGTACACACAGACAGACTCATGCATATAGGCCTGTGCTGTCTCTGGAAGATGCCCAGGAAGTGGGCACGGTGGTTGCGAGGGAGACTGGGAGACCGAGAAGGGGAATGAAACTTGTATTTTTCATTGCCTTTTAAAATTTATTCAACAGCTATCTATCAAGCACCTAGAATGTGCTAGGAAGACAGCTCAATGAAAGAGATACTTACACAAAATTCTCTCCTTTTGGAGCTTACATTCTCATGGGAGAGATAATCAGTAAAATAAATAAGCAAATTGTGGTGATACGTGAGTGCAAGCACTGTAAGAAAACGGAATCAGTGAGGTGGATGCAGGGGTCTGATGTTTTGTGAGAAGGAGGGTCTGAGGGTTGGCTTCAGTTTCATTTATTTTTTATTAAAAAAAATTTTTTTTTGGCTGCACCGGATCTTAATTACGGCATGTGGGATCTTCATTGCGGCATGCAGGATCTTTAGTTGTGGCATGCAAACTCTTAGTTGTGGCATGTGGGATCTAGTTCCCTGACCAGGGAGCAAACCCATACCGCCTGCATTGGAAGCACTGAGTCTTAGCCCCTGGACCACCACAGAAGTCTCATGGCTTCAATTTTAAATAGGCTGACAGGGTAAGCCTGATTGAGAAGATAGCTTTTAGCTAAGACAGAAAGCATGTGCAGAAGAGAGCCATGTGATTCTCTGGGAGTTGGGTATTGCAGGTAAAGGGCACAGCATGTGCAAAGGTCCTGGGGCAGGAATGTGCACAGAGTGTTAAAGGCACAGCCTCAGGCCCCATGTGGTTGGAGCAGAATAGGAAAAGGAACAGAGAGGTGGGAGGACAGATCATGTAAGGCTTTGCCAAAGAGTAATCAGAAGACAGTGATTTGTGACTGTTGTCAAGGAACAAAGGCAAAAACAGGATTTACAAGTATAAAGTAGTGGACAGTCTGGGAATAGTGAGGTCGTGTTTTTACATCTTTTCGGTAAATGGATCAGCTGGCAGAGAGGTCGGTAGGATTGGTCTACAGTTGGCGCAGCTGTCAAAGATGACAGCTACAGTTGCTATGGGCTGTAGTTGCTCTGGAAAACCTCAATGATGGAGACGTAGGACATGTTTGGGGACTGTCTGTGTGTCCTTCCTGCCGGCGTCTGTGGGCAGTTTTGCCTTCATCTGGCCAGGACTGCACTGCTGACTTCCGGAGAAAGTCTTGGCCTTGTTGCCCTTTGCAGGGACTTTGGCTTTTACCCTGAGGAGGAGAGGTGTGCCGTGATCCTCCATGTCTGGAAGGGCTTGCCCTGGTCGGCAGGGCGGGAGCCAGGAAAGCCGGGAGAAGAATGTCGCAGCAACACAGGAGTGCTGAGCAGGCTCAAGCCGGGGCAGTGGTGGCAGTGGCTGAAGTGGTTGGACCCCAGAATATCCTGTAGGGAGAGCTGGCCAGGGTCCCTGATAGATTGGACAGAGCATGGGGCAAGGTGGAGGGGACAGGGAGGAAGAGTCCTTCATACTTATGTCTGAATTTGGGACAGGGATTACCTATTTTGAACAAAATCAAGCCTAAGACATTGGAGAAGGATCAGCCTAGAAGCCCATGAGCTGGCTTCGTCTCCTGCCCACTGTCTGGTCCTGGCTCTTGTGGTCAGGGTGGGGCCTGCTGGCAGAGCCTGCCCCGCCAAGTGACGCTGGGGCCTTTCCAGGGCCGGAGCAACCTGTGGCCAGCAGCGGGTGGTGAGGCCCAGCGGTTCGAGGCCCAGCTGGAGGTGAAACTGGTGACATCGGGCAGCCCCGTGGTCCTCGCTGGGAACCTCAGCCAGCAGGCGGGCAGCAGGTTGGCCTTCTCGGTGTCACTAAGCAACCTGCTGAGTGACCAGGCCCACGTGTCAGGTAGGAGGAGGGACCCCTTCCTGCCACCTTTCCTCAGTAGCCAAGCTTCAGAAGGGGAGGGCTGAGTGCCCCACCTGGAGTCCCCATCACCCCAACCCCCGCCCCCAATATCCACATTCCATCCAAGGGAAATGCATGCTCTGTATCTGCTCGCAGCTTCTGCCCGAGTCCCCTAGATGCCTCTCCAGTGTGATCGACTGGCCCCACGAACCATAAACCAGCACCTTTTGGACTGTCTGGATTCGGACTCACAGTCCATATTACGCATTGTATAAAAAACACATTTTGTGTTTTGACCCAAATTGCATGGGGTGCTGTTTGTGCCTGGCCTGGGTACTGACCAGTCTGACCAGGTGGCCACCCTGGTGCCGGAGCTGGCGTGGAGCCCTCCTGGCGATGCTCTTCATGGGGTGTTCTGGGAGATTCCAAAGGAGTGATGTGAGTGGCTGGGTTCCTGACTAGCCGGCCTGTGCCTTTTTGATGTTTTAACCGGCGCATCTATACCTGGCTGTATGTCAGTGTAGCAGAAACAGGTTTCAGAAGGTGAAATTTACCTGATGATCCTCGACATACTGTCATTTCTCTTCTGTTCCATTCTATTTTGTTTTGTTCTACTTTATGTAAAACCTTTTGGTCTGGACCCACAAAAGTGACTTTTGGGGTCGCCACCCGGGCAGCGCAAAATACTGCCAGTGGCCCTGATGTCAGCGTTCCTTGGTAGAGACGCAGGCATTGGTTCTATCGGGACCACCCCCCAGGCAGTTCCCACCTCCTTTCCTCACCTGGTGCTGGGGGGGGGGGGTGTCAGTACCTGGGGCACAGGCCATGACCACACCATGCCTGCCTTCTCCCCACCTGCTCCCCCTGCAGCGCTGCTGGAGAAGAAGGCAGAGGTCGGGCTGCAGGTGGTGGCCCTGGGCGGCGACCTCTTCGTGCCAGGGTTCGTAGGGCTACGCGCCCTGGGCCTGCTGCAGCGCCGGGGCCGCCTCTGGACCAGCTCCCTGGGGATCAAGTATGGCCTCCTGGGTATGGCGCCGTGTGCTGGCTGGGGGCGAGGTGGGGTGCGGCCAGGCTTGCACCATCTCCTGGGGCTGCGGCTCCAAGGGCTAAGGTGCCACTGTCACCTCGGGTGTTTTGGCCTCACCACGCGTAGGTAGTGCGTCATTCCATTGGCTTTGAATGAAGCTGAGCACCTGCCTATTAAAAAAAACAAAAACAAAAGCAAAAAACAAAAAATAGAAAACCTATGTGTGTGCGTACGTGTGTGTGTGTGTGTGTGTGTGTGTGTGTGTGTGTGTGTGTGTGTGTGTGTGTGTGTGTGTGTGTGTGTGTGTGTGTGTGTGTGTGTGTGTGTGTGTGTGTGTGTGTTGGTGGGGGGACATAACTTTCTCTCTTGAAACCTCCCCATTGGCAGGTTCCAATGAGTGATGTCAGGTGAGGCAGATCCAGCGGGCTGGCTGAAGCCGGGCTGTACTGGATGCTCCTCTGCTTGGGATGAGGGTGGAGGGCTGCCTGGCAGAGGAAGGGCAGGGGTCTCTGGGTTGCCCTGCGCAGGTCAGGCGAAGCAGCTGGCACAGGAGTGCAGCACCCGCCAGAGGCTGCGGGTGGAGAGCAGCTCCGAGGCCGCTTACAAGCTGGAGCTGGACCACAAGCTCCACTGCACGCAGATCCCAGCGTTCAGCCACAAGGTGGGTGCCCGGGCCCGGGGGGTTGGGGGTGGGGAGGTCTGGAGAGAGACCCTGGGGTCAGGGAAGTGGTGGGTGAGCATCCTGAACCCATCCTCAGAGAGACGGATTTGCTCAAGGTCATGTATGGGAACGGATCAGGGACTGGAACTTGAGTCTCATCTTCCCTCTGTTCAGTTGGTATTTATTAAACACTTACCCTATGCCCAGCACTGGAGGAGAGCTGTGCTCAAGGCAGCACCTGGTCTCTGCCATCCATTGTTGGGTGGGGGCCGAGAGCAAGAGATGTGGACCATATCAAGGGATTTGCCGTGGGTGGTAAACAGGGCAGAGGCCGAGATTGCGTAGCACGGGGGAGTCTAATTTGTACGGGGAAGGCTTCTTTGGGGGAAATGAATTTTAAGCTGAAAATTAAAATATGAGTTCTGTTCCCTTGGACGTGTGCTGCAGGCAGCGGGAAGAGCAAGTGCAAAGTCCTGGGGCTGGAGGGTGATTAGCAGCATTAAGGAGCTGCACGGGCCGAGCGGAAGGGAGAAGCAGCTATTCCTTTGTGAATTTACTTGTTACAAGTTTGCTTCTCCCTCTGAAGTGTTGGCCCCACAAGGGAAGGGGCTTGTGGCTCCTTCATTCCGGGCTATCTGGCGCCCAGTGTGGTACTTACTTGGGGGAAAATGTGTTCAGTGAATGAATAAACCAACGAGCCTGTGTTGCCTCCACCTGTGGTTCAGAGGTGGGAGGAGGCAGCAGGATGCCGGGAGCCCACAGGTGGGAAACCCTGGTCTTTGTAGGTTCTGACCACGAAGCCAGAGGCTGCTGTGGGAGAGTCGGGGGTGGAGGGATGTCTTAATTTTGTTTTATTTATTTATTTATTTAGGCTGTACTGGGTCTTAGGTGCGGCATGTGGGATCTTGTTTTTTTTTTTTAAAGTTGGGGAATGTGGGCTTCTTAGTTGCAGCATGCAGGCTCTTAGTTGCGGCATCCAGGATCTAGTTCCCCGACTAGGGATTGAACGCCAGCCCCCTGTGTTGGGAGCTCGTAGTCTTACCCACTGGACCACCAGGGAAGTCCCGGGTCTTGGGTTTATATGAAGCAGATCAGGAGTCATCTGCCCATGGCTGCTGCCTCTTTCTGCTCCTTATCAGGGCACAGCTCAGGGTAGGGCAGGTTAGTTTCTCACCTCTGGCCCGCAATTTAAGTGGGCACCAGAAACATAATTGTGAAGGTGAATTGTATTCTAACGCAATATTTTGCAAAATCAAAATCAGTGCACAAAAACCCCATACTTCCCGCAGAACTGTCATCCCTGATAAGCAAGCCTGCATCTCAGGGTGGGTGGCTGTGAGGAGGCTCAGGACTGGGTCCACAAGGCTTCCTTGGGGGTCTCCCTGGTGGGATGTGTCCCAGGTCCAGCTCCGGCATGAGGAGGGCTCAAGCCACCTGCACTGGGAGCTGGAGGTGAGCTACGGGAGGCACTGGGATGACAGCCGCAACAAGAGGCGCCTCCGCGTCAGCCAGACCTTCCAGAACGATTCGGGCCCAGCCCTGAGCAATTACTTCACGGAGGTGAGTCCAGCCTCCGCAGAGCCGCGTCCCTGGAGCTCAGCTTGCACGTGGCAGCTGGGCAGCCCTGCTGCCTGGCCCTCCAGGTCTTGGTGGCAAGGACGCAGGAGCTCAAACTCAAGCTCAGAGACCTTACCTTTGGCACCTCCAGCCCCCGTGTTCTGGTGTGCTGTGGACTGCCAAGGGGCTGTTTGCAAGAAGGGCTTGGGAAATACGGATTTCCAGCTGTAAAAATGCATTTTGGAAATGGTTCACTTGCAGGTTTTCCTGGAGGCTGAGCTCTTTTTGATAAATCAAGAGTAACTGAGTGCTTAGCCCCTGAACAGGTATGTGCTTTTATAAGGCACATGTTACCTTTCTGAGTTGCTTTTCCAATTGTTTTTAAAAATGTTTAATTGTGGTAAAACATATATAACACAGAATTGACCGTTTTCACCATTTTTAGGCTTACATTTCTGTGGCTTTAAGTACATTTGTATTGCTGTGCGGCCATCACTGTGGTCCATCTCAACCACTTTTTCATCTCGTAGATGAGACTCTGTACCCATTAAACAGTAACTCTCCATCTCTCCCTCCCCCAGCCCCTGGCAGCCACCATTCTACTTTCTGTCTCTCTGAATTTCAGTACTCTGTATGGACACCAAGTGGGGAAAGTGGGCTGGGCGGGGGGAGGATGAATTGGGAGGTGGGGATTGCCATATATACATTACTAATAAGAAAAAAAATCAAACTGTACACTTTAAATACAAGTAGTTTATTGTATGTCAATTATATCTCAATAAAAGTTCTTAAAAATGAATTTCACTATTCTGGGTACCTCATGTAAGTGGAATCGTATAGTATCTGCCTTTTCGTGACTGGCCTATTTCACTTAGCAAGGTTTATCCGCATCGTAACAGGAGTCAGAATTCCCTTCATCTTTAAGTCTGGATGATAGTCCCCTGTGTGGATGGACCCCATTTTGCTGATCCCTTCATTCAGTGGACACTTGGCTTCCACATGTGGCTTGTGTGAATCATGCTGCTATGAACATGGGTGTACCAATACCTGGATGAGTCCCTGCTCTCCATTCTTGGGGGGATATACCCTGAAGAGGAATTGCTGGATCATACAATAATCTGACTTTTAATTTTTTGAGAATTTTTTTTTCATGGCAGCTGTACCATTTTACCGTCTTACCATCAGCACACAGGGTTCTAGTTTCTCTATATCCTCACCAGCACTTCTTACTTTTTTTTTTAATAGTAGCCATCTCTAATGGGTATGAGGATCTTGTTATGTTTTGATTTGCATTTCCTTAGTGATTGACGATGTTGAGCATTTTTTCATTTGCTTATTGGCTGTTCAATTATCATCTTTAGAGAAATGTCTATTCAAATCCTTAGCCCATTCTGAATCAGGTCGTTTGATTTTGTTGTTGTTCAATTGTAGTTCTTTATATATTCTGGATATTAACCCCTTATCAGGGGTTTACAAATATTTTCTTCCATTTTGTGGGTTGCCTTTTTATTCTATGAATGGTATCCTTTGTTGCACAAGTTTTTAATTTTTTAAAAATTATTTATTTTTATTTATTGGCTGCATTCGGTCTTTATTGCTGCGCACGGGCTTTCTGTAGTTGTGAAGAGCAGGGGCTACTCTTCCTTGCCATGCACAGGCTTCTCATTACAGTGGCTTCGTTTGTTGCGAAGCATGGGCTCTAGGCGCATGGGCTTCAGTAGTTGCGGCACATGGGCTCATTAGTTGTAGCTCTCAGGCTCTAGAGCACAGGCTCAGTAGTTGTGGCTCACAGGCTTAGTTGCTCTGAGGCATGTGGGATCTTCCCAGACCAGGGCTCAAACCCGTGTCCCCTGCGTTGGCAGGCAGATTCTTAACCATTGTGCTACCAGGGAAGCCCAGAAGTTTTAAATTTTGATGTAGTTCAGCTTATTTATTTTTACTTTTGTTGCCTGTGTTTTAGATGTCATGTTCAATAAATCAGTTGCCAAATCCAATGTCACGAAGCTTTCCAATCCCATGTTTTCTTCTAAGAGTTTTATGGTTTTTGTTCTCATGCTTAGGTCTTTGATCCATTTTGAGTTAAACTCTGTGTATGATATAAGATAAGGATCCAACTTCATTCTTTTGTATTGAATATCCAGTTTTTCCAGCATCTTTGTTGAAAAGACTGTCCTTTCCTCCAACCATAAATGTGAGAGTTTATTTCTGGGCAATGTATTGTATTCCATTGGTCTATGTGTCTGTCTTTTATGTCACTACATACTGTTGTGATTACTGTAGCTTTGTAAGACCTCCTACTTTGTTTTTCTTTTTCAAGATTGTTTTGGCTATTTGGGGGTCCCTTGAGACTCCATATAAAATTTAAGATGGACTTTTCTATTTCTACGAAAAAAAAATACCATTGAGATTTTGATAGGGATTGCATTAAATCTGTAGATTGCTTTGGGTAGTATTGAACCTTAACAATATTTAGTCTTCCAATCCATCAACACAGGATGTTTTTCCATTTATTTCTGTCTTCTCTAATTTCTTTCAGCAATGTTTTTTTAAATTAATTTATTGGCTTCCTTGGGTCTTCATTGCTGCTTGCGGGCTTTCTCTAGTTGCGGCGAGTGGGAGCTACTCTTCATTGCGGCGCGCAGGCTTCTCATTGTGGTGGCTTCTCTTGTTGTGGAGCACAGGCTCTGGGCATGAGGGCTTCAGTAGTTTGTGGCATGCAGGCTCAGTAGTTGTGGCTTATGGGCTTAATTGCTCTGTGGTATGTGGGATCTTCCCGAACTAGGGATGGAACCCCTGCATTGGCAGGCAGATTCTTAACCGCTGTGCCACCAGGGAAGTCCCTCAGCAACGTTATGTAGTTTTCAGTGTACAAGTCTTTTGCCTCCATGCTTAACTTCATTCTTAAGTTGATTAAGTTCATATTAAGTTGATTTTAAACCATATCAATACTCCATGAATAAATTCTCCTTGTGAAAAAATATGATATTTAAAGTAAGGCTAAAATTCCCTTTCACAGTTACCATCCCTTTTCCTGGTCCCCTTCTCAGCTGCCTGGAGAGAAGCATGGTTATATCCTGGAGCACTGGAAAGGAGATCTTTCTCTATATATTTGCTCTGTGGACCTGTCACAAGCACTTAGTTTTGTTTGGTGAGTCATGCTGTGTGTCCTTCAGCAATGGAACTTGGAGAACTTCCCTTGTATCCTTTTAAACACCCGCATCATGTTCTCTACGCATCTATCCTGCATTTTATTTGGCCGCTTCCCTCTCGGTGGTTTCTAAGAGTGCATGCCTGAACATCCTTGGGCATGGCTCCCTAGGGGTATGAGGGGGTCTCTGGAGAAGATGTCACAATGTAGAATTTCTAGAAATTCATGCATTTAAAATTTGCTGGCTTTTGCCAATTTGCCCTCCAAAATGCCTGTACCCATCACCCACCTCCCAGCCATGTCCAACAGGAGCAATTTCCATATCCTCCCCAATCCGTTTAGCCTTTGAAAAATATTGCTGATGTGGGTGGAAGTGGTATCTGGTTGTTAGAATTTGCATTTCCCTGATTACCCAACAAGACTGAAAGGCATTGTTTTGTGTATTTATTCTACCAATGCATTACCGTTTCTGTGAACTGCTTTTTTTACATTGTTTGACATTTGGAAAAAATTAGTATTCTTGACTTTTTAATTGCTTGGTAGGAGTTTTTTATATAACTGCAGTATATGCATCATATTAATATTATAAATTGTGAAAATTTCTTATTTCTGGAAAACATCTGGCCCCAAGGGTTTTCGTGAAGAGATTAGAAGTTTGTGGCAGCATTTCTGCAAGCCTTTGGAAGTGTGGCAGACACCATGCTAGGTTCTAGGGAGACAAGTATGAGTCATATAATCTTAAGAAGCTGACAGTGAGTAGAAAAGGGAAAGGCAGAGTCATCAATGATGAGTGATTAATTATTGCCAGACCATGTGTCAGATGCTTTGTATTATCTCATTTAATCCTTATGAGGCAAGCATTGTCTGTTCTCACTTCACAGAAGAGAAATGGTGTAAATAGACTTGTCCGAGGTCTCACAGCTACTGTGTGGCAGAACTGGAATTAAAAGTGCAGTCTGCCTCATTTCAAACCTCAGGCTCTTAGCCTCTTGGCTGGACTGGATTGTGCCATAATTAGCTTACTACAAAATAATTAACTAAATGATCAGTCAAGAGAAAACACTTCCCAGTTCATTCTACACAGCTAGTATTATTCTGATGCCCAAACCAGAGAAAGACATCATAAGAAAAGAAAAACTAAAGACCATCATCTCTTACAAATACAGATGCAGAATCCTCAAGAAAATACTACCAAACTGAATTCAGCAATGTATAAAAAGGATTACACAGCATGACCAAGTGGGGTTTATCCCAGGAATGCAAGGTTGGTTTAACATTTGAACATCCATCATGGTAATACATCATATTAATAGAGTAAAGGACAAAAACCACATGATCATTTCAATAGATGCAGAAAAATATCTGACACAACACCATACCTGCACAACACCATACCCTTTCATGATAAAAGCACCCAACAGTCTAGCAAGGGAAGAGCACTTCCTCAACCTGATAAAGGCCATCTATGAAAAACTCACAGCTAACATCATACTTAATGGTGAAAGGCTAAATGCTTTCCCCCTAAGATCAGGAAAAATATAGGATGTCTATTTTCCCCATTTCTGTTTAACATTTTACTGGAGGTTCTAGCTAGGGCAATTAGGCCAAAAAGAAAAAAAAAAGAAGAAGAAATGAAAAAAAGGCATCTAGATGCCTTAGAGGACTGGGGCAGGGAGGGTGGGGGGGAATCGAGGGGGGGCGTCAAGGAAGGGAGGGAATATGGGGATATGTGTAAAAAAAACAATTGATTGAACCTGGTGTACCCCCAAAAAAAATAAAATAAAATAATAAAAAAAAAATAATAAAAAAAAAAAAAAAAAAAAAAAAAAAAGGCATCTAGATTGGAAAGGAAGAGGTAAAACTATATCTACTTACAGATGACATAATCTTGTATATAGAAGGCCCTAATTAACTCACCAAAAATTTTATTAGAGCTAGTAAATGAGTTCACCGAAGTTGAAAGACACAGGATTAATATACAGAAATAAGTTGTATTTCTCTACACTAACAATGAAAAACATGAAAATGAAATTAAGAAAACAATTTCATTTACATTAGCATCAAAAAGAATAATACTTAGGAATAAATTTAACAAAAGAATGTAAAACTAATACTCTCAAAACTACAAAACATTGTTGAAAGAAATTCAGGAAAACCTAAATAAATGGGAAGACATCCCATGTACTTGGGTTGGAATTTTTAATGTGAGGATGGCAATACTTCCTAAATTGATCTACAGATTCAATGGTCCCTATCTATTCCTATCAAAACCTGAGTTATCTTTTTGCTAAAATTGACAAGCTGATCCTAAAATTCATATGAAATTTCAAGGGACCCAGAGTATACACAACTGTCTTGAAAAAGGAGCGCAAAGTTGGAGGATTCACTCTTACCAATTCCAAAACTTACTTCACAGCTACAGTAATTAAAGACAATATTATGGTAGTGGCATAAGGATAGACATATAGACCAACAGAGTAGAATTGGGAATCCAGAAATAAACCCTTGTATTTATAATTAGTTGATTTTCGACAAGGATGCCAAGATAATTGAAGAGGGGAAAAAATAGTCTTTTCAACAAATGGTGCTGGGGCAATGGATATGCATGTGTAAGAGTATGAAGTTGGGGGCATCGTAGGTGGCGCAGTGGTTGAGAATCCGCCTGCCAACACAGGGGACACGGGTTCAATCCCTGCTCCTGGAAGATCCCACCAAAAAAAAAAAAAAAAAGTATGAAGTTGGATTCTTACCTCATACCATATATAAAAACTAACTCAAAATAAGTTGTAGACCTAAATTTAAGAATTATGGAACTTGGGACCTCCATGGTGGTGCAGTGGTTAAGAATCCTCCTGCCAATGCAGGGCACACAGGTTTGATCCCTGGTCTGGGGAGATCCCACATGCTGCAGAGCAACCAAGCCCGTGCGCCACAACTCCTGAGCCTGTGCATCTAGAACCCGTGCTCCACAACAAGAGAAGCCATCGCAATGAGAAGCCCACACGCTGCAACAAAGAGTAGCCCCTGCTCGCCACAACTAGAGAAAGCCTGTGTGCATCAATGAAGACCCAACACAGCCTAAAAAAAAAAAAAAAGAAAAAAGAATTATCAAACTCTTCGAAGAAAACATGAGTAAATCTTTATAACCTTGGATTAGGCAAGGGTTTCTGAGATATGACGCTGAAAGTATAACAACAAAAATACTCTGGTCTTCATCAAACTTAAAAACAGTTGTGCTTCAAAGGACATCATCAAGGAAGTGAAATAACAGCCCACAGAATGGAAGAAAACATCTGCAAATCATATATCTGATAAGGGATTTGTACCCAGAATATATGAAGAGCTCTTACAACTCAACAAGAAAAACACAAAGGATTTGAATAGCTATTTCTCTGAAGAAGTAAAACAAATGGCCAGTAGGTACATAAAAAGTTGCTTAACCTAATTAGTCATTAGGGAAATTCAAATCAAAACCACAGTGAGATACTATCACTAGCACAGCTGAAATGAAAAAAGAAAAAAAATAACAAGTGTTGGTGAGCATTCAGGGAAATTAGAACTCATGTATTGGTGGGTTCATAAAATGGTGTGACTATGGGGAAAAAGTTTGGTGTTTCCTTAAAATGTTAAACACAGAGTTACCGTATGACCCAATAATTCTACTCCTAGGTGCTCGAGAGAATCGAAAACTTACGTTCACTGTTGGCTGAATATCAGTGTTGTGTTGGAGCCTATCCCAAATCTCTCTCTTCTGTATCACACATTAAGTGCAATGGGTGGTCCTAGAGAATCTCTGAAGAACAATTCCTCCGTCTGGAATAGCAGAGGCCAGCAGGCCAACCCTGATAGGCTTCCAGTACTTGAGAGTGCATTCCTATCTTGGTCCTAACCCAGGACCACCAGGCATCCACCTACCAAAGTTCAATTGCTATGTATGGAGTCATCTGAAAAGGGCCACAGGACACATCAAAACGATATTAATAGAATATACTGCATTCCTACTTACTTAGGCCTGTCTCAAATGCCTGTGAGAATACTAGCATCTGTCAACGTACTCCATATCTGTCAGGGGAGGGACGTGGGGGCTGCGTGGTAGTTGGGGTTTCTCAAGCCCTAATTACCGTTTAGTTAGGAGAGTGAGTACTTCAGATTACATTCTCTTCTCTTCCTGCCTCTTCGTATCAAACACTTTAGTATGTATATTAGAAGTTGAAGAAACAGACCCCATGCAATGTAAATCTCCTAGGAGAATTTGGACCCTCAATGTTAACACCTGTATTCCTCATTTTTAAACATTTAATAAATAAACTTATGTCCACACAAAACTTGTACACGAACATTTATAGCAGCATTATTTATAACAATAACCCCAAAGCAGACACAACCCAAATGTTCATTAATGGATGAATCGATAAAGTGATTTATCCACACAGTAGAATATTATTCAGTAATAAAAATGAATGAAGTTCTGACACCTGCTACAACACAGATGAACCTTGAAAGCATCATGCTAAGTGAAAGAAGCCAGACACCGAAGGCCACGTACTGTGTGATTCTATTTGTAAGAAATGTCCGGAATAGGTAAATTCATAGAGACAGAAAGTAGGTTGAAGGTTTCCGGGGGCTATGGGAAGAAGGCAATGGGGAATGACTGCTAACGGGTGCAAGAGTTTCTTTTGGGGGCAGGCTGGGGCCGTTGCTGGTAGCCAGGGAGCTCAGGCTGCAGTGGAAAGCCAGCGGAATATTCTAGGTCAGGAGCAGCATGATCTGATTTGCATCTTGGGTGTGGGTCTCCCCCAGTTTGTGCTGCAGGTGCCTGCGAGGCAGCTGGATTGCCGTGTGCAGCTGCACCACTTGAGTCTCCGCCAGCCTCACGTGGAGAGCAGCACACACCTGAAGGTGCAGGACAATGGGCGGCTGCCCTTTGTGGCAGGCTTACGGTGGAAGGACACATCCCGGGCCACCCTGTGGAAGTGGGAAGGTGAGTGTCATCTCGGGAGTGTCCTTGGCTAGTGGTGAAGATTTCTGCCCTCTAGGCCTTTGCTCAAGCCATGCCCGCTATCTGGAACACCCTTCCCTTTTGTTTGCCTGGCTAATTCAAGACTCAGACCTTACACTTGTCCCAGGAAATTTACAGTCACATCCTGATTTCTTACCTTCACCTATAGAGCCCTCATGACAGGCCCCTGCCTACTTCTCCAACCTTATCTCACCCTACTTTCCCCATTGCCCATCATCCTGCAGCCCCACAGGCCTCTTTTCTGTTCCCCAGACATACCTCAGGGCCTTTGCACTTGCTGTTTCTTCTCCCTGGAACACTCTTTCTCTCATTTAAAAAAATTTACCATAGTTTATCCTTGAATTAATTTTTTGAACTAATCTTTATTTTTATTGAAGTAAGACAGTTTAAAAAAAGTGAATTAGACTATGACTTGGTAATTGTTGGAGATGGGTGAGTGTTATATGGCAACTCATCATATTCTCTGTATTCATGTAATATGTACTTGAAAAACTGTTGTTTTTAAAAAGTTAAAATTGTAACAAATACAGTAATTTCCTGCTTCATGTCTTCCTATCCCAAATTTTGCTTAAAATGGCATGCACTGTAAATTCTTTTTTTTTTGGGGGGGGGATATAGTTGTTTTACAGTGTTGTGTTGGTTTCTACTGTACTGTGAAGTGAAGTAGAATTCCCTGTGCTATACTATAGCTTCTCATTAGTTATCTATTTTATACATATTAGTGTATATATGTCAACCCCAATCTCCCAATTCATCCCACCCCTCCTTTTCCCCTCTTGGTGTCCATACATTTGTTCTCTATGTCTGTGTCTCTGTTTCTGCCTTGTAAATCAGTTCATCTGTACCATTTTTCTAGACTCCATATATATGCGTTAATATATGATATTTTCTTTTCTCTTTCTGACTTTGTAAATTCTGTTTGCTGTTTCTCATCAGAACTTCCACCTTTTAAAATAATCACACTGTTATTTCTTGATTTTTCTCTCTGAGGCATTCTCCATATATTTCCTGCTAGGGAGCATGAGAGTTTAATTCTTATAACACTTTTTCAATATCTATTTCCCTCCAGCCCCCTAAAAGAGTTACAGTTTGTTAATATTCAATGTTTACATCATTGTGACTATACATGTCTCTCACAGCTGAGGCACATGATACACCAGGATTCTAGCTTTTTGTTTTTCCTGGAGTTATAATAGCCTTCCCCCCCCCCCACCCCCAGTTTGATTAGTTTTCTATTGTCCTCCAATTAATTATTCTCAGAAGTTTTAGCAGCAATGCAAAACTCTTCTCCAGATGGTCAAATACATCAGCTTACTTATGAATTTCAGTCAATTCTCATGTTTTTCTTGTAGACCCTGTTTGTGGAGCCTCTGTCCTGCTGCCCAGTGTAGACCAGTTGCAGAGCTATGGTCCTGGGGCATCCTCTCGCCATCATCCTGGGAGTACCTTCCACTTCTCTGAGCCGCAGCTCCTGCTTCTTGCATGCATGTCATCTTCTCTCTTGGTTTGTTCTTTCGTTCTGATGGAGAACATCTTCCAGTAGCTTCCTGAGAGAAGGGGCATGAGACGTGTATTCATTAGCTAGGGCTACTTTAACCAAGTACCACAAACGGGGTGGCTTAAAACAACAGGAATTTATTCTCTCACAGTCCTTGAGACTAAAATTCTGAAATTAAGGTGTCAGCAGGGCCATGTTCTGTGACCCTGGGTAGAATCCTTCCTGCATCTTCCTAGCTTCTGATGGTGGCTGTTGATGCATGATGTTCTTTGGTTTTGTAGCTACATTACTCTAATCTCTGTCTCTATTGTCACGTGGTGGGGGGGGCGTGTGTGTGTCCGTCCAAACTTCTCTCTTTGTATAAGGATACTGGTCATATCGGATTTAGGGCTTCCCCTACTCCAGTATGATCTCTTCTTAATTAATTTTATCTGCAATGACCCCATTCCTGAATAAGGTCACGTTTGCAGGTACCAGGGTTTAGGACTTCATATCTTTCTGATGGACACAACTCAACCTGTAACAGGATGTAAACATTTTGAAACCCTGAATGTTTATACTGTCTTTATTTGATTTGGCTGAATAGAGAACTCTAGGTTGGAAATAATTTGCCCTTGGGATTTTGAAGACATTCCTCCACAGTCCGTTTGAATCAGTTGAAAGGTCTGGTGCTATTTCTGACCTATCATCCTTTGTCCATGACCCTTTTCTCGCTCTCTGGAAGCTTTTGGGAGCTTCTCTTTATTCCTAGTGTCTTTAAATCTTATGATGATGAACCTTGGTGTAAATCTCTTTTCATTCAGCTTACTGAGCACTGAGGCCCTTTGCATTTGGAGACACATCATTTGGGTCTTGGTAATTTTCTTGTACAGTTTCTTTGGTAATTTCCTTCCTTCTGTGTTCTGGAATTCCTGTTGGTCAGATGTTGTCCTCAGAAACTAAGCCTTTAATTTTCTTTCTTTTCCCTCCTTTGTTGTCTTTGTCCTTTTGTTCTCATGTGAGGGCTGAGTTCCTCAACTTCATCGGCCAGCCCTTCTACCATTGTTGTAATTTTGGCTAGCTTGTATTGCCAAGAACTCTTTTTTGTTCCTGACATTTCTTTTCTGAGAGTGTCCTGCTGCATCAACGCATTATCTTCTCTTCTTTGAGAGCATAAATTATAGAAATGGGGGGCTTTGATCTGTTCACCCTGAGTTTCTTTTTTTCTTTTTGTTTCTGAAGTTCCTGTTACTGGCTTTCCCCACATGCCAGGCAAGACTTGGGTATGTACTTTTGTCTAAGAGTCGGTCACTTCACGGACTTCCCTGGAGGTCCAGTGGTTTAGACTCTGTGCTTCCACTGCAGAGGGCACAGGTTCAATCCTTGGTCGGGGATCTAAGATCCTGTGTGCTGCAAGGCATGGCCAAAAAAAAAAAAAAAAAAAGAGTTGGTCACTTGGAACTTGTTTGGAAGGAGGTTCTCTGTGTGGGGGAGATGGGGGTGCTCTTTTTTAAAAAATTATTTTCTTGAAGCAAGGTTGATTTACAGTGTTGTGTTAATTTCTGCTGAACAGCAAAGTAATTCAGTTGTACATACATATAATTCTTTTTCATATTCTTTTCCATTATGGTTTATGACAGGATGTTGACTATAGTTCCCTGTGCTCTACAGTAGGACCTTGTTTATCCATCCTACGTATAATAGTTTGCATCTGCGAGTCCCAAACTCCCACGCCTTCCCTCCCCCAGCCCCCTCCTCCTTGGCAACCACAAGTCTGTTCTCAATGTCTTGTGAGTCTGTTTCTGTTTTGTACATCAGTTCATTTGTATCATTTCTTAAGATTCCACATGTAAGCGATGTCATATGGTATTTGTCTTTCTCTTTCTGACTTCACTTAGTATGATGATCTCTAGGTCCATCCACATTGCTGCAAATGGCCTTAGTTCACTCTTTTGTGGCTGAGTAGTATTCCATTGTATATATGTATGGGTGCGGGTGCTCTTGTTGACTGGTGGGCTTCCCTGTTGAGTGGTTGGGTGGGGTCCTGGCTCTCCTTGAGGACCCTGGGGCCCATATCTGTGGACCTTTCTTTTTTCCAGTCATTCTGTTCTCCTGTGGAGCAATGTTTCCGTCTCCTGTGGGACGAGTACCGCAGGGCAGGGCGCCTAGCTACACTCTATTCAGAATCTCCCTGTTCTCAACTCAGCAGTTCACCCTCTGCCCTCACTGTGTCGGGTCTCCCTGCATCCTGGCCTCTCCGCCTCAATTTCCCCACATAGTGAATCTCCCATCTCCAGCAGGAGGTGTGGGAGGGTTTCCTCCCTTTGACAGACTCCACTGCCTCTCACTTAGGGCTCAGCTCAATGGTTTTGTGTTCATGGGAGCCCTCGCTGACCTGCCTGACCTTAGTCTAACTCCTTCTTTCTTTTCCTTCCTAGCAGTCAGCATTTTCTACTTAGGTAGGTCTCATTATATATTTATTTGGTCAAGATCTCTCCCCCCCCGCCCCCTAGACTGCAAGTTCCATGAAGGCAGTGACTATGCCTCCTTGTTCACTGCCAAGTCCCAAGTGTCTCAAGCAATATTTACTGAATCAGTCCTTGAGTGAATTGGGAGTATTCATTACAAAATAGGAGAGGAGTCCAGCAACCTGGTTCTAGTTCATCATGGGAGAGCAAAAGTTTACGCAGAACGTCAGCTTTTTGGTAATGGTGATGATTGGCCTTTAGTCTTCTGAATGGGAGCTTCCTCTGTCCCAAGACCCAGGAATCAGTACAGTTGTACCCATTTTACAGATGATGGAAGCACAGGCTTGAAGAGGTCACACAGCTTGGAAGAGTAAAGGCCATGCTCTTGATCATCACACCCCAGTGCCCCCTCGCCAACTTTTCCCAGCATTTCTTTTGTCCAACATGTCATCTTGAGAAAATTTCAAACATACAGAAAAGTGCAAAGAATTGTGCGGTGAACAGCAGCATACTCTCAACCTAGATTCTACCATTAGCATTTTATTCCACCTGCCTTCTTACACAACTGTCCACATATCCATCCATCTCATTTGTTGGTGCAGGTCAAATTAAGTTGTAAACTTCAATACATTTCACCCCTAAAGATTTCAGTATTGTATCATTAACTGGAACTAAATGCACACATCTCCGGGGTACCATCTGATGCGTTTCAACAGGTACACAGACCTGTGAAACCCAAGCGCCTGTCAAAATTCAGAACATTACCATCATTCCAGAAAGTTCCCTCATGCTCCGTCCCAGTCATTCTTAGGTTTGAGATATGCCCATAGTGACCGTGATGACTCTGGGGGGGCTTCTTGCTGCCTGCCAAAAGCTCCCTTCTTGCCAGGGATACCAGCTTCTCCCTCTCTGCCTCTCGCAGGAGCTGTGAACCTGGATAGTCCGTGGCTGATGGTCTCCGGGGCTCACAGGCTGTACTGGCCCCACCGAGCCACGTTCCAGGCTGTGTTGGAGCTGACGCTGGGCAAGGCCTGGATCCTCAAGAATTTGGTGATGAACGTGGCCTGCAAAAGCCAGGGCCTCCACAAGGAGGGCAAGATCCACGTCTACACCCCAGCTACCACCTACCTCCGGGTGCGCGTGCTTGGCTATGCACCCCCTACCTCCAGCGGCCAGGGAGCCTGATTTTCTGTACTTCAGATCTTCCATGCAGAGGGTTAAAACCGAGGTCCTGGGGTCAATACCAGGTCACAGATGTGTGAAGTCTGGCTCACCCAGTATCCATACTCTTTAGAATTGATTGCCAAGTGAATTTGGGGGAGTGGACCCCAAAATAAATCTCAGTTTCCCACATACTTGCTTAGAAGCTGATAAAATCTGAAAGTAGATTGAGCTGGTACTTCGGAAACAAGTAGACACCAGGCTTTTGCCAAAACCCAGAATGGAAACTTTAAGGATGTGGGTCAGTTTCCCACCACCTGCTGAGTGTAATTAAGTCTGCTCCTTTGCACATGTTTGATCGCAGAAGTGTTTAACAGAGTTTGGAAGAAAACCAACCAGAGAAGGACTTCCCTGGTGTCGCACATGGGAACCTGGCACATCAAGCCTCTCCCTGTGTTGGGATGATGAGCAGGCACAGCGGATGGTCCAGGCCTGACTTGGGCTTAGAAGGAGGCAGCTCAGTGGGCTCATCTGGGGACAGCTCGGTCCCCTCTAAGGCAGGAGCCAGGTGGCACCAGGGTAGAGTCAGAGGAGCAGGTGACTCCTGGCAAGCTTAGGGACCTCGAGGATGCTGCTGTGTGACAGATACAGCCAGGAGAGGATACAAGGTCGTTCCTGCCGATGATCCAGCGCAGGGAGCGGTATGATGGTGGCCTGGCTCAGGAGATGACAGCCGAGGTGATAGCTGACTGATTTGCTGACAGATTTGCTGATGGGTTGATTTGGGGGAGGGGTGAAGAAGAGACAAACGCCCCCTAGTTTTTGGCCCAAGTAGCTGGGTGGAAGTAGATGCCGTGTCCTGAAATGGGGAAGTCGGCAGTGAAGGGCCTGCAGGTTCTGGGGGTGACCTGAGTCAGTGATGTATGGGATAAGGTCCTGGGGAGTTCTAGCATTTGGCAGGAGGGTTAGTAATTCCCAAACCCCACCTTTGCCCCATCACGTCGCCTTGTGAGGCCCCTGAGGGAGCCGTGTGAACAAGGGACAGAGGACAGCAGGGCACGAGGCACCTTGATGTTGCTAGTGGAGCTTGGGCCAAGGGCAGTGGGCTGGGGTACACAGCCCAGTGCAAGGCTAAAGTGGTCTACCTCCCCCAGCTCCAATACAAGCCAAAATAACAGCCAGCTCCTCCCAGGGCTCTGGAGACCATGCCAGTGATGCAGGGAGAGAAGGCCACCTGCAAGTGTGTGCCCTTTGGGACACAGAGACCCTGCCCGCTAATAATAGTGGCTCAGTGAGATCGTATTTCCTCCTCGAGCTGAAGGGGAGAGGGGGGACGGGATTGCCTTCTCTGATAACTCTGATACTTTCTCCGTTCAGGGTTGAGAGAGAAAGAGCAGTTTTTCCTCTTCCCTCATGACCATGTACTTAATAACCAATTTTGCTTGGGCCAGTCAGAAAAGGCCTCACAGAGATGGCATTGGAGGGGTTTTGAAGGATGAGTAGGAGTTCACTAAGTGGGACTGGGGGGAAAGGGCATTCCAGGAGGAGGAAATAGGGTGTGCAAAGGCCTTGGTCAGCCTCCTAAATCCTCACTGCAGGTTTCCACAGTGACAGCCTTGGCACAGAGCATCTTTCACAGCCGTAGTGAAGTTGAATCAGCCTGGAGCGCAGCGGTGCAGAGCGAGATCCACGCCGAGAACAGCCGGGACCGTAAGATCCTTTACTGCTGGTTGAAGGGCACTCAGAGGGAGCTGAACCTAACAGCGGCCTACAAGCACTCGGAGCAGGTAAGTGGCCAGGTGGCCTGTGCTGGAGGCTCTGCCGTGGAGAGACCACGAATCCCTCACCTGGGTTGGGAAAGGGCTACTAGCTTGGCCTATGACCCTGGGTCTCCCTGAGCCTCAGTTTCTTTATCTGTAAAATGGACCCCAGCTGTATTAGCACAGACCCCGGTGCAAAGGTGTGCCACCTGGAGCTGGAAGCCCAAGTCCTTTGTTCCCGCTGGGTGCCTGGGGAGGTCTGGCCATGGCAGCATGCCTGTGCAACCTCCTGGTTCGATGGGGTGGAGGCTGCAGCCCAGTTCAGCAGCCTTTCTCAGGTGGTCACTCCCGGGGTGATGAGTGGGCAGTGGGAGGTGCCTCTGGTGACCCCCAGGGCAGGATGTTTAGCAGCTTGGACCCTGCGGGCATCCCTCCCCATCAGCCTGGTCCTCGTTACAGCCGTGGAAGAGCCGCGTGTCGCTGACGGCTCTGGGGGCCGGTGCCAGGGGTCCGCCTCAGGGCCTACAGTTGGAAGGTGAACTGGAGGAGCTGACGGAAGACAGGAGGTTGTTTCAGAAGCAGGGGACCTTCTTCCTTAGGTATGTGTGGCCTCTTTCCCCAGGCTGATTCCCCTGAGGTGTGGTGGCTGCCTGAGTCTCGCCTTCTCCCGCATTGGAGGGTCACCAGGGAGTGGAGTGTGCAGTGCTGCCTGGAGGGGCTCAGACAGAACCCAGAGCTCAGACACAAGTTGCCCCCCTGAAAGCCCCCACATCCCTCACACCCTTCCTTTAGTGTGCTAGGTAGGCGCAGAAATCAGTCTCATCGCCCCAGCCTGAAAGCTACTCCGGGGAACCATTTCAGTTCCTGGAGGCACAGCTGGTTAAAAAGCTTATTCTTTGCGGCGGGTGAACAGCACGGGGTTGGAGTCAGCAGACCCCACCTGAAGTCCAGGCTGTGCACTGACCAGCTGGGAGCCTTAGCCATTTACTATCAAAACAGCTTCAGGGGCTTCCTAGGTGGCGCAGTGGTTAAGAATCCGCCTGCCAATGCAGAGGTCACGGGTTCGATCCCAGCTCCAGGAAGATCCCACATGCCACGGAGCAACTAAGCCAGTGTGCCAAAAAAAAAAAAACAAACAGCTTCAATAACCCAAAAGTAACAGCAGCTGTCATTTACAAAGGTCTTACTCATTTCTGTATTTCATTTATATTTATTGAGCACCTACTATGTGCCCAGCATTTTTCTGGGCCTGTGGAAAGCAGCAGAGAATGAAAAGGACAGAAATCCTTGCCCTCAGGCAGTTTGCAATCCCAGCACATACATTATCCCTAATGACCCCACCACTGTGTGGGAGTTGGGTATTATTATTTTAGCCCCCACTTTACAGATGGGAAGACTAAGGTCCAGAGAAGTCAGTTACGTCCTCTGATGCCCAGGGTCACAGAGCTGGTGAAAGGCTGAGCCTGGATTCCGGCCCCAGGCTGTGCAGCTCCAGACCCCACGTGCTGCCTGGACCCTGGGTCTCTGCTGCCGTGTGGTGATGGTTAACCCAGCTGAGCCCAGCTCACTGGGTTGTCGAGCAGGCACAGCAGGATGGCAGATGGGTGTTGACTGGCAAATGTGATGCATGGGGCTGATGTGTGTCCTGAGGGTCTTCTCCTGTCTGTGACAAAGTCTTAACTCTGCAGAACAGGCCCAGGCTGAGCCCGTGGCACAGTTGTCCCCTGCCCCTGCCAGCTGCTTTAATGGCTTTGGCCTGTTGCCCCTCTCCACGCCAGGCACTGCTGGACTCTGCCCCTCCCGCAGAGTGTCCTCCTGCAGGAGACCTTCACAGTGGACCTGCAGCACCAGCGTTACTCCCTGGAGACGAGGGTTGTCCTGGATAGCAAGGAGGAGACCCTGCAGACCATAGTCCTGGGCTACCAGGCCGGGCATCCCTACGTGAGTGGGCCCCAGGGTACAGTGGGAAGGGCCCCAAGAGCGGGAGGGAGGCCCCCATCTGCCTCTGACCCGTCTCTGTGTGTGTGCGCGTGTGCACGTGTGTGGTTGTCCCTTCCAGGTCTGCGCGGGCCTGACCCACCCATACGACGGCAAGGCCATCCCCAGGAACTTGGAGGGGTGCGTGGTTACGTGGAATCGGCACACGGTAAGTGAGGATCCCAGAGACCTTTCCACCCCAGCGGTCCCCAGTTCAGGTTGCCATCTTCTCTCAACTGGGCAGACAAAGCATTCTCCTGCCTGAGTGTTCTGTTCCACTGTTTCTGTCTGATGCCATCTACTTGAGGGAGTTTTTCAACATGCCAACATCTCTCACTTAGAAACCTTCAGCTTCTCTTGGGATAGAGACCCCAACCTGGACCCTCTGCTAGTGTGACATTCACGATTGGGACCCTGGCAGCCGCAGGGCCTGGCGCATAGTCAGTGCTTAATGCATAGCTGTTGCCCCAGTGCTATTACAGTCCATCATATATGTGATTTACAGCAAGGGTGCACCAATCTTTTCTGTGAAGGACCGGATGGTAACTACTGTAGACTTTGCAGGCCAGGCAGCCTCCGTTGCAACAACTCATCTCTGCCTTTGTAGCACAAGAACACCGTAGGAAACACACAAATGGAATGGCATGACTGTGTTATGATAAAACTTTTACTGTGGGCTGAATGTCTGTGTCCCCTTGAGAGACATATGTTGAAGCCCTAATGTGATGGTATTTGGAAGTGCGGTCTTTGGGGTGATTAGGTCATGAGGGTGGAGCCCTTATGATTAGTGTCCTTCCAAAAAGAGGATCAGAGCTAACCTTTTCTTTCTACCACATGAAGACCCAAGGATAAGACAGCTGCGGACTTCCCTGGTGGCACAGTGGTTAGGAATCCGCCTGCCAATGCAGGGGACATGGATTTGACCCGTGGTCTGGGAAGATCCCACATGCTGCGGAACAACTAAGCCCGTGTGCCACAACTATTGAGCCTGTACCCTAGAGCCTGTGTGCTGCAACTACTGAGCCCACATGCCTAGAGCTTGTGCTCTGCAACAAGAGAAGCCACCACAATAAGAAGCCTGTGCACCGCAATGAAGAGCAGCCAAAAATTAAAAAAAAAAGACAATGACAGCCTGTCTGCAAACCAGGAAGAGGTTTCTCACCAGAATGCTGGCGCCCTAATCTTGGACTTCCGGCTCCAGAACTGTGAGAAACAGCTCTCTGGTGTTTGAGCCACTGGTTGGTGGTATTTTGCTATTGCAGCCTGAACTAAGACACCTTGATTTACAAAAACAGGCCGGGTCTGGGCCTCAGGCCGTAGTTTTCTAACCCCTGACGTAGGGGGTCTTGGCGTTATTCTTCCTAAGAGTGAAACCCATTTTGCCTCTGTGTCCTTAGCAGACTATCTTACATCTCTGGACCCGTTTCCTCGTCTGTGTAATAGAGACAGCAACACTCATCTCTTACGGAGTGGTTGTGAGGATTGAACTATAGTGTTGGTATAATACTCTTTCTTGAGTAGTTATGACATGGCTATAGGCCCTCATCCAAGTCGTCTTCCTGACCCCCCTGGGAGTAGACGTTCCAGGAGGTGACCCCATGCTCCAGCAAGCATTTACTGAGCACCTATTGTGTGCTGGGCCCTGGACAAGGAAGATGATGGTTTCTCCCTGGTGGGGTATCCAGAGGTCTGACAGTGAAGCCTGTGCTCCTGGGGCCTCCTTTCCCCTCCTGTTAAACTGGGCTGTGAGTGGCCCCCAGGTTTGGTAGCTGAGGTCCTTGGAGCCGCTGAGGGGAAATAGCGGGCAGGATTCCCAGAACACCTGCAGAAATGTTTCCCAGTGGTGTGTACTGTTTTCTAAACCGGATATTATTGCAAAATGGCGATGCGGGCCAAATCCAACCTGCAGATGTGTTTTGTTTGGCCTGCTTAGCATTTAAATTAAAAACATAATAAATCGTCAACATTTAAAATCAGAAGATTTGGAGTAAAACCCGGATCTCTGCTTCTAATTTTAAAAAAATGGAAGATTTGACTCTCTGGGCCTAAAATCCCACCTGACAGTGACAGGCTAGAACCAGGCAGATGGGGATCCTTTAATTTAGTTTAATTCGGCTGTCTCTTCTTTTTAAAACCCTATCTTTGTTTAATGACACACGTTTTTCTCTTCTCTTGGACCTTTGTTTATGCTTCCTCCATTTTGGTTCTAAAATAAAGCCATGTATTTGTTTTTAAATTTAATTAATTAATTAATTTTTGGCTGCGTCGGGTCTTAGTTGCAGCACGTGGGATCTTCATCGTGGCACACGGGCTTCTCTAGTTGTGGTGTGAGGATTTTTTCTTCTTTAGTTGTGGCATGCAGGCTCCAGAGCATGTGGGCTCTGTAGTTTGCAGTACACAGGCTCTGAAGTTGAAGTGCGAGAGCTCAGTAGTTGTGGCGCACGGGCTTAGTTGTGCCGTGGCATGTGGGATCTTAGTTCCCTGACCAGGGATCGAACCCGCATCCCCTGCGTTGCAAGGTGGATTCTTTACTTCTGGAACACCACGGAAGTCCCAAGTCATGTATTCTTTTAAAGACATACACCAATGATAAAATTCTGTGGGAAGACATTTTTAACAGTCAACACAGGTGGGAAAAGATGGTGACCTGCTACTTACACTTTCCATGTGGCAGAAGCTAAATGGTTGTTGAGTGAATAAGTGATTAACTAGGTGTGTGTATTTCCTGTTGCTGCTATAACAAATTATCACAAACTTAGTGGCTTAAAACAATACAAATTTATCTTACGTTTCTGGAGATCAGAAATCCAAAATGGGTTTCATTTGGCTAAAATCAAGATGTTGTCAGGGTTACATTCCTCCTAGAGGCTCCAGGGGAGAATCTGTTTCCTTGCCTTTTTTTTTTCTTTTTAAAATTTATTTATTTTATTTTTGGCTGCATTGGGTCTTCGTTGATGAATGGCAGGCTTTCTCTAGTTGCAGTGAGCGAGGGCTACTCTTCGTTGCAGTGCATGGGCTTCTTATTGCCATAACTTCTCTTGTTGCAGAGCATGGGCTCTAGGCGCATGGGCTTCAGTAGTTGCAGCATGCAGGCTCAGTAGTTGTGGTGCACAGGCTTAGTTGCTCCGTGGCAGGTGGGATCTCCCTGGATCAGGGCTTGAACCCGTGTCCCCTGCATTGGCAGGTGGATTCTTAACCATTGTCCCACCAGGTAAGTCCCTCCTTGCCTTTTCTAACTTCTGAAAGCCACCCACATTTCTTGGTTCATGCGTCCTTTCTCTATTTTCAAAGCTAGCAGAGTAGCATCTTCCACTCTCTCTGACAGTGACCCTTCTGCCTCCCTTTTATAAGATCCCTTGTGATTAGCCCACCGGATAATCCAGAATAATCTCCCCATCTCAGGATCCTTAACTGCAAAGTCCCTTTTTCCCTGTAAGGTAACAAATTCACAGGTCCCAAGGTTGAAGACGTGGACATCTTTGGGAGGATGGGTATTATTCTGCCTGCAACAATGTGAATTAACATTCTTCCACTTAGCATGGCTTTGGCCTTGGGGCTTCAGGCTATAACTACAACTAGCGATTCTGCATTCTTCTAGATATTTATTGAGCACCTGCTATGCACCAGGACCTGTGCTGAGTATTAGGAATATGGCAGTGAGAACAGACTAATACCAGGGCTCTCCCAGTGAATGAGACACAGGCCCTCAAGCCCACTCCATTAACCCTCCCTGTGGGCTTTGGAGTTTACCATACCTGTTCAAAGACGCCATGTGTTCCTGCCCTGCACTTTCTTTCCTGTGAGCAGGACAGTGTAGACTGTGCTTTCACCCGTTAATCTTGGGACCACTTTGACTGCTGGGTTTCAAGTGTGGCACTCAGCAACGAGAAGTCCCCTCTCTCAGTGCCATCTGTTCTTGTACACCCAGGCTAAGAACAAGGATGTCGAGGCCACTCTGAAAGTCAACCAGAAAGTCTTGCTGCACTTAAAGGGTCTGCACCACGACAGATCTCGGCATGGAGAAGTCTGGCACAGCCTCGCTCTGGACGTGTCTCACTCCTCCCAGGTACCCATCCCCAGGTTGGGCAGTCACTGGTTGGTGGCCTCCAGGCAGAGCTTGACTGTTGGTGAGAGTAAAGGGTACTGTCTGTTCCTTCCCAGCTGAGGTTCCCCCAGGCCCTCAGTTTGGATGGGGACATTGTCTTCAGACGGAGTCACCAGGGAGCGTTTGACTGCGGTGTGGACCTACGGGCTGCCATCAACCACAACGTCACATCCCAGGTCAGAAGGCCGAGTTCTGCCTCCTTGCTGAGGGAGGAGGGGATTTAATGTCAGTGAGCGGGGGTCCTGTACGGGACAGCTGAGGAGGTGGCTGGGTGGCCCTGGCAAGCTGGCAGCACAGCCTTTATTTTGGCAGGGTGCGTGTGATGAATCAGGATGCACTGTTGTAATAAAAGTTTGCTTTACTGTGCAAGTTTATTCCGCAGTCACATCACAGTGCAGCGTGGCTGTGCTCTACACAGTCACTCGCGGACCCAAGCTCCCTCCATCTCTCTGCCCCAGCTGACTAATGGGGGGAAAGAGGGTGAGAATTATGCAGGAGGTTTCATTGGCCAGGCCCATAAGTAGTCCATGCCACTCCTGCCTGCATTCCATTAGCCAGAACTCATCATGTGACCCCACCCAGCTGCAAGGGAGGCTGAGAAATGTAGTTTTAGCCAGAGGAAAAGGACGTGCATTTTGGTAAATGTATAGCAGCCACTGTAGGTATATTAATTAATTCACCACATACAGATTGTGTCTTTGCTGTATGCCAGGCTCTGTGTGATGTACTGGGGCTGCACAGATGACTGCGTTTCTAGTCCCATCTCCAAGGAGATCTCAAGTTTAAATCCCAGCTCCACTACTGACTTGCTGTGTGACCTTGGGTAAATTATTTAACCCCACGGAGCATCAGTTTTTCCAGCTATGAATGGCAATTGTGATACCAGCCTATGAGAGCAGGGGTGATGATTAAATAAGATGATAATTGTAAAGCCATCTTCCCAGTGCCTGGTTCATGGCCAGGGTCAAGTAAATGGCAGCCGTGGACATGGGAGGCATGAGCGGGCACCATGGCAGGGGAAGGAAGAGGCCTGGGATCCCAGAGCTACCCTCCCAGCCCCGTCCGTGTCTGGGGCCTCACTTCTCAAGCTTCCGAGGAACGCAGCCTCAGAGAGATGGAGACTGAGAACTGTCCAGGGAGGATGGTGGCTTCTGGTATCTGCTGTGGGGCCTGGGTTTGGGGCAGATGACTCTGGGATGACCTGTCCCTCCTTGGTGCCCAGCCAACCACCTTCTGGGATTCTGCACCTCACTCTACTCCCTCTGACCCCGCTTCTCCAACTCCCCCTCCCAACAGGTCTCAGTCCAGCTGAACGGGTCTGATTCCCACTTGGTGTTTTCCTTCCAGCTCAGACATCCCCACGGACCAACATTTCCTCCAAACTTACAGGTACAGATGGTGGCCCCTTTGGGATGACCTCAACTACCTGCCAAGTGTTGTCTGTGAGCAGCCAGCTTGCTGGGAGATGAGGAGGAAGGAAAGGAGGATGGATGCCCCAGGGAGGGAGCAGGGCGGGGGGGCCACACCACAATGTGAAGCTTAGCCAGACAGCTCCTCCTGAATCAAGAACAGATGGCAGGGAGGTTTCCAAATCCATCATTTGGAAGTGATTGTCCAGGCAAGAAGGGTTTTTAACTCCCTGGTGGGGTGAAAGGATCACATTTCACCCTTGAAAATGGAGAGAAGCAGAATTGTCCTCCAAACCCTATCCTGTAGTTGGATTTGGGAGAAGCCATATGAGCCTTCAAAATGGCTTTTTAGACCCTGGAGTGTTTTGCTCAGTGTGGGGTAGAAACACCGAAGGGTTTCACTCTCCAAGGAAAGGAAGGGGCAGAGAAAGGAGACCAGGTAAGAAGGCTGTGCTCTGCTGCCCCAGAGCCGGCTCCTTCGAAAGCCCCCTACATTGGTTGCTTTGCTGAAGAGGCCTTGTGTGCTGTGTACGCAGGAATTAGGCTGTGGGCTGGGGAGAAGGAGGTGTAGGTGGGTGATCCCAACAGGAATGAAGACTGGAATTCAATAGCTGTGTTTAAATGCCTGCTGCAGCCTCAGCCCTGTGCCTGTGGGTTTTGAAAACTCGAGTGGAGCCGGAGAAGGGCTCTGAATTATGGAAACTGATCATTCTCAGAGACACGTTTTTTTTCGCATGTCAGTATCTCTGAAATCAGGACGTGTCTTCAAATCCACCCTGGTTCGTTGTCTCATTAGCAGCCTTTCTGCTTTCGAGGAAGTGTATACAATCACGGCACATCTGAGGGCAGCTGGCATCTCGGGTTTGAAAACATGCTGTCGCTGCCACCAGTAATAATGGGAGCTGATGTCCATCGACTGTTTATCATGTGCCGGGCTCTGTTCTCAACCCTTTATGTGGATCATCTCACGGATGCCTCATGGTGCTGCTGTCTTGGCATTTTGCAGATGAGACTCTGAGGCATAGAGAGGTGACGTGACCTGTACAAGGTCACAGGGCACATAACCGGAGGATCTTAGATGGGAACCCAGTCAGTCTGGCTGCAGAGCCCATGAAGCCCCCGGCACTCAAGGGGTGAGGGGGTGGTCCTGCTGGAAGCTTTGATGCTGGGTCAGCTAATGGGTTCGTACTTTATTATTACCTTTAAAAAATTATTTATTTACTTATTTTTAAAATTATTTATTTCTTTGGCTGCGCTGAGTCTTAGTTGTGGCACACAGGGTCTTTAATTGCAGCATGTGGGATCTAGCTCCCTGGCCAGGGATCGAACCCGGACCCCTTGCACTGGAAGCCTGGCATCTTAACCACTGGACCCACCAGGGTAGTCCCTATTACTACTTTTTAAAGCAGCAGAACCCTTTGCTCACATTAGCTCTGTGATTGAATGGGGGCTGGGCATGGGAGCAGGAGCTCGGCTTTCTCAACCCCATCCACCCTCTTGAAATTCTCCCCAGGGTACCTCTTCACCGGTGTTTTTCAACCTAATTTTCATTCTTGCCTCCCTGCCCAAGGAGGCTTTTTAGACACTTTTCCTAATCGTCCCCTCCATGAAAATTTACGTCCACAGATGTCCTGTATTTCTGTTATGTGGTGATGCATATCTATACCTTATATAAGAAGTTTTATATTACATGCCCCCCCAAGAACCAATCATGCATTGGGGGCGATATTGCCCCTGTTGAGAAGGCATGCTCTGTAGGACCCCTTGGGCCCACAGAAGCCAATTAGAGAAAACATGGTGTACCCTGGACGTTCCTGGCCCAAGCTGCATGTTAGAATCACCTGGAGAGGTTTTAGAACATACCTGGACCCCAGGCTGGAGATGCTGATTTGATTGGTCAGGGGGTCCCAGGCACACTTTTAAAATAATTAATTAGTTAATTGGCTGTGTTGGGTCTTGGTGGCTGCACGTGGGCTTTCTCTGGTTGCAGAGAGTAGGGACTACTCTTTATTGCAGTGTGCAGGCTTCTCACTGTGGTGGCTTCTCTTATTGTGGAGCACGGGCTTTAGGCATGTGGACTTCAGTAGTTGTGGCTCACGGGCTCTAGCACACAGGCTCCATAGTTGTGGCACATGGGCTTAGTTGCTCCGTGACATGTGGGATCTTCCTGGGCCAGGGATCAAACCTGTGTTCCCTGGATTGGCAGGCGAATTCTTAACCACTGTGCCGTCAGGGAAGTCCCGGGCACACTTTTTAAAAAGTTAATAAACTTCATTTTTTAGAGCAGTTTTAGGTTTACAGAAAAATTGAGCAGAAAGTACAGAGAGTTCCCATATACCTCCTTTCCCCATAATACACTTTCCCCTCTTATTAACAGCTTGCATTAGTGTGGTACATGTGTTAAAATTGATGGACCGATATTAATTTATTAATAACTAAAGTACATAGTTTACATTAGGGTTCACTCTTTGTGTCGTACATTCTGTGGGTTTTGCCAAATGCATAATGTCATATATTAGCCTTTACTGTACCATATAGAGTAGTTTCATTGCCCTAAAAATCCTTCTCGATCCATCAATTCCTCCCTCCCTCTCTCTTAACCTCTGGCCACCACTGAGCCATTTTCTATTTGGTTTTACCTTTTCCCTGAACATTACTTACTTGGACTCATTCAGTAGGTGGCCTTGAAATAAAAGATTGGCCTCTTTCATTTAGAATATGCAGTCTTTTCATGGCCTGATAGCTCATTTCTTTTTATCACTATTCAAATATGGAGGGACCAGGCATACTTTTAAAAGCTTTGCAAGTGATTGTAACGTGCAGACTGGACTAGGCCGGTTTCTACCCCGTGGATGGGGAAACTGAGGCCCAGATCAGGAAAGGGGCTTCAGGTCCTGCAGAGCTGGTGGAGGAGTGGGCCTCACTGCTCCCCCAGCTCCCCATCACCCTGGTGGGTCTTGTCAAAGCTTTGCTCCAGTCTGCCCCTAGGGCGGCCCCTCCTCATGCGCTGGGCACTCTCCCCTTTGATCTCCAGATCTTCTAGGGGTCCCCTGGGCCCCAGGGGGCACTGTCGGGAGCATCCTTTTCTGTAACTGAGTTGCACAGGGGTCCTCTGCTTTCCCCAGCAGCCCCCTTTCAGGCACATGCATGAGTTTCAGAGCCAGGCAGGCCCAGGTTGAATATGTGACCCTCTGTGAGCCTCAGTTTCCTCATTTGTAAGACAGAAATCCCACTTCATACGTGGTGGAAAGGACAAGATGAGACTGTGTTCCTGGACCGGGATTTGGGGTCAGGGAAGCCTGTCCCCCATTTTTCTCTCTTGTGTTCTTTCTCTTCCCAAGTGTTTGCTGTCCGCTGCGTTAGGTGATGCTCAGAGCTGGAGTGGCTCGGGAAGACTTCCTGGAAGAAGGGGCCCTGCTGCATACCCAGCTCCCACAGACCCTTCCTGTCCCCACTCTGCTTCTGAGCCCTCTCCTGCCTCCCTGCAGGTCCAGGCATCTGCCCGGCGCTACAAAGAGCGCAGCCTCAACGGCTCCCTGTCTGTACATGTGTCTGGTGAGAAGATGGTTCTGCTGGAGGCCAACGCCAGCCAGGACGCCCGAAGGAACAGCCGGGGCTGGGGTATAAGTGTCCTCCTCTGCCAGGAGGTCCTCAGAGCCCCCAGGGCTGTTCAGCTGCAGCTGTCTGGCAAGGTTGCCCCAGCCAGGTGACCACCCCCAGGTGGCCTGCGAGGGGGGAGGGGACCTTTGAGGTTAAAAGGCTGGCATCCTGGGAGATGGGAAGTCAACACCCAGAGGAGCCCTCTGGGACTGTGCCTGAATTACCCCCATTTGTGCTGTTCTTGATTTTAAGGCATTAGGGAATGGAAGGGAGGAGGCATTCAGTTTTACACTTCGATCTGTTTTCCTTTTTAGTTACAATGGCATTCATTATAGATGACTCGAAAGATTGTAATGATGAATAAGGGATAAAACAAAGATCACTAGAGGCAGTCATGGGAATATGTTGGTGTATTTCCCTCCATTTTGTCATTTCTGACTTATTTTCGCATATTGACATTTTCACTACGCCTGGGATAGGGAACCAGCCTGGGTTCAAATCCCAGCTCTGCCATCGCTACCTCAGGGCCCTTGGGCGAGACACTGTGTCCTTCTGTGCCTCAGTTCCTCAGTCTGCTTCTTCGGGTTGTTCTAGGATTAACTGAACAGCACGTGTGAATTCCAAACCAGCATCTGGCCTGTGAGAATGTTCATTCCCAGCTGCCGTAAAACTGCTCCACTGAGCACGGCACATTCTGGCACAAATTAGGCCTCTGTTAAATGTTCGTTCCCTTTTTCCTCTGCAGTCCCAGCTTTGGCAGCTTTTTTGAATTCAAGGAGATTTAAGGCTTTGGACATGGTCCTAGATAACCCTGTCCCTGGAATTACTGTCTACGGCTGTCTGTCCACCTGCCTATTCATCCATCTGTCTGACTGCACATCCTTATTCCCAATCTAAAAAGGGTTTGAGGCAGATTATGAAAATGTATATTGTTCTAGGTCAGGAATTGGCAAACTTTCAGTAAAGGGCCAGATGGTAAATGTTTTCGCATCTGTGGGCCATGTGGTCTCTGTTGCAAGTACTCTGTTGTTGTAGCACAAAAGCATCATAAACGACATGTAAATGAATGGGTGTGGCCAAGTTCCTTTGAAACTTTATTTACTAAACAGCTAGTGGGCTGGTTTTGGCCCACAGGCCCATAGCTTGCCAATTCTTATTCTGGGTTTTAAAAAATACATGAGGAAGTTAGGGTGAAGGGAAGGAAAAATGGGAAGGTGCTCAAAGTGGCATCAGTAAACAAAATACCTGCCATTTTCTAGAGTGGAATTGAAGATTTCACTTGGAGCTTCCTAGTAGCCAGTGCAAAAAGCGAAACCCACCAATGGCATTATTTATAGATAGTGCATTTCCTTGTGGGAAAACACACACACATTCACATACCTGTGTGAGAGTGCACCAAGGAAAGCATGGCTGATCTTGTTCCTGGTCTTGGTACCTGAGGGAAGTACCTCCCATGGTGTCCTATAAGGAACATACCATGTGGGTGATAGGGACCATGTCCCCTTCCCCAGTTCTCCAGGAAGTTTAACAGCAGGCTTCCTGGGGCTGTTTTTTCCCCTCATCCCTCACCATACTAATATGCATCAATAACTCATCAGCAATGTTAGCTCAACATCAGTAGTTCCATTTTCTCCTCCACTTTACAGAAGAAACTGAGGTTCAGGGAGGTTATGTCCTTGTGTAAAGCCACACAGTGAGTGAGCAGCAGCACTGGGATTTGAACTCACGTTTGACTGACCTCAAGCCCCATGACCTTAACCCCCTATTACACTGCATCCCTGTGGGCTAAGAGCCTAGCAAGGCAGTCCCATGATGGGTCTGGACTGTTGGGTTCTGGAACGCACCTCTCATGGCCTGACTTACTTATTTGAAGGGGAAAAATACCATTTGCCTTCAGGGATTGATGCCAGTGTTTTCCATGCCCCTGTCACTTTCCTTCCCAGGATTTGGTTGTTTTCCAAGGCACTGCTGGACCAAAACACAGCACAGCTTTTCCTCAAGGCATCTGAAGAGCAGAGGGGAGGCCGGGTCCTCACCCTGCAGAGCCAAGCCCAGCACACAGTGGCCACCTGGGCAGCCGTGCCCCATTTTCTGACTCTCACGGGCGTGCTGAAGCAGAAGGAGATGCTCAGAGAGGGTGAGGGCCTGGGGAACACCATGGGGCAGGGGTAGTGTGAATCTTGGGCACACACTTTCTATGAATCCACAGTGTAGATGAAATCCTACACAGTATTCCAGCGTCTACACACTGGTGAAACCCCTTTGTCGGAAATTAATACCCATTCAGACAAAGTGGATCTTCTGCTATCTAAATACTACAAAGGCTTCCTTGTGCAGGAGTTGTCAGAGCCTTGACATGCTAATGGAAGTTGGAAATATCCAGGAAGGTTAGGTGCAGTGTTCCCCAAACAAATGTTTTCTAACACTTTTTTTTCTTCTAGTTTTGAGCTATAATTGACACGTAGCACTGTATAAGTTTGTGTACAGCATCATGATTTGATTATACATCAGGAAACGATTACCATAGTAAGCTTCGTGAACATCCATCATCTCGTACAGACACAAAATTAAAGATATGGTGAGGACTCTTAGGATTTATTCTCTTAACAACTTTCATATATAACATAGACCAGTGTTAATTACATTACTCATGTTGCACATTACATTCCTAGTACTCATTTATCTTTTAACTGGAAGTTTGTACTTTTTTAAAAAAATTTTCATTGAAGTGTAGTTGATTTACAATGTTGTATTAATTACTGTTGTACACCAAACTGATTCAGTTGTACATATATATATATATATATATATATATATATACATACATATACATTCTCTTTATAAATATTCTTTTCCATTATGGTTTATCATAGGATATTGAATATAGTTCTCTGTGCTATACAGTAGGACCTTGTTGTTTATCCATTCTGTATATGAAAGCTTACTTCTGCTAACCCCAACCTCCCATTCCATCTCTCCCCCAACCGCCTCTGCCTTGGCGACCAGCAATCTGTTCTCTGTCCGTGATTCTGTTTCTGTTTCATAGATAGGTTCATTTGTGTCATATTTTAGATTCTACATAGAAGTGATATCATATGGCATTTGTCTTGTTCTTTCTGACTTATTTCACTTAGTATGGTCATCTCTAGTTGCATCCGTGTTGCTGCAAATGGCGTTTTTTTTTTTTTTTTAATGGCTGAGTAGTATTCATTGTTTATATACCACATCTTTATCCATTCATCTGTCGATGGACATTTAGGTTGTTTTCATGTCTTGGTTCTTGTGTATAGTGCTGCTATGAACATAGGGGTACTTGTATCTTTTTGAATTATAGTTTTGACCAGATATATGCCCAGGAGTGGAATTGCTGGATCATATGGTAACTCTATTTTTAGTTTTTTGAGGAACCTCCATACTGTTTTCCATAGTGGCTGCATCAAATTACATTCTCACCAAGAAGTTTGTACATTTCGATTGCCTTCCTCTAATCCCCCCCACCCCCCACCTCTGGTAACCACAAATCTGATCTTTTTTTTTAATTGCTGTATAGTTGATATACAATATTATATACGTTATAGGTTGTACAAAATAGTGATTCACAATTTAAAGGTTATGCTCCATTTAAAGTTATTACAAAATATTAACTGTATTCCCCGTGTTGTACAATATAGGCTTGTAGCTTTTTAATTTTATTCTTAATGGTTTGTACCTCTTAATCCCCCACCCTCATAATCCCCAACCCCAATCTTGCCCCTCCCCTATTCCCTCTCCCCACGGGTAACCACCAGTTTGTTCTCTGTATCTGTGAGTCTGTTTCTTTTTTGTTATATTCCCTAGCTTGTTTTATTTTTAGAGCCCACATATTGGTGATATCATACAGTATTTGTCTTTCATTGACTTGTTTCACTTAGCATAATACACTCCAAGTCCATCCTTGTTGGAAATGGCAAAATTTCATTCTTTTTTATGGCTAAGTAGTATTCCATTATATATATATATATGTGTGTGTGTGTGTGTGTGTGTGTGTGTGTGTGTGTGTGTGTGTGTGTATACACATACCACATCTTCTTTATCCATTCATCTGCTGATGGATGAATTGTGTCCACATCCTGGCAATTGTAAATAATGCTGCTCTGAACATTGGGGTTCATGTATCTTTTTGAATTAGTGTTTTCATTTTGTTTTTGGATATATGCCCAGGAGTGGAATTGCTGGATCACGTGGTAGTTCTGTTTTTAGTTTTTTTGAGAAACCTTCATACTGTTTTCCATAGTGACTGCACCAAATTACATTCTTACCAACAGCGTACAAGGGTTCCCTTTTCTCCATGTCCTCGCCAACATTTGTTATTTGTTCTTTTTGATGATAGCTGTTCTGACAGATGTGAGGTGATATCCACTGTGGTTTTAATTTGCATTTCTCTGATGGTTGATGATGTCGAGTGTCTTTTCATGTGCCTATTGGCCATCTGACTACCCTCTCCGGAAAAATGTCGATTCAGGTCTTCTGCCTGTTTTTTACTCCCGTTGTTTGTGCGGTTTTTTGTTTTTGTTTTTTGTTTTGATTTTGAGTTATATGAGCTGTTTGTATGTTTGGATATTAACCCCTTATCAGTTGTATCATTTGAAAACATTTTCTCTGTTCAGTAGGTTGTCTTTTTGTTTTGTCGATGGTTTCATTTCCTGTGCAAAAGCTTTTAAGTTTAATTAGGTCCCATAGCAGACGAGAAGTACTGGTGGTCCAGAGACCTTTGACCTTTGGTACAAAGATCTAGCCCAGTAATAGCACGTTGAGTGGTCTATCAGCGCAATCTTCACCAGACCTAGGAATGAGCCTTCCTAGCACCGTGGGACAAAATGGCCATGAAATGCCTCCCAAAGCAGGGTCACATTTATGACCATGAGGGGCCCTGTCAACTACAATTGGCACTCTTCATTGGGATTTGCCATCAACCTCTACATGTTGGGATTTGCCATCAGCCTCTACAAAGATTAAATCATGTGCTGCTGCAGCTGCTGACTTCCAACACCTCCTGAAAGGTCTTCAGGGTAGAGAGCTGAAATGAGGCACTCTGTGCTCTGGAAAAAACTGGCAGGACAGATCTTTAGATAGTTAGATATTTTCAGGAGCCAACTTTATGAGCCCAATTCTTGTATCTCCTCGAATCTAGAAAAGCAGTACAATCTTTCATGGTGACAACTGCTCCTCGTGACTAGCAGTTACCTGCACAACACTAGCAGAAACTTCTGTCAACAATTTGTGCTTGATTGCATGTTTTCCCCTTTCACCAAAACCACATATATGCTGATCTTTCCCCCTGCCTCTTTGAAACAGTTTCTCAGAGCTATCTGGAATGCTGTCTCCCCGGCTGCAGTCCTCCTTTTGGCCCAAATAAAACTTAACTCGGGAAAAAAAAAAGTTTAATTAGGTCCCATTTGTTTATTTTTGCTTTTATTTCCTTTGCTTTAGGAGACAAATCCAAAAAAATATTGCTATGATGTATGTCAAAGAATGTTCTGCCTGGGTTTTGCTCTAGGAGTTTTATGGTTTCTGGGCTTACACTTAGGTCTTTAGTCCATTTTGAATTTATTTTTGTATATGGTGTTATAGAATGTTCTAATTTCATTCTTTACATGTGGCTGTCCAGCTTTCCCAGCACCACTTGTTGAAGAGTAATCTCTTTTTCTACGAGTTTGTTTTTGAAGTATAATCGACCTACAACACTTGTTGGTTCCCGTTACACAACATAGTGACAGTATTTCTATGCATTTCAAACCGATCACCACCATAAGCCTAGTTATGATTTGTCACCATACAAACATATTACAGAGTTATTGGCTGTATTCCCCACACTGTACATCTTATAGCCATGACATTTATTTTGCAGCTGGAAATTTGTACCCTCACTTATGTCTCTCACCTGTTTCTTTCTTGCCCCACCACCCCACCTCTGGCAAATACCTGTTTGTTCTCTGCATCTATAACTCTGCTTCTGTTTTATATTTGTTCATTTCTTAAAAAATAAATTTATTTATTTATTGTCTGCATTGGACCTTTTTTACTGTGTGCAGGCTTTCTCTAGTTGCGGTGAGCGGGGGGAAACTCTTCGTTGTGGTGCGTGGGCTTCTCATTGTGGTGGCTTCTCTTGTAGAGCACGGGCTCTAGGCTCGAGAGCTTCAGTAGTTGTGGCTCACGGACTCAGTAGTTGTGGTTCATGGGCTTAGTTACTCCACGGTATGTGGAATATTCCCGGACCAGGGCTTGAACCCATGTCCCCTGCATTGGCAGGCAGATTCTTTTTTTTTTCACACTTCATTTTATTTTATTTTTAATTAATTAATTGATTGGCTGTGTTGGGTCTTTGTTGCTGTTTGGGTTTTTCTGTAGTTGTGACAAGTGGGGGCTACTCTTCGTTGTGGTGCATGGGCTTCTCATTGTGGTGGCTTCTCTTGTTTCAGAGCACAGGCTTTAGGTGCCTGTGCTTCAGTAGTTGTAGCACATGGGCTCAGTAGTTGTGGCTCATGGGCTTACTTGCTCCGCGGCACATGGGATCCTCCCGAACCAGGGCTGGAACCCTTGTCCCCTGCATTGGCAGGTGGATTCTTAACAACGGTACCACTAGGGAAGTCCCTCTTTTTTTCTTTTTTTTCTTTTAAATATTCTACATATGAGTGAAATCATATAGTATTTGTCCTTCTCTGTCTGACTTATTTCATTTAGCACAATACTAAGTCCATCCATCCATGTTGTCTCAAATGGCAAGATTTCATTCTTTTTATGGCTGAGTAGTATTCCATTATATATATATATGTCTATCTTTTATGTGTATGTATATATATATATATTTTACATCTTTATCCATTCATCTATCAATGGACATTTGGCTTGCTTCCATGTCTTGGCTATTTTACATAGTGCTGCAGTGAATGTAGGGGTGCATATGTCTTTTCTAATCAGTGTTTTCATTTTCTTCAGATAAATACCCAGGAGTGGATTTGCTGGGTCATATGGTGTTCAATTTCTAACTTTTTGAGGAATCTCCATACTGATTTTCAAAGTGCCTACATCTAATACTTTTTATTCTGACTTGACTTCAGACTTATAGAAAAGTGGCAAGAATATTACAGAGAATCCCACAGGCTCTTTACGCAGCTTCACCAATTAATGACATTTATCACTACTGCTTTCTCATTTTTACTCTCTTTCTGTCTCTTTTTCCTGTCTCCCTCTATATGTGTGTGTGTAAAACATTATTGTTTGCATATAAATTTTTTCTTGGTTGGGCCGCATGGCACGCAGGATCTTAGATCCCCGACCAGAGATTGAACCCACGCCCTCTGAAATGGAAGCACAGTTTTAACCACTGGACAGCCAGGGAGGTCTCCAAAATTTTTTTATTCTTGAGCTGTGTTTTACCAAGCTGCAGACATGATAGTTCTTCATCCCTAAATAGTTCAGTGTTTATTTCCAAAACATAAAGACATTTGCCTATATTCCACAAGTACAGTTCTCAAAATCAGAAAATTAACATTTATTTAATGCCATCATCTACAGACCTTATTCAGATTCCACCAGTTGTCCCACTAATGTCCCTGTAGTAAAAGAAAATCCTGGATTGTGTGTAACATTTAGTTGTGTTCTTTCTTTGGTCTCTTTTATTCTGGATCAGTTCCTCTGTATTTCTTTCTCTTTCATGATTACATTTTTTTTTTAAATAAATTTATTTATTTAATTTATTTATTGGCTACCTTGGGTCTTCGTTGCTGCACACGGGCTTTCTCTAGTTGCTGCGAGCGGGGGCTACTCTTCATTGTGGTGCTCAGGCTCCTCATTGTAGTGGCTTCTCTTGTTGTGCAGCACGGGCCCTAGGCCACGTGGGCTTCAATAGTTGCAGCACATGGGCTCAGTAGTTGTGGCTCACGGGCTCTAGAGCACAGGCTCAATAGTTGTGGCGCACAGGCTTAGTTGCTCCATGGCATGTGGAATCTTCCCAGGGCAGGGCTTGAACCCGTGTCCCCTGCATTGGCAGACGGATTCTTTACCACTGTGCCACCTAGGAAGTCCCTTTCATGATTACATTTCAAATGGCACAGGTCAGTCAGTTTGTAGAATATCCCTCATTTGAGGTTTTTCGGATGCTTCCCCATGACTGCTTTCAAAAAAGCCTTGATGGCAGAATACCACCTGATGTCAGTTTGTCCCAGTACTATTGGTGACATCAGTTTTGATCACTTGATTAAGGCAGTATCTGCCAAGTTTTTTCACTGTTAAACATTTTTTCCCTTTGTTTGCTAACTTCATAAAAGAAGTGGAGAAGTGCTTTCTTCCGTTCTGTTTTCTCTTTTTCTTTTAATTTATTCATTTATTTATTTTTGGCTGTATTGGGTCTTCGTTGCTATGCACGGGCTTTCTCTAGTGGTGGCAAGAGTGGGCTACTCTTCATTGTGGTGCTCGGGTTTCTCATTGTGGTGGCTTCTCTTGCTGTGGAGCACAGGCTCTTGGCACACGGACTTAAGTAGTTGCGGTGCACGGGCTTAGTGGCTCTGAGGCATGTGGGATCTTCCTGGCTCAGGGCTTGAACCCGTGTCCGATGCATTGTCAGGCGGATTTGTAACCGCTGCGCCACCAGGGAAGTCCCTCTTCCCTTCTGTTTTCTGAAGGAGCTTGTATAAGATGTGTGTGAATGCGTCTGTAATTATCTAATGGACTCTACCAAAAATCCATCTATAGTTTTCGTTGTGGAATTTTTTTTTTTTTGGAAAATGAATAGATTTATAAATCTATTCAGATTTCCTATTTCATCATGTGTCATTTTGTGTGTTATATTTTTCAAGGAATTTGTCCACCTCCACTGAATTGTCAAATATATTGTCGTAGTGGTTCATTGTGTGCATTACGACCCCGTTAATGTACGCAGGGTCGATAACAATACCCTTGCTTTCATTCGTGAGAGTTGTTACTTGTGTTTCTTCTCCCTCTTCCTTATTAGTCTAACTAGGATTTTGTCGATTTTTTTGATCCTTTCAAGGAACTAAATTTTGGTTCTGTTAATTTTCTCTCTTGTTGTCTCTTTACAATCCCATTGATTTCAGCCATTATCTCTGCTATTTCCTTTCTTACACTTAGTTTGGGTTTACTTTGCTCTTCTTTTTATAATTTATTTATGGCAGATCCTCAAGCCATTGATTTTCAGACCTTTTTTTCTTTTCTAATGTGAGCATGTAAAACCATACACATTCCTTTAGCTGCATCCCACAGATTTTGACATCATGTATTTTTAGCATTTATTTTGAAATATTTTCACATTTCTCTTGTGACTTCTTCTTTGACCCGTATATTTGAAGTGTGTTGCTTAATTTCCAAATATTTGAGATTTTTCTAGATAGCTTTTATAAAAAATAAATTTATTTATTTATTGGCTGCATTGGGTCTTTGTTGCTGTGTGTGGACTTTCTGTAGATGTGGCAAGTGGGGGCTACTCTACATTGTGGTGTGTGGGCTCCTCAGTGTGGTGGCTTCTCTTGTTGCAGAGCACAGGCTCTAGGTGCATGGGCTTCAGTAGTTGTGGCTCATGGGCTCAAGAGTGCAGGCTCAGTAGTTGTGGCACACAGGCTTAGTTGCTCCACAGCATGTGGGATCTTCCCAACCCAGGGATTGAACTTGTGTCCTCTGCATCGGCAGGCAGATTCTTAACCACTGCACCACCAGGGAGGTCCTCCAATTGCGTATGTTTTAGAAGTTTCTGTATTGTTCCACAGATCTCTGAGGCTCTGTTGATCTTTTTTAGTCCTTTTTCTCTTTTCTTTGGATATCTATCAATCTGTCTTCCAGTTCACTAGCTCTTTCTTCTCCAAACACCACCCAATAAAAATTTTAAGACCATCCAATAATTTTTTTTAAATCACAGATTTAGTATATTTTTTTAGTTCTAGAATCACCACTAGGTTATTTTTATTAATTTCTATTTTGCAGCTGAGGTTTCCTATCTGCTCATTCAATACAAGAATATTTTCCTTATATTTTTGAGCATGGTTGCAAGAGCTGTTTTAAAATCTTCGTCTGCTAATTCCAGTGTCTAGGTCATCTTGGGGTTGATCTCTCTTCATGATTGCCCTTTCTCTTAAATATGGGTTACATTTTCCTATTCCTTTGTACATCTAGTAATTTGAAATTATATTCTGGACATTTTAATGATGTTAAGACTCTGATTCTTTTATATTTCTCTGAAGAGTATTATCATTTTTTTAAATTTTAGCATGCAGTTAACTTGGCTGGGCTCAGAATCAAAACTCTGTCTTTCCTGTGGTGGGCTGCAGTGGAAATAATTTTCAGCTCTTTTATCTTAGCTGGTCTACTTTGAGTCTGCCCCACCCTGGTGAAGCTCAAGGATTAGCTTTGGACAGAGTTTATAGGTAGGATTTGGGATTCCCCCATGTGGCTCCTTCTGGAATTTCCCACTTCACTTTCCATTTACTGTTGTCACCTTGAACTCTGTTCTCTGAGTCTTTCATTGGTAAGACCACAGATTTCTGTCCGAGTTTTGCTCACCCTACATGACACCAAAAAGAATAAAAACATGCAGCTCAACTACTGCTGGTCCTTTCCTCCAAGTGTTAGCTCCCCTCCGTTGTCTGTGGGTTCGAGGTCACTCGCAGCCACTTCAGGTAATTGTTTCATATACTTCGTCCAGAGTGTACAGTTGTTACTTTGGTAGGGTTAGTCCGTTTAAGTGTCCCCACCATTAATGGAAATAGAACTCCTCCTGTGTCCTTTTGACATGTCCCTATCATTCCCTGACCACTTACTTCCTTTATGACCAAAAAGATGTTTCAGTCTCATGTTATGTTTTCCTTGTTATGGAATAAGCCATTTTCCCAAGGATTCCTGCTTCCTTTTTGCGCGAAATGGTATTTAGAAACTAAGATTTGGTTTCTAGGTGTGTTTATTCCTACTGAAGTATCAGTCTTTCTAGCCCCTCTCAGTGGACAGACCAAGAAAATAGGTGTATGTGTACATACATACACACACACCTGTATTTATCTATCTACGGATATATGTTTACAACCATTCGTTTGTAGTTCTAATCCATTATCAAAAAGCTCATTCTATTTCTTCCCCCTTTTCATATTTCTTATTCCCTTCTTCAACAGTGAGAAACCTGGCTCCAATTATCCACAATATATTTAGTTATTTGTTCAGCCCTTGGATAACATAGAAAGGAGTCAGAATTACTAACCTATACCTTTCAGAAAGTAAACCCTTTTAACTAGAATTCAGCATTTGTTTAGAGTTCTTCTTGTCTTTAGCCTGAGGGTGTAAATTCAAACACTTGGTGTTTAAACATTAGTGGAGGTTAATCTCCCACCCACCCCATGTGATGCTGTTAATCGTTTGAAATACAGTTGGTTCACTGGTTTCTGTTTGTATTCTGTTTTCAGGTTTCCTCTATCTTTATTGATTTTGTGTATTTATTTTTTGATTATGTGAAACATTAACAAGGTTCCAAAAGTCAGATTACACAAAAAGGGATCTTTTGCCCAAGCATCCTTGACCATAGCCTCCTAGCTGGACATCTATCCAGGGCCCAGTGTCTCAGAATCTGAAGGCTCTGCTTCTCCACCAGCCTTGAGGGAATAGTATCGTTCTTTAATGTTATAGTAATATTAGCAGCTGTTAACACCGATGCTCCTACTTTCTTTTTTTTTTAAGCTCTTTATTGGAATATAATTGCTTTACACCCGTTGTACCAGTTTTTGCTGTACAATGAAGTGAATCAGCTGTATTTATGCATATATCCCCATATCCCCTCCCTCCCGCGACTCCCTCCCACCCTCCCTGTCCCAGCCCTCTAAGTCATCACCCATCATTGAGTTGATCTCCCTGTGTTATGCAGCAGCTCCTTCCTAATTTCTAATTGGTTAAGTTGTGGCATAATCAAATTGCGTAATAAAATACCTGTCTAAAGATCAAATGACATAAGTTTAAAAAAATTTAAACACAATCAAGTAAAAAATGTGACAGCAGGGTACTGTTCTCAAGTTTACTTTGAATTACACTGATGGTCTCCCCTTCATCTTTCTTAAATTTATCATTTGTAGCTGATAACTAACAGACCCTCACGCTGATCTCTTAACACACATTGCTTTTTTTCTTTTTTTTGGCTGCGTTGGGTCTTTGTTGCTGTGCGCAGGCTTTCCCTAGTTGTGGTGAGCAGGGGCTACTCTTTGTTGTGGTGCACAGTCTTCTTGGTGCAGTGGCTTCTCTTGTTGCGGAGCACAGGCTCTAGGTGCGCAGGCTGCAATAGTTGCAGCATGTGGGCTCAGTAATTGCAGCATGCGGACTCAGTAGTTGTGGCTCGCGGGCTTTAGAGCGCAGGCTCAGTAGTTGTGCGCACGGGCTTAGTTACTCCGAGGCATGTGTTATCTTTCTGGACCAGGGATCAAACCCATGTCCCCTGCATTGGCAGGCGGATTCTTAACCACTGTGTCACTGGGGAAGTCCAACACATTGCTTTATTTTTGAAGGCAATTATTGACATATAATTTCTTGGGGTATAATTTACATATGGGGAAAACCCTTTATGTTTTGAGAAATTCATAGAGTTGTGTACCCACCAACAGTCTTGATACAGAACAGTTCCATCAACCCACCCCATCCCTGGCAACCACTGAGATGTCACCTGTCCCTATAGATGGGCTATTCTAGGATGTCACATGAATGGAATCATATAGTATGTAAACTTTGAGTGTAGCATCTTTTGCCCAACATGATGTGGTTGAGATTCATCCAAGTTGTATGTTTCAGTAGTTTTTTCCCCTTTTTATCAGTGAGTAATATTCTATTGTATGGTTATACTGTGGTTTATCCATCCACAGTTGAAGGATATTTGAGTTGTTTCCAGTATTTTCCAGTTATGAATAACGCTTCAATAATCATTGGTCTATAGGTTTTTGTGGGAACATATGGTTTCATTTCTCTTGGGTGAATACCTAGGAGTGTGATTGCTGCATTGTATGGCACGTATATGTTTACAGGAAACTGCCAGACTGTTTCCAGAGTAACAGTACCATTTTCCATTTCCACCAGCGATGTGTGAGAATTCTAGTTGCTCTGCATCTTTGCTAGCAATTAGTACTGTCAGTTTTTGGCTTTGGGGTTTTTTTGTTTTTGTTTCTGTTTTTATCATTCTAATTGTTTTTATAGTTGTATCTCATTTTGGTTTTAATTTGCATTTCCCTAATAACTAATTTTGTTGAACATCTTTTTATCAGCTTATTTGCTGCTTGTAAATCTTTTTTGGTAAAGTGTCTATTCAGACCTTTTGCCCATTAAAAAAAATCAAGTTGCTTGTTTTTTATTATTGAATTTGGGAATCATTTATACAAGTCCTTTATCAGATATGTGTTTTGAAAATATCTTCTCCTGATCTGTGGCTTGTGTTAATTTTTTTAATGGTGTATTTTGAAAAGTGGAGCTTTTAAATTTTGATAAAGTCTGATTTATCTTTTTTTCTTTTATGAATCATGCTTTTGATGTCGTATAAGAAATATTTGCCTAACCTGAAGCCACAAATTTTTCTCTCATATTTTTTTTCTAGAAGTGTTATGATATTAGGTTTTAAATTTAGGTCTGTGGTTAATTTTATTTATTTATTTACTTATTATTGAAGTACAGTTGATTTACAATGTTGTTAGTTTCAAGCGTATAGCAAAATGATTGTTATATATATGTACATATATTTTTTTTCTTTTTCAGAATGTCTTCCATTATAGGTTATTATAAGATACTGAATATAGCTCCCTGTGCTATATAGTAGGACCTTGTTGTTTATCTCTTTTATGTACAGTAGTGTGCATCTGTTAATCCCAAATTCCTAATTTATCCATTCTCCACCATTTCCCCTTTGGTAACCATAAGTTTGTTTTCTATGTCTGTGTGTCTGTTTTTGTTTTGTAAATAAGTTCATTTGTGTCATATTTTAGATTCCACATATAAGTGATGTCATATGATATTTGTCTTTCTCTGATTTACTTCACTTAGTATGATAATCTCGAGGTCCATCCATGTTGCTGCAATGGCATATTTTATTCTTTTTTTATGGCTGAGTAATATTCCATTGTATATATGTACCTTATCTTTATCCATTCATCTGTTGATGGACACTTAGGTTTCTTCCGTGTCTTGGCTATTGTAAATAATATTGCTATGAATATTGGGGTGCATGTATCTTTTCTTTTTTTAATTTTTATTTTATATTGGAACATAGTCAATTAACAATGTTGTGTTAGTTTCAGGTGTACAGCAAAGTGATTCAGGTATGCATATACATGTATCTATTTTTTTTCAAATTCTTTTCTCACTTAGGTCATTACAGAATATTGAGCAGAGTTCTCTGTGCAATACAGTAGGTCCAGTTTGTTATCTATTTTAAATCTAGTAGTGCGTACATGTCAGTTCCAAACTCCCAGTCTACCCCTCACCTCTACCCTCCCCCTTGGTAACCATAAGATCTTTGTTCTCTAAGTCTATGAGTCTGTTTCTGTTTGTAAATAAGTTCAACATTTTTTTTCCCCACAAATAAGCAATATTATTTGTCTTTCTCTGTCTGACTTACTTCACTTAATATAATGTGGATAATCTCCAGGTCCATCCATGCTGTTGCAATGGCATATTTCATTCCTTTTTATGACTGAGTAATATTCAGTTGTATGTATATACCACGACTTCTTTATCCATTCATCTATTGATGGACACTTAGGTTCCTCCATGACTTGGCTATTGCCAGTAGTGCCGCTATGAACACTGGGGGGATTAGAGTTTTCTTCTTTCCTGAATATATGCCCAGGAGTGGAATTGCTGGATCATATGGTAACTCTATTTTTAGGTTTTTTAAGAACTTCTATACTGTTCTCCATAGCGGCTGTACCAGCATACATTCTCACCAACAGTGTAGGAAGATTCCCTTTTCTTCTGTGGTTAATTTTGAATTAATTTGTGTATATGGTTGGGTAAAGTTCATGGTAGTTTTTTTTACATGTAGATTAATCAATTCATCACATTTATTAAAAAGACTACCCTTTTCCCAGTTAGTGACCTTTGCACTTTTGTCAAAAATTATTCCTTATTTGTATATGGGTCTATTCCTGAATTCCACACTGTTCCACGTACATTATTTCACACTAGTTAACATTTTGTAGGACATGATGACATAGGGCCCTACAATGTAAGGAATTTGTAAAAAGATGATGACAAGATTCTGCGAGAAAGTTCTGTCTGTACGGAAAGTGCTCTGCACTCTGTGATAGAGGTTAGCAAGAGCTCTATGTCTGGAAGCACAGAGCAATGGTGTCTAGCCCAGCCTGGGGGGTGCAGAAAAGCCAGGGAAGGCTTCTGGGAGGTGGTGACCCCAGAGTCAAACCTTGAATGAAAGGAGAGAGGTATAAGGGCACTTGGACCACGTCAAGGCCCTACTAGAGCCCAGTGTAGTCAGCAGACATAAATGGTTCTGATAAGAGCAAGAATTTCCCTAATGCATGTTATGTATGGGCATGGGACTAGCTCAAGGGTGTGGAATCTTTTTCTCCAGGAGAGTGGAAGAGACCTCTGAGCAATTTTCTCTCTCTAGAATTCCAGGTTGGACCCCTTGAGGCTTTCTGGGTCTCAGTTTTGTTGTCTGTAAAATGGGGCCATTCCATTACTGTGATCTATTAATCTCCTGAGCAGGATTCAGCACTGGTATTAACAGACATGCCTTATCAGGCTTGCTCCTTTTTTGCCAAAGCTCTTTTATTTGTGAATTAGCTTGCTTTGTCCTTGGAGCATCCTGGGGTAGGGGTGGGGGGAGGGGGGTGGGCTGGTTTAATCTGGTCCATTTCCCAGATAGGAGTTAGAATTACATCAAGGATCTAGGAACTTCCTGCCCCAGGATTCTTTTCCTTCCTTCCCAAAGCAGTCCAGTACCCTGGGCTGACCCTCTTCTTTGTACGGGTCCTCTCCCATCCTCTGCAGGTACCATCAAGGTCACTGCCGACTCTGCTGTGCTGGGATTCATCTTGCGGGACAAACATGAGAAGGCGGGGAACAGCACCAGTGTGCACAGTGTGACCTGCTTCCTTGCCCAAAACGGCAGCCGGGCCTTCCCGGGAGAGCTCCAGCTGAGGGGGCGGCTGCAGGCCCAGACGGGGAGCCTTGAGGGCCAGGCCAGCTTCCGTGCTGACACGGCCAGCCTGGCTCTGGGTGGGGTCTGCACCTGGGGCCCTGGGCATGACCATCTTTCGGGCAGACTGAGTCACAACATCCACACCTTGAGTGAGGCAGGTAGGAGGGGTGGATAGGGCCCAACGGTTTCCTCCCCCAAAGACTCCCAAGGCCTGAAGCCAAGGGAGTTAAAGGAGCTCTCAGTCCCCAAATCCACCTTCAGCTCTATTTCCCCCACACTGCCACTGGCTTCTCCCAGTGCCTCTGTCTTCGGTGGGCTGTTATTCAGCCAGAACACCAGTTGCTACCCAGTACAGACACACCTCCAAACTGGGGGGCAGACAGCCCTGCCACCTGCCCCTCCCCCAGGCCTCCCCACCTCCAGTCCAGCTTCTCTACCTTGGAAGCCTGGTCTAGCAGGGCCTCTAGGATGGTCCCGGCACTGCAGTTAGGAAACAGCTCAGACACCCCCAGCTCTAGCTTCTTGCGGACATTTCCACAGCACCTTTGAGAGGGACCCAGAGATACAGCAACAAGAGAAGAGCACGGGATCAGACCCCGGTTCCCCTGGTGCTTTCTGAGAGCCCATCCGTGTCTTCCGGGAGGTGGGAATCCAAAGGGGACTCGGGGCCTATCACTTGCTAGGTGTGGCCGTGAGGTATGAGGTGAGAGCTGGGGGGGTGAGTCTGCCTCAGGGCTCGGGGGACCCTCCAGAGAGAAGCGGGGCCGCCAGAGACCCCATTCTGGCTCCCGTGGAGCGTACCGTCTCCGTGGTCCTCTCGTCCCCAGGACTCCCCAGCGAGGCAGAGATGCTCCTGTTACACACCCATATGGCTTCCAACCTCTCCCTGCGTGTGATGCTGCGTCGTGCGGGGAGTCAGCTGGATGCCGCCCTTGGCCTGGAGGGCCCAGCCGCCAGCGCCCGCGGCAGCCGGCTCCGTGCCAGCCTCAGCCACACAGTGCCTGGCCTCGGGCGCTGGGGCCTCCCCTTCTCCGTGGACGGCCGCGGGCACGTGCAGGTGGGTGAGGGGGCTGGGCCCAGGCCATGTGGGGGCGGTGGGTCCGAGGGACACCCATGGCTTGGCTTCTGCCCAGAGCGTGGGACCTAGTCTGGCAGCTGGGCTGGCGGTGAGCGTGGACGGCAAGCCGCTTCATGTAGCCCTGGAGGGGAGAGGAGCGGGCGGCCGCCGGGGGCTGGCCCTGGGGCTGCACCACGGCCTCTTGAGGCTCCAGGGGAGTGACCCGAGGTCCCCATGCGGGTGGGGCCCACTGCCTCTACAGCTTCTCTAGTCACCTTCCAGCTCCCATCAGCTGGCCCCTCCTACCGCCCCAGCCCCTCCCACCTTCCCTCCCAGCCTCTCACCAAATTTCCCGTCCTCCCTTCTTCCCATCCATTCTTTCTCCTTTCCTCCCACCCTCCCCTCCCATCCATCCACCCACCCTCCTTCCTCCCCAACTCTGCCTACTCCTCTTTTGTCCACTTGCCCTCCTGTCCTCCTGTCAACGCTCCCTCCTCTGCTCTCATACATGGAAGTGTAATCGAGGCAGCCCCCTTGGAGCCACACTGAGTCTATCTGGTAAAATGAAAACTGCTGAGACTCTCGCCCTTCACCTCGTGTTCTGGGTACCTCCCCTGGAGAAACCTGGAACACTACACAAGGAAACACACACACAGTTGTCTTTTGCATTGTTGTCAAGAACAAAAAGCAGGAAGCCACCTCTGTGTCCAGCACAGGTGTGGCTAAACCATCCAAAGTGTGCAACTGTCAGGGTGAGTGAGCAAGGTGTGAGGCCTGAAGACAGGATGCTTCATCACTTACTGACTGTGTGACTTCAGGGCAGTTGCTTACTCTCTCTGTGCCTCAGTGTTCTCATCTGCAAAATGGAACTGTTAATAATCCCTGCCTCTCGTGGTTCCCTTGAGGATCAGATTAGGAACCCATTAGAACCTGGCACACAGGCCCTGTGAGATGTGAGCTCTGGTTACTTCTATTTTTGACAATGCTGTGGGTTAGCACTTAGGTCAGCACAAACCTCTCTTTGGGGGTTCTATTCCCAGGAAGGCCATCACAAAGGGAGACGGGGTCAAACTAGATCTCAGTACTCTGTCTGGGGTCAAGGTCGGGGGAAGACACCTCATGCCTACTCAAGCCCCCTCCCCACCCCGCGGGTCTCCCTAGGTCAACTGCAGTGGAGACACCTTGTCTTCC